>NC_059328.1:31322500-31947500 GCF_018350155.1 Leopardus geoffroyi
CCCTTGGCTTGTGGCCCCCTTCTTCCGTCTCCAAAGCCAGCAATGATGTATCTTTCTGGAGATTCTTCCATCACAAAATCTCCTCTGCTTCTCTCTTCTTCCTCCCTCTTCCACTTGCACAGATGCTCGTGGTTATAGGAGAGTCTCCTCTTCTAAAGAGCCTTAATTTAATCACACCTTCAGAACCCCTTTTGTCATGTAATTTAACATAATCACAGGTTCCAGGGATCAGGATGTGGACATCTGGGGGGGGGGGGGATTGATTATTCTGTCTCCACACCCTCCAGAAGTTAGCCAGGGTGGTCTCTCTGAACAAACTCAGTCATGTTCCTCTCCTGCTTAAAACTCTTAAATGGCTCCTGGCCGACTTCAGGATACAGACCAAATTCCTACCTCGGCTGGTGGAGAACGGCTTTGTGATGTGGTTGTTCTTGCTGTTAAACACCACCTCTCACCTTCCCCTCCCTCCTGCCTCAAGCACCCTGCATTACAGCCACACTGCCTGCTGGCAGCCTCACAGCTTCCATGATCACATCAAGGTCACTGTTCAGCTAGCTCACTCTTACCGTACCTTGGGTCTAGGTTAGGCATCATCCCCTTCCAGAAGCCTTCCCTGGGTTATGTGTCTCCCCCTCCTCCCCACAACATGCTCCAGTGCTTCCCCCATCAAGGTGTATCGTGTGGCCCTGGCATGACCGTGGACTTCTCAGCCTCCTCTGGTAGACTCTAAATGCCCGAGGGCAGGGGCTGTGTCTGCCTCTTTGTTGTGTCCTCATTGCCCAGCCAGGGTCCACTATGCAATGGGCCCCTCATGACTGTTTGCTCTGAGAAGTAATGGTCACAGTTCCTTCCAGCTCACGCCTTCTGTTCTGTGAGCTGTCATTGCAAGACTTGCTTGAGGTGTCCATCTTGCTAGTGGGAGCCATCTGAGCTGTGAATGGGAGCAGCAGAAGCGAGAGGGCTGAGCATGGGGCCAGACCACTAATGACTGCTGGTTTCAGCTGTTTCCCAGCTCAGGAGGCAACACAACCAGCTACTACTGTCACTCTCTGGACTAGTCAAGGAGTTTCCTTTCCATTGATGGAAAAGAGACTCCGCAGCTTGAAAGGTTGACATTTATTCGCTTTAATTTTTATTGTCTCTGTGAAAAACAAAATAGTAAATAGCATTCAGACTCCCACCTCTTTTTTTTTTTTTTATTTTTTTTCAACGTTTATTTATTTTTGGGACAGAGAGAGACAGAGCATGAATGGGGGAGGGGCAGAGAGAGAGGGAAACACAGAATAGGAAGCAGGCTCCAGGCTCTGAGCCATCAGCCCAGAGCCTGACGCGGGGCTCGAACTCACGGACCGCGAGGTCGTGACCTGGCTGAAGTCGGACGCTTAACCGACTGCGCCACCCAGGCGCCCCAGACTCCCACCTCTTAAAAATGCCCCCCCTCCTCTCAAGTGCTTTCTATAAACACACAAGCACACACACACACACACACACACACACGCATGCATGCACACACACATAATTTCCTTTTCTTCAACGTATCAACGTATCATGGATTTCTTTCCTAATCAGCACATAAAAATCTCCCTCCTTTTAAAATACCTGCATCTATTGTGTATAAAAACATCATAGTAAAGCCACCTCCCACTAATGAAGGACACTGATACTGCTTCCATTTTTTTTTCTTTTTTTTTTTTTTTTTGCAGTTACTAACGCGCTGTCTCTGATCTAAACCTTAGCAACACTCCCTCCGCAACCAAATTCAAGTTCATTTTTGCTTAGCTTCTCCGCTCACCCTGCCACTATCTTGCCTCCTACTCAAAGTTCTGTCTTTTCTGGGCTTTGTGCTTCAGGATCAGGAATAGGTAGAGAGCTGGGGCTGGAGAGGCAGGAGGAAAGGAGGAGGGGAACAGAAAGTTAGAGCTTTGCGTTTGGTGGTGTGGCCAGGGAGAGGACTGGTCTCCCTGGAAGTTAGGGAGAAGTGTGGCCGCAGCTTATGAAAAAGCTTATCACTCTGAGAGACACAAGACTGCAATTCCTCTCCACTGCGCTTACTTTTGATGACTGAACATCTTCAAATGTGACTCCATGTAAAGAGTGGGCTACCTGGAGTCCCAGGAAGTGTTAGGATTACACATGCAATGCTACAGCGAATGCCACTGGAGATGCATATTCTGGCGCCCCTGTTATTGTTTCTGGAGGGTCAATCCCCACAAGAGGAGTCACTTGTCCCGCAGTGTGTGCATTGAAATACCACTCCAAAAGTGTTTCAAACTACTTGCCAAAAAGCTTGGAACCAATTTCTACTCCTGCTACAGTTTATGAACCTGGCCATTTCTCTACACCCTCACTAACACTAGTCTTTATTTATCGTTGATGAGTTTGCTACTATGATAGGAAAAACATGCAAGAGCCAAGGAATTTCTTTTCCTTTCGTTATCAGGGAGGTTGTGCAAGGCATTTCGATCGCACCGTTTTGATCTAGCTGATATTTTCACCCTGTGTTTATGAATATAAATGTTTTTAATCAGAATCACACTAAGGGCTTTATAGACCTCATGACTTCAACACATCTAGTGTCCAGTGAGTTGCCTAGAGCTGCACCACAAGCAGCAGAGGGAGGTTTAGAAATCAGCTTTCTGGATAAATTTAATCAAAGAGGTGAAAGACCTGGACTCTGAAAATGATAAAACACGGATGAAAGAAATTGAACATGACACAAACAAATGGAGAGGTATCCCATGCTCATGGATCGGGAGAACGAGTATTGTTAAAATGTCCACACTATCCAAAGCAAACTACACATGTAGCACAATCCCTATCAGAATACCAACAACATTTTTCACAGAGCTAGAACAAATAATTGTAACATTTGTATGGAATGACAGAAGACTCCAAGTAGCCAAAGCGATCTTGAAAAATAACAAAACTGGAGATATCACTGTCCTGGATTTCGAGACATACTACAAAGCTGTAGTAATCAAAACAGAATGGTGCTGGCACAAAAAATAGATGAATAGATCAATAGAACAGAATAAAAGGCCCAGAAATAAACCCACGATTATATGGTCGATTAATCTTTGACAAAGGAGGAAAGATTATGAAATGGGAAAAAGATGGTCTGATTACTGGTTTTCTGTCTCCCAGCCCAAATGAGGGTATTATAATTTTAAAACCTTTGCCAACATGACAGATGAAACCAATTTTATTATTCCATTAATTTGTAGTTTCTAGTGAGAGTGAAATCTTTTCATGTTTATTGATCATTTTGTTTGTCTTTAATCAAAGTTCCTGCTCCTATCACCTACTGTATTTTCCTACTGGGACTTTTAATTTATTAAGTTCTCTCACAATTGCATTACTGTGAATTTTTCTGGGATTACTATTTTTGCTTTTTGTTGTTGATGCTGTTGCTATGTTATTTAATGCACATACTTCAGTGATAAAGTAGAGGTCAAAAATAGATCTACTGTTCATAGTTAATAATAAGGATAAGCCCCACTTGTTAAACACCTACAATATCCCAGAATCTTCTCATACATTGTTTCTAACTTTCATAGCCCTTCTTTTTTAAATAAAATTTTAAAAATTTTTACGTGAGAGAGAGAGAGAGAGAGAGAGTGAGCAGAAGAGAGGGGCAGAGGGAGAGAGAGAATCCTAAGGAGGCTTCATGCTCCGCACAGAACCCAATGTGATGCTTGATCCCACAACCCTGGGATCATACCCTAGGCTGAAATCAAGAGTTGGACGCTCAACCAACTGAGCCCCTCAGGTGCCCCATAGCCATTCTTTTAATCCCATGTTGAAGATGAGGACACTGAGGCACATAGAGGTTAAGTATCTTGCTTGGGGTCACACAGAAAATAAATGGACAGTTCTTTTATTATTTCTAATCCTCATGTTATTTTCTCTGCAGTCCAAGTACCCTTTCCCCCTCCTTTCTAAGGTTACTTACAGGAGAACCTTTCCCAACATGGTAGCGTGTAGGCAGTTGGAATGGCAGAGGGCTGTTGAGTCAGAAGAGAAGCATTGTCTCAAACCTTTCCACCGAGACAAGGTTGGTGGGGTGGACTCTCCAGCCCTATAAGAAGCTAAGGGGTGAATTTCCCTCTAGTGAGGATCAGTGGGTATATGGCCAGGGGATCCCTGTCTCAAAAAGTCATGGAATGGTAGCCTGGTTAGGTGCTCTGAATTCACTGAATGAGCCACATGATGAAGCCAATAGTATACATCATCAGTACCAGAGGCCAGAACAGGCAAGCCAGCAGAGAAATCACTGGTTTCCCCAGTCATGACCTTCAGCAGGGATCAGCAGTGTACCTGAACAGAACCAGCTGTATCTTGGGGTGCATTAGCACCAAATACATAAGACTCAGATCAGACTCATCACACTGTGTTGGAGATCAGCAAAGGATACGAAGGGCAGTGTACAAACTTGAGGTCCCTACCCCATGACACTGTAAGAACTTGGCCAGAAGAGGTCCAGGAATCAATGAGGCCTTCAGGAATAGAGGAAAGTGGGCAAGCAAGAATGGGTGACATGTTTGTTTCCTGGTAAGAGACAAAACCAAAAGGAAGACTGTATTATTGGTGCAAAGCTGAATTTGTGTGGTGGTTTGCAAATCTGGGCCACTTCCTGTTCAGGCACTAGTTGTATCATATGTTTGCATAAGCAGGGCCCCAACTAGCTGGGTCAAGGGACATCCCCCCTAATCAAGGGCACTAAGGAAGTTACTTGGAGGCCTGTTGAGTCTGCTTGGATGAATATTTCTGGCATGTGGTACATAAAGGGCTAAGAACCTAAAAGGATCCTTCTGCTCAGGAATTAATCAAAAAGAACCAAAATAACACCATTGGTGAGCAGGTTTAGTCATGTGAAGGACATTTCTGTGTCTTCTTCTAAAACAAATGTTTTTAAGGGGGCCTGGGTGGCTCAGTTGATTAAGCATCCAACTCCTGATTTTGGCTCAGGTCATGATCTCATGGTTCATGAGTTCGAGCCCTACGTTGGTCTCTGTGCTGACAGCTCGCAGCCTGGAACCTGCTTCGGATTCTGTCTCCCCCTCTCTCTCTGCCCCTCCCCTGCTTGCGCTCTGTCTGTCTGTCTGTCTCTCTCTCTCAAAAATAAACGTCACAAAATTTTTAAACAAATGTTTTTAAAGTTCTGTTGTTCCTTCTGATATTTGTAAAGCAATTTCTTTTTGAGTTAAGAAAAATAGGTGATAATCTTCTGCCCCACCTTGCTTGCCCACTTGTTACAATTAATGATTGCAAGCTTCCAGAGTTGAGGCTTCTGAAGACTCAAGGTTGGGAGCAGAGCCAAATGACCCTATTCTTTACCAGGAGTCACAGGGGCAAATCACAGACAAATGCCCATGCACTCATCCCACTCCCTTGGAAAAATCCCCTCTTGTTCCACTTTCCGGTGTCTTCCTGGGGTGCCATTCTGGAGTGCCCCAGCTTTGATGGAAAGCTGGTGGATCTCTCTTTGCAGATGTCTCATCCCTTCCTTTCTCATTGCTTGAGAAGGGTGTCAGAGACAAGACTGAGAGGTTTTGGAACGAGGAGGAACTTTGTGACCTGATAAATACTGGAGGAGAACCTGTCTCTCTCTTGGCACTTGTTGGAGATGGTCTGCTGTGGAAATTGCCCAGGAAAGGGCACTGGATGGAAAAATGGTATCCTGGTTCTAGTCTGGGCTCTGTCCCTTTCTAGTTAACCTGGATCTAGAATCTAGAGTCTGAATTCATTCTAGTGATAAAAAGATTTAATGACTAATTCCTTGAATCCTCAAAGAAGTAATTCCTAAATTAATCTAGGTTATACACATCTTTGCAAATCTAGCACCCACTCCTCAGAAAAGTACACATACCCACACAGCCATGAAATTCGTCATATAATTGCAGGGCATTGACAAAGAGCCAAAGTCCATTTGTATACCATGCTTTCCATGCTTTAGTGATATTAGGAAAGATGCTTTCCATGCTTTAATGATATTAGTAAAAGTATGAAGTCAGCACAACCCACAATACCCTTTGTGATCTGACCTCTGCTCCTTCTCTGGCTTCTCCTGATGCTGGTCACATGCATCCTGTCCAACAACTTGCAGTTGTCCTTTGTCACTAATGCATGCTTATCTTTCTGCCTGGAATGTTCTCCTTGATTACCTGGAAACTGTGATTAATTCTATTAAGGCAGAGTTAAGCACTTCTTTTTTGTGTGTGATGTGAACCTAAATAGGGCATTTTGATGGGCTGTTTGGTTGATGGTGTCAAAGTAGCCACAATGTCAAATCTCTATGTTAAAATGTAAACAGTTTTCTTTAAGCCAGTGTGGCAGGACAGGGTTTCTAGTCTCTCTTCCCCCTTCTTCTTTCCCCTAGCCATTTCTGATGGAAAAGGATCATTTTAACATAATGAATTATGATCAGAACGACTGTTCCGTGAGAGGCAGGTAACATCAATAAGAATAAGATTTCTATGTCCCAGATTCTTCCATCTGAGGAATTTGGAAGTAAGAAGCCTACTTTCGCAGATGAGTTTTAAGATCTTCTGCTTCTTTTCCAGATTGGAATCAGGAATGATGTTATCTGTGGCCCTGACCACCATAGACCCTGTGGGAGACATTGTCTTCTAGCTGACCACAGCCATTCCCAGCCCTTTCTCTCTTGCTGCCTCCCCCTATAGGGGCTGGAGAGCCAGATACACGCTTTTTTGACTGCCTTTGTAGTTAGGTGTTGAGCTATGAAGTCTAGTTCTGGCCCAGGAGTCGTGAGGGAAAGTCTATTGGGAGTTTCCAAGAAAATGTTTTCTTTCCTGATAAAAAAAAAAAAAAAAAAAGGAACAGTCAGATTGGAGACACTCCTTTTCTCCTCTTCCTGCCTTCAACGATGTTGTGATGTTTGGAGCTTTGACAACTATTTTGTGACCACGAGATGATTCGCAGGCACCATGGTTCTCAAATCTGAATGTGCATCAGAATCGCCCAGAAGGCTTCTTAATATATAGACTGCTGTTATTTGCCCCCAGAGTTTCTGATTCCCAGGTCTGGAGTAGGCCTGGGAATTTGCATTTCTAACAAATTTCCAAGTGATGCTGATGCTGTTGGGCTGGGAACACACTCTAAGACCCACTGAACATGAGGATAGAAATTCCATAGGCTGCTGATAGCAAAACAGAATGGTAGAGTCTGGATACTGACTGGATCCTGACTGGATCCTGACTGGATAGCTGAATACATGTAAATAACTCCTGTGTCTGGAATTCTCGTTCTGTCGGAAAACCACTATTTGTTGAAGCTTTGGTTAGTTGGGTTTCTCATGATCTACATTCAAAAACATTCTGAACTTACAGAGAGCTGGACACTGTGGAGCGGGCCAGAGAGAAAAATCCAGAGGGATGCTCATCCAAGGCTAACTTGACATGAAGTAAAAATGGCCACAACAGCAAATACTTTTTTTTTAAGTTTATTTCTTTATTTTGAGAGAGAGAGCACGAGCAGGGGAGAGGCAGGGAGAACCTCAAGCAGGCTCCACACTATGGGTGCCGCACCTGCGATGCAGGGCTGGATCTCATGAACTGTGAGATCAGGACCTGAGCCGAAATCAAAAGTTGGCCGCTTAACTGACTGAGCCACCCAGGCACCCAAACAGGAAATATTTTGAAACATCTCTTAGTGTCAATGACTTGATAATAGTAAGATTGTGGGAGTTTTAAAATATTAAGTTAACTAAAAATTTTAAAATCAAGGTAAAACTTAATGACACATGATAGTGCCCTGCCCCGCCCTTACCCACCCTGATGCCCACTCTCCCAAGCAAGCATTCTCAACCCATTTATTTATTTATTTATTTATTTAGAGACAGAGAGAGCACGAGCAGGAGAGAGACACACACAGAGAGAGAGGGAGAATGCCAAGCAGGCTCTGTGAATGGTCAGCGTAGAGTCTGACATGGGGCTTGAACCTAGGAAACTGTGAGACCATGACCTGAGCCGAAAACAAGAGCCAGACGCTCAACCGATTGAGTCACCCAGGTGCTCCACATTCTCAACTCTTGTAAGTTTCTTCCGGAATTTACAAATTTACCTAAATGACATGCTTATGCTAGTATTATATACCTTTTTGTCTTTGTTTATTCACTTCCTGCTATGGAAGATAAGAATTTAGATTTCTTTTCGTATTTCTGCCCCCCTTTCCATGCCATACACTTCCTCTCCCACCTTTTCCCCATATAGTTAAATAACAAAATTTTGTTAAATTAATGCTCGATGTCTGTGATAGCATGGCTAAATAGCATTGATAGATGAACCTTGCTTACACTTCTTTTCTGGTTAAACTTTTTTTCCCTTGGAGTCCATAACTGCCCCATTTAAATTTTTTTAAAATTTCCTGTGAATCTATGATTAATTCATCCGCTCATCCTCTGACAGAAGAGAACTTCCTCTTAGTTCCAACACATCAGCTCATCTATAAATTTCATTTTTCTTGGCACTTTCTGTTCTAAAGTTTGTCTTATGCCTCTAATCAGGAGTAGGCATTCTGCATAACCATCACCCTGGAATTTCCCTTCATCAGCACACTGGGAATGACCTTTATCTTTTTCCTGTGCTAAATGCTTTGCTTTCAGGATTTGGTGTTTTCCATTTTCCTAGGTTTACTCTGTCATTTTCGACAAAGTGTGCACAGGAGGAGAACTGGTTTGGGTTCCAAGAGGAAGCATATGGCTGATGCAAAAGAGGCAATTGAAGACAGTTTAAAGAAGCATGGGCAGGGTTAAAAACACCAATAAGGAGTATGATGTACCTTGGGGCGAGCAACAGCAGAAAGCCTAAAAGGGCAAGAGGAGAGGGTATTCTCAGAAAGACCACAGCTGTAGGAGAGGGTCATCCTCACAAGACTCTCGCTGTCATTTAGGGTGTGTTGGCTCAGCCAGCAGGGAGGGAGTAGAGAAAATTATTCAACCTCCCTCCACCGCTGCCCTCTGATTTCCCTCAGAATGCCTCCCATTGGCTGAAGCCAGCCTGCCCTCGAGTTGCACTGATGCCTTACGCTGCACCTGGGGGGCACACAGCAGGGCTAAGAGTAAAGTGGACGTGGAAAGGCCAACAGAGCACAGCCAGCACTGGAGGTAAAAGTTTGAAATCTAGTGTATCTGAGAGTCTCTCTGTTCAAAACTGCCTCTAGAGTAACACTTTGGCTGGTATGGAATTCTGGGTTGGCAACTCTTTTGTCTCAGAATTTTGGAGGCAATGTTCCGTTGTCTCCTGGCTTCCAGAATTGCTGTCGAGAACTCTGTGCCATTCTGATTCCTGATGCTTTTTATGTGACTTGTGTTTTTCCTTCCTGGAAGCTTAAGATCCTGTCTTTTTCCCCAGTGTTCTGCTATGTGGTGAGGGGTGAGTTCCTATCATTATACAACAGGGCCCCAAAGTAGGCCCAGGCCAGGTATACTTGCTCTGTCCTTCCTCGGCCCTGAAAATGTATGAAATATGGATACAGGTGCCCACTCTCCTACATCATTACAGAGGTGCAGTGCAACGGCTCATGTGTGATGTTTGGCCATTATTATGCATCTGTGGACAATGAAGCAAGATTGCAATGGTGGTGAGTTAGGCTGGGATTCAGACACTGCTAATACAGACAGCTCTGTCTCCTCTGGTGGAATCTGTGCTGGTTGATAGTAATGGGCAGTTATATTGTGAAACTAGGGGCGAGGAGGGAAGAGGGAGACTTTCAGTAGAAGTAAGGGGCACAAATTGTTTTGAAGAAAGTGGTAGGTTAGTATGGCATGAACAATGGGCCCACCAGGGTCCTCGGGTCTCTGGTGATGGGCCTGAGCCCCCAGGTTAGAGGGAGAGGTTCAAAAGCCAACCAAGCTGTCTTTAACAAAGACTATGAGACTGCACACAAGTAATCTGGGGCCTAAATGACAATGTGTGACCCAGAGGTAGGGAGAAGCCACTTTCTCTGTCTTTGCAAGGGATTGCCTGGAATCCGGAGAAGTCTTGGTGCTGTGAGTATCAAGAAGTTGACAGGGACACCAGCCTTCTCACAGTGGGCTCCATTAGCTGTGGAAAACTGATGCTCTTCCAAGAGTGTCAGGCTGTGGAAATTGACACATAGGAACTGGAAGGGGAGAGGAGGGTCATGTAGCTCAACCCCAGGGCTCAAAGAGTTGGCTTGTGCAGCAGACATATGTATTCAAGGCTGAACACTCAATCCACTGCAAGGCAGGGGAGGCTTTCAAATGTCACAAATTCTCTACACTAAGGAAAAAGTTTGAGGGTTGGTTGAAGAGAGTTGATTGGAAGGACTATGAGTTTATTTGAGACCCTTAGTTCATTTATTTACATGTGACAAATAGAACAGAGCTAGCAGTAAAGTGGGGGAACATAATTATCCAACTTTCTTAATGAAAGTCATTTTATGAGTAGTACCCTATTCAGGTAAAGTGACTGACCAGTCGATTAGAAGCTGGTTTAGTTCTGAGGCACCTGGGTGGCTCAGTCGGTTAAGCGCCCGACTTCGGCTTGGGTCATGATCCCACGGTCCGTGAGTTCAAGCCCCGCGTCGGGCTCTGTGCTGACAGCTCAGAGCCTGGAGCCTGTTTCGGATTCTGTGTCTCCCTCTCTCTCTGACCCTCCCCCGTTCATGCTCTGTCTCTCTCTGTCTCAAAAATAAATAAGCGTTAAAAAAAATAAAGAAAGAAGCTGGTTTAGTTCAACATATGACTCAAGATTTGACCTCTTAACAAGATGATGATACACTAATGAAAATTTCCAATAGCAGTAGTCCCAAAATATTCACCATGCCACCTTTTTTGGTAGTATTCTGGGCATTTTATCACAGTGGTTACTATAATATAATAGTTTTAAAAAGTTTCTATTTAGTCCTCTTATTTCTAAGAGTTGGGTTTTCAAAATACTCAGATATAAAGACCAAGGAGAGAAACCGTCTGGAAGTCAAGCATGATATGTGGTGTTAGGTTTCTCCAATTCATCCCAGTTTTTTGAAATCCACAGATACAAGGTGGCCAAACTTGGTTCAGCAGCCACTGAGACAGATAGGAGGCTCTTCTCTCTGGCGGTAACTAATGTGAATCACTTTTATGATAAAATAACACAATCATATTATGGAATAAAGGGAACTGTTTTGTAAGAATTGTCAAGGTAAAATTCAAGACTTCAAAAACAAAATCTGTACTTGGGAAGAGAAGAAATTTGCTTTAGCCATATCCTCAGACCCTGGGATATGCATTCACTTTCCTCTAATAATAATAATAATAGCAAATACTTGATGTATCTGTTAAGATAGATAGATTATGGGGTGCCTGGGTGGCTCAGTCGGTTAAGCGTCCGACTTCAGCTCAGGTCACGATCTCACAGTTTGTGGGTTTGAGTCCCGCGTCGGGCTCTGTGCTGACAGCTCGCAGCCTGGAGCCTGCCTCAGATTCTGTCTCCTTCTCTCTCTGTTCCTCCCCTGCTCATGCTCTGTCTCTCTCTCAAAAATAAATAAGGATTAAAAAAAAAAGATAGGTAGGTTATGCCATGGCAAACAAACAAAATTCAGTGGTTTGACAGAAAGAAGACTCATTTCTTGCTCATGCTACCTACCTTCCTTTGTGTGTTGACAGAGGGCTCTTGCTTATTAGTCCTTCTGGAATTCAGGACTGAATGTTTACCTCCTCAGATTCATACTGAGATCCCAATGTGATGGTATTAGGAAGTGAGGCTTTTGGGAGGTGATTAGGTCACGAGGATGGAGCCCTCATAAATGGGATCAGTGCCCTTACAAAAGAGATCCCAGAGGGGTGCCTGGGTGGCTCAGTTGATTAAGGACCGACTCTGGCAGGTCATGATCTCGTGGTCCACGAGTTTGAGCCCTGCGTCAGGCTCTGTGCTGACAGCTCAGAGCCTGGAGCCTGCTTTGGATTCTGTGTCTCCCTCTCTCTCTGTCCATCCCCCACGCTCGCTCTGGCTCTCTCTGTCTCTTGAAAATAAATAAAAATGTTTAAAAATTTTTGTTAAATAAATAAATAAAAGAGATCCCAGAGAGCACTCACAGCTTTTGCCACATGAGGATACAACAAGAAGTCACTGTCTATGAACCAGGAAGTGGGCTTTCAGTAGACATGAAATCTGTTGGTATGTTGATCTTGGACTTCCCAGTCTCCAGAACTGTGAGAAATATATTTATGTTGTTTATAAGCCACCCGATCTATGATATTCCATTATGGCATTCTGAACTGAGACAACCACCATCATGAAGGCTGATGGTTGCCATGCCAGGGGGAAAGAGAATCAGAGGAGTCTCAAAGCAGCAAATAAATGATTTGGACATGAAGTGACACATATCCTTTTTGCTCAAACTTGTTGGCCACAACCAACCATAAGAGAGCCAAGAAAGAAAATCCTACCATGAGCCCGGAAGGCAGAAAGCCAGAAATATTTAGTGAAGAGAATTAATTGTCTATCACTCACTTTGTGGCAAGAGCTGTTCCAAATATATTGCAGGCACGGGGTGCCTGGGTGGCTCAGTCAGTTAGGTGTTGGACTTTGGCCCAGGTCATGATCTCAGGATTTGATCCCCGCATCGGGCTCTGAGCTGACAGCTCAGGGCCTGGAGCCTGCTTCAGATTCTGTGTCCCTCTCTCTCTCTCTCCCTCTCTCTCTCTGTCCCTCCCCCACTTGTGCTCTCTCTCTCAAAAATAAATAAATAAAACATTAAAAAATATATATTGCAGGCGTTAGTTAAGCCTCATAACAATTCTGCGAAATAGGTCCTATTAATATTATCATCCCCATTTAATAGATGAAATAACTGAGGTACAGACAGGCTAAGTAACCTGATCAAAGTCACACAGACAGTAAACGGTGAAGCTGAAGATTTAAACCTACCCATTCTGGTCCTGTGGCCTGTGAGCTTAACCACCAGACTATGTAGTCTCTCACTAGATGGGAAATTTTGAGAAGCGCTGTCATAGATGATGGAGAGCCACTAAAGGATTTTAAAGCAAGAGGGTGTGACTCAATCAGATTTGCTATTGAGAAAGCTCTCATTGATATTGAAACTATAGGGTTAGAGTAAAGCAGGACGGCTATTTGCATAGTGAAGGGATGGAGATGAGGAGGGATTGAGCTAAGATACATTTACTACAATTAACGGGATAATCTTGAGCTTCTGTTTCATCAACTTGAGCCTCTGTTTCATCATTTCTTGAACATGATTACGGTAATACCTACCTTAATGGGTTTTTCTGAGGATTATAAAAAATAACATAAGCAAAACCTGGCACTACTATCTGGAATTACAGAGATCTACATTAAAAATCCCAGCTATACTACTCACTGGATGAGAGAGTTCATTATTCTAAGCCTCAGTTTGCTCGTTTATAAAACACATGTTAGGGGCGCCTGGGTGGCTCAGTCGGTTAAGCATCTCACTCTTGATTTCGGTTGGAGTCCTGATCTCGTGGTTTGTGAGTCTGAGCCCTGTGTTGGGCTCTGTGCTGACACTGTGGAGCCTGCTTGGGATCCTCTCTCCACCCCTCCCCTGCTCATGCTTTCTCTCTCTGTCCTACTCATGATAAATAAATACGACTTAAAAATGTTTTTCTTTAAATGTTTGTTTACTTTGGAGAGACAGAGTGCGAGCGGGGTGGGAGATAGAGCAAGGGAGACACAGAATCCAAAGTAGGCTTCAGGCTCTGAGACGTCAGCACAGAGCCTGATGCAGGGCTCTAACCCATGAACCAGGAGATCATGATCTGAGCTGAAATCCAATGCTGAACCGATTGAGCCACCTAGGGGCCCCAATAAACACAGATAAAAAAAAAACACGTGTTGGGGTGCCTGGGTGGCTCAGTCAGTTAAGCATCTGACTTTGCTCAGATGTGACCTCACCTCTGGTAAGTTCAAGCCCCGCATCAGGCTCTGTGCTGACGGCTCAGAGCTTGGAGCCCATTTTGGATTCTGTGTCTCCGCCTCTCTTTTGCCCCTCTCCTACTCGCCCTCTGTCTCCCTCTCACTCTCAAAAATAAATAACATTAAAAAACCACATGTTAATGTCAGAAAAGTTAAATAAGTTGAAAAATTATTACAAGCTCATTCAAGTTGAGAAAATTAGCTTAATTAGCTTAGGAGAAAGGCAGAATTCCTTCCAGAGAAAGAAATGAGATTTTGTTTAGGAAAAACTTACGTGTTTATGAAAGTCAAGTCTCCTAAGCACAAATAGAAGAGAAGAGGATTAGACAGAGAAGTAAATGTTTTTGTGGGTTTTTTTTTAATGTTCACTTATTTTTGAGAAAAAGAGCACAAACAGGGGAGGGGCAGAGAGAGAGGGAGACCCACAATCTGAAGCAGGCTCCAGGCCCTGAGCAGTCAGTGCAGAGTCCCATGTGGGGCTTGAACTCATGAACTGTGAGATCATGACCTGAGCTCAAGTTGGATGCTTAACCAACTGAGCCATCCAGGCACCTGACAAGTAAATAGTTTTGATCAATAAATAGAAAGTGTTGGTTTTCTACTGATGAGATGAAAGTTTTGAGGGAAGCCTGGGCTTGGGAGAAAGTAAAGAGATGGAGGAGAGGGTTTCACTAGAGAGAACTATGGGAATCTTGTCTTACCAGCTTCCCCAGTCCATTCTTCCCACCGCAGCCAGAGTGATCTTTTAAAACTACTAATTGGATCATGTTGTTCCCTTTCCCTTAGTCCAGTGCCTGATACTTAGAAGTTTCTCAGTAACAATTTGCTGAGTGAATGAATGAATGAAAACCCTTGCCAGGTAGCAGGTGGATTCCTAAAGAAAGAGACTTTTGTGGAGAAGTTCTGTGTAGTGAGGGCGGTTTTGGACACTGATGTTTAATAGTCATTTTAAGTAGTTCCCCATTTGTTTTGCTGTAATCACCCTTCCTCTCCACCACATCCCCCCAAATAACCTTCAGTGAAAGTCTGCTGCACAAAACAGCACTGTTTGGGGAGGATTTAAGAAATGAAAAAAAGTATCTAGGCAAACAATGTCCAAAGATGGCAGGAAATCTAATGAACAGGGGAACCCAGAATTCAGTGGGACCAGTGAGAGGTGACCAGAATCCTCTGAAAACGTGGGGGAAGATGTGCTGTCCCCCTTATGGTGGATTAGGGGCTTGGGCCCTCCATTCGGCTGTTGAAGAAAAGAATAAGCAGGACGACTTTGGAGTAGCCACAACCCTCAGGTTACATAAGAATGATAAATATTTAACTCATAGAGACGTTTGTTTTGAGGATTATATTGGGATAATTCATATAAAGCACTTAGCACAGAGCCTGGCACATAGTAAGAACTCAGCAAATGTTAATTGTTTCTCTTCACTTTCTTCCACTCCCTCCACTAGCTTTCTGCCAGGCTTCATTCATTCTTTTCCAAGGACACCTAGGGGGCGTGCCCTGTCCTCTCTCCGCCCACCACAAGCTCCGCCCCTCACTTCTGCCTGGCTTGGTTCTTGAGAGGCGGAGCCGAGGGAAGAGCCCAGGGCGCCGCGGTAAGGGCGGGGCGCATGCGCGGGCTGGGCTGGGTGGAGGTGGAGAGGAAGAGCTGCCGGAAGTAGGCGGCGGAGGTGGTGGCAGAGCAGGCGGCAGCTGCCAGGGAAACCGAGGCGCGGGACGCACGGCCCGCAGACAGGCAGGCCAGGCGGCGTCTCTGCGCGCCCAGGAGTGCCCCGTTTGCCTGGGCTGAGGGTCTCTAGTCCGGCAGCCTCCTCTGGACTCGGGCCTTTCCCTGAGCCCGCCAGGGGGCGCCGCACTGAGGGGGCTGCAGAGTGGGGGGCGGGCGCGGCTGACAAGAGAAGGGGGCGCCCGGCCCGGCCCGAGGGGGAGGGCTTTTCCCCCCGCTCAGGAGGTGCCCCTGGGCGGGGGACCCGGAGTCCTCACCTCCGAACTGAGGCAGGGGTTCCTGGGGGCGAGGAGGGCGCTTCGCCCTCTGCCCCCGCCGGCACCCTGGCCATGACGGGCAAGTCGGTGAAGGACGTGGATCGGTACCAGGCGGTCCTGGCCAACCTGCTGCTGGAGGAGGATAACAAGTTCTGTGCCGACTGCCAGTCCAAAGGTAGCGCATCCCTCCTGGCGGGCACGGGGTGTAGCTAGCCTCCGGCCGCGCCTGGGAGGTGGCCTGTGTGGGGAGGGGGTTTCTGGAGCTTAGGCCGCCCGAATCACGTTAAATGGTAAGGCGTGCTACTCTAACTGATGAGGCTGCCGCGTGTTCTGCGGCGCCGGGATGGTGTGGGGAGAGGCTGCGAGGGCGAGTGTGAGTGTCTGGGAGGGCCGGTGATGATGGGGGTGGAAGTGGCGTGTTGTGTGCAGGTGAGAATGTCTGTATGTCAGGGCTCCGAAGGAGTTCTGGGCCGACTGTCATTTAGAGGCAGCCCAGAGCTCACCGCCTTCCACTTGCAAAGCTGGGGGCGGGAGGGGAGGGGGGGAAGGAGGAGGAACTGCAGTGTGTGTGTGTGTGTGTGTGTGTGTGTGTGTGTGTGTGTGTGTGTAGACGGTGGGGGGGGGGCGGAGAGGCAGAGAGCGGGGGAGGAAGAGACGGAGGGAGGGGGAGGAGGGAAGTGACATGATGGTAGAAAAACTGCTTAAATAATTTTTTAAGGTGGTGATTGTTGCTGCCCGCTACTTGCGTAGCAGCTCCTTCTGTCATTTTACAGCCTTGCTGAACTCTGTCAGAGTGCATGGGTAGCTTTCTTTCTGGATATGTGAAGTGGGTACCTGCCTTATGCAGTGACACAGTGCGGATTTCTAGACAGCCTGGCCCTGGCCGTGGAGTGCGTTGGAGGCCTAATGTGTGTGTGTGTGTGTGTGTGTGTGTGTGTGTGTGTGTGTGGTGGCAGAAACTGGCACATTGTGGCTGAAGTGCAGGATCCTGTTTAGTCAGTGGAGAGAAGGAAGCAGTGGATGCATCAAATATGTTGTTCCATGATGCTTACCCTTCCAAAGGTGAAATGCGATCATTGTAAATGGGCAAAGCCATTTAGTCTTTGTTTTCTGTGTCCTCAAAGATTGATGATTTGATCCCATTAAAAATCAGTATGATAGGAAAGCTTGGTTATAAGTGAAAGCTTGGTTATATGCACCCAAAATGTACAGATACAAGATTCTGTAAATATTTTGTTTCCTTATTTCCCTTCTGAATTCTTTGGAATACAATTGGAGAAGTTGGGAAAATACTTTTCCCTTTGGGGAGAAGGGGATAGTTCTATTTGGGGAGCTATTGTTAATTTGCTTCTGTTCATAATGCAGTGGATTTACCACAGTCCTTTGCCATATAGCATATTGGGCACACAGTATACAACAAAGATTCAAATGTATTTGTATTTATCAATATTGAGAAAGGAAGGACATGCCTAATTCATACCTTTAGGTAATTAACTTTTATTTTAGAAACATGAGGTTATGAAAGGAGAACAGGGACACATAGATTTAAATACCTAGTAGTATATTTTAATGCCCTCTGCTAATAGATAAATGGCATGTGCTCTTAGGAAAAAGGTCCCCAGACTTCTTTCCTGAATTTTTGCTGTAGCAAGAATTTGCTTTAAAAAGTATTTTAGAATCGGGGAGCCTGGGTGGCTCAGTTGGTTGAGTGGTGGACTTCGGTTCAGGTCATGGTCTCCCAGTTCATGGGTTTAAGACCCACATTAGGCTCTCTGCTATCAATGCAGAGCCAGCTTTGAATCCTCTCTTCCCCCTCTCTCACTGCCTTCCCCTGCTGGTGCTTTCTCTCTCAAAACATAAATAAACTTAAAAAAAAAGTATTTTAGAGTCAATTTATATTGAGTAGGTTAATTTCTTATAGTTGACTCTTGTTAAATCTTGTCCTAGATCTACTGGAAGATTCAGTTTAAAATTTAGGAGTGTGTCTCCTGGCTTTACTCACATTCCCTTATGTCCTTAGTTGACAGATCTGGAGTCACAGTGAAGCAACCCACGAGAGTGAGCATTGCTACATTTGGGGAGTCAGATGCCATTTTGATGATTAGTACTGCTTTCAACCCCCCATTTCTCCTACTACTCATACTTACTCATATTCCAATGAAATATAGCATATGGAAGAGAGAGCTTGATTCATCACTTCTTTCCCCCAAACTTTCCACTACTCTTTCTTAATAGCATTATTGGGGATCAGGTAATGAAATATTAGTTAATTCTTAATGAGAACTAGTAACTACTGGCTTGTGAACTTTCTTAACTGCTATTAATGGTAGAATTCTGCCTCCTGAAATGATTTCTTATCACAAATTAGTTTCACATTTTGGCTTAGTGGCTTCAGTGACTTGGCCATTGTAGTAGACATGTAATGACAAGGTGTCAGTCATCTTTCTAATTTTTTAAAATGTTTATTTTTGAAAGTGAGAGACAGAGTGCAAGCAGGTGAGGGGCAGAGAGAGAGGGAGACACAGAATCTGAAACAGACTCCAGGCTCTGAGTTGTCAGCACAGAGCCTGATGCGGGGCTCGAACTCAGACTGTGAGATCATGACCTGAGCCAAAGTCGGATATTTAACTGACTGAGCCACCCAGGTGCCCCAAGTCATCTCTCAATTCAGTTAAATTATACATTGATGAAGCCTCAGTTTATCCATTATGTGAATAATCTAGCTCCTTCCACTCTTTCAATCTTTGTCACTCATTTTCCTCCTCTTTCCTAATTTTGGTTTCCATAAATGATCATGTAGACAACTACCGGGTCATGGAAGTTGACACTTCCATGGAAGTGTCCATGGAAGAGACATTATATCAGGAGATTAAGTTACCTGTTAGCTCTGGTAAAAAATACATGTAGTGGGGGGAGGTATTTAAAAACTATTGGGTTTGGAAAATGAGATTCAGATCTGAGTTTATTTATCCCTATGTCTCATGTTGTTTCTTACTTAGAAATTGAGAGCTAACTATACAGAACTTGGTGAGTGATTACTAATCCATTAATATTAAACCACATAATATAGCCCTGGGCTGCAGACCTATGAGCAGGTATTTTTGTGATGTTCTAAAACAACCCTTTGGTAATGGCTCTTCTGTTTAAAATCTTATACTTGCTTAAGGGTGTTACTATCTTTAGATATGTAATGTGAACACCAGAGTAGAAAACAAGTATGTGTATTCTTTACGTAGTATGAGCTTTGTTGGTCCTGGGATTTTTAACTCTCTTGAACACAAGACTCACCAGTTTCTGGGACTTCTAAGGCACTGAAGTGATTCCTGTGTGGCAAAGGAAGCTGCTTTGTTACTACCTTTTAAAAAGTGCTTTGACTTACTTTTAGGTCCAAAGATATGGTTTCCTCCTCACCCAAGGCTATTGTGACCTTTTGGGTAAATTTTTGGACTGATTTAAGTAGTGATAGAACAAAGGACAAGCTTACTAAAAATTCCAGATATGCCAATGGTAGCTCTACTCAGTTGAGGCTGGGTCCCATTTTTGGATAGAACCTTGTGGGATTGTACTAGTCCAAGGCTTAATCTTAACTCTGTAGTTCCATAGTCAGTGGCCCTGGAATGACTCCTACTAATCAACCTCTTCAGAGACTGGTTTAAACTAGACACTATCTTACTTACCATGTAAGGATCTTTGTCATGACCTGGATACCTGTTTCCACTAATGGGACGTTACTCTCTCAGTATCAAATTTTTTAAAACAATTGAGAGCTTTTTAATGAGCAGAGAATTAAAATGGAAGAGATTTGATGGTCTTGTGGAATATTTACTACAGACTGTGAAATCCCACATGGAATTCTGGAGTTTGACAGAAACTTTGTAATATTTGGTACTTTCCCCTTCTGCTGCATCCTGTCTCTGAAATGTTTTACCTTGAATTACCTAACCATTGCTTCTGTTCCAGTTTCCATTATATGTTCTTAAATTTATTTTATTTTTAAAATTTTGTGTTTTTGTGAGAGAAAGAGAGTGTAAGCGGGGAAGAGGGGCAGAGGGAGAAAGAGAATCTTAAGCAGGCTCCACGCTCAACGTGGAGCCCAACTCAGGGCTCGATCCCACAACCCTGGGATCATGACCTGAGCTGAAATTGAGAGTTGGAAGCTCAACCGACCGAGTCACCCAGAAGCCCCTATACTTTTAAATTTAAGAGATATCACTGTCCTGTGGTTCAAAATGTAAAAGCTTCAAAGGCAAATATGTACAAGAAAAAGTTGTATTCTTCGATCCAACTACTAACTAGGCCCAACACTGGTTAGCTTCTGAGATCAGACTAGATCCAGGTGCATTCAGGGTGGTGTGGCCGTAGACAGAAAAAGTTGTATTCGAATTCCTGATCCCTTGGGGCACCTGGGGTGGGGGGGGAGGTTCAGCCAGTTAAGCACTGACTTCGGCTCAGATCATGATCTGGTGGTTCATGAGTTCTAGCCCCACGTCGGGCTCTGTGCTGACAGCTCAGAACCTGGAGCCTGCTTCAGATTCTGTGTCTCCCTCTATCTGTGCCCCTCCCCTGCTCATGTTCTGTCTCTCTCCATCTCTCAAAAATAAATAAATGTTTAAAAAATGAAAAATAAATAATCCCTGATCCTTTAGCCACCATTTTCCCTTCCTCGAAGTAACCACTTTTGGTAATACCTTATGTGATTTTTGAGAGATGATATATACACAAACAACTACTTTTTTGAAAGTTTACTTCTTTTAGTAATCTCTGTACCAAGTGTGGGGCTTGAACCTACGACCCCAAGATCAAGAGTCACAAGCTCCTCTGACTGAGCCAGCCAAGCACCCTACAAGCAACTACATTTAATTATATGCTTTTTCAGTGCTTTCATGCAGGGAGTAATATTACAGTTCATAGCACTTTGCATTTTCAATCAGTAGTATAATATGGACAGCATGCAGGTGCTCTGTCTATGCACATTCAGGAGCTTCTTCATTCTCTCCAGGTGTTTTCTAAGGTGATACCTAGGATATTTTGATTAAGTTCAAAGATATGCCTAAGTGATTTGGAAACATCTGCTCTTGTTGAAGTCATTTTAGAAAACGTCCTAGGTCTGTCCATAGCACATATTTACCACATTTCAGGTGGTAAAGAAGTATAGGAATGGAAGGGGCTGCAGACCTGATGTTGAAACATCCAATTAAACTCCTTCACTCTTATTTTAGCTTTGTGGCCTTCAGCACTGCCCTGAATTTTCCTCATTTGAAAAATGAAAGTGCCTTGTAAAATAAATGTTCCACAAATGTAAGCATCACTTGCTATCACCATTGCTGGTCTGATTGACGCGGCCTTGGTTTTAGTTGTTTCACTTTCTGATTTTATGCCCTTAAATACTCTGGTGACTGGAAGCCATGGTTAGAATGACTCACTCAATAATTCCCTAGTCTTTAAGCCAAAACCATTTCCTATATATGGGGGTTCTGGCATTTTTGCAAATGTACTTTATGGTACCCTTGAGGATGGTCTCGGAATTTTTCCTCACTCTTCAAAATTGTATGAAAGATTAGACCAGGGAACTTTATGTAGAGATTTTCTAAAGTAGTCCTAAATTTTAACTCCAGTAAATTAATCTCTGGCTTTGCTTTATATTTGTTTTGTGTTGATAGTTAAGTCATTGCTTGTTAAGTAGCATTTTTTAGAACATGAACTTTCCTATCAGTTTTTAATTATTTTACCTATATTTGTGACACCTTTTGAGAGGTTAAAAAAATTCCATCAAATCTAGACAACAGAAGAAGTTTTGTGGCCATCTCTAGTTGTTAAACACTCTTCTCCGGCCAAGATCAAATAAATTTCTGGGTTTTTACAGCAAATGCACCTTAACTCTAACAGTCATGGCTGGGTTGACACAGTTACGCTGAAAGTAATTTATCAAAATCCTCATTAGACTGTCTTTTAATATCAACTTGTTAAGCCTGTTCCCTGGGAGATGCTTTCCTATTTGTTCTCCTTGTCCTTTAAATAACATTCGGTGGCAGTGGGATAGGGTACAAAATACCTTATCATTTAGGCGGAACTCTGCAAACCTCAAATCCACACCATATATATTCTTTCTGAAAATATTTCTAAGCACTTACTTTGCGTCAGACACTGTACCAGGCTATGTGGTAGATTCAGAGCTAGGGCCTTTGGTCTGAAGGATTACACAGTTGAATGGGGAAGCAGATGTGTAAACTGATAATGATGCAATGTAGTATTATCATGACGGCACTGTGTGCAGGGAGAAAGGAAAGACCGGAGAAAGCAAACAAGTCTGCCTCAGGAAGTCATGACTTCAAAGGCTGTGTAGGCTGTGTCTTGAATGATAAGCATGACTTTGCTAGGTGAATTTAGGCGACTTTGCATTCTAAGCAGAGGAAAATGGAATGTGCAAAGCTTCCAAAGTAGTGTGTGTGTGTGTGTGTGTGTGTGTGTGTGTGTGTGAGAGAGAGAGAGAGAGAGAGAGAGAGAGAGAGAGAGATTGATTCTCTAGTATATTGACTACATGTTGGGGAGTGGCAAGGGATAAAGTTTTTGACAGGTAGTCAGGGGCCAATAAGGTTAAAATCCTAGCTCTGTAGTTGATTTGGTGTATAGTATTGAGATTATGGATATGCTTTAGACCCTCTGCTGTGTAAGAAGCCCATACTATTGGAAGTCTACCTGCTACTCAAATGGAATAATAAGTATTGCAGACATGAAATGTTTTCTAATTGATGAGTAGTAAGAAAGGTCTCAATATTGTGCCCACAAGATCAATATGGAAGTGTGCCTTCACGAGTACATTAAATGATCTTAGAAAAGTCTAGTGAAATGCCAGCAGTAGATATTATGTCATTTCTGGAGTTGACGACGTTGATTTTGAGGCTGAGCATGCTTAGATACTCAAGTGGTTTAAGAGTGCTGAATATTTGATGTGCGCTCTTGGTTGCTGAGTGCTTAGGAGGTGTAAGCAGGTAGCTTGCAGCCCGATCTCTCAGTGCACTTTTCAGCAAACATATTGCTTTCCAATAAACCAGAAAATTACTTTCTTTCTGCATTTTTCATCTGATGTCATTATGATATGTAGGTGGCAGCTTTCTTGGGCACAGTTGTCTATATAACTGTTCACCACATGAGTCATTGTCTGTTCCTATTCTTCTGCCTGAAAATTCCCTCTTGGAAATGATGTCATGCAGTTGGTGACTGCAACACTTTACTCATTATGCACATTGCAGTTGGCTCTGTATGTTATGTTGATGGAACCTACCTATGCCATAGACACGGGATAAAGTGACTTGTTCAATGGACTCAGACTCGATTCCTTCAAATGATATCCCCCCGTAATAAAGATGCCAAGAAAGAATCTGCATAACGCACACACATGTGTTACATTCTGAGCATACAGTGCCTAACTTCTGTTATTGTGTCTGCTTAAATCCTTATCACAGTTGTACTTCTGTTTGAGCAAGTGGCCAGTTTAAGTAGATACTAATTTTGAAGAAGTTCTGTATTGGCCCTGGAATGTGACAGTTCAGCTTACCACACTGAAAAGGTAGGAACCAATCTATGTAGAGTAGAACACTTTAAAGTTAATTCCCTTTTACCAAATTCCTCTATTGTTAAAGAAATATTCCTATATTGATACATTTAAAATAATTATAATGTGCCACAATTAACATGTCCACTAGAATGTAAGCTCTACAGGGGCAGGCATAGATGTAGCTCTTAGTAAATGTTTGAATGAATGAATTGATCTTGTCATTATAAATCTTTTGTTTCTTATTAGAAGAAATCTTATACAGATTATCTGAATAGTTGTTTAATTCTTAAGAAAGTTAAGTTTTAAAATATATTTTAAAGTCCGGGACCTGTCAGGGAAACAGAAACCACTGTAGGTAGTACAAGCAGAGGGGATCTAACATACGTAATAGTAACATACGTAATGGATGATATAAGAGCTTAGCAGGTAAATGGGCTGGTGAGGCAACCCAGATATTAGCAACACCTGGGAGCTACTGTGCCCCTAAGGAAATGAGAAGGTGCTCGTGTCACCAAAGGCCGGAAGTCTGAGCTATCTGGTGTAAGCTAGACGCACAGAAAGCAAAGCTGTGTGGTGCAGCTGGAACTGTGACCCTGTAAGAGAGCATTACCCTGGCTTCCCTCTTCCTCCTCCCTCTTATCCTCATGGGTGCCTCCCATTGATGGAACTTACCCAGAAATCGGTTGGCAAGGGAGCCTGGGAGATGTAGGTCCCACTGACAGAGTGGAGCAGGGGTAGGATCCAAGTGGAAACAGGCAAGGCACAGGGGCACTTAAAAAAAATCTCCAAGATGTTATTCTTTCTCTTTATAGGTAAATAGTTGAGTTATTTTGGACAAGAGATAAGTGTTTTCAGGCAGATATGACCTTGTGTGCTTCTAAAGAATCTTAACGGTTGCTGAAAAAATAATTAGTCCCAGGAAGTAACGTAACAACTCAGTTATTGAGCTGGCATCCTATATAGTTAGGATGTGTGACCAGGAAAATTGGCTTGTGTTGAATCTGTATTTCGCTATCTTTCGCTCTAGGAGCAGTTTATCAGTTTGGGTACTCAGAAAATAAGTTCCCACCCTGTCGATCCTGGGAAGTGTTGGGCATGATTGTGTGTATGTGTGTGTGTGTGTGTGTGTGTGTGTGTGTGTGTATACACATACACTAAGCTTGTCTCATCTACAACTGAAAGACTTGAGTCAATAACACGTAAGATGGACAAAGAAAGTTTTAAGGATTTCAGCCTTCTAACATGGTGCAGATGAGACTTTCCTTGACAGTTAAAGTAATTGCAGTGGAGCTAATTTTCCTTGTGCTACACATCATTTTAACTAGTGTTATTGGTTCATCTGGGGTTTTCCCCCCACAGCTTCAGATAGGTTAGCACTGGGGGAGGGAGGTGAGATCACCTGATCCACTTTCTTCTATACTGGACCTGAAAAGTATTTTTTGTCTTCTAAGGAAGGTTGCCGCTGTTCCATTTAAAGGCAGAGCTTTCCAAGGTACTGCTAGTAGTTTTCTTCTTGATTATAAAATGTTTAATGAGTTACAAGATAGAAGTTTGGCACTTTCTAGAAGGGCTTTTTTTGTCAATCAGGTCACCTGCCTTTGGGCCCCTGCTACATTAATGGAATTGGTGGAACTAGGCCAGCAAAGGTTTTCAGTAGAGTGTGAGTATATTTCTCTTCAGGCTGTTATTTTCCACAGAGGCGACGGGGTAAGGGACTCTGAGTAAAGTTACCGTCTATAAAAATTGCAGATTTCATTGTTCTTCTCTTTCCTCCCAAAATTAACTTCCTCTTGGCAGGTACAATTCACAGATGTAATTAAAGTGTAATTTGGTATTCTAAAAAGCGTATCAGACTGCTTCCCAAAGTACCAGTTCTTTTCAGCCAGTCCATTTCCATTTAAGAGGTACATCTATGCATTTTTTGAAGCCTCATGTTTAATAATTACAACAGTTTGCTACTGTGTTTGACTCTTCCATTTTCCAAACTTTCTCCTTCCCTACCCCACTCTTCTGGCTCCTGTATTTCCCCACAGGCTTTGTGGATGCTGGTCCATTGATGGCTGAACTGCAGGTCCCTTCCCAGTGGAAAACCCCAGAGATGAGCCAAATCTACCTTCAGCTGTGGCCATCCATCAGTGTAAGGTTGCCTGGCGGTTGTCTTCAGTTTGTCCAGCACTCCTCTCCCTTGCTCCCCCTCCCCCCATCCTCCCTCCTGTGTGGCTGAAACTTGCCCTGGAATCCCGCCTTTGTAACATGTCACTGGGTAGTAATGAGATTTTAATATCGCTGCTGCTTTTCGTTTTCAAGTAATGTTAAATAGTTCTCTGACTTTTTGTTGACCATAGCCCTCTTTTCCCCACCCAGTTTGTATATTTCTTATGGGTATTCTGGTTTGCTTTTGAATGCATATAGGATATGGTTTATTTAGAAAGTATTGGATTTCATAAGCCCAACTGGAGAATACTTTGTTGATTTTTTTTTCTTAATTTCAAGTCAGAACTTTCAAAAAGAAATTTCTTAATCTGAAAGACTGAGAACTGGATCCCTCAGGCACCATTTCATTTCTCCTCACCCAAAAAACAAACGTGTAATGTTCTCATTTTATGATGCGTTGAAAATAATAAAGCAAATACAGGAGTAAGGGAGGCTTACTCTCAGCTCTAGCTCATAAGCCTGGCCTACCGTAATGATTTGAGAAAATAGAGCACCTTCTCTTTTCCTTTTTTTTTTTTTTTTTTTTTTTTTTTTTTTAAATTAGCATGCTGTCTTTCACAGCTAGTGATGGGAAGACCGTAAAATCCCCAAGCCTTTACTGGGGCCGCCTAGCTTACTTCTTTAAGACCTGCGCATTAATCCTGCAACGTAACTTACTGAAATACACTCAAAGTTAATTTTATTAAGCTTCTTCCTCTTTCCTTGCCTTACTGGAAGTCCCCCAAAGTGTAGATTTAGAAATGAATTCTCTAGAATTTCAAGCCTTGAGTTAAACATTTCGTCTTAATATCGTTTAGATGGTTGCTTTTCTTCTTCTGCCTTCAAAAAATAATTTGTTACAGAATTTTCTGTGTGAACTGGTAACATCTTATGCTGCAATCTAAAGATCGTGAAGGAGAGGGTGTCAGTGTCTTCTTGCTGATACTTTTCCACTTGCTTTATAATTGACACAAACTCTTCGATGAATAATAGGAAGGACATGGACATTCCGTGCTCTTACCATGATGCTTTTGTTCAAAGTAGCGATAAGCAGCGGTTAGTGGAAACCAATTTAAGTGTGGCAGCTGATTTGAGAAAGAAAGAGTGAAAAAGATTCAGGCTCTTCTGCTATGTTGAAAGCATTTGTATTGAAAGAACAGCTGTTTGAAACTGGGGGCCCTGTCTCTCTGAAGGTAGGCCTGAGGAGTTTGGTTAGAGGAACTGTCTTAGACTAGAGGAGAATTGTGAGAAAAACTTTCCTGTAGTGTGAGTGCTGTGTGAACGTCCCAGCTTGTATGTGAGAGAAGGAAAAATCATTAAATGCAGCATTGGAAGGAAGATTCCAGAGCAGTTCCTCTGAGCTTTCTGACTAGGTTCTGAAGCTGGTTTGCCTGATACGAGTGACTCAAATCAAAGGCCCATATTGTGGGCAGAGTAAAAATAGGGCTCAGTTTCATTAGACTTCTTTTTTTCTTTTTTAATTTTTTTAATGTTTATTCACTTTTTTGAGAGACAGAGAGCGTGAGTAGGGGAGGGGCAGAGAGAGAAGGAGACACAGAATCTGAATCAGGTTCCAGGCTCTGAGCCATCAGCACAGAGCCCAATGCACGGCTCAAACCCACAAACTGTGAGATCATGACCTGAGCTGAAGTCGGATGCTTAACCAACCGAACCATCCAGAAGCCCCTCATTAGACTTCTTAATGCATTTAAGGAAAAGAAAAAATTCATCACCATAGACCAATTATTTTTTGTATTGTGGGATATTGGGGAGTGGGGAAGCAGGAAGGTCCTTATGCCTATTAGTTAAACATCTTTAAATGTTATTTTCTTTAAAAAACAAACTTTATTTTTTTTCTGCTTTTGAAAATTACTCATATTTGTGAAAAAAATGATTGGGAAGTATGAAAAAGGGTAATGATGCAGAAGATATTTCACATAATCCCTATCACCCATTGTTTTACTTGAAATTATTCTATAATAATTTTATATCATTGTTTTGCTTAACACTTATCATAAGCGTATTTCATGAAATTAAAAACATTTAGGTACCTTTACTGTATTCCATCATTTGAATATGTCATTGTTTATTTAATTCTTGCCCAATTGTTGAACATTTGGGTTTTTCGTTATTATTATAAATAATGGTATAATGTAAATTTTTGTGTTGTTGTTAGACTCATGGGTTATTTGTGTGTTCAGAGTTGAGTGGTCACGTGGGCCCTCTAATTTTAAAATGTTGTCAGGGAGTCCTCTGGGCTGAGCCCATGCAGAGATGGCCTTGCTGTGGAGTTGTCATTGTGAACTGCTTCACTGCAGTAGACATCTGTTGAAGTGAGGAGTGGAGAGCTGCAGAGAATCCTGGCTTAACCCTAAAGAACAAATTTATGGGACATGATCACAGCAAGATGGGCCAAGATGCATTCTTTTTTTTTTTTTTTAAGTTTTATTTATTTATTTTGAGAGAGAGAGCACACACGCAAGCAGGAGAGGGGCAGAGAGAGAGAGAGAGAGAGGAAAAGAGAGAATCCCAAGCAGTCTCCTCATTGTCAATGTGGAGCCTGAGAGAGAGAGAGAGAGAGAGAGAGGAAAAAAGAGAATCCCAAGGCAGGCTCCTCACTGTCAGTGTGGAGCTTGACTCAGAGGTCGAACTCACAAACCATGAGATTATGACCTGAGCCAAAACCAAGAGTTGGACACTTAACTGAGCCACCCAGGTGCCCCCCAAGTTATATTCTTATTTTATGCATAGTCTTCCACATTATATGCTTGATATATGGACATGTTGTTGTTCATTGATGAGCATCTTTTGTTGTTCATACAGTCCTCCTTCACTTAACCAGTCTACTGGGAAGGTAGATTAGAAGTCCTCCATTAGTAGAAAGGGGGTAATACTGCTGCATTTTTTGTTTGTTTTGCGCTGGATTTTTTTTGCTTCTGTTTTAAGAGCTTTCCTTGGACTGTAAATTCCACAAGGACAGGGACTGTGTGTTCCATGTATGTCTGTATACCTAATGCACAGCATCTGGCGCACATTGTCCATGTCTCCATCATGAACACTATTATTCTATTAATGTGTGTTCAGATCATATTCTTTTTTTGTTTTGTTTTTTGAAAGTCATCCTCACGCTGTTAACTCTGATGTTTGAAGACCTGTGACAGTCCAGGAAGCCGAGCAGGTGAATTTCGTGGTTGCTTTATTGTGGTTACTTCTTTGCGCCATCTCTTTTTTGTGCTTCTGGCATCTGTGCCGCCTTGAAAGAGGGAGCCAGTCACGAAGCCAGTACTCTGCCCTCTCAGTGGGAGGTTTTCGTGTGACACATCATCTTTGGAGAAATGTAGCATGGGGTGTGAAACAGGAGGCTGAAAAAGCACTCCTTTAGCCTTTTTGTGGGATGGGAGTAAATGTTTAGACACTGCTCTCAGGTGCTACAGAAATTAATAATAACCTTGCAGCAGTTTTAGAAGCTCTTCTTATACCCACTGGAACAGGTTTACTTAATTTGGAGAACCCTGCTTTAGTTGTTTTGAAGCTGCGATTTTTTTCCCTAGAGGCCTGCCCTGGGTTCCTCTACACACTGTTCCTTTTGCAGGATCTTTCTGTCCACACCGTTGACATTTGCCTCACCCCATTGCCCCACACTTTCTGACCCGTATCTCATTATGCCCAATTCTGAAACATCGAGTTTTGAAACATGGTAGTGAGTGTTTTCTTTTTGAAAGGGCAAACCTCTACCTTTTGCTCTCCTCCCTTAAGCCAGGACTGTTTAGATGACTAACATTCACCTTGCCACTGGACTGTCTGTACTTTGATCCCAGAATTCATTTCTAGTATGCTGTTTGTTTGAAAATGAAAGTTCTCTAGCTTGTTTGGATACAACTGTGATTCAGTTAAACTGGACCTGATTTTCCGTCTGTTTGCCATTGGTTGGGGATCCAGTGATGTGTTAGGAAAGCTGCTGCACACCGTTGCAGAGAGGAGGCCATGTGTCATGGTCTTACACAAGGGTTTGTTTGTTGACTCAGATTTTGTGTAAAGCCTCCTTCTGGGTGAAAGGCACGAGCTTCCCTTCAAATAATGGAAAGGCATATTCTGCCTGGCCACTTGTTCTGGAGCCCTGGTATGTTCCACTCTTCTCCACTTTTTGGGCTTCTTTTGAGGAAGAGGAATGTGGGTAGGAAGAGGTGTGAATAAGCCTTCACACACAATCTCAGTTGTTGGGCATCCCAGTAGCAGAGAGTGAATTGTATGTTGTAATAGAAAAGAACATCTAAAGAACAGGGTATCAGTTTAGCAACCATTATTGAGCATCTATGTGTAACACACTTTTGGGGGTATAGAAAGATGATTCTGGCTCCAGCCCAGCTGGTGATTTCTTCTATGAAGTTGGGTAAATGACTTGACCTCTCTGGGTCTTGGTTTCTCCATCTGTGCTTGGACTAGACAATCCTTATGGTTCTTTCTGTACTTAATGTTTATCTGTTTGTTACAGAACAAGAGAAAAGACTTTTTCACAGAATTGATATATTCTTAAATCTCATGTGCTTCAGACTAAATGGCCTAGAAATAATTCCTGTAGAGAAGAACTTCTCAATATCAGCCCTATTGATATTTTGGCTACTTCTTTGTTGAGAGATTGTCCTGTGCCTTGTAGGATGTTTACCAGCTTCCCTGGCCTTGCCCACTAGATGCCAGTCATGACAGTCCCCACCCCCTGCCAATCGTGACAACTAAAAATGTCTCCAGACATTGACATTGCCTCTTGGGGGGAAGTTGCTACAGTTGAGAAGCACTGCTCTAGAGGGCAAAGAGTGGTACTGTTTGAATGTGGGCTATTCTTTCTTTTTTTTAATTTTATTTTTTATTTTTTAAAATTTACATCTAAATTAGTTAGCACACAGTGCAACAATGATTTCAGGAGTAGATTCCTTAGTGCCCCTTACCCATTTAGCCCATCCCCCCTCCCCCAACCCCTCCAGTCACCCTCAGTTCTCCATATTTATGAGTCTCTTCTGTTTTGTTCCCCTCCCTGTTTTTATATTATTTTTGTTTCCCTTCCCTTATGTTCATCTGTTTTGTCTTTTAAAGTCCTCATATGAGTGAAGGCATATGAGTTTTGTCTTTCTCTGACTGACTAATTTCACTTAGCATAATACCCTCCAGTTCCATCCACGTAGTTGCAAATGGCAAGATTTCATTCTTTTTGATTGCCGAGTAATACTCCATTGTGTATATATATATATATAACACGTTTTCTTTATCCATTTATCCATCCATGGACATTTGGGCTCTTTCCATACTTTGGCTATTGTTGATAGTGCTGCTATAAACATGGGGGTGCATGTGTCCCTTTGAAACAGCACACCTATATCCCATGGATAAATGCCTAGTAGTGCAATTGCTGGGTCATAGGGTAGTTCTATTTTTAGTTTTTTGAGGAACCTCCATATTGTTTTCCAGAGTGGCTGCACCAGCTTGCATTCCCACCAACAATGCAAAAGAGATCCTCTTTCTTCGCATCCTTGCCAACATCTGTAGTTGCCTGAGTTGTTTATGTTAGCCATTCTGACAGGTGTGAGGTGGTGTCTCATTGTGGTTTTGATTTTATTTCCCTGATGATGAGTGATGTGGAGTATTTTTTCATGTGTCGGTTGGCCATTTGGATGTCTTCTTTGGAGAAGTGTATATTCATGTCTTTTGCCCATTTTTTCACTGGATTATTTGTTTTTTGGGTGTTGAGTTTAGTAAGTTCTTTATAGATTTTGGATACTAACCCTTTATCTGATATGTCATTTGCAAATATCTTCTCCCATTCTGTCGGTTGCCTTTTAGTTTTGCTGATTGTTTCCTTCACTGTGCAGAAGCTTTTTATTTTGAGGAGGTCCCAGTAGTTCATTGAATGTGGGCTATTCTTAATATCTATTTTCATTTTGTTCCTCTTCTGCTTATTACCTATCCTGGGGATGGTGAATGAAGAGCAACCTCATTGGTCAAGAGCTATATCACTCTTCTTTAGCTACTAAAGAAATTCTTCCAAAGAAGAAGAAATATGCATTTCCCAGCCAGTGGGCTCGGTTTGGATCTTCAGAATTATTTTTAGAATATGAGTAGATACTGGTTGTTGCAAAGAGGAAGTTAAGGCTTTAACCTGAAACAACCTAAAAAATGTAAAGAAGTAAGTGTCCCCAGGGAGTGAAGACTGTGACTTCTAGTGGATCAAGTTAGCTGTTGCTGCCTAAAGTGAGGTCATGAGTGATAGTTTAATCATAATATCAAGTGTTGAAATATCAGGTCCACCTGGGAGACTTTGGGGTTTGTTTGTTTGTTTGTTTAAGATTTTATTTTTAAGTCGTCTCTATACCCACCATGGGGCTTGAACTTACAACCCTGAGATTGAAAGTCCAGTGCTCTGCTGACTGAGCCAGCCAGGCACCCCCACCTTGCAGACTTTGAAATGATTGCCTAGCTGTTAGCTCAGCCATCCCTCCCCTACATACCTCCTCTCCACCTCCTCCCTCACACCATTGAGGCAGTGATTGAAATGTACTAGTTCCCTTATGAGACCTAATTTTAATACTTGTTATTTTTGCTATAATATGTTGGGTTTTGGTTGAATGATTTTGCATTTGCCCCCAGTGCCATCTTTTCCTCATTTCTTATAAATCTACAGTCTTGACTAGGTTGGGTACAGAATGATGCTGTTGGCTGACTGGGGTAGAGTGTGTTTCGTGACCATCCTCGCTGGGATGCTGTGGGATCCCAAAGCCATGATTTAAATGCTTAAGCCTGTGTTGGTCCCTATCCCTCGGTCCTGGCAGGCTCTATGTTCCATCCCAGCTGAGCTTTTGCTGGAGTAATTGCCCACATAGAGCCTTCAAGCCAAACAATTGTTCGTACTGAGATAGTCTCACTGTTTAGCTCCTAATGAAACAATCTCCTTCCTGCCCCCAATGAAAGCAGCTATTTTTTATTTCCTCCCTCCCTTTTTGGAGACGCTGTATCTCAGCCCCCACTCTTCTATCGTATTCATAAATGCTTTAAGCAGGGTCTTTGTGCAGAGGAAATTGGCTAGAGCCAAAATATCATGGGCTAACTAGGAGACAAAGAGCAGTAAGGACACCCTTTCCCCAACTTTCTGTGTAGGATATTTAAATTACCTTTGTGTGATTTTTCCGAGTAATAAGTGATTTAAACCTCAAGTCCACATAAGAAAAATACTAGGTTTTTTAACAGTATACTAAATTGGGCCGTTGTTACCTAAAGGAGCTCACAGAAATAACCGAAACCAAAAATAAAACTGAACCACAAAACAACCATAGATGAGTGCCACAGGACAACAATAAGATGCTGTGGGAATCAGGGCAGGAAGGAGAAGAGGCTCGATTGGGAAAGTGGATGGAGCAAGATTTTCATAAAATGATGTTTTGTAAATACAAGTAATAGCCCAGATACAGCTATTTGTGAGAGATCTTAAGTTGATCAGAAAGTATGAGTAATCCAGTTTTCCTTATGACCAAACTTTAGAATCTCCAGAATATGAATTCAGGGAGAGAATCCCAGGGAACTCCAGTGTGTCCTGCTTCTCTTTCCCACTTTGGGTAGCTTCTTCTGGATTATCGGTGCTTTCACATGTTGCCACGTCTACTCTAAAGCTCTGGCTCACATAGAGACACAGTCACTTCCCTTCATTCTTTCCCCTTAGCCCTGTTAAGACTGTTTGGAACTTTGGGGTGCCTGGGTGGCTCAGTCAGTGAAGCATCTGACTCTTGATTTGGCTCAGCTCATTATATCATTCATAATGGTGAGATTGAGCCCTGCTCCAGCCTGCTTAAGATTTATTTTCTCCCTCTCTCTCTCTCCCTCCCTCCCTCCCTCCCTCTCTCCCTCCCTCTCTCCCTCCCTCTCTCCCTCCCTCCCTCTCCCTCCCTCTCCCTCCCCCTCCCTCTCCCTCCCCCTCCCTCCCCCTCCCTCTCCCTCTCCCTCTCCCTCTCCCTCTCCCTCTCAAAAAAGAAAAGAAAAAAAAAGACTGTTTAGAACTTTGAGTACAAAGGGAGAATAAAAAAGGGACTTTCTTACAAAATATATACGAAACTAAAAAATAGTCGCCCTTTCAAAGTTTAATTGCTGATCCTACCTTGGCTTGTTTCTAGTCCCTGTTCTGCTTCCCAATTCTGAGGTCTCTGTGCCTTAGCTTTATGGGACCAGCTTCTTGATTACCTTGCTTGATTTCTTTTTGCTCAGCACCAGGCTCTCCTCCATGTGGAAGGTGCTAAGGACCCACCACGCAGGAATTTATGCTCTAGAGAACTTGACCTAGAAGTAAAAGCCAAAGTAGCCTTGTGCTGCTGCTCACTTAGGGCTCTTTTACTCATTTCTTAGTAGATAGGCATCCAGGCCTGTTCCTGAGGTTGTTGACATAGGAGACCTCATCCTCTGGGTTAAATTCAACACTCTCCAGAAAGAGTGGGGCTTTCCACTTGGAGGCCCAGCAGCATATGCCACAACTTGTACTGCTTTCTCAGGGAGCATTTATTTAACAAGAACTGTGTACACACTGGGTTTTTTTTTTTTTTAGAAGGGAAACTTTTATTTGGCTGCATGAAATTTAAAAACAGTTAAATACAAAAGCACATTCTTTTCTTCCTTTCTCTCTTCTTCATCTTTTTCTTCTTTTTAAAAAAATTTTTATTTATTTTTGAAGGAGAGAGAGAGATCGAGTGCGAGCGGGAGAGGGACAGAGAGCACGGGAGGCATAGAATCCCAAGCAGGCTCCAGGCTCTGAGCTGTTAGCACAGCCTGACGCGGGGCTTGAAGCAACGAACCATGAGATCATGACCTGAGCTGAAGTCAAATGTTTATCCGACTGAGCCACCCAGGTGCCCCTCTTCTTTTTAACAGCAAAACACATTCCTTTTTTTTTTTTTTAATGTTTTTATTATTCATTTTTGAGACAGAGAGAGAGCATGAGTCGGGGAGGGGCAGAGAGAGAGGGAGACACAGAATCTGAAGCAGGCTCCAGGCTCTGAGCCGTCAGCACAGAGCCCGAAGCGGGGCTCGAACTCACGGGCTGTGAGACCATGACCTGAGCTGAAGTCAGACTCCTGACCAACTGAGCCACCCAGGCGCCCCTACAACAAAGCACATTCTAAAGTTTATTTATTTTTGAGAGAGAGAGAGAGTGCACATCTGCTGGAGCAGGAGAGGGACAGAGAGAGAGGGAGAGAGAGAATCCCAAGCAGGCTCCACACTGTCAGCATAGCTCGATCTCACAAAACATGAGATCATGACCTAAGCCAAAATCAGGAGTCAGACACTTAATTGACTGAGCCACCCAGGTGCCCCACAAAGCACATTCTAAACAAAATAACAAAGGTTATAAAGAAATTTAACAATTAAGAAACAAATAATTGTAAAATGTCAGTTCCCCTAATCTATGAAGTTAGAAGTAAATGGATATAAATATTACTAAATTTAGCTGGGGGTGTTGCTGTTTACTTTTTGTTTGTGTTGCATGGTTTTTAAAACCAATCAATCAAAATTTACGGGGCACCTGGCTGGCTCAGTCAGTGGAGCATGCGACACCTGGTCTCAGGGTCATGAGTTCGAGCCCCACGTCGGGTGTGCATGCGACACCTGGTCTCAGGGTCATGAGTTCGAGCCCCACGTCGGGTGTACAGATTACTAAAAAAAAAATAAGTAAAACTTAAAAAACAAATCAAAATTTGTTTGGATAAATATTAAGTTACTTTTGTAGATTTTTAAATAATAGCTCATTGCATTTTCTGTATTGTTTCAAGTGTCTCTACCTGGTTGTGTCAAACTTCAATTAATGGTTTAAGTAATAGTGGATATTTTATTACTGTCAAAGTGCAATAGTTATACTGCCCAATTCTAGAGAGTCCAATTAATTGGTAATAACGTGTTCCTAAGAATTATATTAAGCACTGGCTCAGGAATTATAATGAGAGCAAATGTAGTATCAATTAAATAACAGCCATTTCCTAAAAAAGAGGTAAATCGAAATTACTTTTAAAGAGAGAAATAGGCAAATGTCCTGCTGTGGTTGTGAATGTTCAGGAGGCAACTGCTGTTGAAGCTAAATCAAATTTGCATGTGACCCTCAGGCCTCACAGTTTAACCCTCTTCATTCCTGGGGAACCTGATGAAGGGAAAGCGTGCCCTGACCCTCTCAGGCTTCTGCTTGATGAATTAGCCACTTGGGAGAAGTTGGAATTTAAACTTTCTGTGAGCCAGTATTTGTCTGCTGGGACCATTTTCTTTTCTTAGCTCATTGAGCTTTCCTCCCAGTCGACAGGGATGCCAACCAACTTTGTTGAGCTTTTTTCTCATGGAACATAATCCATCTTTGGCAGAGGAAAAATATTTCTTTCCAGTTCTCTCTCAAGGTCTTTGGCCCTCTTTCTGTAGGAGTTGCACTTCTGTTATACACTGCTGATGTTTTGTACACTTTGAGAAGTTTCTTTATTTCTAAGCAGTAAGTTACCTTGTTAATGAACCTTCTGCATGTTTCATTATATGTTCTTGCTGTAGTCCCCTCAGCGTTTGAAGTTTCAGCTGAAGCTTTGGAGTTTCACTTTCAAGCTGTGAATAGTCAAACTGTAAAGATGCCTGCTCCGTTTGGAAATTTCACTGGACCTGCAGGCTCTTGTTTTCATTGACTTTCTTCACATAATTGTTTAAATGTTCCTGGCTTTTCTCCTTCAAGCCTTTTTAAAGGGACATTTAAGGTAACGGCATGGACGAGTTTCTTCAAATTGCCTTTGGACTCATAGTCTAGGTGGTCTCCATTTTCTGATCCACTGTCTTTGTCTAATCCCAAATTGCTGTCATTCGCGTACTATTCTCTAGAGAGCAGGCAGGTTTATCATTTCCAGCACACTTCAGTCATAGATTTTTAGCTGGCTCTCTGTATCATTTACAACTTATTTCATTTGCGTCTTTGAGTTTTCAAGCATTTTTTTTCCCTACCGTTCCCATACTCTGCTTCCGTCCTGCGGCTTCTTGGGAAAGCAACTCTAGGCTTTCCTGAAGATGCGTGTTTTCAACCACACCATCCGTTCTTTCCCTCTGAAGTTGTTCTACATTCTTCTGAGATGCTCTTAGTGTTTTGGCACCAGTCTCTAGGAATTGGAGAGATTTCAATGTATCTTTGAGTGACCGTGTGTGTCCTCGAAGGCAAGCTGTCATCATGCATGAAATGAAAGTTTAGGGGGCTCACTATTCTATTCTTTTTTTGAGAAAGCCTATTGTGTGTTAAAGTGAAGAGGTGGATATATTTAGATTTGTATTTTTTGTCATACTCTGTGTTTATAATATCAGAAGACTAGCCTCCACTGGAGGCATCAGCTTGTGCAATCAGCCTAATCTTCTCCTTGACTTTATGAGATTCTTCAACCCCGGGCAGAAAATCTTTTGACTAACTCTTTTCCTCTCCTTAAAATATGTTTGTTCTTTACTATAAAAACAGTCATAGCAGCACATACCAGAACCTCCCAGGGAAACCCCAAGAGACTTGGGCCTTGTCTCAAGCTTTCAGACAGCACCACCAAGAACAGCTGGTCCAGGACTGGTTGGAAAGACACTTTGTGGCAGTCAGGAGGCCCTCTGTTTGGAATCAGGGACTTACCACGCCCAGGAGTCCCTCTGTCTGTGTCCTGTCCCTGAGTGTGAAAAAGGCCTCTGGGTGTCTATGGGTAGGATTGACCCTCCAACATTTCTCTGTGAGGCTGGAACATAGCAGCTGGCACCTGTACACATGGTTTTAAGGGGGGAGTGATGTCTTCATTGGCATATACAGGTGAAGAGAGGAGTAATAAGAATTGATTCTAGAAAGGCCCCGATCAGGCAAGAATTTAAGCCACACTTAGGATTCTGGAGTTCACTTGACCACAAAGGTCCAGTTACATGTCTTTGAATGGGGGTAATGACATCATCAGAACATACCTTGCCAGAATGTCCATTTCAGAGGGGGAGCGGGAAAAAGGCCAAACTAGGACCCTGCCCTTTCCCCTCTGAAGTGTTCTGAAGAGTTGAATAATAATGGTACAGGTTGGTTGATTTGGTAGTTCTTTATTACCAGTAAGATCACCTAAGTATGCACTAGTTATCTATTGCGAGGACAGATAGGGTGAGTTATATAGCCTAACCTACAGTGAATCCCTACCTACTGTGGACCAGGAAAATAAGACTGGGGTGGACCTTGAACCTACATTTACTAAAAGTTAACTGCCCTTCCTATAGTCTTTTCAGAGTAGTTCAATGAATTTTAGAGATACTGTTACTACGTTTTAGAAGAGGTAGATTTCAGAGATAATCTAATCTAGGTAAGGAAATTGACTCTTGGAGAAGTGAATTGACTTGCCTGAAGTCAAACAGCTGATTTTGTGGTACAGCTTAGATAACCCATATTTTTAGCTCTGTGGATAGCAGGGGCTAAGTAAATAACATGAGATATGTACAAGCATGTTTTGGACTAGTTCAGAGCAATTACTGTTTTTGCTAGGATTTAAAGGAAATGAATAGCCACTGTATAGAGTTGCTGAGGAAAGTTGCTGCGCTCAGCTATAGACATGTGCCCTGTTTTGGGCCCTTTGGCTATGTAATTCCTATAGGCTCTTTTTCAGTTGTATTTAATTTTTTGGTCCTCCCTTGCCCAGGGCTGAGCAAAGTCCAGGCAAATCCAGGTCTGTAAGCACTGCTGACACGTAGAGAAAGATGAAGAGTGTCTGCTTCCCTACTGATTTCTTAGCTTTAATGTCTTTAGAGAAAAGCCATTTTAAGTTGACTAATCATTTCATCAATGAGTACTTAGCAGTGTTGTACTTCACTAACCTTTTTCTGATTACCTGGTAGGAGGATAATGTTGCTCTGCTTCATCTCCACTGATGTCATAGCAAGCTGATTGCTATCTCTGTTTTATCACTGATGTCCTGAGTTGAGTTGTTTCACTTATCTCATATTTTGGTTGAGTGTATGACAGCTGCTATCTTCTACTAGAATCTCCAAACTTCCGTCTTTATCTTGCGTGTCTTTTTTTTCAATGTTTATTTATTTTTGACGGAGAGAGACAGAGTGGGAGTGGGGGAGGGGCAGAAGAGAGGGAGACACAGAATCCGAAGCAGGCTCCAGGCTCTGAGCTGTCGGCACAGAGCCTGGCATGGGGCTCGAACTCACGAGTTGTGAGATCATGACCTGAGCGGAAGTCAGATGCTTAACTGACTGAGCCACCCGGGCGCCCCATATCTTGCATGTCTTTATCTTGCATACCGTGTTATTTTATGTAAATATGAGAGGAGTGTAGATGTAGCACCAGGAGATAAAAATGCAGAATAACGGGACTCAGTATAAGGCATCTCTAATAATGAATGCCGTCTAACAGTAAAAGTGACTGTCTTTTGACATGGTATATAACTGACTTAGCACTGGAGCTGTTCAAGGAGGACCCAGGTGGTCACCTGAAGAAGGATTGCCCACATTCAGTGAGGGCTTAGACTTAGTGACTTCTGAGGTTCTTTCTACCTCAGATTTCCCAAATTAACATTTCTTGGGGTACTATTTACCTTTATTCTCTAATCAGTCTCAGAAATGTTTCAATTTGCTTTGTCTCAAACATTTAAAAAGCTTAACTTCCGTTTTTCTTTCAAATATATGAATGTGAATGGTGTCTCATTTTGAAAAAAGGAAACAACATTCTTGCAAGAGAGACCAGATGGAAAGGAACTTCTCTTGCAGAACATTCTGAGAGCAGAGGTTGATTGAGTAAGCCCTTGTTCTGATGTGCTGGTTCCTTAAAATGTTCGTGCTTACAGAAGTTCAAAGTTACTGTTTATTGTTATTTTGGAACAAGGAACTAAGTGAATTCTCTCTTGTATAGGTGAAAATAGGCTGGTAGACATACCTCTCAGCAGACTTACTTAATTTCTCCAAGAAGCACTGGCCTTTCTGTGTATTCTTCTTCGTAGTGAAACAGGGGGTGAAGGGATATGGTGAGTGGAAATGAGGTAACTATCATTAGAATTGTTCTTAAAACAATCACTTCATCACTTTGCCTCCCAAATTTCATGTTGGAGTTAATGACAGGCCAAGTCAAAGAGAAATAACCTGTTTTCAAACCAGAGTTTGTTGATTTGGCTTCTTCCTCACGTGTGTATCACATTCAAACCAGTTTTCAGTGCCAGTCACAAGCTCCGTGAACTGAATTTGACTCAGTTCTTTAAGTTCATCGAGCCTTAACATCTTCATAAATTGATTATCTCATGTTGCATCTTCAGAACCGTTGAATGTCAAGCAGGAAGGAACCCCACCGTTACCTACAAATCAGCTAATAGAACTGTGATAGTGGAAGAGATCATGCAGGGATCATGTCTCTGCCGTCCCTGAGAAATGATCATCCAGCCTCTGCTTGAACACCTGCACTTAACTGGATTCTGCCATTTCAGGATAGGCTGCATTTGTTTTCACACAGCCTTAATTGTTTCAGAACTCTTCCCCAGAGTGTGCTAAAATCCACTTCTACTCACTGGTGCTAGCTCTGCCTTTGGAGCCTCACCAAAGTAACTTAATCCCTTTTCTGTGTGGTAGCTTCACCTTTAAGGTGTTTGAAAACAGCTCCCTTCATTTTGCAAAACAGGAAAAAAAATTATATTACTTTTATCTTATTGATGACTTCATTTAAAAAAATATTAGTTTTGGATACACTAGTTGCTTGCATTGTGCTAAGTATTTGGGGTAAATGATGAAGGCGTGTGGTCCTTGCCTTTTAGAGCTCACATTCTATTTAGGGCAAGAGAGACCGTAAGCAACTAGCTATAATAAGATATTGAGTATTAGAAGAGCAAAGTACATAGACACTATTAGCCATAAATAAGGTCAAGATTTATTCCATTAGAGAGCTTCACAGAGGAGGTGGCATTGGACTGGATTTGAAGTTTGTGAAGCAGGGAATGAGAAGAAAGCCATTCCAGGTAGGAAGAATGGTGTAGGCAAACAGGTGTGAGCGCATGGCAAATTTCAGAATGATGATTTCCTCAGCATGTATAAAGCGCAGGCTTTTAGAGGGCTTTATCTGTCATGTTAAGGAGTTTCAACCTCTCTTGCAGCCAATAAGGAGGCACGGGTGGCTGTGCTGTTTTTAAAATACCTGTACTGTTCTTTCTCATTACAGAAGTAACACAGGTTCATTGCAAACCATTCAGTAAGTACATAAAAATATAGAGAAGGAAATAGGTATTTCACAATGCTACTCCCCAGCAAAAAATATCTTTTGGTATTTTACATATTAAAACATTAAAATTAAAATATTATCTGCTGTCTGCTCTTGTGGCACTTACAGTCTAGTGGAAAAGAGGTGGTACACAGCTGCACAAATAAAAACATGACAAAATGTTGTACAGCTTAAGAAACTAAAGGGTAAATGAAGGTTTATAATCTTTAAAAAGTCCTTATCTTTTACTGACTTACACCAAATCATGTACAGATCAAATGGTATAATATTTGAGATTTGCTTCAAAATGTTCCACGGTTGGGAGAAAGGGAAAGTGTGTGGGAGTATAACTGAAAAGACATTGGCCAGAGGTTGATAATTGCAGAAGGTGGTGGTTAATTACACTCTGCTTTTGTGTGTTTGACACTGTAATAAAATGCAAAAACCAGAAGAAAAGATGGAAGAGAGATTATTATCTGGTTTTGATTGGGAGGCCAAGGAGTTCCTTTGAGGAAGAAACTTTTCAGCTGAGATCTTTGATAGATACAGGAGTTGACCAGGCTATAAGTGGCAGATGGTGGTTGGGGAGAGAGCTTTTTAGGCAGTGGGGTCAGTGTGTAAAGGCCAAAAGCCAAGTAAGGAATGTATTGGTGCTTTGAGGAAATGAAAGAAGACTGGTATTGGAGTTGACAGACTGGGGAAGTAGGCGAGGGCCAGGTCACGTGGACTTTGGAGACCATGTTAAGGATTTTGTTGTTTAATCCCACAGTGAGAGAGGGAAGCCTTTCACAGAAGGGTTTTACATGACCCTTTACAAAAGGTCCCTTTTGCTTCTCTAAGAGTTCAAGCTGGCTGTTTTGTGGAGAATGGTTTTGGTTTGGGGCTGGAGGAGAAGAGAACATAAAAGTGGGGAGGTGTCAGGAGGTTATTGCACCGGTCCAGGCGGTCTGGAGACTTTGTATTAGGGAAATAGGGTTGCCGATGAAGAGAAAGGATACTGAACTGAGAGATATTTTGATCTTGGTGATGATGTAGATATGGGGATGGAAGGAGAAAGGTGTACATTTCTGACTGATGCAATTGAATGGGTGGAGGTGTAACTGACTAAGACCCTAAGAAGGATGGAGAAAGAGCAGGTTTTGTGTCAAGAATGAGAGCTCAGTTTGGAATATGCCATTCAGAAAATTTACACCAGTTTACATTTTCACACCTATATATGAGACACGTGTAAAGTTAATATTCGGGCTTCTGATCTGTACAGGTTTAATTTTTAGAAAGATTCTGGGGTGCCTGGTGGCTCAGTCCGTTAAGCATCCAACTCTTGATTTTGGCTCAGGTCATGATCTCACAGTTCATGATTTAGAGCCCAGTCCAGGTTCTGCGCTGACAGCACATTCTATCTCCCTCTCTCTTCTGCCCCTCCCCTGCTCATTTGCAAGGAGGTGGGGAGGAATGTTCAAAATAAGGACTCTCTCAAAATAAATAAATAAACATTTTTTTTTTAAAAAGAAAGTTTATTCTGGTAGGAGGCTGGAGACCAATTAGTCTGTGAGCTCTTTGAATCTGGGGATCTCATCTGTACTGTCTCTGCCTTTGTATCCCTAGTACTTAGGTAGGCAGAGTGTTTGGCACATAGTAGGTACTCAGCAAATAATGTTCCAAGGATGAATGCTTATAGGTTTAGGTAGAGATTGATAGATTCAGGGAGTTTCCAGGGTAGATTCAACAGGGCTTGGATGTAGTAAGATGAAAGAGATTTTCTTTTCCTTGACCCTTCCTGTTGAAGAGCTTTTCAACAGTTCCATGATGCTGACAAGTCTCCCTACGGGTAGCCATCAATTTATTAGTGTGTTTTTCTTTTTTGGGGGGGGAGGCACAAGTAAGTGGGAGGCAGAGAGAGAGAGAATCGCATGAGGGGCAGAGAGAGAGAAGTGTGGGTCACCTGAAGTAGGGCTTGTGCTCACCTGATGTGGGACTTGAACTCACGAACCGTGAGATCATGACCTAAGCCCAAGTCAGATACTTAACAACTGAGCCACCCAAGCACTCAGTGTGTTTTTCTTTTGCTCAATATTTATTTGTTTGGAACTCTATAGATTAGAGATCAACAAGCTGTAATTATTATAATAGTAGCTTCAAGCTATCTGTAATTCTAGTTTTCTTCTCTCTGCTGACTTCTCAAGCCCAGAACCCACTAAGGCTAGCAGCTTTGGTGGTGGGGGAAGTTGGAGCAGCAAAAGAAATTTACAGCAGGGCAGCAGTAGTTGGTGTGTAGAAACTGTCCAGTAGTTGAACGTAAATAGTATTTAATTACATGCTTTCCATTTTACAAATGGAAACATAAGCCCTAGAGAGACTTGTCAAAACACATGCAACTAGTCAGTGTAAACCTAGATTTCCCTGATACTGGGCTAGTACTAACTACAGTCAAATTCTTGATAGATCAACCAAATTCATATACTTTTTAAATTTTCATGATTGCTTATTGCAGAGTGATTGCATTTAATTTTAACACTGTTTAATGCTTCCAGAGTCTGCTGTGAAGCACCTGTGGAATATGTTCACTTATCCATGACCTTGTTCTTGTGTTGTGCTAATTACTATCAATTTATATTGCTTTTCTATTTTGTTTGTTTTCAAAATAGTTCGGAATATTGCCTCTCAGAGTCTCTCTCCATTTTCAACTTCGGAGTGGTATCTTTTGTATTTTCTCCTTCATTGCCATGACCAATGTGTATCGAACAATGCAGTTTACCAGATTTAAGTAGGCAGGCCTTGGTAGCACCAGTACCAGGTACTGTGGAATCCAAGTGTGTCAGGTTGACAGTTTGGGGCCTTTGTATGTGTCATGAAGACATGTGTGGGCACAAAGGCAGAGTGGGGGAGTCAAGCAGAGAAGGGGAATAGGTGGGGGTTTAGATAGCGTATTTTCAAAGAATATTTTCAGGGAGATGAAGCTGATTAAAATTTCATGTGTTTTAGAAGATTTGAAATGGGATCCAGGGTAGATTTCTTCTTTGGGGTATTTAGTCAGTCAATTTTGGTTCTGACATTTTAGGACTGGAACTCATATTCCTGTCTAAAAAGAAGCATTCTGTGATGGGGCATAGTGTTCGTATATGTATACGAATGAGTTAACCAGCCTTTACAGTGAAGATGAGTGGGAGATGGGTTCTGGAAATCTCATTCTGTACCATGTTATTACGTGGGGCTCTCTCATACTGTCCGTCTGTATTCTGTGAGATACACATTTTACAGATGAAGAAACTGAGGCTTAGAAAATTTAAATATCTCTGAAGGCTGCACAGCTAATAATTGATGGAGCTGACATTCAAACCAAAGTTTTTTCTGGCTGTATAGATTGTACTTTTTTTTTTTTTTTTTTTAATTTTTTTTTTCAACGTTTTTTTTTTATTTATTTTTGGGACAGAGAGAGACAGAGCATGAACGGGGGAGGGGCAGAGAGAGAGGGAGACACAGAATCGGAAACAGGCTCCAGGCTCTGAGCCATCAGCCCAGAGCCTGACGCGGGGCTCGAACTCCCGGACCGCGAGATCGTGACCTGGCTGAAGTCGGACGCTTAACCGACTGCGCCACCCAGGCGCCCCTAGATTGTACTTTTAATAACAACACCTTTCCCCTACATTTTCAGCCATATAAAGTAACTTTTGTCTTTTGTCTTTTCCTCTTCTGCAATTGCATAATCTTTTATGGAGCATGCAGTTATTGATTAGTAAATCTAGTGGCTGAAAACTAAAGGATGCTGAGTGGCCAAGTTAGAACTGTTACTATTTCATTGGGAAAAGGTTATGGAGAGATGTGGGAGGGGAGAAGAGGAGGCTGTCCTCTGACTTTCATGAAAATATTATTGCCTGCATTAATTATTATTGCCTCTGTACTGAGGCCTCGTCAGTGGCTCCAGAGTATCAGGTCTCGGTAATGTATTCCTCAGAGGCAAAAGGACTTTACGTACTCTGGAATGAGAGCTGGAGAAAGTCCACAGCAGTGGCAGTGACTTAGATGATTGGGAATCACCCTCTGGACTTAGAGCCAGGAAGCAAACGGCAGAACATTCCACAGCTAACTTTTAATTAGTGTTGTGGCTTTTGATTGTGTTAGGAAACAAATATATTTTAACTATCTCGTCATTAGTTCTAGAATCTAGAGCAAAGAGAAAATGGTAAAGAAACATGAAATGTTAACTTTTGGTCCCCCTTTTTCTTTTCTTTTCTTTTTTTTTTTTTTTTTTTTTTTTTTTTTGAGAGAGAGAAAGTGGGTGCATGTGCAAAGTCGACGCAGGGCTTGATCTCACTACCCTTAGATCATTACCTGAGCCAAAATCAAGAGCCAGATGCTCAACTGACTGAGCCACCCAAGCACCCTTGGTCCCATTTTTAATCCTATATAACTTAAATTTTATCTGAATTCCTTTATGAAAACTATAGCCCAAAGTAGACACACCACACCCTTAAGAAACCACATTCACGGGGCGCCTGGGTGGCGCAGTCGGTTAAGCGTCCGACTTCAGCCAGGTCACGATCTCGCGGTCCGTGAGTTCGAGCCCCGCGTCGGGCTCTGGGCTGATGGCTCAGAGCCTGGAGCCTGTTTCCGATTCTGTGTTTCCCTCTCTCTCTGCCCCTCCCCCGTTCATGCTCTGTCTCTCTCTGTCCCAAAAATAAATAAATGTTGAAAAAAAAAAAAAAAAAAAAAGAAACCACATTCACATCTGTTTAGGCTTTTCATTTTGTTTTTATATAGCTCCCTGCCACTGAAAGATGTGTGTTAATGATTTGTGTGTGTTAACTATATGGCAGACCTACTATGCAAATCAATCTAGGGGTTTCAAGGGGCTGAAGATAAATCTGAGCCTATCAAGATAACAGCAGTAAGACGTTATTGGGATAAAATCTCAGGCAGAGAACACCACCTGGTGGTTATAGGGAGGATTTGAGCTTTCTGCATTTGTAGTATTTGCCAGAATGTCTGAATGCTATAAAGAAATTACATTCTTATTTATAATAATGGTGAATTCAGATTTCTAAGAATAATTTTCTGCCATACAATTCTAGCATTGCTTCATTAAAACTGCTGTCAGGGGCGCCTGGGTGGCTCAGTCAGTTAAGCATCCGTCTTCGGCTCAGGTCATGATCTCATGATTTTTGAGTTCCAGCCATGATGGGCTCTGTGCTGACAGCTCAGAGCCTGGAGCCTGCTTCAGATTCTGTGTCTCCCTCTCTCTCTGACCCTTCCCCGCTTGCACTCTGTCTCTCTCTCTCAAAAATAAATAAACATTAAAAAAAAAATTTTTTTTTAACCCTGCTGTCAAAACCTGCAGACCAACCAAGTGATTTTGTCTGGCAGAATTGAAGTCTGGTGCCCTTGGTTCTTCCAAACACAGGCCCCATTTATCTCTGTAAAAAATCAGTGGGTGTCTTTTCACTCTTCAATGCAACCTCTAACTGGGATAACGTGCTTATTTTATGTGGCAAATTTTTTCTAGTGGAATGACGGAGAAGGAAATATTAGTGACTTTCAGTAATTTTTTTGGCGGGTATCATATAAAAGCAAGTTGTTTCTTTCTTGTATAAAAATTATAAAGAGGAGTTTGATGATTTTCCAGAGTGATTATTAGGATGAGCAAAGTTGGCAAGTTCTTTTTATTAAAATTTATATCTGAGATTTCTTTTTTATTGCAATAAGCATCTTTATTATTTGGCAATCTTGAATTGAGATAATTGTGTAGTTGGGTAAAGTAGGGACATCAGCTCGAAGGGAAAGGATGCTATTAAGTTAATCAGGATGCATATTTTATAGGCCTGGTGGGGAAGGGAAGATAATAAAGTTTTAAATTTCAGGTTGAGACTTGGGCTGGCATGGCATGTCTGTATCTTTTTTCCTAGTAGGAAAATTGAATCCAGGCCCCACCACCATTGAAAAGTTTCTTGAGAGAAGGTTATTCATGTAAGCTGCTAAACAGAATGTGACATGAATTTGCACTTTTCCCCTGGGATATTTTTTATATAAGTAACAGTATAGTAACTCTGCATTCTAACAGTCATGTTCTCAGACACTGTACAAAGTCACTCCATACACAAATGCCCACATATTGTATAATTCCACTTACATAATATATCCAGAATTGGCAGATCTATAGAGACAGAAAGAGATTTGTGGTTGCCAGGGGTCTGGCGGGGGGGGGGGGGGGGGGGGCGGGAGGAGTTGAGAGGAAATGGGGAGTGCCTGTTAAGGAGTTTGTTTCTTTTTGGGTAATTGAAATGCTTTGGAATTAAATAGTGGTGATGGTTGCACAACTGTGTGAATGTACTAAAAAACCACTGTACTGTACCCTTAAATTTAAACTAAACTTAAAAAAAAAGTGCCGATCCATGGAGAAGTGAACAAAATCAATAAAAAAAGGTGAATGTGGTAACAATTCTCTCATTTATGTTCTAGCAGAAATGTCTGATAATCTAAATATTCCAGCTTGGGCCTTGAATGTTGTTTTAATTTGTATTTTAATGCCCTGTTCTCGACCTTCACAGGGCCACGATGGGCCTCCTGGAACATTGGTGTATTCATCTGCATTCGATGTGCTGGAATCCACAGGAATCTGGGGGTGCACATATCCAGGGTAAAATCAGTTAACCTCGACCAGTGGACTCAAGAACAGATTCAGGTACTTAAATAGCCCAACAGTATGTCAGCTGCTCTCATATTTCCATGTAAGAGCAGTTCCAGATGAATTTCAGTCAGACTGGGCACAAAGGTGAAAATAAAGGAAAATTTAGTTGTCAAACACGTATGTCAAATTCTTATACCTTAATAGAGAAATTTGTAATCTTTATAGTTAAGATACAAGTTATTCTACTTATATTTTACTTTCTTCAAAACATAGTCTATGGTCTAGGATCCCATGGGTATACCCCCAAGGTATAAAGGGGGATCTTTGGATTATTTTATGAGACCCCTGGCATTTGCAGATCTAACATTTGTAGTTTTAGCTGGTCACACACACACACACACACACACACACACCCTCCAACTTCTAGACTTACAATATTTTATTGCTAAAATGTCTATGCAAATCTTGCTTGCTGTTAGGTTGGTGGGCTAGGGATGAGATACTTAAGTTAGTGAGACTAGATGGCTTAAGATCTGCACCGTGATATGGCTTCATTGTTCTCTATTTTCTTCCTGCTTTGAAACTTTTAAACGTAATTAAATTGTTTTTTCTTTTTTGGGGGGTGGAGAGGGGGAGAAAGGATCTAAAGAAAACAGTTGCTAACGTTGGCAATAGAAATAAGAGGTTATTCTTAACCAGAAAATGGCTTTAGAAATTAGACTGCTTTTATTGATTCAGTAAAAGTCTAAAAGATTAGTTATATTTTTCAGTTACACTTTATTTTATCTTATGGAGGAAATTACATGCCATAGAGGTATTTGGGAATTTGAAGATTTAAAAACTCTTGGGATTTGTCCCTCACAAGTGCTAAGGAATCTATTTCAAAGGCCTCATGGGAAACACATTTATTGGTAATAAAGCTGAATAGATTAATTAATAGTATAAACTCAGAATTGTAGTTATTGCCCAATTATTGCCTGCCTGATTCGGTACTGATTATTGCCTATCAAGTAGACATTTTGATTGGTAGTTATGTGTCTTGGGCCCTCAAATGGGATCTTGAATTATTACTGAATTAAATGCATCTTGTCAGATGAATCTTTCAAGAAAAAGAACTCGGGGAGGGGAGTGGGAACGACAACCATGGGAGCAAATGGTTGGCAGTGGAGAGAATGGTGTTCTGGAAATCAGGTACGCACGTAGATCTTGGTTCTGCCATTGTTTGGTTGGTCCTTCAGTTGTAAAATGCTGCAGTTGGGTGAGTTTTCCAGTTCTTTTCTCATCTGACATTCCACGTGTCCCCATCTCTTTGATTGCAGTGCATGCAAGAGATGGGGAATGGAAAGGCAAACCGACTCTATGAAGCCTATCTTCCTGAGACTTTTCGGCGACCTCAAATAGACCCGTATCTTTTTTGGAGCAACTTAGAAGGCTGAGTGGTATTTTGGTGTTTGGGGAAAGTCACACAAGACTCAAGCCCCGTGATCTGACTGGGCCGTCTCTATGTGGTTTAGACAAAGTCTTTCTTTCTTCTCTCCTGCCACCAACACATACAAAAAGCATATGTGTACTTTCTGATGTCGGAATGGTGCTGTCACATGGGGAAGATTCACTCAAGAATTAAGACTGCAGTAGTTCACTGAATTCTCCCACAAAGTGACATCTCTGATAGTCTTGGCATCTCTGAAACTATTGTGTGCTGAAAAGAGTAGATTACTGTGCTGTATTGAATCAGTAAAACTACCATTCATTTTTAAATGCCTTTTCTGTGTCCTATGTGAAAGAATTAACTGTTACTGACCAGCTAATCAGTAACCTTCTTCCCCTGTCAACAGGGGATAGCACCCTACTCACAACACCAAACCCCCTAAAGGCAGTGCTTCTCAAATGTGGTTTGTAGACTGTCTCGCTAGAGTTTGCCTTTTGTTGGGTGCAGGTGGAACCTGTTAAAATGTAGATTTGGGGCCCTGCAAAAGATACGCAGCAGAATCTGGTAGTGGGGCACAAGAGTTCATAGCTTTAAGGGCACTCAGTTGCCTTTGTTTAAGGCCTATTGACCTAAGGGTTTTAAAATAGATAATTGACTGCTGTACCAGTATTCTAGAAGAGCCACAGGTTCCTCTGATGTCCATAGGAAGAATAATCCCATTTGCTGCTATCATTACCCTGAAGGAAAGTCATAGGAAATGGCAGTAACGGTGAAGGAGGCATTGTAAGGTTTTGGTCGGGGAAACTGCATGTGAAGAAACAGGAACCATATGGAGAAACCAGGCAGGAGGGAGAGGGGAGAACAACGTTACACTGAATACAGATTGACCTATTGTAGTCATACTGTGGGAAAGATTTGTTTGACTTATCCTTAATAAGCTTTCTGCAGAGCTGTCGAGGGATTTATTCGAGATAAATATGAGAAGAAGAAATACATGGACCGAAGTTTGGACATCAATGCCTTTAGGGTTGGTTATCAAGCTTTGTTCATAATGAGTAGTTTGCTTATTAATCAGGCCAGGGAAGAATTTGAGAAGAGCCACTGAAATACTCCAAAGCCATTTTTAAAAAGTAGAAAAAAGCCAATTATTGAGTCAAGACCATGAAATATGGAGCAGACTTCTGCATCAGGGACAGATAGGGCAAATCATTAGTGAGTTCTTTGCCTTGATCTGTATTTAGGTGTCAGTGATTCCCACTTCCAAATTGTTTCTTCAAATGGACATATTAGGCATACTAGATCAAACAATAATATGTGTAAATATGTGTGTGTATATATGCATTTTTTCTGTAAATGATGTCAACAAAATTAATGAAATCACCAGAGTTTTTCTTCAGTTTGGCCAGCATGTATTTCCAGTATGTTGATGGGCTAATTGCCAGTGGGACCCTGTTCCTGAGAAGGGTTTTAGGAGGAGACTACTAGTTGCCAAGCTCGCTTTCCATCCTAGGCATGTGGTTAGAATCAAATATGATGTCTGACAGCTAAGGCAAGTATAATATACAGGAGGAAATACAGCATGGTTTCTGGAAGAAGAAGATAGGTCTGACTAATGACAGCTAAAGGAGAACCAATATAATTATTTAGACCTAAAAAAACTTTTGACAAGATTCTACAGTAAATTTGCTTAGGAATAATTGACCATTTCTTTGTCTGCAGAAGTATAGAGAAGAGAGTATGGGATTCTCCAGCTCTCGCACGCATGAGTCCTGTCTGTCTGTCTATCTATCTGTCTGTCTGTCTATCTATCTATCTATCTATCTATCTATCATCTATCTAGTTTTGCATTTTAATGGGGTTTGTACTAGCCCGTGAAATCACTTAAATTTTCACAGGGCTCTAAGTCCTTCCAGGCAATTTAAAGTCAAACTAATTGGAACATACTCCAGATTGATGTTTTGGGTTTGTGTGAAAAGGGCCATCAACTTGTAGGTGAGTTTCAATGTAGGCAGGGAAGTGCAAGGTAATACATTTAGTTGGGTAAAGATGATTCCTTCTGAACTCAGTGTGAGGGACTCTTACTTGTGGTCATCCAGAAAAGGAACCTGGAATTTATCCTAACCGTTTCAAGAAAGATTAACCCAGTGTATAGCCACAGCTTGGATGGCATCATCAAAAAGAGTTTGGAACCAAAGCACACACATCTCCTTTTATTTGTAGAAAACTATGGTCTGCTTAGCTCTGTTAATTGTACCAAAAGATAAGAAATCATACAAGGTCAGAAAAGAGTATCTGAGACAATCCAGAAGATGGGGGAGGAGGGAAGAGTGGCCGTATGAAGATAGTGCTCATTCATAATTATGTTGCTGCTGTACTGTACCCATGTAAACAGCCCGTTTTAATCACGGAATGTTTTCACTTAGGAAGGAAATACCTCCTGTTTACCAAAAATCTATTCCAAAATTTTTTTCTTTGATGTACTTAGTTTTAAAAATATCCTTGTGAAGATTTATATGCCAAGAATTAATATTTGCTAAGTGAAGACAGTATCAAGTTGAAAAGAAAGTGGTTCTGTTAATTAAAGAGTATTATTTTTAAATGGACAGAGAAAGCATTTTTAACTTTGAGAAATTAAGTGTTCTGTATTAAAACATTGCACCATGTGTGGAACAGACATAGCCACATGTGTTCTTTTGTGATTAAAATATCATATTACAGATAATATGAAAATTGAAGTGGAAAATCTATGCCTACTCTTATCATCTTTACCAATGATTATCACCTTGGTGTGTTCCCTCCTTTTTCCTATGTAGTTACTTTCTGGAGGCCTAATTATAATAGTTATATAGATTGTCGACTATTTTCATTCAATTTAGCATATCATATGTTTTTATGTACTTATATAGTGTTCATAGCTTTTAATTGTTACATCCTTCAGTGAGTAACTAGCTCACAGTATATTTTACCATTTTCCTTCTGTGGAAGAGACAATATAGGAGACAAGAGAGATTGTTTAAATTTTCCTTCAGCATAGATAATTCTGGGGTGAACTTCTTGCTGCATAGAGTTATATTTCCATATTTTGGATTATTTTCTTAAGATACGTTACAAGATACGGTATTATCTAGGTTGAAGGGCTTCAGTATTTGTCTCTTCCTCCTTTTGCTAGTATACTTTCCAGAAGTTGTACTGTTTTATACTCTGTTCTCAGCGTCATGTAAGAGGGCTAGTTCATCCATATCAACATTAGGTAGTACTGAGATCTTTCTCCTCTCAAAAAAGTATTTTAAACTTCATTTTTTGATCATAGGCAAGGCTGAACATTTTTTTAAATGTACTTCCTTTTATACGCCTGTCTTAAGTTTACTCTGTGGTTTGTTTTTTTTTGTTTTTGTTTTTGTTTTTTTGCATTTAAATGTTAAAAATGTGACAACATTTATTTGCTGTTAAAAATGTGACTAATAACATTATAGTCTATGAAAGCATTATGAAACTGCCTCTGGAAGTAACAGAAACTGAGACATTCTGATCTTTTATTTTTGAAGTGCTTTTGGTTTTATTCAGGACACCCTAAAAGGGATACTTTAATCCTTTTGCTCTTTTTTTTTTTTTTTTGCCTTATTTCCTTGATTTTTGTTTCCCTAACCCTTAAGCTTGAAATTACAGTTTATTTCCTGACTTTTAAAAAAGGAGATAAAGACTGAGAAGACTTATGATTGAATTTAAAAATCCTTAAGCTTGAAATTACAGTTTATTTCCTGACTTTTAAAAAAGGAGATAAAGACTGAGAAGACTTATGATTGAATTTAAAAACACAAGGGAGAGAGTGCCTGGGTAGCTCAATTGTTTAAGGATCTGACTTTGGCTCAGGTCATGATCTCACAGTTCATGGGTTTGAGCCCTGTGTCAGGCTCTATGCTGACAGCTTGGAGCCTGCTTCGGATTCTGTGTCCCCCTCTCTCTCTGTCCCTTCTCCACTTGTGTTCTGTTTCTCTCTAAAAAATAAATGAACATTAAAAAAAATAAAATCACAAAGGATATATGTCAAGTAAGATGAACATGAATTTATTCACTGTTGTACCAAGGTGAGGCGGCTCCCCTCCAAGCATGAGCAAGTTAAATTTGAGTCACAAAGGGGCAGCAAACTGGTAAAACGTTTTTAACTTCTATAGATAGCCTAGACTCACAGTTCAGGAGTCACAAATGAGTTAGACAGAATGAGGAGGTATTTAATGGTATGTGAAAGATGTCTCTTACAGCACTAAGGCTAATGTGGAAGAGGCCAGCTCTCATGCCCCATAATGAAGAAACCCCCAAGTTTGTCAGACTCTGCATCCATTCAACAGGAATATTTTGTGTCCTTTTTGCACATTTGGAATTATAATTTTCAAACTATTAGTCACGTGTGTTCTTTGTCTTGTTTTGTTAAATCATTATAGAAAGAAAAAGATGACAAGTGGAAAAGAGGGAGTGAACCAGCTCCAGAGAAAAAAATGGAACCTGTTGTTTTTGAGAAAGTTAAAATGGTAAGTGGGAAAGTCTTTGCACTGGGTGGATGACCTCAGGTGTGTTTATATGTGGAGGGGAGGGGTAGGAGGCCTTCTGGTGGGTGGGGTGCGGTTGATAGCATACTGCACCACTTTTCCTGGGGCCCAAGGGTTCCACATTTACATTAGATTGCCTGCTGCCATTTCTGCTGCTTTCCCATTGCCTTCTTGCTGCCTCAGCTGCTCCGTGACACTTCTCCTTGGGGCTGGTTGGGAGTTTGGGAACTGCATCTGCCCTTCTGAGCAGGAGGCACGTTCCATGCCGGAATGCCTAGGCTATGTGATACCTTCTGAGCAGATGCTACATTAATCCTTCTCTCTTTAGACCCTCTCTGCCTCATTTTCCTGTTGCAGTTAAGAACAGTCCAGAAGCCTGGCTGTACTAATCCATTGCACTCCTTCTTGTATTCTTGCTCTGTCATATTGAAGTAGACACCTTTCTTTTTTCACAGGACATTGTGGCTGTAGTAGTAGATACCCTAATGTAAGAGCTTGGAATGTTGGGAGAGAGGACTTTTTACTATTTGCTTAAGGAAGAGTCTTTTATCATCACTCTGAGTCGCACTGCCTGCAGAACACAGTCATTAATGATATTGGCAGAGTGAATTAGGTAATCTTTAAACTGATCTCCCTTTTGGTATCAAAGGTTTTCTAATCACTGGGAGATTTGTTGGCTCTTGGCTCTTACACCATCAGACACCCACCTTTGTTCTTGGCTTTTCCTGGGACCCAAACCTGCTGTTTTGGTTGGACCTCCTGGTCTGTGGTTGTCTTGGTTTCAGAAAGCCAAACAAGCACAGACGATATTTTTTTCACTTTAGGCTTGGTTTATGCACTCGTACTTCCTGACTTGATTCTTTCACCTGACACTTCCTGAGTTTTGTTTCTTTGGTAACCCTTTGAATAACAGCAGCCATACCACAAGAATACCTGTGGCTTTACAGTGAAGAGGGGGAAAAAAAGCATTTCAAAAACACCTACTTATTTCTTTCTTTAACATATTTTCACCTTAGCCACAGAAAAAAGAAGATCCACAGCTACCTCGGAAAAGCTCCCCGAAATCCTCAGCACCTGTCATGGATTTGTTGGGCCTTGGTAAGAGTCAGACTTTTCGGGGCGCCTGAGTGGCTCAGTCCGTTTAAGCATTTGACTTCAGCTCAGGCCATGATCTCGTGGTTTGTGGGTTCAAGCCCCCCATGGGGCTCTGTGCTGACAGTACAGAGCTCTCCCTCTCTCCACCCCTCTACCCACCCTCCTCCAGCCCAAGATTACTATACTACTCACACTTTCTTTCTCTCTCAAAATAAATAAATAAACTTAAAAAAAAAGTCAGACTTTTCCACTCCCATAATCTTACAAATTATGATGAGTTCTCAGTCACCCTGGGAAGATAGGTGGAGATGGGATTCTTCAGTTTGTGTCTTCATCATTTAGATTGTTCTCTCATGTTTTTTTCTGTTGTTTTACGTCTGAGCAGTTGTTCTAAGAAGTGTTTACACTTTTCAGAATGACAGTATAGTGTCATGGTTTAAGAGCATGGCCTTTGGAGTCAGAGGTCCGTCTCTCCACTTACTATCTATGTGACCCTGGGTAGTTTGCTTAACCTCTGAACAGTACTTTCCTAATCTGTGTCTGCAAAGACGATAACAGTCTCTACTTCAAAAGTGCTGGAAGGATGAAATGAGATAGTGCCTCTCAAGCTCTTAGCCTCTTACCTGGCACATACTAATCATTCAGTAAAGGTCAGCAAGCTTCACTAAAGCAGCACCTGTGAGCCATGCCCCAGCCCTCTCATTTTTCAGGTGCAGCCTGTTTCTGAGATGGCCTATTATTACCTGTGTTTATTTTTCTCCAAACCTTTGAAACCCTGAACTAGCAGTTCTGCCCCTTTCAGAAATAGAGTCCTCTTTACCTTTCACAGATCTGACGGCTATACTTTAGTACATTTCTGCTGATTTAGGTTATTGGCTATTTAGGTTTATAATTTCTGTACCTTTCATTTTCATTTATCTCTGAAAAAGAGATAAAAGCTACACAGCTTTACCCCTCACATGGCTGGAAGGGAGCCAGCCAGCCCTTTTGCTGTGGTGCTAATATAGCCTTCAGGCCTGGGTGCTGCTGCCCTGTGCCTGATAGCTGGGCTGCAGGCTTCTCCAGCATGCTCCTGGGAACATAGGGTGAGGTCTTTTTTGAGAGGTTCCATCCAAGCTGGGTGGTTTCAGAAGCCTAGATTTCCAGGGCCCTGATGGAGCATAGGCCTACTCTGTCTGCTTCGCGTCTAGAATAGAAGAAAGACATGGACTTAATGAGCAGTGCTACAGGTTAGCTTTCATCTCTCTTTCCAGATGCTCCTGTGTCCTGCTCCATTGCAAATAGTAAGACCAGCAATACTCTAGAGAAGGATTTAGATCTTTTGGCTTCTGTTCCATCCCCCTCTTCTTCAGTTTCCAGAAAGGTGAGTCACGTGGGCTCCTCCGAATTAAAGAGCATTTTGAAAAGGGTAATTTTGATAACTTAGTAATGGCGCCAAGTCATACTTCCTTGGTGGAATTGGACTTCGGTTTTCTTGATTTCTTGATTCTTCCCTTAATATTGTCATCTCTGTTACAGCCCAAGATTACTATTCATTCCATTTTGTCTCCTGCCCCCAAAGAGTGAGTCCTTTGAGTGGGCTTCTGTTGAAGGTGTGTCACCTTATAAAGGCTGCTACTTTAGGTCAGCTCCTCAGCGTGAGTTACTGCCAGAGAATTTGTAGGTTTGAAAGACTTAAAACTGTTAATGACCACCATCTGTGGAATGCCTGCTTAGGACCAGGCACAGTGCTAGGTGATTTTGTATATCAGCTTGCATATTTCTTTTATAATTTAAAATATTTACCACAACCCTACAAAACAGGTAGTTTATTGATGAGGAAACATGAATTCAGAAAGGTTATGTGACTAGCCTCTCATTATGCGACTAGTAAATGGCTGTGCTGGGACCTAAACTCCATTCTCTGTGGCTGCATCATTTGTAGGTTGTTTTTATTTGTTTGTTTGTTTGTTTGTTTTTCACCAAATCTGTAGATTTGTTCTGTAGATCAAAGAATTGTACCAGAACTTAACTATCCGGTGTTTTCACATATTTGTATGGTAGGAATGTTAGGAAGCTATTAACTTGAGCTGTGAATTCTTCTTGCAGATGTTAGAAGCGGCAGAGAGATGAGGGAGGTCCTTACCGAGACCCCTGTGAGGACCATTCCAATTTTCCCCCTCCCCTCTTTGCCCTAAGGTTGTAGGTTCCATGCCAACTTCAGGGAGTGCTGGCTCTGTTCCTGAAAACCTGAACCTGTTTCCAGAGCCAGGGAGCAAATCAGAAGAAACAGGCAAGAAACAGCTCTCAAAAGACTCCATCCTTTCACTGTATGGATCCCAGACACCTCAAATGCCTGCCCAAGGTAGATTTCATGGGGGTGGTGGCAAAATGCCAGATAGAGACAAGAGGACTTATATGCAAGAATTATTTGTTGTAATAGGGAGCAATTGCTTTGGGGGCCAGGACGTTATACTGCAAACAAACCTGAACCTGACATTTTTTTGTGAAGCTACGAAGTGTCAGCAGATGGGTAGTAATGTAACTCAGAGCCATACTCCTGTGGGGTCTGGTATCACACTTGTGTGAAGTCTGACTCAAGGTCTGGACCTGGACCCTAAAAGGAAAGTGGCTAAGTCGGCAGCCCACTGGTAAGCTGTCGCAAGCCTTGTAGGGAATCTATTTTGCTATGTAAACGAGCATTCTGAGTTGAGTAGAAATGCTACTGAGAAATTCTAGCTGGAAAGGAGTAGCCAGTGAGAATTTAGATTGACTTTGTGCACTTTCCTCTTAAACCGATCTGTGTGTGTGTTTTCTTGGCAGCAATGTTCATGGCTCCAGCTCAGATGGCGTATCCCACAGCCTACCCCAGCTTCCCTGGGGTCACACCTCCTAACAGCATAATGGGCAGCATGATGCCCCCTCCAGTAGGCATGGTAGCTCAGCCAGGAGCTTCTGGGATGGTTGCCCCCATGGCCATGCCTGCAGGCTATATGGGTGGCATGCAGGCTTCAATGATGGGTGTGCCAAATGGAATGATGACCACCCAGCAAGCTGGCTACATGGCAGGCATGGCAGCTGTGCCCCAGACAATGTATGGGGTTCAGCCAGCTCAGCAGCTGCAGTGGAACCTTACTCAGGTAAGCTACCCCATTTACTTGGGACGAGGGTTTTTGGGCCTTCCTCAAGGCCATCTCATTTTGTCTCTTCCTTATTCTTTGAACCCTTACAGTGTAGATGAGATAGATAACACAGAGACCTTCTTAGGTTTGCCACGCCCTTTTCTTTTCCAGATCTGCCCAATGGCAGATTTTCTGAGGAGTTCTGGGTTACTGTAAAATGAGGGCAACTGCCTAAATCTAAATTTCTCCACACTTATATTAAAACAATAGCAGAAACAACCTATACAGTTAAACAAGGAGTGCAAATAAAACCACTCATAACCCATGACTACCACATCCAGTAGACAGAATACTCCAAACTTCAAGTTACATGGTGGTGATCAACCAAATCCAGCAGAGCCATCATCAGAGAGACTTGTGTGGAAAGACGAGAAGGTGCAGGGGGCTAGAGGTGACAGAACATAGATAAAATCATCCCCTAGAAAGAGAAAGACGTATCTCAATCAGGGGCACATTGAGAAGAGGTCTGAGACTTAGCAACTAGAACTCTGGTTACGTGGAGAATCGAAAAAGAGGGGCTTGAAATATACAGGGTAATAGGTGGTAGCTCTGGAATAGTATTGCTTCAAGGGTAATGGAGGTGACTTAGAAGGAAGAGGTGCCCTTTGGGGACCTGGTAGTGAAGGGAAAGTAACAAATGAGAAGTGGAAAGAAGGAATTACAAGATGAGAAAATAAACCATCCTCTTCCCCCCATCCAAATAATCATTTCACTATAGTGACAGAAGAGGGCACTCTTGAACTAAGAAATCTAGCAAGCTTCCCCAAACCCCTCACACCTGGCTGTAGTATTGCTGATTCAGAAGAACAAGGCACTACAAAATAAACAGAAGGTGGCAAGTGACATTTATACAGAACTACTATGGGAAGAAACTAGAAAATGAAAATCAAAACATTTCAATAAGTGAAAATTCTCCCCCCCAAAACGGCCATGAACAGAAGAAAACTGTTACACAAACCACCAACCTGAAGGAAATGCCCTTTAATACTGGAAGACGAAACAGCTTGAATCAGAAATTTAAAAGCTTAGAACCAAAATGGACAAAAAACTGGAAGTTGTGAAATGAAACTACTAAATTCAGGAAGTAAATTGAAAAAAGACAATTATCATAGAAATAAAGACTGAATTACAAGTTACCCAGACGAGAATAGATTCAACTGAAAATATATTTGGCATTGAAGAAAGTCATGAAACAGGTAAGAGAATGGAAACTAAATATAGAAAGCAGGAAAATAAATCCAAGAGAAAGTGATACAGAAATTAAGCAAAGAAGGCCTAACATAAATATATTTGGAGACTGCCAAAGAAGAAAGACAATATAGTGGAGGAGAATTAATATATTTAAATCTGTAATACAAGAAAACTTCCTATAAACAAAAGGCTTGAATACAATATTGAAAGAGCCTACTGTGTATGGAAAAGTTGATCCAGAATGGTCAACTCTAACATACATCTCAGTAAACTTTGAGACTTTATGGAACAAGAAAAATTCTCAGGGCTCCAACCCTCTCCTTACCACCACCCAGCCCCCAAGATCTGCCATCTATAAAGCAAAAGGAACAGACTTCTAACAGCAACAGACAAATCAACAACAAGGTACTCACGTACACATGAGACAGGTATTTTATAGCTAGACAAGCTATCATCCTTCAAGGATTGAAGCTATTAAAAAAAATCTTTAAAAAAATCTTAAATATGTAAGAAGTCAAGACTTACAAGTCTTTCCTGAGGAGTATACCAGAAGACAAGCTTCATCCATTTAAGAGATGACTGAGGACATTTTGGCAGAAGGACCGATGGTGATTAAATATTTAATTGAGAATCTAAAATTAAGGTAATGATAAGGGTAGAAGAATATATATAGTATTCTGAACAAACAATGCAACTGAACATAATGGGAGGAGAAAGTGAGAAGGGGGAAGTAGAATAAACTGATTATTAGGAAATAGGTGGAAGTCCAAGGATGAAATAAGCTGACAAACCAAATGGTAGAAGCTTGAGTACAGACTAAAGCAAGCAAAAGAAAGTATTAGCATAAAGGTAACCACTAGAACAAAAATGAAACTTTATAAATGCCAAGCAAATATTTTAGAAGAAAATGGAATGCATAGACTATGAAGTACAGCAAATATAATAAGCAAAAATGTAATGTAATAAAATTAAGACCAAACACATCAGTCATATCAATAGGTAGCTCTTCTACGAAAAGAAAAAGATGTTTAAATTGGCTCACAGAGCAATGGCTGATTTTACACTAGATGCAAAGAAACCCAACTGAAACAAGAGTGATTCCAAGTCTGACAGCAAAGAGATGGGCGAAGGAGTATCGGTGGAGCAGCGTGCGTGCGTGTCCACACGTACGCATGCCCTTGCTATCTCTCTCAAGTTTAGGAGGCGATGTTTAACTGCTTTATAAAAACTCTCTTCATGCTTTCCTTTTTCTGGAGTCTGGAATCATTTATATAGTATTGGTCTTTGGAGATGGGGTGGAATTCGGAATTCCCGTGTGCCACTGTATGGGCCTTTTGCTTTTTTTGTGTGTACTGATTCTTTGATAGCTTTCTCTGTTCTATGAAAGTCAGCTGTGGAAAACTCTAGGTGCCCAGATTAGCCAGTGAACCTAGGGTTTCAAATTCATTTATCAAAGATTATACCAAGCAGTCTGTCTCATGACTTTTTAGTTTCCTGTTTCAGTAGTTATTTTTCCCTTGTCATTTCCTATTTTGTATGTTTGTGTTCTCCTTTCCCTTTGCCCTTGCTTTCAATTAGGTTAACTGGTGGTCTATTTTGTTAATTATATATATATTTTTAAAACCCACAGGATTTTGTTTTATTTATTCCACAATTTTTTGTTTGTTTTTGACTTCAATTTCTGGTTTATCTCTATTGTTTCCTTCTTATGCTGTCTTTTGATTTACTTTTGCTTTTCTTTTTCTAGCTTTCATAGGTGGGATTTTAATTTGCCTATTTTCAGTCCTTCATGTTTATTTGTATAAGTAATGAAGTGCTGTGAAACTGATTAGGACATGTCAAGAGGACATATGAGCCAACTTCCAGAGGCTCCCACTGTCCAAACGTGGGATAGTGTGAACATCCAAAAGAGTGATGCTGATGGATTATAACACTGAAGGGGAAAAAAAAATCCATGAGTCCATAGTGATACATATTTTTAAATGGGTGTGGAAGAGAGAGGGAGGAAAAGCCTTATTTACAGTGCCTTAGATTTACAGTGCCTAGATGCCTTATGGCATCTAGTAATTGTAGAAAGAATAGGGTATTCACATATTCTCCAAGAAATACCCTTTAGATTACATACACATTACAGTGAAAAAAAAAACACAGTGGATACTACCCTAGCCAAGTGCTGAAACATCAGATTAGCAACAATGGGACAAATTAACATCATGTGCCTCCTGATATCTTGTACTAAGAAGGACACAATATCACTTCTATAGAAATCTTGCCAAAAGTATTTAACTTGGATCCAATCATGAGAAAATGTAAGGTGAATCCAAATCAGAGGATTTACTGCAAAATAACGGCCTGGATTCCTAAAACGGTGTCAAGAAAGAAAAAGTGGTGGGGGAATTATTCTATATTAAAGGAGACAAGAGACGTGAAAATGAACTGTAACATATATTATTGTATTCTTCATATCAAATTTCTTGTATTGTGGTTCTAGGAAAGTGTTCTTTCTTATGAGATGCTTCCTAACTTACTAAGAGATGAAACGTTATGTTCTGCAATTTTCAATGCTCATCAAAAATTCATATATATATATATATATATATATATATATATATATATATATGAAGATCCCACACAAGATGTATCTATCTCAGAGAGAAAATATGGCAAGGTGTTAACAATTGTGAATTTAAGGAAGGATATATGGGTTTCGTTATATTCTTTCAGCTTTTCTATAAGCTTGAGGTTTTCTTTAAAAAATATTGGTGGGAGAAAAATAGAACTTCTCAAGAAAAACACTTGTACAGAAATGTACCAGGCTTGGGAAATTTAAGGCATTTTTCTTGATAAGTAGTTTCTTCTGTTCACTCCCAGAGGCCAGTCTTTCAGTCTCATTCATAAAGAGGCCTCAGCCCCACCCAGACCTTATTCCACTGGTTCTTTTCACCCAGCAACTTCCCTTCTCACACACTGAAGACACGTTGGTCTTTTTTTCTTTCTTTTTTTTTTTTTTTTTTTGCCTTCCTTTGTTCATTCTGAACAGTCCAGTTTCTCTTTCTTTTTCTCTGTGCTTGAGCATGCACAAGCACTTTCACTGACACTGACAGTAATAACTCTGCTGGAGATAGAACAGGAGCGCTGGTCCAGGGCTTGTCTGTAACTCTCGGGGCCGGCAAGTTAACAATAGGCCCCTTCTTTTTAGGAGGAAAGACTAGAAAGGAAAAAAGAGAATAGCTTCTCACGATGCTTTTATGTTGACTAGCCCTAAGACTCCTTTCCTTCCCTGAGCACTCGTCTCTGTCAACATCTCCTTTCTGAAAAGTCCTTCATTTACGTGATCTGGAGCCCTCAAAATGATCTGTTAAGGTTCAGGGCAGATCTGTCCCATAACAGTTCCCCTTGTCTCATTGCCCCCTCCCCGCAGACAGAAGGACTCCTACCCTGTCTTTTTGCAGTAATTGGCTGCATGCCCACAGCCTGGTCTGAAAGTCTCCTCTCTCCCTTTCAGATGACCCAGCAGATGGCTGGGATGAACTTCTGTGGAGCCCATGGCATGCTGAGCTATGGACAGTCGATGAACGGCGGAAATGGACAGGCAGCAAATCAGACTCTCAGCCCTCAGATGTGGAAATAAAAAACAAAACACCTGTATGGCTACCACTCTCCTCAACCCTCTCTCCCCCACTTTTCCTCTTTCCCCAACTCCTCCCACCCCATCCCCCTTTCCTACCTCTCTGTTTGGTTTAGAAATTACTCAATCTGTCGTTTGGGGGTTGGCATTCTGCCCAGCCCAGCCACTTCCCGGACACGCAGGCCTCTCTGTTGCTTTATGACGAACATGTCCCCTCGCCATCCCGCCTTCCTCTGCAGCCTCAGCCCCAGTCCTCTCCTGGCACCAGCACCTTAGGAATTGTTGGCAGAAGGCACTTAAACTGTGGGAGAAAAGTGCACACCTCTGAGTACCTTTCCCGTGAGGTTAAACCTCCTATCAGACTCTCAGGAAGGTCTGTAGGTGTTGTCTTTTAGGCAAAGAGGGGAAGGTGTAGAGGTACTTCCGTATGTGTTGCTAAGCTATTTCTGCATGTTTAAATTTTTGGTTGAAGAGGGAGGCATCATGCTCCCATAATTTATGGGAAAGAAGAAAGTACTGAAATCAAATTAAATACCCCTTGCGTCTTAGGTCAGGTTGGCCCTAGCCCTGAGCTGAGGCAAACACCCTGCTGTGGGGATAAGCAAAAATACTACTCTACTTTGCCCTGAATCGAGGCTTCAGGACTCGCCGCTTCACTCAGCATTTATTAGCACCAAAGACTTTACGAAGGTCCCACATGAGAACACACACCCCGCCTCCATGCTACCTGCAGTGGGATCTGGCTGTATGGCTGGAGGACCAGCCCCTCCAGCGGGAATGCAGAGCTTAATGTGTGTACTGCGTGTGTGTGTGTGTGTGTGTGTGTGTGCGCGTGTGCGCGCGCGCGTGTGTGCGCGTGGATCCTTTTCCCATCTGCTCTGGGTGTTTTGTTTTGTTTTAGGTTTACACAGAGAGGAGTTAATTTATCAACAGCCTAAAACTGTTGCCACTTTTTCTTACAGTTTAAAAAAATTGCAGTCTCACAGATCGCTCTCTTCCTCCTCCCCCTTCTCTCCCAATCCGCCAGTCACTCTCTCATGCCTATGGTATCCCAGGCTGCTGTTTCCCCACCTTCTCCAGGTGTGTGAGGCAGAGAGCCTGGAGCTTTCCTCTCGGTCATTATTCACCCTACGTGAAAATTAAAACGAGAAAACTTTGCTTAAAAGATTTCACCTGTGGGAACCACAATTCCTGGTTGCCTTTCTCCTGTGTATGTGTAAATTCCTTAATAAATATTGCAGGGAAGGACCATTTGTTTGGCTCTTGCTGTGTATCACTCACGGAGGAGGGGGAGTTGCACCTAGGTTTTCTGCTTTCCAGGCGCAGTTCCCCCACTTCCTGGATTCTAAAAAAATTCTATACTGGGCATGCCCCAAGGACAGGGCCCAGGCTCCGGTGGCCAGAGAGGGACCTTTGTCCTTTATCCAGTGGTGTCTGGAGGCGTGCGCTGAGGGAACCGTGCATATCCGCTCCCGCTAGAGCCACAGAACACGGAACCCAGAAGTCCTTTACTCCCCAACAGATAGAGAAGCCAAGAGCCACCTCCCTTCCTCCCGCCCTCCCTTCTTTCCTTCGAGGACACCTTCTAAATACCTTCAGAGGTAATGAGAGGATAGCACAGTGGCGAAGAAAGTAAGCTCTGGAGCAGGCTGCCAATATTTGTATCCCCTCCTGGGCAAGCCACCGAACCCCTGGGTCTCAGTATAAAGTGGAGCCAATGGTCAAATGAGGCAATTCCTGTGGTACATTCTGCGCAGTGTTGGACCCTGAGCATTCAAATGTTAGCAAGTATCGTGTGCCAGGCCTATGCTGGGCATTAACTCATTCAGCAAATATTTCATAAGTGTCTTTGCAATATGCCAAACACTAAGCAATGAATCAATACTCCTCAATTTCATGGGATAAGTGTGGTAGGAGAGACAGAAAACAAGTAAATAGACTGTTTAATTTCAGATAGTAACAGTACAAGGTAGGACAAGTCAAGAGGAGAGAGTGGGTGCGTGACCACCAAGATGGAGTGTTACATTTGAACTGAGACCTGAATAAGCAGCCACTTCTGTGGAGATTTGGAAAGACAATAGAGCAAGCGTAAATGTCTGCCTTGGAAATTGTTTGGCTGGAGGTATGGGTTTGGGAGTCATCAGGGTATGGATGGTGTGTGAAGCCGTGAGACCAGATGAAGTACCTAAGGAGAAAGCGTGGAGAGAAGAGGACTGAGCCTTAGGACCCATCAGCTTGTAGAATTTGGGAAGAACAGATGAGCAAAAATGAATCTGACATAGTTTCTGCTCTTAAGTTCACAGTCTCACGGCACAACAGATTTAGAATTGCTTATACAGTATATTATGGGAGCTCAGGGGCTCCTAGCCCAGTCAGGGATAACTCTCTAAGGATCAGGGTGTCAGAACTAGTCTTACAGGGGAGGTAGGAGTTAACCAGAAGGTTGGATGTGAGCGGGGAGAAGAGTATAAAAGACAGCATCCTGTGAACAAAGATAAAGAGCAAGAACATTTGGGGAAGCGCAAGCAGTTCATTGTATGGTCTGATGTGAGTCGGTACGGGGAGAAGTGAGACTGAGGTATGGCCAAGCCAGATCATGGGGGCTTCCGATGCCCTAGGAAGGAGTTAGCCTTAGTGTCGTAAATGGTGGAGTGACACAGAGTTGAGTTTGAGGCTGCTCACTCTTGCACTGCTGAGAACAATGTGTTCGAGGGAACAAGACCAGATCTAGTGGACCAGAGAGATGGCGAAAGCTGAACCCAGGCCATGGTAGGTGGGGGTAGGGGAGAATGGAGTGAGAGCAGCATTTCATGAACTGCATATGAGGCATGTGAGATGCTAAAAGGTGTCCCACAACACCGAAATAAGTTTGGGAAAGACCTCATGTTACATCGCCTCTTGTGCATCTAGAATATAATATCCACATAGTAATGGCTCTGAAAAGTCCTGTGGTAAAGACTTTAAAAAAAAAAAAATCAATAGGCTAGGGCGCCTGGGTGGCTCAGTTGGTCAAGCCTCTGACTTCGGCTCAGGTGATGATCTCACCATTTGTGAGTTCAAGCCCCACATTGCGCTCTGTGCTGACAGCTCAGAGCCTGGATCCTGTTTCAGATTGTGTTTCCCTCGCTCTCTGCCCCTCCCCCACTCACGCCCTGTCTCTCTCTTTCTTAAAAATAAATAAACATTTTTTTTATTTTTAATGTTTATTTATTTTTGAGAGAGACAGAGATAGAATGTGAGTGGGTTAGGGATAGACAGAGAGGAAGACACAGAATCTGAAGCAGGCTCCAGGTTCCAAGCTGTCAGCACAGAGCCCGACGTGGGGTTCGAACTCACAAGCTGTGAGATCATGACCTGAGCTGAAGTCAGACGCTCAAACAACTGAGCCACCCAGGCGCCCAAAAATAAATAAACATTTTTAAAAAAAGATTCTTCCATGTCTCTCATGGCTTGAGAGCTCATTTCTTTTTAGCACTAAATATTTCATTGTCTGGATGTACCACAGTTTACTTATCAATTCACTTGCTGAAGGACATCTTGGTTGCTTCCAAGTTTTGACAAGGATAAATAAAATTGCTGTAAACACCCATGTGCGGGTTTTTGTGTGGACATAAGTTTCTAATTCATTTGAGTAAATAGCACGGAGTATAATTGCTGGGTCATATGATAAGAGTATGATTACTTTTGTAAGAAACTGCCAAAACTCTTCCAAAGTGGCTGAACCATGCTGCATTCCCATCAACAATGAATGAGTGTCCCTGTTGTGCCACATGCTCGTCAGCGTTTGGTGTTGTCGGTGTTTTCTTTTTTTTTTTTTTTTAATTTTTTTTTCAACGTTTATTTATTTTTTGGGACAGAGAGAGACAGAGCATGAACGGGGGAGGGGCAGAGAGAGAGGGAGACACAGAATCGGAAACAGGCTCCAGGCTCTGAGCCATCAGCCCAGAGCCTGACACGGGGCTCGAACTCACGGACCGCGAGATTGTGACCTGGCTGAAGTTGGACGTTTAACCGACTGCGCCACCCAGGCGCCCCAAGTTGTCGGTGTTTTCTATCATGGCCATTCTACTAGGGGTATGGTGGTATCTCATTGTTTTAATTTGTAATCCCCTACTGACGTGGTGTCGAAAACATTTTCAGATGCTTACTTGGTATCCCTATGCCTTCCTTGGTGAGGTGTCTGTTGAGGTCTTTGCCTATTTTAAAAACCAGGTTGTTTTCTTAGTGTTGTGTTTTAAGAGTTCTTTGTGTACTTTGGATAACAGTCCTTTTCAGAGGTGTGTTTTTCCCAGTCTGTGGCTTGTCTTTTCATTTTCTTGAGTAAGACCTTTTTTTCGTGTTTTTCTAGCATTTACCAAGACTTATTTTTTCGTGAAATCCATTTTTTTATCTGGAATATCTAATACCTATAGAATATTACTTAGGGAAAACAACCAGAAAAAAATATCTTAGGAATGAGAATTGGGAGGTCTCAGTAATGGATGAGATGTGGGATGGAGGGAGAGAAGGAATCAAATCTCCCACGTTTCTAGCTTGTGCGAGAGAATTAATAGGAGGAAAAGCTAGCTTTTCCCTCTCAGAGGGCAGCTACAGAAAATCAGAAGTTTGGTTTTAGGCGTGGTGAATTTGCAATGCCTGTGGTATATTCAGGTCTGGTTGACCAGCTGGAAATGGATTTGAGTCTGAGGTTTGTTCAAGGAAGAAGCCAAGATGGAGAAATGAACTTGAGAGTCAGCCCCATGGAGGCGGTAATCGATGACATGGGATTGGAGGGGATCATACAGGATGGATTTTTTTAAATTTTTTTTTTCAACGTTTATTTATTTTTGGGACAGAGAGAGACAGAGCATGAACGGGGGAGGGGCAGAGAGAGAGGGAGACACAGAATCGGAAACAGGCTCCAGGCTCTGAGCCATCAGCCCAGAGCCTGATGCGGGGCTCGAACTCACGGACCGCGAGATCGTGACCTGGCTGAAGTCGGACGCTTAACCGACTGCGCCACCCAGGCGCCCCAGGATGGATTTTTTTAAATAAGAGCAGGAGCATCTGGGTGGCTTAGTTAAGCATCCCACTCTTGGTTTTGGCTCAGGTCATGATCTCGCAATTGGCGGGTTCCACACTGACAGTGTGAAACCTGCTTGGGATTCTCTCTCTCTCTCTCTCTCTGCCCCTCCCCTGCTCATGCTCTCTCTCTCTCTCTCTTTCTTGTCTCTCTCTCTCTCTCTGTCTCTCTCGAAATAAATAAATAAACTTAAAAAAAAATAAGAGCAGTGGGCTGGGCACAGAATCTTGGGGGAATTATTCATTACTTTTTCTTTCTTCCTCCCTCCCTCCCTCCCTCTCTCTCTCTCTCCATTTCTTTCTTTCTTTCTTTCTTTCTTTCTTTCTTTCTTTCTTTCTTTCTTTCTTTCTTTCTTCTTTCTCTTTCTTTCTTTCTTTCTTCTTTCTCTTTCTTTCTTTCTTTCTTTCTTTCTTTCTTTCTTTCTTTCTTTCAGAGAGAAGGGGCACAAGTGAGCAAGGGGCAGAAAGAGAATCCCATGAGGGGCAGGGAGGGAGAGAGAGAGAAGCAGAGCTCACCAGATGCAGGGCTTGAGCTCATGAGGACCTGAGCTGCAGTCCACAGTCCAGTGCCTAATTGAGTGAGCCATTCAGGCGCCCCTGGCAAAACAAAACAAGTCCAAGAAAGTGCAATGTCAAGAAGCCTTAGGGACAAGAATATCAAGAAGGAGGGATGATCACAAATATCAAATTAGCAGGAAAATTCAGTGAGATAATGGATTGATAAAAGGACTATTTAATTCAGCATTTGGAAACTTATGCCAGAAGCAGTTTTAGTGGAATGGTGGGGCCAGAAGCCAGAGTATGGTGGGCTGGGGAATGAATCGAAGGAGCTGAAAAAGTAGAGAAACAAGCTCTATTCAGTACGTGGTAAGCTTTAAGGGTTTCTCTTTTTTGTTTTTAGTTTTTTTTTTTAATGTTTATTTTTGAGAGAGACACAGAGCACAAGCGGAGGAGGGGCAGAGAGCGAGGGAGACACAGAATCCGAAGCAGGCTCCAGGCTCTGAGCTGTCAGCACTGAGCCCCATACGGGGCTTGAACCCATGAACAGCGAGATCATGACCTGAGCCAAATTCGGACGCTTAACCGACTGAGCCACCCAGGTGTCCCTAATGATTACTCTTAAGAATATAAATAGGGGGGGCACCTGGGTGGCTCAGTCGGTTGAGCGTCCGACTTCGGTTCAGGTCATGAACTCACGGTTTGTGGGTTCGAGCCCCGCATCGAGCTCTGTGCTGACAGCTCAGAGCCTGGAGCCTGCTTCGCATTCTGTGTCTCCCTCTCTCTCTGACCCTCTCCCACACACACACTCTCTCTCTCTCTCTCTCTCAAAAATAAACATTATAAAAATAAAAAATAATAATTTAAAAGAATAGAAATAGGGTATGTAAATCACAAACCAATAAAGAGGGAAACTTTGGAATAAGAAAATGCAAATAAATAAAAATATTGAGTCTGTAAGCTTAAGGCGAACTAAGAATAAAAAGTAAAAATAGGTAGAATAGAAATAATAATACAATAAATGGAATATTCAAAATATTGAGATTGTCAGATTGGATAATTAAAATCCATTCTCTTGCTTTTTAGACCTTTTTTCTTTTTTTTTTTAATTTTTTTTTTCAACGTTTATTTATTTTTGGGACAGAGAGAGACAGAGCATGAACGGGGGAGGGGCAGAGAGAGAGGGAGACACAGAATCGGAAACAGGCTCCAGGCTCTGAGCCATCAGCCCAGAGCCTGACGTGGGGCTCGAACTCACGGACCGCGAGATCGTGACCTGGCTGAAGTCGGACGCTTAACCGACTGCGCCACCCAGGCGCCCCAAGACCTTTTTTCTTCTAAGACCACTTGCCTTAAACTGAAGTGTATCCTTTGGAAGTTCCTTTAGCGAAGGTCTTTTTGAGTCTTGCCAGAAGCATAAGGACAGGAAAATGTTTAAAATGAAAGAATGGAAAAAGAAAGATCAAGCAAATAATCAAAAGTGAGCAGAGGTCAATATATTGACAAAATAGACTTTAAGGCAGAAAGCAGTATTAGAAACGGAGGATTTCTGTAATAACTAACAGTTCAATTCACAAGGAAAATATAATTCTAAACCAGTATGCATTTTTAACAGCCTCAAAATAAAGCAGACATTTATAGAACTTCAAGGGGAAAGAGATGATCTACCATCAGTGCATAAAACAATCTCCATCAGGCTTTTTTGTAGAAACTGACAGTCTGATTCTAAAATTTATCTGGAATTGCAAAGGACCTAGAATAGCATGATAATTTTGGAAAAAGAACAAACATTTGGAGAGATTACACTACCAGATTTTAAGATTTATTCTGAAACTAGAGTAAGTGTGGAATTGGTGCAGAATAGATAGATCAACAAAGTTGAATATAGAGCCCAGTAACAGCCCCAGGCACGTTGATTTACGAAAGCGGCAATGCAGAGTAGTGAAAGGAAAGTTGTCCAAATAAAGGATGCTGGGACATTAGATATACATTTAGAAAAAAGTGAAAGTTGACCCTCTACCTCACACCATAACAAAAATGAACTCTAGGTGGATTGCACATCTAAATGTGAAGTACAAAATGATAAAGCTCCGAAAAGGTCATATGAGAGAATATCTATTTGTGGTAGAAGGAAAAAACTGAATAGCACTAATCATAACGAGGTTTATACAGTCGACTAGATTAAAACTAAGAACTGTTTGTCAAAAGATTCCATTAAGCCAGTGGATAGGCTTGCCACAGAATAAGAATATATTTGAAACGCATGATTAAGGACTTGTATCCAGAGTATATGAAGAACTCCTACAAAATTAGAAAGAGACAGACAACCTAGCAAAAACTAGGCAATGGAGACCTGATTGGCCACTTCAAGGGGATATCCAAATAACTAACAAATATATGAAGAGATGCCCAATCTCACGAGTAATTAGGAAAATACAAATAAGACCATAATGAGACATTACTGAACACCTACCAGAATGGCTAAAATGGAAAAAGGTAATCCAAGTGTTGACAAGAACGTGGGCAAGGGGAACTCTCCCGCACAGTTGGTGGGAGTATAAATGGATACAACTACCCAAACGTCCATCCGCAGAAAAATGAATACACTGGGGTATACTCATACAATAGAATACTAAACAGCAGTGGATATTATCAAACTACAGTTCTATATAACCACATAGAGGAATCTCACAAATTTAACACTGAACACATTTTTCACTATTTTATTTGAAAGTATGGTGCAGACGTAGTGATGCTTCCCCCCTAAATATCTGAGCATGCACTTCCTAAGAATGATATAGTCTCCTATCTAACCACAATGCCATTTTCATACCATTGTAAATTAATAATTCCGTATCACCTAAAATTCAGTCCATTTTCAACTTTTGCCACTTATCCCAAGAATGTCCTTTGTTGCTTTTTTTTTTTTTTAACCATTGCATTTGATTACTATGTGTACTTGATTTCTTTTAGTTTGAAGCCGTGTCAACTTCTCCCCCCTCCCCATGCCATTGACTTTTTGAAGGACTCAATCCAATTGTTGAAAAGTTCTACATTTTTTTTTTTTTAAAGAAAGCTTGTTTATTTATTTTGAGGGAGAGAGCACAGGGGAGGGGCAGATAGAGAAGGGGAGAGAGAATCCGAAGCAGGCTCTGGGCTGTCAGCACAGAGCCTGACACTGGGCTCCATCTCACAAACCATGAAATCATAACCTGAACTGAAATCAAGAGTTGGATGTTTAACCAAATGAGCCACCCAGGCACCCAAAAATTTCTACATTATTTATCTACCTGGAAACTGGAAATTAGGTCTAGAGGACCAATTAGATTCAGGTTAAATATGTTGGCAGGAATATCTCATAGTTTATTTGGGGTACATCTTATCACTCCAGGGAGCAAAAGATACCCAGAAGAAGGGGCTTATACAGTAATTGGCAAAAATAAGATGCATTAATATGAAAATATTAAGGGTGTTCAATCAAGAAGAGAAAGATATAATTTATAGTATAGTGGTATGTATTGATATGGATGCACCATAGATTTTAGATTTAATGCCCTTCTTGGATAAAGAAATTGTGGTTTATATACACAATGGAGTACTACGTGGCAATGAGAAAGAATGAAATATGGCCCTTTATAGCAACGTGGATGGAACTGGAGAGTGTTATGCTAAGTGAAATAAGCCATACAGAGAAAGACAGATACCATATGTGTTCACTCTTATGTGGATCCTGAGAAACTTAACAGGAACTCATGGGGGAGGGGAAGGAAAAAAAAAAAAAAAGAGGTTAGAGTGGGAGAGAGCCAAAGCATAAAAGACTCTTAAAAACTGAGAACAAACTGAGGGCTGATGGGGAGTGGGAGGGAGGGGAGGGTGGGTGATGGGTATTGAGGAGGGCTCCTGTTGGGATGAGCACTGGGTGTTGTATGGAAACCAATTTGACAATAAATTTCATATATTAAAAACAAACAAACAAAAAAACAAACAAAAAAAATAATGCCCTTCATCTAGCATCTGGGCATGTTTTTAGTAGACAAAACTAAACATAATATTGACCAATCCCAAAAAGCTGAGATGATGGAATTTCTTTGTATAATATGGAGAAAAGAATCCAAGACTCAAGGATTCTGAAATGAATTACCAAATATGTCACCCCTTTCCCCCAAACTGTCCCTGGAAGAACCCTGAAGACCTTCCCTTTACCAAAGGCATGAGGCATATTTTGTTACAGAAGTACTAGAATCATTAAAACATGACTTAGTAGATGTTCCCTGTAGGTCAAGAATGCTAGCAATGTGTAGTTCCTATTTTTGGTGGAGTTGGGATATTCCAAAATAGAAGTCTTCAACAGTGACTGGCCTGCAATTTATGGTTGCAGAATGGATACCAAGATCTTTGGAGGTGATTAATTGAGGATAGAGTCCCAGATAAATGGCAGTACACTATAGTCCTATATGACTATATGGCTGAAATTTCTCCACGTTTGGTGACAGAGGTCATCACGGTAGAAATGGAGCCCTGCATTCTATTGTTAGACCTGCCATAGAGCCTACTGAATAATGTGGAGGCCAGGTTTCCTTGAGGAGGAAGCTTAGTAAGAGCTCTGTAAGTCCATAATGTGTATCTTACTCCTGGCTTTCCCCAAAGGGACCCATTACCATTTGATCTGGGTAACTACACTGGGGAAACTATACAAAAACTTGGACAATATCTGGGTACTGGCTGTTAGCTATCACTAATTCCTAACTGCCCAGAATGTCACTGTCCGCATGTTGGGGTGGGAGCCCGTGGGGATCAGGTAATGGAGTTTGGACCCAAGTCAACCTCATCATAGGCCTAGTGGAACCTTAAGCATCTCCTATAGTAGTTCCCCTAAGTTCCCGAGTCTCTAGTGGGAAAAGCTGTCTTTAGCAACTGATGGAATTCACACACTGTTCTGCTGGCCTGTGAAGTAAGAACTGTTAAGAAATGAATGGAGAAGAGGACGCTTTTCCCAGAGCTTCTCCCTACCAAAATAATGAGTCAGTAACAGTACTACATGCCCGGGGGAACTGTAGAGATGAGTGTGACCAGAGAGGCATAACAGATGCAGCAGTGATGATTCCTATTACATGTTCATTTTTAACTTGTCAGTCTAGCTGGTCCAGCAGATGGAGAATATGGCGGATCTCCGCCATAATCTAGTCTATAGAGGCTTGGACTCCATCACTATGGTAGATTGTATTTTCCAGAGATGGCCGCACCAATGCATATCCCATTCCACATGTTTATCTTATAAGGTGACATTGGAATTCTTCTATTGAAAGGTGGGGTTATTTCTTCTCCCCTTGAATGAATAGACCTTTATAACTGCCTTGACCAATAGAAGGCAGCAGATATGACCCAGTATGACTTCTGAGGCTAGGTTATAAAAGGGCACCATGGCTTACCACTCCTCACCCCACTCAGGACTCTTTTCCTTCAAACCCAGACACCATATTTGATAATGAATACACCTTTAGATGATTCCAGCTCTTTGCCTTCGAGTTTCTCTGTTAGGACCCCAATGTCACAGAGCAAAGACAAACTGTCTTCACTGTGCACCCTGTCTAAATTCCTGATTCATGGGAACTATGAGAGATAGTACATGATTCTTGTTGTTTTAAGCAGGAAGTAATAGGCAATCTGTAACATAATCTAATATATAGGGAATCCAGCTACATCAATAAATATTTGAGGCATGTTGGGATAACCCCTTTATTATTTTTTTTATTTATTTTTGAGAGAGAAAGAGACAGAGCATGAGTGGGGGAGGGGCACAGAGAGAGGGAGACACAGAATCCGAAGCAGGCTCCAGGCTCTGAGCTGTCAGCACAGAGCCTGACACAGGGCTCGAACTCATGAATTACGAGATCATGACCTGAGCAGAAGTCGGATGCTTAACTGACTGAGCCACCCAGGCGCCTCAGGGATAACCCTTTTATTTTATTTTTTTTTAATGTGAAATGTATTGTCAAATTGGTTTCTGAGGGATAACCCTTTTAAAGTCCTGAATTCTCTATCCTCTGTATCAAAAGAGAAGTACAGTACTTGGTGAGTCTCTTTGGATTTGTTAAGCACGTATATTGTGGTTGGGTGTATTGGCCCAGCCAATTATTGGACTGACCTGAAAAGTGGCCTCCTGAAAAGAGCCCAGAATAAAAGAGGTTTCTCCTAGTTCAGGCTCTAGGCAGCTCTGCCTTTGGCCCTTAAGATTCTGTACATCAGTAGCAGATCAGGATTCTGCATGGGGACTCTTACAGTTCCAATGAAAGAACCACCAAGGAGGCAACTATGGTTTTCAAAGCTATGCCTTCTTGGGCAAGTAATTATTTTCCTACCTGGCTCTGGTTGGCACTGAATCCCAGATCATGAGACCCTAGGTGCCATGGGACCACAGCTACCCATCATGAACTGAGCGGTGGTCTGCCTGGGCCATATCCTTGGGAAACCGTCAGTGTCAATCTACTTAGATCTTTTTCTCATAAGCCAATTGGAGTCACTGGAGAAGTCTTTTTTCACATGTGTTGCCCAGGGAGTATGGACCTGGTTGGAAGCATTCTGGAAAGAAGGTTGGGAGTCTTAAGTTCAATGTGTACATTTTCATGTGTCCTTACCCTTTCCTCTTCCACTGCTTCCACTGTGCCTGGTGTCCTTCAGTTCAGAGTCTTCTCTGTTTTACCCTCTCCTGAGACTAGTCTTCCACTCTCCCGCAGAAAGCTAAAAGAAGGACAGTCACTTGACTAGATACTGTGGGGGGTGCTGGAAATCTAACTGTTCCTGCAGCAGATTTGCAATCAATATTCTTTTTTTTAGCCTCACTTTCACTCCCCATTTTCAGAGGTTCCCCAGGCAACCAATTTTTTTTTTCTTTTTGGGGTTCTGTGATATATATTGGATTGCTTCTTAGCTTTCTCCACTGCTCGTGCAGGATCCAGCCTTTGCAAAACTCACAAGTCTGTCATCATTCATCCATTTTCTAGTTTCCAAAATTTTATTGGTTTTTTTTTCCTCTATTCAGTTTGTCCCTGTGAGTTTATGGCTTTGGTTCCAAATCCCTTTCTCTGTGTTATGATGGGGTCTTGTGAGGAGGGAGTGGGGCATTTCATCTGTTCCCTTTAACTAGCCTGTAAGACCAGAAGACAAAGGCTGGGAAAGCAGATAGGCCAGGGGTGAGACCCTTTTTTGTGAAGGTGTGTCGTTTTTTCAGGGGAGGGAATTGCAAACTTAGAGGCACCTGTAGGATGTGGGTTGTGACCACAGTCTTTGAGAAGTCCCATGTTGTCAAGTACGTTCTCTTTAAGAGAGTTCAAGTTAATTACAAACTGAGTCCTGAAGTTTTCTGACTCTCCCATAAAAAGTGTCACAAAACTATAGTGTCTGACTTACTCATTTTGTGGAGGCTTAAGAAAAGCAAAATGAAGATGGCTTTGCTCTATCCTATGGTTTCCCAGAATGGAGAAGGGGCATTAAATAGTATTGAGAACCCACCCCTAGTGAAACCAGTAGCTGCAAAGAAACACAAAACTCTGGAGCTTCTTCCAGAGAAGAGAGAATAACTGCTCTGCACTCTCATGGGTTAGTGAAGGTTGTTCCCCGAGCAGAAAGAAGGACTCCAGCAAAATTCTGAATTATTTAAGTGGAGTGGTGAGATAATTTATAAACTGAAGGAATTCACTGGAAATAGAAGCTCAGAGCCAGGGGTGACTGTGGCTTGGAAAGGCAATTCTAGTAGTTATGTATTCATCTTTTTAACTGTTTGATTGAAGTGTATCCTACCTAGAGGAAAGTACACAAATGATAAATGTAGATAGCTTGATGGAGTGGCTACGTATCTACTTTTACTTTGTATTTGAAGAACCATAACTGGGACATCAAATATGGAATTTTAAGATTAATATTGCTTGGGATGAGGCTAACATAGTCTGGTAGGGCACGATAATTCACCTTACAAGGACTGTATAACTTCCAGGATTGTTTTTCATGCTTCCAGTGACTCATCCGGGGCCGCTCCAAAGCAGACTCTGAAACGAGGATTGATGTGCAAGCAGTTTATTTAGGGGATACAGGAAATACCTGTAGGCAAGTAGAAGAAACAATACAGGCAAAGGAAGAGAGCCAGTAAAGTGCGTACTATTAAGCCGGTTACCACTGTAGGAGACTGGAGCTCAGTCTCACTGAAACTCTGGGACTGCAAAATACAAAGCTCAGAATGATGCCACCTAGTGGTGAGCAGACTGGGCATTCTCTTACCAACTACCAAGAGTCCTGGTTTGAGGACGGGGGGGGGGTTTGTGCAGAGGTGCAGACATTGGCAGCTGACGTCCACTGGAACACACTGGAAGGTCTGAAGGACATGCGCAGGACACCAACAGCATTAGCTACCGTAACTACGTTTTCCATCCTAAATGCTTGGAAGTGTGGAGAGCACAGATGATGCTGAATGCCAACATGGATTTTTTCTGCATTCTCTTCAACGTTCTCCTGCTGGAAGTTGACAATCATTTGCTACCAAAAATGCGTAGAAGACTCTATAATTGTCAATTGGAATTGAGCCTGACTCTGTATTGATAATGTTAATTTCCTCGTGACCCTATCATAAATCTGGGGTAAAAAAAAGGTATTTCTAAAAGACTGAAAATTGGAATGAAAATATGAACAGTTATGGTGGCTTGAAGAAAATATACTGACTATGCATGAGGAGAACCTGAGGACGAACATTTGTGACAAATACCTGATGAAGCTGTTCAGGTGGTCAGTTTATATGAGAGTGGGTCACTGAATTCTCCCTTTTTCTCAGTTCCGTTAAGAGATGGGCAATGATTTCAAACAGTTTCTGTTTCATTCAGAAGCTCATTGGCTTTTCTGCTGAAGAATCCCCCGTTTGTCTCATCGGGATGATGAAATGGCTTCATCTTTCTGGAACACATGCACTTTTGTGAGAGCACATGCATAACAGCATTGGCTCAAGAGCCACGTATCACTTTGTGAAAATGCGTTAAGGAAACTTAACTCAAAAAGTGGAGTTGAGAGGCCAGGAGGGGAGGGCTCTTACTTGAGCACCACTAGTCACAGCTTGCATCGTCCAGCAGGAAGAAGGAAGATTTCCTTGTGGCCTGGCAACAGCAAGCAGTCGGTGAGAGGTCGTAACCACTTCCGCCTCCTGCAAGTCAGTGAGAAGGTACCACCGCTAGAACTCTCATTTGCCTCCAGTGAACTTTTGTTCAAAACAACCCCTCCTGGCTTCCTTCTTTCCTCCGTAAAAGGACGCTCTCTCCTCCTTTGTACTTTGGACTCGCCTGTGGTTCACCACAGTTTGCTTGTCCTGAATTACAGTTTTTCTGCTATTCCCAAGTCAACTCGATTTCGCTGGCTGAATTGCTTATTTTTTCCTTTCAGAATGTTGCCAGTGCAAACAATCGAAATCCAGTCCTGCAAGGGAAGATTTAAACCTGTTTTCCACTTGAGAGATCAAGTGTATTCAGGTTGTGTAACCGGAGTTGTGGGGCATACCTCTTTAAAAGGGTGAGCTGGGGCCTTTTCTTTGGATGATACGGTTACCAACTCCTCTGAACTACTCCTTGAGTCTGTATTTTGAAGATTGCGAAGAGACTTTGGAAAGACTTAATAAAGTCTCTTCATAAGGGTTTTCTGAATCTAATGGCAGAGATGAATAGATGAGTCCTTTCCCCAGCATCTTTGTATACATAAGCAAATAACCTGGCATAGTTTGAAGAACCAATTCTAGATATTGTATTAGATGTCTTATGGAAATAATAGTTTATTAAACAAAAATTTCTAATAATTTTGGTGACTGTCTAGCTCCATCAGAGAATACAGTTGAGTATCTTGCCCTTATACACTATGCATGGATTTCCAGTGCTGGCTCATATCCATACTGAAAAATGGAAACCTCTTATTAATACAAAAGCCCAAACTTTTTTTTTTTAAGTAAGTGGAAGCAGCCTAAATATATCTCCTCTTTTAAGTTGAAAAACGATTCTATTCTTTGCGTTGAGACTTATTTTCAGATATGTACTTTAGAAATTGGATTTATCATCACTTATTTTCATTGTTTTATTTAAAAATTTAATGTATTGGATTTAATATTTTTATCATATTTTGTGACACTGCTGCTTTCCTATTTACAGTAGACAAATTTGTTCTCTCTCTTTTTTTAATACATTTGTTAAAATAAAAAAGGGATTTGAGGGGCACCTGGCAGGCTCTGTGGGTAGAGAGCATCTGATTCTTGATCCTGGATCATGAGTTCAAGCCCCATGTTAGGCATGGAGCCTACTTAAAAAAAAAATTTTTTTTAAAAAGGGATTTGAGACCTTCAATATGATACAGCCAACATTGTTTGGCATAAGTCCCCAGTTCAAGCTCAGTGTTATGAGATACTAGCCTGCTTTTAGATCATGTTATTTATATGCCTTTTGTTTCATTTGTACATGTTAACAACTTAGTATGTATTTTTCTCTATATTCAGATAACCCTCACTAACATGTATGCGCATATATACACACACACACATGAATATACATATTTACGGGATAATTATTAGGCTAAAACATATGAAATTGCCTTTCTGTATGTTAAAAATGATTAAATATCAGGAAGTTCATATGGTTTAATCTAATACTGTCTCACTTAAAACTATTTCATGGAAATCCTGCCAAGTGATGTATAGCTCTAATTAATTCTTGTCGAAGGCCTTGGTGTGTGGGTGTATTATCATTCAGCCGTTTCTGTAGTCGTCGGCATTTACTTTCCTATTTTCTGCGTATGGAAACAGTTCTGCAGTTGTCCTTTGTAACAGCGCTTTTGCTTTCAAGGGATAGATCCTCGGGAGTGGGAATGCTTTGTCAAAAGAAGTCTAGAGGCACCTGGGTGGCTTGACTTCCGCTCAGGTCATGATCTCACGGTTCACGAGTTCAATCCCTGCGTGGAGCTCTCTGCCGTTAGCACAGAACCTGCTTCATATCCTCTGTTCCCCTCTCTTTCTGCCCCTCCCCCTTCTCATGCTCTCACTCTCTCTCAAAAATAAATAAACGTTAAAAAAAAAAAAAAGGAGTCTATATTTTTTTTATTTTAAGAGATATTGCCGGCTTGGAGCACCTGGGTGGCTCAGTAGGTTAAGCGTCTGACTTTGGCTCAGGTCACGATCTCACGGTTCGTGAGTTCGAGCCCCGCATCGGGCTCTGTGCTGACAGCTCAGAGCCTGCAGCCTGTTTCGGATTCTGTGTCTCCCCCTCTCTCTGCCCCTCCCCTGCTCATGCTCTGTCTCTCTCTGTCTCAAAAATAAATAATAAAAACATTTTAAAAAAAGAGAGAGAAATATTGCCAGCTTGCTTTCCAAAAGGCTGGTGCACGCTTCTGTTAGCAGTGTATGGGAATATTCTCTCCCTGCATTCGTACTTGAAGTCGCTGTTATAGTTCTTATTTTTGACCAACTTGGGTATAAAGTGGTATCTCGTTATTACTTTTAGCTTGCATGTTTGGCTATTTTCCATATGCTTGCTATTTGGATTTCTCTTCTGTGGATTATCTAATTATATCCTTTGCCCATTGTCCTATCAGGTTATTTTTTCTCCTCCTGCTTCCACCTCTTTTAGTGGCCTGAAGCTAACCTGAAATCAGTAGTTAAGATATTGTCATCGACTGTGATTGCCCAGGCATCAGTTATGTGCATTATTGTTATTAGATGTGTTGAATTTGAGTACTATTCTAAATGTCTTAAGTTACAAAGTGATTTGGCATTACAATGAAAAAAGCTATCATGTTTGGGGCGCCCGGATGGCTCAGTTGGTTGAGCATCCGACTTCGGCCCAGGTCATGATCTCACAGTTTGTGAGTTTGAGCCCCTCGTCGGGGTCTGTGCTGACAGCTCAGAGCCTGGAGCCTGCTTCGGATTCTGTGTCTCCCTCTCTCTCTGCCCCATCCCTACTCATGCTCTGTCTCTCTCTGTCTTAAAAATAAATTAAAAAAAAAAAAACAACTATCATGTTCATAAAGGCACAGAAACACAGCAGCATCAGATGTGATAAAAATCAATGTCTAAAAATAGTCTAAAGAGCTCTTTCATTAAGTAGAACATAAAATTCTGAGCTATAAAAAAGCATTGTGCATTACTTTAATTGCAGAATTTTTCTGTATTAGTGGTACATACATAATGGTGTATTTTAACATAAATGGTATTTTGGAGTCAATCAAATACATGTTTTGTCTGTCATCGGCATTACAAATATATTCTGTGTCGGGGCGCCTGGGTGGCTCAGTCGGTTAAGCGGCCGACTCCGGCTCAGGTCATGATCTCGCAGTCTGTGAGTTCGAGCCCCGCATTGGGCTCTGGGCTGACAGCTCAGAGCCTGGAGCCTGTTTCAGATTCTGTGTCTCCCTCTCTCTGACCCTCCCCCGTTCATGCTCTGTCTCTCCCTGTCTCAAAAATAAATAAAACGTTAAAAAATTAAAACAAATATATTCTGTGTCAAATTGACTTTGTTTCAGGCATTTTTACTTACAAAGGTTTTAATTTTTATATAGTCAAGCATGTTGATTAGGTTCCCAGACTTGGTTAAAAGCATTTCCCTCACTATCTTGGATTTTCTTGCAAGATTTTTGTTCTGTTTTTACATGTAAGGATTTAATGCAGCTGGGATTATTTCTTAATATGGTTTAAGACAGAGATCTGTTTTTATTTTCTTTCAGGTTGCTAAATATTTAAATTCAATAGGTTTCATTCATTAAACTACCATATTTGTCATTTAAGAAAATCTCACAGAATCCAGAATCTATTTTTGGATTCCCTAGTCTGTTACATTGTTTTCTTTGTCATTTCTCACCAGTATCATAATTACATAGCTATAACGACTTCTCAGTGCCTTGTAGTATCTGGAAGGCAAGCCCTTCATCACCGTTCTTTTCCTCACTTTTTTTTTTGTTGTTGTTCGTGTCTTCTTGGACCTTATTGTTGCATATGAATCTTAAGATCTTTTTATCTAGTTCAGAAATCAAAGTGAAACCCTGTTGGAATTCTAACAGGAACTGCAATGAAGTTTTATATTATTTGACAGGTATGATATTAAATCTTCCTCAAGTATAATAGGCTTTTACAGTCATTCAAATCTTGTTTTATGGCTTTTAACAATTTTTGTTTTCACTTTTTTTCATATATATTCCATTCTAGATGCTCGTTTCTAGAGGAAGAAAGATACTTACTTTATATGTATTTCTGATGAGGTAAGTTCCTCACATGAATGTCCCCTATTAATTTTAGAAGTTTTTATTTGAGACTTAGGTTTTTCGAGATGGTCCATCATATTATCAGCATAAGGATGTATATAGCTCTAACTGTTCTTTTCCAAAATTTTTGCTAGTTTCCTTATATTATTGTATTTGATAAATCCTTCAAGACAATGTTAAGAAGTAACGTGCTGGCAAGTTTCTGATTTTAATCAAAATGGTTTTAGTATTGCAACCATTTAGAATACTATTTGCTATGGTCTTTTATAAATAGTCTTTGTTAGATTCAAGTAGTGTCCTCCTATTCCCATTTTACTTTGAGTTTTCAGTATATTAATTAGAACAATACTTGACAGAAAGCAAGTGCTCGATGACTACTTGTTAAACAAATAAAGGTATATTAATGCTGAAGGTTTTTAATGCCCTTTTCAGTGACTATTGACATGATCATACAGTTCTCCTCTTGACCTTATGGATCGTGTGAATATATCTCCTGGTATTGAAACACCATGGGAAAACTTTGCTTGGTCATATATGTTATGTCTTTAGTGCATTTCTGGTTCTACCTGTTAACATTTTATTTAGAAAATTTGCAATGAAGTCGTAAATTTATCTATTTGTTCTTTTGTACTTAAAAAAAACCATGTTTTAGCATTGAAGTTTTTTGTGTCATTAAATGAATCAAGGAACATACATCTTTTTTCTTAGTCTAGAACACTCCTTTTGTTGAGAACCGCCCCTTACTCACGTGAGAGCCCAGAAACTAGGTCTACTAGGACACTGCCTGCCCACCTGGTCACAGCTCCCTGATCAAATGATCTTGCCAAGATCTAGAATTTTGAATTGGGCAACAGACACTGGGAGTTGCTACACCTGAACCATATTAAGCGGGGTGGCTCAGAGGCATCCCTCTGGGCACTTTACTTTGCGATGGTCAGAGACACACTGGTTCCTAAACTTCCACAGACTGGGCTAATGACTTCTTCCTTGGACTCCCAAAGACACTCCAGAATCCTTCCAATAGTCATCGCCATCACCACCACCATCACCACCGCCACCATCTCTTTAACTTAGAAAGCAATTCTGGTGAACTTGTTGCTTGCAAATAAAAGAGACTTAATCACAAAACTGTGTATAGAGTCACCTTTCTTTGAATATTTCAATAGTTTTGCTTTTGCTTTAAGCCAAAGCTTAACTTTTCCAAAATTACATACTGTGTAACACGTGCAAGAGAAACCTCACTTGATTTGTTCCTGTTATGGAAGAGTGTTTGGCGTCCCAGCCAAATTCAAATTTATGTTGAAGCCCCAAAGTGACTATAATTAGAGAGAGAGACTTTATGGAAGTATTTACGGTTGAGTGAGGTCATAAGGATAGGGTCAGTGCCTTTATTAGAAAAAAATGCCAAAGAGCTCCTTTTCTCTTCCCATACACACAAGAGGTCACGCGAGCACACACTGAGATGGCACCCATCTTCAAACCAAGAGAAGAGGCCTCAGATTGCAACCTACCTTGCCAGTACCTTGACCTTGGACTTCCCAGCCTCCAAAACTGCAAAAGGACAAATTTCTGCTGTTTAAGCCATCCAGTCTATAGTATTTTGTTCAAGCAGCTCAAGCAGACTAACACAGTTCCCGCAGATAGCAAACTAGGGACCTAATGCCACTTTTTGAATAATCCATCATTACCCCACTATTCTGAAATGTCACTTTTATAATATATTAAATTTAAATAAATTGTCAGGTCTGTTTCTGGGCTTCCAAATTCAGTTCATTAAACTATGAGTATATTTTTGGCACTAGTCTTATCTTACTTTGATAACTGTCCCTTTCTTGTATCATATTGGTAGGGCAATTTATACCAATTATATTGGTAGGGCAAGTCTGACTTTATTATTGTTGCACAATTTTACTGGCCATTCGAGAATACCTACCATTCCAAGTAAGCTTTAGAATCATTTAATTTAGGGGGCGTCTGGGTGGCACAGTCGGTTAAGCGTCCGACTTCAGCCAGGTCACGATCTCGCGGTCCGTGAGTTCGAGCCCCGCGTCAGGCTCTGGGCTGATGGCTCAGAGCCTGGAGCCTGTTTCCGATTCTGTGTCTCCCTCTCTCTCTGCCCCTCCCCCATTCATGCTCTGTCTCTCTCTGTCCCAAAAATAAATAAACGTTGAAAAAAAAATCTTATAGAATCATTTAATTTAGTAAAAAGAAAAGTTGAGCTTTAGTGTGGGAACATTCAAGTGGAGGGAAGGTGACATATCTAAAATGCTCTGTTTCAAACCCTGAATATAGTGCTTGTTACCATTCTCTCTATTTGAGTCAGTAACTTTTGTAGTTTGTTGTTGTTGTTGTTGTTTTATTTTAAAGAGAGTGGAAGTGGGGGAGAGGGACAGTGGGAGAGAGGGAGGAAAGGAGAGAGGCAGAGAGAATCTTAAGCAGAGCATGGAGCCTGATGTGAGGCTTGATCCCACAACCGTGTGATCATTACCTGAACAGAAATAAAGAGTCAGACACTCAACAGACTAAGCCACCCAGGCACCCCTGTAGTTTTATTTATAATGTCCCACGTAATTTTTGTTTAGCTGTATTTTCCCATTTTATTATGAAAATATTCAAACATACAGAAAAGTCGAATAATTTTACAGTGTACATCCATGCATCACCACGTAGACTCTACCATTAACATTTTACTGTATTTTACTGTGGGTTTTTTTTTGGGGGGGGGTAGCAAATGAGAGCATAGACTGCCTGGGTTCACCACCTGCAAAGTGAATAATGCAAGGCAAGTTGATTAACTTCTCCAAATGTGCTTTCTTATCTGCAAACTGGGAACTGCCACAAGGGGTTGGTATGAGGCCTAAATCAGTTAAAACATGTAATGCACTGAGAACAAAGACTCATACTCTGTAAATACTGTATGTCAAGTACACTAATCTATGGGGGCTACTATAACTAAACATCATAGACTGCGTGCCTTAACCAACAGAAATTTATTTTCTCACTTATTTCTCATTTATTTTCTTTTAGCCTATGTGAGGCTACAAGTTCCAGATCAAGGTCTGGCAGGGGCAGTTTACGGTGAGAACTCTTTCTGGCAGGTAGATGACACCTTCTTGCTAAATCCGCACATGACCTTTCTTCAGGGCCTGAACTTCAAAGAGTGAGTGAGCCCTCCGGTGTCTCTTCTTATAAGGACACTAATCCTATGGGACTGCGGCCCCACCCTTATGGCTTCATTTAATCATAATTACTTCCTTACTCCACATAAAGCTCTACAGGAGGGGGTTAGGGCTTCGTAGGAAATTGCCGAGAGTTGTGGGGAGACACAACTATTCAGTCCACAACAGCAAGTACATAGTTTCATTTTATTTTCTAAATTGTTGTTTTTGTAAGCTATTGATATAGAAGTGTACTCCTATGTTTTTGAGGAGAGCAAACCCACGAATAAAAGAGCATGACAGTTCATCATTTTTTGCAGAAAATGCATAAAAATGCATAAAAAAAAAAAAAAAAAACCAGATGGGATGTGTGTGGGAGTGTGTGTAGGTAAGGGTGTGCACCAAATGTTAACAATGGTTCTCTCTGCTTGATGGGATTCTAAGAAGTAATTATTTTGCTTTTGTGTAGTTATTTTCTGGCATTTCAGAAATGCAAGGAAAGCAACCACCGTAAGAATGTATTGGATTTATGGATCGTGGTATTCTTTTAATAAAACAAGATACCATTCCACTTTCAGCCTTTTCCATGTACATGTGAAGGGAAAGCGGTATGGATTCGTTTATACCAATGTTGTTGGGACAAAAAAGTGACACAGATGCTTCCCCTTTGCCAAGGGTTTCCAAACCTCCCAATGGAAACATTCACGTGCCTCTTCCCGGCAGAGGGGAGACGGCTGATGCGGTAGTTTGGGGTGGGGGTTGCGGACAAGAGCACCGGCTCCGGCTCCCGCCGCAGAAGCGGAGCTGCTTTCCCCGGGGTTGGGACCCCGGGCTGCAAGGAACCCACAGTGACGGGGCCGCCGGGCGAGCATCTCGGGAGGCGCCACGAGCGGGAGGCTGCCCCGGAGGACCCTGGGAACCACGCGCGGAGGCCGCTGCGGCGCAGGCGCACCGGCCAGGGCTGCGCTACGTGGAGGCATCTCGGCGCTACGCGGAGAGCCCCCGGCCGGGCGAGAGGGCAGGGGCGAGCCGGGCGAGCCAGCGAGCGGGGTGAGCGGGCGCGGTGCGGGGTCTGGGGCGGGGACCTCGGGCGAGAGTCCGGCGCCGGCGAGACACCGCCCGAGGTTCCCCGTGGCGCGTGATGTGCCCAGGAGCCGGGGGTCGCGCTCGGACAAAGGCAGCGAGGTCCGGGCCTGGAGAAAGGCTTAGCCTCTCGGTTCTGGGAGGAAGGGACGGGGTTGGAGGGCATCCGTGATTTGCCACAGCCAAGAGAAGGAGCCGGTGGGATTCAAACCCAGCTCCTTTGTGATTCCAAATCTCAAGGCTAATTTAACCATAGTAAATTGGGTTTTATTCGTCTCTTTGTGCTTCGTGACACCAGCACAGTGGCTTGGACCACGTGGGCTGTGTATATCCACCGTCTCCATGTACCTTTTGTAAAACTTTTTTGATGATTGGTGTTAAGTTCTAGAATTCTGGCCGTGCGACTGAGCACTGTAGATCCTTTTGCTGACTCTAATGTTTTCTTTTTTTCTTTCTTTTGACTCTAAGGTTTTCTATCCAGCATCATCAGGGGACCATAGCGGTGGTTGCATAGAAAACACCTGGAGCCAAACAGCTGCCTGCTGAGGAGACAGATGGAGCTCAAGATGGGATGTTCCTTGTGAACTTGAACATGAAAAGGTCCAGATTCTGGATTTTGGTACTGTATGTTCCCCCTGGTTCCTGAGAGTAGAGGACTCCAGCACAACTGTGAAGCCCGAGTTTCCAGCAGTGTCTTTATCAAAAGTGGACAGGTCCAGATAGGACCTTCTGCCTCGTGGGCTGAGGCAGAGAGCCCTAGAAAGGAGTGCTGAAGTCATCATGCTACAGCAGCTCCTGATCACCCTGCCCATGGAGGCCAGCACCTGGGTGAAGTTGCGCCATCCAAAGAAGGCCACCGAGGGGGCATCCCTGTGGGAGGACGTGACTAAGATGTTTGAAGGAGAAGGTGAGAATAGACTGGTGGGAAGGAGGAAAAGCAGCAGCACCTAGTTTGAGAAGGAAGGTAGACACCTGAGCTAAAGCATCCCTTGAGTAGGCAATTGGGGAAAAGATTTCTGGGGTTCTTGATTATGGCTCCTGGTCTGCATTTTCAGTAATGGTCAATTCAACCTGAAACCAGGATCTAAGTGTCATGACTGTGTATGTTACCTCTTTTCATTTCCCCCATGGGCGTGTGGGGCAGGGAAGACTTGCCTGATTTTCTGTATTTTACAGTGAGGAAATTTGAATCAACTGAGAGACCAGTCTAGGCACTTGGTGGCTAGGCCAGAAGTAAAAGGCAGCAGGGAAAGTACCAGGTGAGCCTGGAGTGTCTCACGCTAGAAAGCAAGGACGAGTGCAAAGATGCGTGTCAGCAGGATGGCAAGTTTGGACAAACTTAGGACTGTTTAAATATCCAGATTGATTGTAACACTTTGAATAAATAAAATTCCGTAAGTTCATGATGGCACTTAAAATAGAGAAAGGGGAAAAACTTACTTGCCAACACTGGTGGTGATTCCTACACTGATTACTTACCTTGAAAATAAATTATTATGGGAGTGAAGAATACATTCATCTTGCTTTTTAAAAGATCATTTCCGTTTGTTGAGGGAAAGCTTTTTACAGAAAATATCTGCCGATAAAGAACTGGAAGGAACGATAGACTATATTACTATAAATGAAGTAATTGAAAAGTTGATGGGGAACAGGGTATTCACAGGGTGCCAAAGTATTGCCCCCACAAATTGCTAAAAGCCAAGGAAAGAGCACATTTTTCCGATGGCGATACGTGGTGGTCACTGTCTTAATCAAGTGTGACAATGATGGGATAACCTCACATTTTGTACCTTCTGGGTAATGTATTATAAATATAAAGCACATGGTATCACCCATGAGGAATTCCTGCCAAAATGTTTCGTCTGATCCTAAATTGAGCTTAAAGGCTGAACTTCTGGTTTAAAGAAAATCCAGGGAATAGAGAAATAAGGTAAACCCTAGCACAGTCAGACTGTGTTGGTCTCATAAGAAGCCAGTGCCATGAAGAAAGGGGAAGTGTGGCGCCTGGGTGGTTCAGTTGGTAGATCATCTGACTTCGGCTCAGGTAATGATCTCACGGTTCACGGGTTTGAGCCCCACGTCCGGCTTGTGCTGACAACTCGAAGCCTGGAGCCTGCTTCAGATTCTGTGTCTCCTTCTCTCTGCCCCTCTCCTGCTCATGTTCTTTCTCTCTCTCAAAAATAAATAAAAATTTAAAAAGGCAAGGGAGTACTATTCTAGAGAGACTAAAGATAACCGCTTTGAATGTGTGAACCTTGGTTGGCTCCTGGGTTGAGAAGAAATCCAGAATAAAAGACAGTTTGAGAAGATCTGAGGAAATCTGGATATGGAATTATTGTTTTCAAGCATTTATTTATTTTTGAGAGATTGCGTACATGTGCAGGGGAGGGGCAGACAGAGAAAGAGAGAGAGAGAATCTCAAGCAGGCCGTGCACTGTCAGCACAGAGCATGATGTAGGGCTCAGACTCACGAACTGGGATATCATGACCCGAGCCAAAATCAAGAGTCTGACATTTAACCAACTGTGAGCCACCCAGGTTCCCATGAATACAGAATTATTGTTAATTTGCTTAGGTGTGATAAATGGTATTGTGGTTATGCAGGAGAAGATCCTTATTTGAGGTATTTAGGGACAAAGTACCATGATGTCTGCAACTTTGAAGTGGTTCAGAAAAAAATATAGATGAAGCAAATATGGCAAATGTTAACAATCACTGAATACAGGTGGTGGATATATGCATGTTCAATATCCATGATGAAAAGTTAGGGAAAAATACAAGGACAACAATTCATGTACCTCAGTTCCTAGTTCATATTTTTAATACCTCAAATTCAGCCAGGTTTTAATACTTCAAATTCAGGTTGGAATTCTAGGAACCTGGCAGGGTGTTACGCTTAACACTTTAGGAGATGGGAAAAAAATGAGCCAGACGGAAATAAAAAAACTTTCTACCCATATACTCATACTAATATTCAATTGAGGGAGATAATTATACAAATAAATATGATAGGCAGTCTGAGATAGATAACAGAATAGAGATACAAACAAGCTTTGGAAGAATACAGAGAAGAGGAAGCTTTCTTCTCATTAAGAGTGTTTGAGAAAACTTCACTTGAACTGATCCAGAAGGATATCTCAGGTTTTCACTGAGTAGGACTTGGGAAAATACTGAGGTGGGTACTATGCAGGTATGTTCAAAGAATGGTGACTGGGATTATGTGGGTGGGTGTGTCCAGTGGTTGAAGGAGGATGTTTAGAAGGAGATCTTGGATAAAGAAGGAGAGAAGCAGTGACGGACTGATTATGGAGGATCTTGAAATCCACGGTAAAGTGTTCGGATTTTTCTTTCTTGTCAGTGGGGAAGCTTTGAGGATTTTTGAACAGAGGAGTGGCCGGTAGATCTGTGCTAACGGAGCAGCGTTGCCCATTGGGAAGTATTAATGCCCAAAGCAGTGCACCTTAGATCCTTTTCATTAAGGAGTCTCCGGTCTGCTCTGAATTGCTCTAATGTCCCTCTCTGAATGTTTTGAGAGAGGAGCCATGTTCAGGAGGTCTGGTCTGCAAGCCATTTTTGTAGGTCTGGGAGATGCAAACCTCATGCCTCTTTTCCTTCCTCAGTTTTGCTCTCTAAAGATGCTGATGAGACCCAGGGAGAAAGTTTCGAGGATGAAGTGACCTCTGGGCCACTGACAGTAGAATCCCAGGTGGGTTGGAGTTTCCTGTCACTTTCTTAAAATTGTTTGAGCCCTGGACTTTGATTTTCTTTGACTCAGCTTGCTGGATTGGGTTTTCTTAGCCTGTTCTAAATCAGGCCACACTGATTGATTTCACAGGTGATTGTCCCACCGGTAGCAACCTTCCTCGGGAACCTTCTTATTTCAAGCAAACCTCTGGCCATTTATCCAACACATTTAAAACTTGTGCTGGCGTGTGTTTGTGTGTGTGTGAAAGTATGTAATATAGTTCTTGCTCTGAAACCTCACAGATGTCATCTGGGGGAAAGACAAACATTGTAAAACATTTTAAGCAACATTTAAAAATTAATAGAATGCAGTTCTGATATTCTTGGAGATGTATACACTTCACTAATGAGCTTTAAAAGATGATTTCTGGTCGTGTTTTGGAGCAGAATTGTAGATGGAAAGGGAAATGAGAAGTTGCTGGCAGGTCACAAAGGGCACAAACTAAATAAGCTGACCGGAAAAGGAAGGAAAACTTCCAAGAGCAGTTTAATAGTGTCTGTGTATCGTAAACGAGCCAATCAGAAAACCAGCGGCACTGGCAATGGGCAGAGCTCTGTGCTACCAAACCCCAGAAGCATAGGGAAACTCAAGAAAATTCTACAGTAATCAGAGAAAATCAATGTAGAAGGAGATCTTCCTAGAAACCAGAAGAGTTTTGTAGTGGCATGCTCTTAGCTTCTAAGATAACATGGCACAGGGTTTAATCCCCTATCCTTAACATTCCTCAAATTCAGTTTTCTCATGTGGATGCTGTTGTCAACCCAATAGGCCTCAAGCGCCTTCCAGAATTATTTACAATATATAAAAAGCATTAGAGGGGCGCCTGGGTGGCTCAGTCGGTTAAGCATCCAACTTCGGCTCAGATCATGATCTCGCCGTTCATGGGTTCGAGCCCTGCGTCTGGCTCTGTGCTGACAACTCGGAGCCTGGAGCCTGCTTCAGATTCTGTGTCTCCCTCTCTCTCTGCCCCTCCCCCGCTCATGCTCTGTCTCTGTCTCTCAAAAATGAATAAAATTTTTAAAAATTAAAAAAAAAAAGCATTAGAATTGTCTCCATACATAAGGAATGTGTTTTTATCTCAGCCTTCTGGCTTCTGGGTGCTCTTTGCATTTGGTAATATTTTTTTAAATAATTACAAAATGGTTATTTAATTTTGTAGATCATACATGACAGGCTCTTGTACTTCACCACACAGTGTCTGCTTTGGTCAAGGGATCTTCCTTTAGTAGGCAGAATTCATGCTCTCTCCAGAAACCTGTTCTCACATACTTTTCTTACTAACCGAAGTACTCAGTTAAGGGTATATTACCCATGCTGAAATGTTCTCGTTTTAACAAATTCTTTCAGCCCAACAAAGGTCCCTGGCTTCTCTTGTGGCCTTGGCCTCTTTTGAACTCTCACCTTCTTCAAATATTCCTGATCTTTATTGTCCTTAATCTAAATTATTATACACTGTTCTGAGACCTTCTTTAATATTTCATGAGTATTTCTCCTTTAGCCAAATTGTAAGTTATAAAAGACAGCTTACACGCTTTGTGCATTGTGTTGTAACGTGTAGCAGAGAATCAGCCAACCAGTTTTCAAGAGTATCCAGGAAAATTCGGATAGAATCTCTTAGCATGTAGACGGTGTTAGAACAACCTCCCAAACTCTGGCTGAAAAGGAACATACTTGATGTTCTAGGAACTGTTGACCTTCAAGGACATATCTGTGGACTTCACCCAGGAGGAGTGGGGACAACTGGCCCCTGCTCACCGGAGTCTATACCGGGAGGTGATGCTGGAGAACTACGGGAACCTGGTCTCAGTGGGTAAGGATGAGTTCCCCTTATAACTAGAACCTGCCTGTTGGAACAAAATCTTTTATTTCTAACCAAAGTGTTAGCTTGGGCTCTGGGTGGTGTTGGAGTTTTCTAGTTCCTTCTCAATAGCAAGCCAGGATTGCTGTGGTCTTTTCTGCCCTGGTCTTTCTACTCTACCCCTCAGCAGGCCTGAATACCAAAAAACTATCTTTAAATTCTTGGGATGACCTCAGCACATGCAGTGTTTTCTTCTTCATGAGCAGGATATCAGCTCTCCAAACCTGGTGTGATTTCCCAGTTGGAGAAAGGAGAAGAGCCATGGCTGATCGAGAGAGAGGTTTCAGGAGGTCCACGTTCAGGTAAGAGCAAGGCGGTTGGGGTCTTTTGTCATGTTTGCTAGAAAGCTCCACTTGAAGCCTTCTCCGGATTATGGGGAAGGCTATGCCATCTGGATGGGACCTGACCTGAAACCTGATTACCACCCTGTTACCCCTTTCCTGAACTTGCCTTTTCTTGTTAGTTTCTCTGGAGTCAGAGGAAAAGAGATGCCTTTCTTATCAGGGTTAGTTTCCTTAACTAATTCTCCTGACCCAGTTGCATGATTTTCTTGTTTTCTCCAGCATTTCAAACCTTGCCCTGATGATAGCTTCTTTCTCCTGTACATTCAGGTATTCGTGGATCTCCCCTCATCAAGTACAGCACTCTTCACCGGATTCCTATGTAATTTTATTATGGATTTTACTCTTTCGTGATTCTGGTTAAAATTTTTTCCTAAATCTTATTCTGTGATCATAGCTTCAATTCTCATCCTCTTTTTAACTTGTGTAATTTAGATTTTTATTTCAAATAACTTATGCCTCTGTGAAAAATCACCACAGAATTCCCTCTGACCAAATCAGATAGCTTTTAACAACCTTCTTCATCTAAGAACAGTAATAATGACAGCTTTTCATCAGGCTGGCCTCTGTGAGTCCTGTGCATACATTAGCCCCATCTTACAGAGGAGGAAAAGAAGGCTCATAGGTTAAGAAATTTGTCCAGCATCACTTAGCTACTGGTTGGTGGAGTCAGTATTTGAATTCCAATCCTTCTGACTCCACATTTTGTGTTCTTACGGCTCGATTCTACATGGCAGCATTAGGTTTCTAGACCTTGCTGCCTTTCCTCCACAGTTTTTATCTCCTACATATCTCTTACTGCTTTTTCTTTTTTTTTTTTTTCAACGTTTATTTATTATTTTTTTTTGGGACAGAGAGAGACAGAGCATGAATGGGGGAGGGGCAGAGAGAGAAGGGAGACACAGAATCGGAAACAGGCTCCAGGCTCTGAGCCATCAGCCCAGAGCCCGACGCGGGGCTCGAACTCACGGACCGCGAGATCGTGACCTGGCTGAAGTCGGACGCTTAACCGACTGCGCCACCCAGGCGCCCCTCTTACTGCTTTTTCAATGCTTCTCATCAATATCCTTTTTTTTTTTTTTTTGATGTTTATTTTTGAGAGAGAGAAAGAGAGACAGAGTACAAGCAGGGGAGGGGCAGAGAGAGAGGGAGACACAGAATCTGAAGCAGGATCTAGGCTCCGAGCTGTCAGCACAGAGCCTGATGTGGGGTTTGAACCCACGAACCATGAGATCATGACCTGAGCCGAAGTCGGATGCTTAACCGACTGAGCCACCCAGCTGCCCTCATCAATATCTTTTCTAATGCAGATACATCGTTTCCACTTCTGTTAGGACAGGCTACACTACTATAGCAAATAGACTCTAAAATGTGGCTCAAACAGAATAGCCAGAAATCTTGCTTGTACGCTGGTCTGGGGGAACTGTTTAGTTCAATGGACAGTTCTTTTCCACCTCACGCATCTGGGATTGAGATTTCTTCTACATGGTGGCTCTGTCATTCGCTAGGGCCTCCTCATCATCTAAGTATAGCCAGCAGCAGAACGAGGGCACACAAGGAGCTCATCTGGGATGGTTTTGTTTTTTTTTTTAAGTTAATGTTTATTTATTTTTGAAGGAGAGAGAGACAGAGCGTGAGCGGGGCACGAGCAGAGCGAGGGGGAGACAGAATCCAAAGCAGGCTCCAGGCTCTGAGCTGTCAGCACAGAGCCTGACCTGGGGCTCGAACTCACGAGCTGTGAGATCATGACCTGAGCCGAAGTCAGAGGCTTAACCGACTGAAACACTCAGGCATCCCACATCTAGGAGGTTTTTACGGGGCAGCCTCCTGGAGTGGTTCACATGACTTTCACTCCGGTTCACTTACAGGAGAAACCTTTGTCACTTCGCTGAAATCCAAATCAAGGAAGATGTAGGTGTGTGTCCAAAAATGGGAAGAACAGATTTGGTGCATATCTGGCAATTCCTGCTGCAATCCCTGAGGGGTCTCTGTCTTGTACGCTGCTATTCTGTAGCTGCACAAATGTCCACAAATGCGTTGTGATGGCTTCAGTTGTCCCTTGAGACCTGTATTCTCCCTATTTTCATCTATTCCCACATATCCCTGGTATTTAGTAGGACATCTCTATCTAGATGCACTGTCGTCACTTCAAGCCCAATACATCCAAAAACAGAAACCATTTTCTCTCCCAAATTTCTCATCCTGACTCCTCCTATTCTTTCATTCTCAAAGACCAGAAATCATGATATCAGCAAGAATGCATTATGTTTTTCTACTCTCAGTTCTTCCCTCATTCCTCATGGCTTCTTCTCTGATAGTACCTGCTAGATCCACTTCTCCTCTTCATATGTGCTGATGCAGTGCTAAGCCAAGTTCCCATCATCTCATGCCTGTTTCTCTGATTTTTAGTTGTATTTGTTGATATTTTATTATTTTTCTGAATCATTTTGAATGTTACTATCAGAGTTGACCTCTTGAAATATGACATTTATTTTGTTCTTACCCTGAAAAGAAAAGTTAAGTAACTCCTTATCCCCTGTAATAAGTGATGTCAACATCTCTGCTGGCTTTCTAAGTCCACTCCAAAATTTACCCAGCTATTCCTGAGCACTTTGTATGTGCTGTTACTAAGGTGAGATTAGAAATCCTGGGGAATAAGAGTTTGTTGTAGACAGGAAATATTGGTGCTTTAGGATGGCAGGGTCCAAATGGATGGAAGGGAATAGAAAGAGAATTTCCTTCACCCAAAACTGTCCCATGTATACCATGTATAGTCCATATAGTCTCTGTCCTTTAAGATTTTACAGTATAGCTAATAACGTGTTACAAATAAGAAGCCTATTTTTCACCTCTTATGTACAGATACAGGCAAAAATTATGAAGATTGATAAAAATCCAGTGAACTTGTAGGGAAGGGCACCCATGTTTACCGAGAGCACACATACCCAGAACCCAATAATTCCTCTTTAGTAAAGCCTATGAAATATTGACAGGAGTGTACGCAAATGTATGCATGATGATAACATGAGAAACTGGAGACAACCTAAATATTTTTCAGTAGAGAAGAGTCAAGTTATGATATGTCCATCAATGGAATATCAATATCAATGCAGTGGTATGTATTGCACTTGTTAAAAAGAATCAGATAGGGGTTCGTGGGTGGCTCAGTTGGTTAAGTGTCTGACTCTTGATTTCGGCTCAGGTCATGATCTCATGGTTCATGACATTGAGCCCCATGTCAGGCTGTGCGCTGACAGCACAGAGCCTGCTTGGGATTCTCTCTCTCCCTCTCTCTCTACCCCTCCCCCTGCTCACACTCACTCTTTCTCTCAACATAAATAAACTTTTTTTTTTAAATAATGAGATGAATCTAAATGTACAGACATGGGAGGGAGCCCACAAGATAAAGTTGAGTTAAAATACAAAACAGATGCACCTAGGTGGCTCATTTGGTTAAGCGTCTGACTCTTGGTTTTGGCTCAGGTCATTATCTGATGGTTCATGGTTTTGGGACACATGTTGGGCTCTGCACTGACAGCACAGAGCCTGCTTGCGATTCTCTTCTCTCTTTCTCTCTGCCCCTCCTCGGCTCTCTCTCTCTTAAAATAAATAAACTTTAAAAATACTTTGGGGCGCCTGGGTGGCGCAGTCGGTTAAGCGTCCGACTTCAGCCAGGTCACGATCTCGCGGTCCGTGAGTTCGAGCCCCGCGTCGGGCTCTGGGCTGATGGCTCAGAGCCTGGAGCCTGTTTCCGATTCTGTGTCTCCCTCTCTCTCTGCCCCTCCCCCGTTCATGCTCTGTCTCTCTCTGTCCCAAAAATAAATAAACGTTGAAAAAAAATTTAAAAAAAAATAAAAATAAAAAAAAATAAAATAAAATAAAAATACTTAAAAAAAAAACAGATGCAGAAAAAAAAAAAACAGATGCAGAGCTATATGTATACTATGATCCCTTTTTTGTGCAAATGTATATTTATGACCATACATAAGTACACACATTCACATATACATATTGTTGGGAATGTCTGAATGGATGCTTTCCAAAATCCTAAGAGAGTAGAGGGAATGGGGGTGAAATTGAGAGAGGCTATCCCTCTTTAGTGAATGAGTTCCTATATTATTTAACATTTTAATATGTAGAAAGTATGGATTAATACTTGAAAAAAACTTTTTTTAATAGGGACAATTTTGTCATAGAAATACGGGCTTGAGATGATATGGTGCTAGAATACTGTGTTCCTTAATCTTCTCTCTTGATATTTGCCCTCACAACAATGCTCTCTTCTTAGTGCACTTCCTCGAATTCACATGGATGAACTCCTCCCAGTTCCTTAAAGTCCCCTCACATACCCTAACAGCTTCTTTCCTTTGATTTCTTCATTTCCTTTTATATTAGCTCTCTAGGGGGCAGAATTACACTTGAAGATAGTCCAAGGTTTCTATGCCTAGTACATGTTCATTTTCCCCCCTCCTATTCTCACTATGGCCATTTATTTTTTAAAGTACACTGAATATGGGTCATTTGTATTTTGGGATTTCTTTCAGACTTGGAGAGTAAAGCAGAAACCAAGGAGTCAGACGTAAAGAATGATACTTCTTGGGAAGAATTACACCATGGCCTAATGAAGGAACAGTCCACAAGAGGAAGCACCTTATATTCCACATTGGGAAGAATCTCCAAATGTGATCAGTTAGAAAGCCACCAGGAAAACCAAGGAATGGGTGAGGGGCAAATCCCCTTGATGCACAAAGTACTCACTCAGGAAAGAGGCCGAGAATCTAATAGATTTGAGAAAAGTATTAATGTGAGCTCAAAAGTTATTCCAGGACCAGAAATTTCTCCGACAAAAAAAGACCATAAATATGATGTATCTAGAAAGCGAAGTAGATACAATTTAGATTTGATTAATCATTCAAGGAGTTATACCAGATTGAAAACCTTTGAATGTAATATTTGCGAAAAAATCTTCAAACAGCTCATTCACCTTACAGAACACATGAGAATTCATACTGGAGAGAAACCTTTCCGATGTAAAGAATGTGGAAAAGCTTTTAGCCAAAGTTCATCCCTTATTCCACATCAGAGAATCCATACTGGTGAGAAACCCTATGAATGTAAGGAATGTGGAAAAACCTTCAGACATCCATCATCTCTTACTCAACATGTTAGAATTCATACTGGGGAGAAGCCCTACGAATGTGGGGTATGTGAGAAAGCATTCAGCCAGAGCATTGGGCTGATCCAGCATCTGAGAACTCATGTTAGAGAGAAACCTTTTACATGCAAAGACTGTGGAAAAGCATTTTTCCAGATTAGACACCTTAGGCAACATGAGATTATTCATACTGGTGTGAAACCCTACATTTGTAATGTATGCAATAAAACCTTCAGCCATAGCACATACCTAACTCAACACCAGAGAACTCATACTGGGGAAAGACCATATAAATGTAAGGAATGTGGGAAAGCCTTTAGCCAGAGAATTCATCTTTCTATTCATCAGAGAGTCCACACGGGAGTGAAGCCTTATGAATGCAGTCATTGTGGGAAAGCTTTTAGGCATGATTCATCCTTTGCTAAACATCAGAGAATTCATACTGGAGAAAAACCCTATGATTGTAATGAATGTGGAAAAGCCTTCAGCTGTAGTTCATCACTTATTAGACATTGCAAAACACATTTAAGAAATACCTTCAGCAGTGATATGTGACGTATGTGCAACATCAAAGACTCCTCCTAATGGAGCAAAAGCCTCTAAATCAGAGGCTTTTTGACTTTTTGGTTTCAAGAAGCAATGATTTTTTTTAATGACTTGATGCAGTGTTACCACTATCAGTTTTGCCATATTAAAGAAACTACCTGTCATCAACATCGTTTCAGAAAAGAAAGGGCATTTTAATATTTTAAAATGTAGGAGGGATAATCAGTAGGAATAGCCCTTAACATTGAGTTAAGTTAGCCTTATGAAAATCCCCCAAATTTGTCCTTATTTTTCTCATTTCATTATGGGCCAATGGAAGGTTCATCGTGGCAAGTTACTGATACTTGGATTGGCTCTTAAATAATCAGACTAAAATATAGTATAACTTTTTACTATAGCCCTTTATATGGCTAGAAGAGGCATAGATAAAAATAACTGCCTGGCTCATTTCTACAAGAAATAATATTAAAGGAAGCTTTCCAGAATTGATAGATAACCTACTATTACAAGGGATACTTAAGTGTATTTTATGGTTTCTTGTAGAGAATTGGCAAGCTTTCATAAAGAGCCAGATATTAAATATGTTAGACATTGTGGGCCATGTGAGCTCTGCCAGAACCACTCAACTCTACCATTTTAGTGTAAAAACATCTAAAGAAATACATAAATCAGAATATCTCAACCTTGGCTCTTCTGATATTTGGGGCCAGATACTTTGTTTTGGGAAGCTGTCCTATGCACTGTAGTGGGTTTAGCAGTATCTCTGGCCACAAAATGCCAGTAACTAGATGCCAATAGTCCCCCCACCCATTGTAACAACTAAAAACATCTCCCAATATTGCTAGAGGTGCCCTGGGGGTCAAGATTGTACTTGTGAAGTACTTGAGAACCATGGACATAAATGAATAGGTGTAGCTCTGTTCCAATAAACTTCATTTAAAAAACTGGTGTTGGGTTGCATTTAGCCTGAGAGCTGTAGTTTACTGTTCCTGCTATAGAGTACATAAATGACTGTCCCCCCTCTTGCCCCTGAATAAGCACAGCAAGAATAGGGTTTGAGTAGTGTTATTTTTTTTTAAATCTGATTCTGGAACTTTTGATATGTCCTTCTATAATGTCATATCAAAAGGTTAGAAATTTTATATAATCTCTCAAACAGTTCTAGCACTCAAACATATAATAGGACCTAAGGAAGTTTATCATCACTTATTTGGCAATGCTTCCCCTATGATGTGACCTATCAAATAAGCCTAACTTGTCAAAAAGATTTCATTTAGAAGTTGAATTTTGGGAAGTTTGAAATATCAGAAGGTTTTAAAGCATGTATCTAAATAAGGTTATAGATCATTTTAAAACTTAATAATTATAATAATTATTTAGCCAAGGTGGCAATAAGATTCTAAAGGAAAATGCAGAGGATTACATAGTTGTTAAAATTTAGCTTAATGTTGAAAAAATTCAACTTTAAAAACAAAACAAATTTTTTTCCAGGCCGGTTAAAGGTACAGAATAATCTTTGTTTACAAAGATCTTTGTTTACAACATAGACCTAAGAAAACTGACATTTTAACAAAGAAAAACCAAATTCCAGTCTTATACTGGTGTACTTCCATATTAAGACTCCTTTATTTCAACAAGGTGAATTTTTGAAAATAAGTAAATCAGTCCTTCCTTTTTCCTCCCTAGCATCTCCCATGTTGATACATACATTTTGAGACAAGGACATCCAGGATGCTGCATGGATCTGAGTTTTTGTGGTGGGTGCTGTGATGTGCTGACCAGAATCCCCATCAGGAATAAAGGACTCTCAGCTGTAGAGATCGTGGCCAACAGTCCTCAACTCTCACATGCCATGAGGGGTCACCTTAACTGAAGACAGCTGCCTTGCCAAGGCATACCCTCTTCCCAGGTTGTCGCAAACAATGACTTATAAAAGTCCAGCCCTTTCGCCCTAATTTAGAGTGATTCTGAAGGGTAATCCAACTTTTGGAACTCCTCAGAGAATCGATGGAGTCTTGTGTTGATATTGTATGATCATTCAACTTCTGCCTAATCTTGCTCTCTTACGCTCCCTTCTCCAGGCGTTGGTCACTCCCTAATAAACTTTTTTACACATTAATCTCCACAACCATAGTCCTAACCGCACACAAAATTTCTTAACAAAGATTCCCTTCTCACAAACATACAGGCTTTCCTTTTTACATTCAGATTTTGATCTAAGTTTTTCCTTTTTAAATAAACAGTCTTGCTTTCCTTGAATTACATCTGTTTGTTCTTAGATTACCCATAAAATTCATGAGGCATTAGAGTTCTAAGGGTTTTTCCCCCCCTTTCCTGACAAATTTTGCAATGGAGATAACATGAACTTATTTGAATTTCAGTAAACATAGAATAAAAGTTTTACATTTAATGCTGAAATTCTAAAGACATATCCATTTGATTAAACCAACAACCTTAAATTAATTAGGTTTAATACCTAATTAAAGATCTAATTAAGACCTAATTAGATACCTAATACAAGATCATGTGAACTTGTAAAACATTGGGTTAGTTTCTATCTTTGAGTTTTAGAATGCTCAATTCTTGGGGCGCCTGGATGGCTCAGTCAGTTGAACATCTGACTCTTGATTCTGGCTCAGGTCATGGTCCCAATGTCGTGGGATTGAGCCCCAAGTTGGGCTGTGCACTGGGCGTGGAGCCTACTTGGAACTTCTCTCTCTCTCTCTCTCTCTCTCTCTCTCTCTCTCTCTCTCTCTCCCCTCCCCCCTTTCTCTCCTTCACCCTCTGCTCCTCTCCCCCACCTGTGTGTGCTCTCCTTGCTTAATGCCCAATTCTTACAAGCACTTATCTTTAAACCAACTAAATAGAGCTCTTTTACAAATTAATTTTAGCAATACCATTGGGAGGTACAGGAAACATCTCACATAACATTCATGGACACAGAAACAAGTACATGAACAAGATGCAAACAAAAGCTGAAAGGCCCAATTTCCAATTGTCTCCTTTTTACAAAACAAATCTAATGGCAAGATGGTATTATAATTTATGGATCCATTAATTGGTCATTTTTCTCTGTATTTGTGGCCAAGCAGCATTGCAAAAATTGATGGCTTGATTTTAGAGAACACAGCTGCATGTGAGGATCAAATCGTCATTTCCCAGTTTCCACTTAGCACACAGCCAACTTTATCCAAAGAAACCAAAAGATGCAACAATAAACAGATTTGTGAGCATTGGTTCCTCCCCAAAAGTCAGAGCTTCACCGACTCAATCAAACAGCTTCCTCATCAGCCTTTTCTTAATCAACCAGGAAAGGGAGGCTAAGAGAACCCAAATCCCCTATTTGGAGGCATCCAAATGGGAGGAATAAATCTAAGAGCCAAACTAAACAGGAAAACGAAAGCTCACAAGCCCTCCGTATGAAATATTCACCAAGAGACATCTGTCCAAACCAAACCCAGACCTGTTTCCTTGCCACAAGAGTTAAATTGAGCACTGAAAGCTGGCAGCTCAAGCCTAACCAGGGTGGACTGGAGCCTGGGGACAGTCCACGGGACAAAGAGCCTAGGTACTGCTTGGACTCACCGCTGGATTCCTGTTACAGGCTGAGGGCCGATGAACTATGGGCAAAGAGCTCCTGGATGGCTCCCCAAGTTTGTAACCGAACCCAAGTTTATCCATGGGATGGGCGACAAAGACGATCAGATAATGGAGTACGCAGCAAGGAAAGGGTTTATTCGAGAGGCAGCAAAATAAGGAAATGGGAGGGCAAATCTTAAATCATCCTCTCCAAGGAGAGACAGGGAGGTTTAAAGGCAAACAAAAAGGGTAAAAAGTTGCAGTTGAGTTTATTACCCTGCAGCTGCAATTAGTCCCCTTAACTCTTTGGTCACTGTTTTCACTAATTTTCTCAGAATATTGAAGATGTAATACTTACTCATGGGTGGTGTTTGGAGGTGGGAGGAGAGCACCAGCCTAGGCAATTCAGTACCTAATACTATAGAGGTAAAATAACGTTTCCCTGTCCTTCATTACAGGGATAACATAGAGGATTATTTTTGTTATTTTGAGTCCTCTTTGTGTGTGCTTTTACCTAATTAGAATCATGGTTTAGCTGCCTTTTGAACTGCAATTGTTTTTCACTGAATATTAGGTTGTGCTCAGATCCTAAGCCTTCATAGCAGAGTGGTGAAGAGTTTGCATTCAGAAATCCTAAAAATATGTATTCAAATTCCAACTCTACCACCCCCTAACTTTGTGATCTTAGTCAAACTTATTTTTTCATCTGTCAAGAGGCATTTTAAAAAAAATTTTTTTAATGTTTATTTATTTTTGAGAGAGACAGAGACAGAATGCGAGTGTGTTGGGGCAGAGAGAGAGAGGCACAGAATCCGAAGCAGGCTCCAAGCTGTCAGCACAGAGCCCAACACGGGGCTCGAACTCGTGAGCTATGAGATCATGACCTGAGCTGAAGTCGGACGCTCAACCAACTGAGCCACCCAGGCGCCCCTGTCAAGCGGCATTTTTAATAGGCACTACACAACACATTTATTATTCTAGGTACACATAATCATTCAGAAACAAACCATTAATATTGCATTTTGTGTGTTTTCTCCTTGTTATAAAGTAAATGCTCATTTATGAAAACACAGAGATGTGTAAAGAAAACAAACATGACAGAACCTAGATATTACCAATGTTAAAATGTTGGTGGAAAAAGACAACGTCGTCTGGTTCCATCTATATAAAGTATCAAAAGTATGAAATTCAGTGAAACAGAAAGTAGACGAGTGGTTCCCAGGTATTAGGTGGAGAGGGAAAAGGGGAGTTCTTGTTTAATGGGTATAGAGTTTCAGATTTGCAAGATGAAAAAGTTCTGGAAGTCTGTTTCGCAATATGAATATAGTTAAAACTATTGAACTGTACACTTAAAGGAGGTTAGATGGTAAATTTTGTTACGTTTGTTTTTGTTTTGTGTTTTGTGTTTTTTTTACCACACACACACACACACACACACACAATTTTTGTATGTATGTCTCTACAGCAAACACATTCCAGTACCCAGTTTGAAAAATTCTTCCAACCCACTTGCACCAATGCCATACCACGTCTTCACTCCCTTTACTGGTCATGTCCTCCCTTCTCTCCCTATGCAGCTTTTAGTGATGCAGGTGCAAACACCCTCCACTCCATATATGTTTATTGTCAACGCCTTTACTCGGGGCAAGAGCATTTGACAAGTTGGATTACTTCCTGGATCCTGACTTTCTATCTTTTGGTCTGGTAATTTCCTACTGTCTTGCCATCTCTTAGATGCCTTGTCTATGGCATTATGTTATGGGCACCATAACACGGGCAGAATTGTGTTATGGGCAGAATTGCGTCCTCCCCACTGCCCTGCCCCCTGCCAAATTCATATGTTGAAACCCTAACCTTCACCTCTAGTACCTGAGAATGTGGCTGTATTTAATCCCATATTTAAGTGATTACATTTATTAATTACTTTAAAGAAGCGATTAAGATAAATGAGTCATTAGGGTATGCTCTAACCCAACCTGACTGGTGTCCTTATAAGAAGAGGAAATTTGCACACAGAGAGACACCAGGGGCCTGCAAGCACACAGAGGAGAGACCATATGAGGACATAGAGTGAAGGCAGCCATTGGTAAGCCAAGGAGTAAATAGAGCTTCGGGAGAAACCAACTCTGCTGACATAGGCAGGCCTGGTCTGAGGATCGGGGCAGAGGGCAGGGGACGGAGGGGTTCCTGCAGGATCAGCCAAGAGGGTCCTTGGCTTTGCACAGGATAGAAATGAAACTCAGGCCAGGAGGAAGTGAGAGCAGAGTTTACTGAGTAGCGTAAGTGATACAGCATAGTAGGCAGAGTATCTGAGAGGCTCGTAAAGGGAGAAGTGAGTCTGCCTGTTGCTGGGGGTAAGTGGTCCAGGGTATGTGTTCTTTTAGGAATCTAGGTCTGATCAAAGGAGTGTCAGGTGGACAATAGCTGTTAGTCTATAAGTCACTGAAGATAGGGATTATGGGCGCCAGTGTCAACGGAAGTTTGTTCAAACCTAATGTCCTGAAGCTCGGGATCTGGTTCTTCTTAGATGTTATCGGGTATATGGGGGCCTAGGATGAAACTCAGAGAATGAATAACTTTCTTGCTTCCCCCCTTGGAGTGGGAACATAGCTTCCTTGGTTTACTCAGATGCAAGGTGAAATACAGAACAGAAGTAAATGGGGCCTGGCAGAGAAATAGCAGAGATGAAGCCTGTCTAAAATAGAGTCCATTCAGTTTCCCTAACTCTGCTGAGACCTGGATCCTGGACTTCTAGCCTCCAGACCCGTGAGAAAATAAATTACTGTTGTTTAAGCCACCCAGTCTGTGGTATTTTATTGCGGCAGCCCTAGCAAACTAATGCACTCCTCTAAGAACATTAAAAATAAATATTCCAGACTTTAGTGTTTCTTGTTTTCTGAGGTGGGTTGATATAAATATCTTAGCTCCACCATTACTAGAAAGAGAAACTCCAGTCATTATCCCATTTTCACACACTGCTTTCCCTTTCCTCATAGCCCTCATCATCATCTGGGGTGCTACCTATTTTGTAAATGTGTTACTGTTAAAAAGAAAACCACAGGCTCCAAATGGACCCATTATACCGGGGCTTAATACCTAAGCTAATTGTAGTTCCAACCACCCCCAGAAATGTAGTCTTAACAAGTCAATCAGGAGATTCCTGATCTAGCACAAATGAGCTAGTATGTCACATGGGCCCTCCCCAACCCCCAAAGGAAAATGAGTTAATCCCCCCAGTTAGACCCTGGGCCCTAGTCCCTAAGGTAAGGTGACCTTACCGGGACCCATCCTTTCTTTTCTTTTGCTAATAACTTCCTTGTCCCACCCTCCCTCCTATAAAAACCCATTTTATACAACTACCTAGTGTTCCCTTCCACTTGCCAGATGGGGATGCTACCCCATTCCGTGAATCAATAAAGCGAATTAGATCTTCAACTGTACTGGGTTGAATTTTTGTTGTGTAACATGATCTATTTAATTCCCCATGCATTAAGATCCAAAAAAGCAGGGACCATTCTGATAACTGCCATATGCTTAGAGCCTGTAACAATGTAGGACGGACGACACGCACTCAAGATACTTGGTGAAGGAATGAATTAATGAATGACAAGGGGTTTCCCCACGGAAGAGTTGGAAGGCCAAGTGGTCTCTCCAGAGGCCGCCTGGCCCCGCGCGCGGTGGGCCGGTTGGCGGCTGCCCCCGGGGTCTGGGCGCCCGCGCGCGCTCCGCCGCTCCAGCGCCGGGTTTTCGGATGCGCCGGCTTCCCGAGAGGGGGCGGGCACGGGGCGGCCCCTCGTGGGCGGAGTCGGCAGCTGGGCGTGCGGGCCGCCGGAAGGCGCGCGCGCTGGGCGGGGGGCTGCGCGGCCGCGTGGGGTGGCCGGACCCGGGGCGGGCCCGGCCGCGCGGGAGGCGACCTGAGGCGTGGGCGACGGCGGGGCGCGGCGGGAGGACGGAGGCCCCGGGCGACGCCGGGCTGCGGCCCACGAGGCGGGGCGGCGGGTGGAGCCGGCTGCCGCCGCCGCCGGGCCGGCGTCAGAGCGAGTGCCCGCGAGGTGTATCCTCGCGCGCGTCTGCGGGAAGCGGGGTCAGGACAGCCCTCCCACTGCGGCCCGCGGAGCCTCGCGCCCCGGAGCGCGGCCGAGGAAGGCCGCCTGGGAGGGCGGCGGTGAGATGCGGTGCGGCGGCCGGCCCTAGACAGGCTCCCCGGGGGGACCGGGAAAAGCCCCGCATCCGGGGCGGAGGCCGAGGTCCGCGGGCTCCCGAAGGAAGCCTGCGGGAACGCTGGGCGTGCTTTGGAGAATCGTCGGCGAGCGGGGCATGCGGTCTACGAAGGCGGGGGAAGAACAAAATCCGCTACCCCCCGGTCCTCTGAAGAGACACCCTGTGGCGCCGAAAGCCTCGGGAGCGAGCGCTCTCGCGGCCGCGTCCTTGGTCCCAGCAGCGTCCGGGGCCGAGCTGGTGAGTGGGAGGATGCGCGGGTGTGCAGCCTCCGTCCCGGGAAGGCACGGCCGGGAGCAGTGAGGAGCGGCAGCTTCCAAATGCTGCTTCGAAAGTTTCCCCACTTTGGTAACTAGACGTTTACTTTTATGTATTGCGGGGCAGGATATTTCCACATGCTCCTTCCTGCAGGATGCAGCTCCTTTCTCTGCAGCGGGCACAGCTTGGGGCCCGGCGGGGGGAGCCCGTAAGCTACCTACCCTTCCTTGCAAACTTCAAAAAGTTGGGCCAGCTCCCGTTAGACGGAGCTCGGTCTGTGCGCGGGGCCCCAGTAACGCTGGACCAGGTGGCTGTGGAGGCACCTGCTCAGATGCGGGGGGGCTTTGGATGAGATGATAGATTTGAGTTGTTTCCGGATTTCCCTGCTGCAAACACTTGTGCAGTAGTCCTGATAATACTCGAAGTGCTGTATTTCCTCCATCTGAACCCATCCCCCTCCCCCAGTTTTAACATTTCTGAAACCAGGAGGCATCTTCACAGGCCAAAAGGACTTGCCCGCTGCTGGGCATCTGCGTGGTTGGGGAATGTACCTGTTGCTGTTTGGTCAGGTGAAAATGCAGCTGTGTGATTATTCCATCACTTCTGACACTTGCAATGAACTTTAAATGTAGATCTCTAATTGTTTTTAAAAGTAGCTGGAAAAGATAATGCTGTGGTAAAGCAAAAATTGTATAGCAATATTTATTATCAAGGGTTTTCTGTATCCTTGACATTGTTTCAATTAATGTTACAGCCCTATAAAGTACAATTGTTATTCCCGTTTTATAGATGAAGAAACTGAAACTCCAGAGAGTTGAAGTGTCTTAGAGCTTTTAAGTACAAGTGTCAGGATTCTCACCTAAACTGTCTGAATTCAAAGCTTGCCTTCTTAACTCCACTAAGTCTGTATCCAGGCAGAAGATGGGTGCAGCTTACTGGGAGGGAAGTCAAGACAGGGTCTATGCTTGTTTTTATACCTTTTTGGCTATTTATGGATGTGTGTATGGAACTGGGAGACAGCCACATCCAAGAACACTGATTATACTTATTCCCACGTTGATGCCAAATCTTTATTTTCGGATCTTTTGCAGTTTAAAATATATTTCCTCAAGTTCTGGAGTTCTGGATGTGTGGTCAGTGCTTCTGGATCCCTTCTCTTCTGTCTTTTGCTCCTCTAGAAGACTATAGAGGCATGCACTCCAAACTGCTCAACTGGCTGCCTCCCAAGGAGGCACTCCTTAATTTAAGAGAGAAGTCAGTTTTTCACAGTTGTTCAGGTCACATCAGCCTCTAGGAACCCCCGGGTTCTGGTGCTGCAGGGACACACCAAAGTTCTGGGGGCGGGAGATTGTGGTCAGAGGAGACCGCATACCTGTGAAGCCTCTCAGCACAGATTCTGGCACTTTCGTCACCAGAAGTGGACACGCCCGGTTGGGTGGGCATCGTCATGCTACAGCAGCTCCTGATCACCCTGCCCACGGAGGCCAGCACCTGGGTGAAGTTGCGCCATCCAAAGAAGGCCAAGGAGGGGGCACCCCTGTGGGAGGATGTAACGAAGATGTTTGAAGGAGGAGGTGAGAGTAGACTGATGAAGGGAAAGCAGAATTCTCAATTCGTGTGTGAAAGGATAGGTACCCATTTCATTGAGGTGTCTCCTGGGGAGAAAATTGGAGGAAAGCAGGTCTCTGGGGTTCGTGCTTATGGCTTTTGGGACGAGGATAGCTATGAGGGCAGATGTTGGGCTCTCAGCTCCTTGTGCCATGTGCTCCATGCTGCCCCCATCTCCAGTTCCCGGATAAAGCACGAAACAGGAGGACAATACAGTGTTCCCCACCAGCGGCTCCCAGGTATTGTGATTGTCACAGACAGTGGGGTCAAAGGCTTCTACTCCTTAAAGCCCCCCCAAGGTTTTCCTTCATAAGTTTTGGGCATTTTGGCCCAAAGCCAGTGTTTTCCACAAGTAGTTCTGAGAGGAAGGAATGACCTACTTGGTGACTCTCGATTTCCAGGAGGTCAGGGGGAAACGTCCAAGATTATACATTATCTGGTAGTCTGGTTGGGACAGATCGATAGATGGACAGAGGAATTCGTGTGTCTCACATGATCTCTTAGGTCACACCTTTAACATTTCAAGTTCAGCCGGTATGTAAGCTAGCGGTGTGAGGCAGGGATTTTGCTAAAGCATCTTGACCGATGGAAAAATGAATAATGATCTCCAGTGCTTATTATTAATTGATGGAGACAGACACATACCCCGAGCAAAATAATAGAAGGTAGCCTAAGAAAGTGCTATGGTAAATTTCTTTGGGAAGCCAAAAGACTGGAAACATTCTTCTGATTATATTTATTGGAGAAATTTTCACAAAGCAGATAGCACTGAATTGGGCCTTGAAAGAGGTCTTCCATTTTTTTGTAGAAGATTTGGGAAAAGGATACAGAAATGAGTGCCTCGAAGAGTGGTTCAGAGAATGGGGACCAGTCGAGTCTGAGGGCTAAGAATGTGGTCAGTGTATGTGTACAATGGATAAAGGATGGTGGCTAGCGAAAACTAACACTTGGGGAAATGTGTTTTAGGCGAGTTGTAGAGGGCCTGATGTCCATGGGAAAGGTTTGGATTTTCTTTCTTAACCAGAAACATTTGAACAGAGGAGTGGCCTGGTCTGAGCTTTTGGACCAGTGTTGCCCTTTGGGAAGTATTAATGCTCAAAGCAGTGCACTGCAGACCCTGCTTATTAAGGAGGCCCCCCACTCTGCTCTGAGTTGCTCTAAATGTCCCTCTCTGTGAATGTTTTGAGAGAGGAGCCTGTTCAGCAGGTCTGCAGGCAGTTTTTCTATTTGGGGGATTTGGGGAGATATAAACCTCATGGCTCTTTTCCTTCTTTAGCTCTGCTCTCTCGGGATGCTGAGGAGACCCAGGGAGAAAGTTTGAAGGCTGAAGTCACCTCTGGGCCTCCAGCAGCAGAATCCCAGGTGGGTTGGGTTTTCCTTTCATTTTCTTGGACCTGCTGCTTGGTTTTCAAGGCTGTAACTCGCCTTTTTTTTTTTTTTTTTTTTTTTTCTTTTTTGGAGTGTGAGGAGTTTGGAGGTGTTTGTTAGTGTGGGGCTAACAGATTCAACATAGGGAACTCTGTGCAAGTTGCTCTTGTACAGAAAACTGGGCTGCAGTGGTGGCGATTTCCTACTCATGGTGGCTTCCCTCCTTGTAACTCTTGTTTGTGGCCAACATCTTGATTTAACATTGTGCTAATTTCTGTAGAGAGAGAGAAATGAATGCTAGAATTCCAGCCCCTAAAAACAAATAGATGCCACTTGGGGTCTCAGATACACATCAACTTTCTTTTTTGAGTATTTTTACTCAAAAACAAACTTCGTAAAGTGACAAGAACCTTCTGACATTCTTAGGCGATGTACCCATTTCGCTGGTGGACTTCATGTGGTGACCCTTAGTATAGTATTAGGAGTAGAGATCAAACCAAAGGAGAAGTGATTGGGGAAGAAATGGTGTGGCCACATAGCACACACACGTTAGACAAATGGACAGTTATTACAGGGTGTCCTCACTGTCGACTGGAAGCATAGGGAAGACAGGAGAAAAATTGTAGAATGACTGAGAAAGGAAGACTATTCAAAATGAAATATTATCCGACGGCAGGAGAGTTTTAAGTGAAAGGACTTGGGTTCTGTAATTAGATGTTACAGGATCTGAAATTATCTCTAAGTATTTACTTGCTTGGTAATGGGGCAATTTTTTTCAGCTGTTTACAATCCCAGTTTCCTCCGCTGATTCAGATGCTAATATTTTTCTAGGATTGAATGCATTTCAAAGTTATTTACGGTAATAAGGAAGAAGCAATAAGAATAAGGAGTAATAGTCTATTTAAAGAGTTCTCTCTATATTCCACTTATCTGGAATTCCTCATTTCTTTTTTTTTTTTTTTTTCAACGTTTATTTATTTTTGGGACAGAGAGAGACAGAGCATGAACGGGGGAGGGGCAGAGAGAGAGGGAGACACAGAATCAGAAACAGGCTCCAGGCTCTGAGCCATCAGCCCAGAGCCTGACGCGGGGCTCGAACTCACGGACCGCGAGATCGTGACCTGGCTGAAGTCGGACACTTAACCGACTGCGCCACCCAGGCGCCCCCTCATTTCTTGACATGTATCAAAAACTGATGGTATTCTTAGTGCTGGGAAAAGAATTAATTTCTTTTTTTAATTTTTAATGTTTATTTTTGAGAGAGAGAGTGTGTGAGCGGGAGAGGGGCAGAGAGAGAGGGAGACACAGAATCGAAAGCAGGCTCCAGGCTCAGAGCTGTCAGCACAGAGCCCGACATGAGGCTCAAACCAATGAACTGTGAGGTCATGTCCTGAACCGAAGACGGATGCTTAACCAACTGAGCCACCCAGGCACCCCTGTATAGTTTTTTTTTTTTTTTTTAAGTTTTTTTATTTATCTTGAGAGAGAGAGAGAGCAAGCAAGCGAGCCTGAGTGGGGGAGGGGCAGAGAGAGAGTCCCAAGCAGGCTCTGTGCTGTCAGCATAGAACCCGATGTGGGATTCAATCCAAGAACCGTGAGGTAATGACATGAGCTCAGATCAAGAGCCAGACACTCAACCAGCTGAGCCACCTGGGCACCCCGAAAATGTGTAGTTCTATTTTGACATGTGTATATACCATGTAACCAAAATATACACCATTTCCACCATCTCGGAAAGTTCCCTCCAGCTCCTTTCCAATCAGAACTTTGCTTTGCTCCCAGTAGAGGGTACATGGCTTCTCTTTCTTTTTTCTTTTCTTTTCTTTTCTTTTCTTTTCTTTTCTTTTCTTTTCTTCTCTTCTCTTCTCTTCTCTTCTCTTCTCTTCTCTTCTCTTCTCTTCCCTTTTCTTTCTTTCTTCCTTCCTTCCTTCCTTTCTTTCTTTCTTTCTTTCTTTCTTTTAATGTTTATTTACTTTTGAGAGAGAGAGAGCGAGAGAGAACACACACGAGCAAGCCGGGGAGGGGCAGAGAGAGAGGGAGACACAGAATCCGAACCCAGGAACCATGAAATCATGACCTGGGCTGAAGTCAGATGCTTGTCCGACTGAACCACCCAGGCGCTTCTCTTTGTTATTTCTTATAAGTGCATGGGAATCTATAATGACCTCAAAATAAAAAGTTTAAAACAGAATGTATATTCTGCAGTTGATAGGTATAGTGTTCTATAAATGTCCATTAAGTTGACAGATAGATGGTTCAAATCTGTATCCTTGATGCATTATTGTCCACTTGTATCAGTTACTGAGAAAGGAATGTTGAAATCTGTTGTGGTTTTGTCTATATCTTCCGTCAGTTCTGTCAGTTCTGCTCTATTTCGAGTTCTGTTATGAGATACATTAACAAGTAGTATTGTTGTCTTCTTGATGAACTGACACTTTATCATCATGAGATGTCTCTTCTTTATGGCAAGTAATATTCCTTCTCCTAAGCCCACTTTTGTCTGATTTATTATAGTTCCTCCACTGTTGTTTTAGTTATTATTTGTATGGTATAGCTTTTTCAGTTCTTTTACTTTTGACCTATCTGTATCTTTATACTTAAATTATGGCCTTAGATATAGCTGTGTCTTGCTTGTTTAGTGCATTTACAGTTACCATAATCATCAATACAGTGGGATTTAAATGTATATTCTTACTCTTTGTTGTTCACCCATTTTTGTTTCTTTGTTCCTCTTCTGCTTCCTCTTGGATTGCATAGTGTTTTAGTATGCTACTTTATGCCCTCTGATGACTTTTTAGCTATACTTGTTTTATTTGCTTGTGGTGGTTGCTCTGAACGTTATAATATGTGTTTTTAACATATCACAGTTGAATTAATATTATACTGTTTCACATATGGCATGGAAGCCCCGTGTTTCCATTTATTCTTCCCCATTGTTTGTATATTGTCATCATATATTTCACTTTACACATTAAAACCCCACAGTACATTGTTCCTATTTTTGTTTTTTAAAAGTTCACTTATTTTGTGAGAGAAGGCAAGCATGAGCAGAGGAGGGGCAGAGAGAGGGAGGGAGGGAGAGAGAGAGAGAAAGGAAGAAAGAAAGAGAGAGAGAGAGAGAGAGAGAGAGAGAGAATGAATATCCCAGGCAGGCTCCACACTCAGTGAGGAGCCTAACTTAGGGCTCGAACTCATAAACCGAGAGATCCTGACCTGAAATCAAGAGTCAGATGCTTAACCAACTGAGCCACCCAGGTGCCCCTGTTCTTATTTTTGTTTTTAGCAGTAAATAGTTTTTAAGAAATTAAGAAAAGGAAAAAAAAAAGTTCTTTTCATAACCATCCACATAATTACCAATTTGCAGTCTTCATTCCTTCTTTTAATTCCAAGTTTCTGCCTGGCATCATTTCCCTTCAACCAGAAGAAAGTCGTTCAACGTTTCTTGTAGTGTGGGCGTTCTGACGAATTCTCACAGCTTTTGCTGATCTAAAGATGTCTTTCTGTTGTCTTCTATTTGAGGATCTTTTACTGGATAGAGAGCTCTAGGGTGACTTTTTTCTTTTAAGCACTTTACAAGTGTTCCATGATCTTTTAGCTTGTATCGTTTGGAATGAGAAGTCAGCTGTTACTATTATTTCCCTATAGGTGACCTGCCTTTCTGTTTGTTTTATACCAACTTGTGTTTTTTTTTTGTTCCTCCTTTCCTACCTTCTTTTGGCTACCTTCGTGATCTTTTATCATTGCTCTTCAGCAGTTTTACTGTGATGTATGTAGGGCTGGTTTTCTTTGAATTTATTATTTTGGGGGTTTGCTGAGCTTAGATCTGTGGCTTGATTTTTTTCCATCGAATTTGGAAAATTTTCAGCCTTTATTTCTCCAAATATTTTTTCTGCCCATTCTTTTATCTTCTTCTGAGATTCTAATTATATATATTATTAAACCACTTGGTATTATCCCAGGTTTGGTTTTTTTCCCTTTTGGTGCTTCAATTTGAATAATATCTATTGACCTATCTTAAGTTTCATGGATCTTGTCTTCATCGGGCCATTCAGGCCATTCTGCTGCCATTAAGTCCATTTAATGGATTTTTCTGATACTGTATTTTTCATTTGTAGAATTTTCATTTAGTTCTTCAGCATTTCTCTCACTCTCTCCTCTTAGTTACCCCCATGCTTTCACTTATTCATATTTTATTGTAAATTTTTTAACATATTTTAATAATTTCTTTAAACTTCTTGTCTGCTAATTCCAAAGACTTAGTCACCTGTGGGCTTGCTTCTATTGATTTTTCTTTTCTTTTTTTTTTTTTAATTTTTTTAATGTTTATTTATTCTTGAGAGAGAGACAGAGTGTGAGGGGGGAGGGGGCAGAGAGAGAAGGAAACACAGATCCGAAGGAGGCTCCAGGCTCTGAGCTGTCAGCACAGAGCCTGACGCGGAGCTCAAACTCACAAACCATGAGATCATGACCTGAGCTGAAGTCGGACGCTTAACCGACTGAGCCACCCAGGTGCCCTTTTATTTTCTTAATTATAGGTCACAGTTTCCTCCTTCTTCACATGTGTAACAGTTTTTTCTAGTAGTTGAGATACTGGGTATTGAAGAACAGTGGGGAGGGATGCTTGGGTGGCTCAGTCAGTTAGGTGTGGGAGGGACACTTAATTTCAGCTCAGGTCATGATCTCACAGTTCATGAGGTTGAGTCCCACATCAGGCTCTGTGCTGACAGTGCACACAAAGCCTGCTTTGGATTCTCTCTCTCCTCTCTCTGCCCCACCCCTGTTCATACACACACGCACTCTCTCTCAATGTAAACTTAAAAAAAAATAGTGGGGGATGAACTATATATGTGCGCACATCCATATATACACACATATATATGTATACATACACGTGTGTGTGTGTATACACATATGTGTGTCGTTTGTTTATTTACAAAAGACTAAGTCCTTTCCTCTGTCTGGTGGTTAAAGTGAGGGACTGATTATTCATATTCTCCCTAGAGCCGTGGCTGAGCTCTGGCTGAGACACAGCTTTTATTTGATTGAGTTCACTTCTGACTAACCCAACTACAAACACCCGTGCCACCACTGCTGGGGGGCTGATCTTTATTATCTCTTCAAGTATTTGAGCTAGGATGGGGTTAGACTACAGTTCCGGTTTTGTTCATCTTTGCATTGAACTCCAGTTCAATGAGCCCAGGATTTAAGCTCAGTAGCAATACATTGGCTTTGTGACAATAATTGCTGAAAGCCTCTCTGTCTCTCCCTCTGGCCCCTCTGTCCTCCTCTCCTCCTGTTCCCTTCACCAACCTGCCACCAGTGATGCTGTTCACTCTCCTGTTCCTCAGATAAGCCAAGGATGCTCTCACTTTAGGTCCTTTGTACCTGCCTGGAATGCTCTTCCCTCAGATTTCCACATAGGTCTCCCTCACTGAATTCATGTCTGTGGTCAAATCTCACCCTTTTAGAGAGGCCTTCCCCAACCACCTTGCATAAAAGGTCCTCCTCTACCTTCATGTGGTTCTCCCTGTTTCCTCCTTATCCTGCTTAATTTTTTTCCAAGGCCCGTATGACCTTCTGTTTTTCTATGTATTTATGGTAATCTCCGGAGGATCTTCAAACACATCCAGAGGAGGCTGCCAGTAAAACTAGTTTAAAATCTCTCAGAACTTAGAATACTGTCAGAGCTCCTTGGACCTTGATGGAGGTGGTCTTTGTCTGAAAAGGAATATATTTGATATTCTAGGAACTGCTGACTTTCAAGGACATATCTGTGGACTTTACCCAGGAGGAGTGGGGACAACTGCCCCTTGCTCACCGGAATCTATACCGGGAGGTGATGCTGGAGAACTACGGGAACCTGCTGTCAGTGGGTAAGGATGGGCGGAACATTCACCCAGAAAACCTGTCTGTTACAGGAAAGTCATTAATTCCAAATTATCAAATGTTGTGGATTCCTTCGAGCTTGGCCTTGAGTTCTGTATTAGAGATGTCTCATTCCTTGGGGGAACCGCTTTACTTGTTAGAGCGAGAATAGAAAGACATTCTGTGGTGTCCCTTTCCATCTTCAGAGACCCTGACTGCCAGAGGACTAGAAAGAATTCTGGGGATGTTCTTAGAACTCAGTGTAAACATTCATACTCTGGTTTTTGTTTGTTTGTTTGGTTTTTGTTTTTGTTTTTTTTACTTTATAAGCAGGATATCAACTTTCTAAACCTAGTGTGATATCCCAGTTGGAGAAAGGACAAGAGCCATGGATGACAGAGAAAGAAGGCCCAGGAGATCCCAGTTCAGGTGAGACCAAGTCAGATAGTACCTTTTAATATGTAGGCCAGAGTCCCCGAAGTCTCCCCAGGCTGTGGGGAAGGCTGAAGGCAGTGGACAGGGCATGCACTAAACCTGACGTCACCCCTCCCTCCATCATCCCTTTCCTTCACCTCACCTTGCAAAGTCTCTCTGGAGTTGGAGGGCAGGGAGTCTTGTCTTAATTTAGGTTGAACTTGACTTTTCCTCTTTTCTTCAGTATCCTGAACTCTGCAAATCGAAAGTGCCTTTCTCTGAGCAGTCATATGTACATGGTCTCTCTTCACGGAAAACACATCTCTTTTCAGGGCTCACTGCATTCGATAGATCTTTAATTTTCTCTCTTACATTCTGTTTCCACTTTCCACCAATTTTCATTTTACAATTTCAGCTTTGATTCTCACTCTCTTTTTAACTTATTTATCTACCTTTTGTATTTTTTGTAACAACTGTATGAAAATTCTTGCAAGAGAAATTGCCACAGGACAATTAAGTGGTCTTTAACCATCTCCTTAAACTTTGCTTTATTATGAAATATTTTAGGTGTTCAGAAAGGCATAGAGAACATTATAACAAATTTCTATGTAGCTTCCACCTAGGTTAAGAAAAAAGATTTGAAGTCCTGCTATTCCCCTTTTACCTTTTAAAATAACCAATTTTTCGGGGACGACTAGGTGACTCGGTCAGTTGAGCATCCAACTTCGGCTCAGGTCATGATCTCGCAGTTCATGAGTTCGAGCTCCATGTTGGGCTCTGTGCTGACAGCTCAGAAGCTGGAACCTACTTCGGATTCTGTTTATCCCTGTCTCTATTTCTTCCCTGCTCGTGCTCTGTCTCTCTCTCTCTCAAAAATAAATAAAGATTGGGGCGCCTGGGTGGCTCAGTCGGTTAAGCGTCCAACTTCAGCTCAGGTCACGATCTCGTGGTCTGTGAGTTCGAGCCCCGCGTCGGGCTCTGGGCTGATGGCTCAGAGCCTGGAACCTGCTTCCGATTCTGTGTCTCCGTTTCTCTCTGCCCCTCCCCCGTTCATGCTCTGTCTCTCTCTGTCTCAAAAATAAATAAAACGTTAAAAAAAAATTTTTTTTAAATAAAGATTAAAAAAATGTTTTTTTAAATAACCAACTTTTCAGAGTTTAAATATTGTCATTCTCCTATATGTCTTCATACTTTCACTGCGTGTGTATATCCTGGAACAATATTTGGTATTATTTTGCATGGGTTTTTTTTTTTTTAAGTTTATTTATTTATTTTTGAGAGAGAGAGAGCACAAGCAGGGGAGGGGCAAAGAGAGAGAGGGAGGCACAGAATCTGAAGCAGGCTCCAGGCTCTGAGCTGTCAGCACAGAGTCTAGTGTGGGGCTCGAACCCATGAACTGTGAGATCATGACCTGAGCTGAAGTCAGATGCCCAACCGACTGAGCCACCCAGGTGCCCCTTCATGTTTTTATTCTTTAAATAAATGGTGTATATACTTCTACTTGCTTTTCTCAGTCAACACAATTGATATTTATCCATCTTCTTCTAGTTATTTCTGTTGAACTAATAAATAAATTAATTTATTTATCTATTTTCCTGTTAATAGACATATTGTTTCTAAATTTGGGGGTTACCAAGATGCAGTAAGTCTTCCTGTACGTGTCTTCTTGTGTACACGTGCAAGTATTTCTCTGCAATGTGGAAGCAAAACTGTTGGGTCATGGAGTATATGCACCTTCGTTTTGTTTGATATTACCAGCTTGCTCTTCAAAGCAGTTGCACCAATATGTACCTCCCCTTGGCAAGCCTTAAGACTTTCCAGAGTGCAGCATCTTTGGCAACACTTGGCTTTGTCAAACTTTAAAATTATTGTAAATTTGTGGGTGAATATGGTATCTTACCGTTTCTTTCATTTTCCTCATCATTAGCAAGAGGAGCATACTTTTCATGTCTATTGGCCATCTAGATTTCTCTTAACGTAAATTACTTTGCCAGTTCTGTTTTTTTTTTTTCTTGATCTATAGAAAGGATGTATATATCATCTTACATTTTTAAGTTTGGCTTTTCATATTTAGAGTTAATTCACCTAGAATTATTTTATGTGTAGTGTGAGTGCCTTTTCCACATGGATAATCAGTCCAGGAACCATGTATTTAATAGTTAATACCACTCTGTTACCTATCAAGTTTCCTTATATACTTGTGTCTGTTCTGGGCACTGTATTCTGTTCCATTTTTCTCTTCTAGCCCTACTGTAATGCCAAGCTGTTGTAATCACTGTATTTCATAGTGAAACTCACATGTGGTCAAGGTAGTTCTCCCACTTTGTTCTTCAAAATTGTCCTCATTATTAGCCCCTTGCTCTTCCATGCAAATTATATAATGAATGCATGAAATTTCACACACACCCACACACATGCAAATACTTTGGTGGTGTTTTGATTGGAAGAGAATTGAATTTATAGATCAACTTTGGGGAGAATTAATATTATGATATTGAGTGTTACTAGCTAGAAACAGGGTATATTGCTGCATTCATTAGTATTTCCTAACTTTTTTTTTTTAATAAAGTTTCAGAATTTTCCGTATAAAGGTCTTGTCCCTATTGCATCTCTTTTTTTAGATTCATCTTGAAGACCTTTTATTTTGCTATTTTGATGGTATATATTTTTAAATTATGTTTTCTGTTTGCTGCTGGTGTGTAATAATAGAACAGTTGGATTTGTATATTGATCCTATAGCTAGCCACCTTGTTTCATTCCATTATTAATTCCAATAATTTGTTTATATATTCTCTTGGGTTTTCTCTTTTTCAGCTTATAATAAAAATAAGAGCTACCATGAATTTCATTTAGATTTTCCAGTCACTTTAAATAATAAGAACAGTTTGATTTTACTAAAACATTTTAGTTTACTGCAATAACAAAAACTCACAACTTCATTCAAAGTTAAATCTTCTTGGAGCGCCTGGCTGGTTCAGTTGGTTATCCGTTGGACTTTTGGATTTCCGCTCAGTTCATGATCTCATAGTTTGTGAGATTGAGCCCTGTCCACGCAGAGTCCGCTTGGGATTCTCTCTCCGTCTCTCTCTCTGACACTCCCCCATCATGCATGTGTTTTCTCTCTCAAAATAAATCAACATTTTGGGGCACCTGGGTGGCTCACTCGGTTAAGCGTCTAACTTTGGCTCAGGTCATGATCTCACAGTTCATGAGTTTGAGCCCCGCATCAGACTCTGTGCTGTCAGCTCAGAGCCTGGAGCCTGCTTCAGATTCTGTGTCTCCCTCTCTCTCTCTTCCCCTCCCTGGCTTGTACTCTGTCTCTCTCTCAAGAATAAATAAAAGTTAAAAAAATTTTTTAAAGAAATAAACATTTTTTTTAAATGTTAAAAATCTCTTCGTCTGTAGTTTGGTCCTTCTTCAGGCCTGGATATTGAATTGGGAAAGGGGACATGATATAGAAGGCTTCTTCTCTCTTGCTCTGTCTTCTTTTCTTCCACCTCCCATTTTCAGGACCAGAATCAGAAGCGTACACAACATAGACTTTATTATTGCCTTTACTCTATTAAGAATTTGGAAGTACTATTGATCCTTTTGTGTTGACCGAAAAATCTTACAAAAAGTTACACTTTTCAAGAATAAAGATGTATCAGTTGAAATATTAGTAATGGGTACAACAGATTATCAAAAAACCCAGTCAAAACTGTAGAGATTAAAAGATATTTTCAGAGAACATAGCCATAATAGTAATATAGCAGTTTGGGTTTCTTACAAGTCTCCTTTGTATAAATAACATTTCTAGGGACAGATTAATAACCACAGGAAATAGAACAAAGCAAATATTAATACAAGTTTTGATAAAAGACAGCTTAATGTTTTCATGAAAGTTCCTAGTCAGACCTTAGTTTTTGAATGAGCATCTCCTGCTGGTGTGGGGAGAGGGACATCTTTTTATCTTTCTGAGATCGTTTTCTAAAAGTAGTTGTCAAGAAAAGATATTCTTAAGACATAGCTCTGAAATTTCATTATTTAATATTAGAGCATGTCTGAAGTGCTCAAATTTTACTCTCTGTATAAAATCACACATTTACCTTATTTACTGTTTCTTAACTTCCCATTATCTCCCCATGTTGCATAACCATTTTTAAATGTGCAATTGACCTTGAACATTACTGGTTTGAACTGCATGCGTCCACCTGTTATATGTGGATTTTTTTTAATGTTTATTTTAGAAAGGGAGGGGGTGAGTGGGGGAGGGGCAGAGAGCAAGGGAGACAGAAAATCCAAAGCAGGCTCCATGCTGTCAGGGCAGAGCCTGATGTGGGGCTCAAACCCATCAATCATGAGATCATGACCTGAGCCAAAGTTGGACGCTCAACAGACTGAGCCACTTAGGCACCCCTGGAATTTTTCTTTTTAATGAAATGATTTGTCAACTTTTTTTAATGTTTATTTATTTTGAGAGAGAGAGAATACAAGCGGGGACGGGGGTGTGTGTGGGGACAGAGGGAGAGAGAGACTCCCAAGCAGGCTCCATGCTGTTAGTGCAGAGCCCGACACAGGACTCGATCTCTTGAACTGTGAGATCATGATATGAGCCAAAATCGAGAGTCAGACATTTAACCAACTGAGCTACGCAGGCACCCCTATATGTGGATTTTTTACAGTGCATTTTCTTTTCTCTTTATTGTAAGAATCTAGTATATGATACACATAACATAAAGAGTAAGTGTTAATTGATTTACTGGTGAGGGTTCTAGTCAACAGTAGGCTATTAGTAGTTAAGTTTCGGTGGGAATCAGAAGTTATACATGGATTTTTTTTACTGTGTTGAGGTTGATATCCCAACCCCCATGTTGTTCAAGGGTCAAATGTAATCAAAGTCTCATGTGTTTTATATGTGTAGTTCTCTAAATCTCTATTCCATATCCACTATAGTAATTGATTTTTTGAAGCATAATGAATGTGAGTTATGTGCATTTTTTCCATTTCTTTCAGACTTGAAGAATAAAACAGAAACCAGTACATCAGCTTCAAAGAATGAGATTTTACAGGAACACTTATATCATGGCATTATGATGGAAGGGTTCCTGAGAGATGATGTCATTTATTCCACATTGAGAAAAGTCTCTAAATATGATGGCGAGTTAGAAGAGCACCAGGAATCCCATGGAAGAGATATAAGACACGCCATCCTGACCCACAAGAAGAGTGACCAAGAAACTAACAAATTCAGGGAAAATATTGTCAGTTCAAATGTTACGATAGAACAGAGGCACCGTAAATGTGATACACCTAGAAAGAGGAATAAATACAAATTAGACTTGATAAATCATCCGAGTTACGTAAGAACAAAAACCTATGAATGTAATATATGTGAAAAAAACTTCAAACAACCCATTCATCTTACTGAACACATGAGAATTCATACTGGTGAAAAACCTTTCAGATGTAAGGAATGTGGAAGAGCGTTTAGCCAAAGTGCATCCCTTACTACACACCAGAGGATCCATACTGGCGAGAAACCCTTTGAATGTGAAGAATGCGGCAAAGCCTTTAGGCATCGCTCATCTCTTAATCAGCATCATAGAACTCACACTGGAGAGAAACCCTATGTATGTGATAAATGTCAGAAAGCTTTCAGCCAGAACATTAGCTTGATCCAGCATTTGAGAACTCATTCTGGAGAGAAACCCTTTACGTGCAATGAATGTGGGAAAACCTTCCGACAGATTAGACACCTTAGTGAACATATAAGAATTCACACTGGGGAGAAGCCCTATGCATGCACTGCGTGTTGTAAAACCTTTAGTCATAGAGCGTATCTAACGCATCACCAGAGAATCCATACTGGGGAGAGACCCTACAAATGTAAGGAATGTGGGAAAGCCTTTAGACAGAGGATACACCTTAGCAACCATAAAACTGTTCATACAGGAGTGAAAGCATATGAATGCAACCGCTGTGGAAAAGCCTACAGGCATGATTCATCCTTTAAGAAACATCAGAGACACCATACTGGAGAAAAGCCTTATGAATGTAATGAATGTGGAAAAGCCTTCAGCTATAATTCATCACTTAGTCGACATCATGAAATACACAGGAGGAATGCCTTTCGAAATAATGTGTAAAAATAGATTATTGAACATGAGAACAAAAGCTAACTCTAAATCAGTGCTTTTAAATTCCAGGATTCCAAATTTGAGGAATTGATATAATGATACCAGCCTTTAATATTGCCTGTTGTGTAAATAGTACATTGATAACTATTATCTACTAACACCTCCATACAAAGTACTTAAGAATAAAGGATTAAATTAAATTCAGGATTGTGATGCACACATAATTGTTACCTGATTTCATGGAGGGTGAATTATTCTCCATGGGCATTCTCTGATTTATAGACTAACATTTGGGAAGTACTGTTGAAAAAAATCACCCCTGTTTTTTAAGTAACTTACTTTTTTTAAATGAGGAGACTTACAAATCTGATAAAATTCAAATGGCATAGACAGTTGTATAAGTGAAAATCCTTTTCCTACATCCACCACCAAATTCTACCTTAGAGGCAACCATTTTTATAACTTTTTATGCACCGTTCAAGAGATCTTTTTTATTTGTATCCAAGAGAATATGCAGAGTTCTTTTTAAGCATAAATGGCAGCTTCCTATGTAAACACATCTGCACATTACTTTTATTACTTAACCATATATCATGGAGGTCATCCCATATTAGTAGATAAAGTGCCTACTCATTCTTTTTTATAACTGCATGGTATTCTGTGGTTTGAATGTACTTTAATTTATTTAGCCAGTTCACTATGATGGACTTTTGGATTTCTAATCTTTTGTTGCAATGAATAGTCTTAGACATTTTTCTTTCTTACACATGTGTTTGTGTAGGGTAAATTCCAAGAACTGGAGTCTCTATACCAGAGGGTATGTGCACTTGTATGATGGATAGTGCCAAACTGGCCTTCATAGAGGTTGGGCCAATTTACTTTCCCACCAGCAAGAGGACTAGGAGCCACCTGATGCTGAAGCATGTCCTGGACCCACAGCCCCGTTAGTCATCAAAGAAGTATCCATTTGTCTCAATAACTAGTGTGGAAGTACCAGCTGAGCTGCATCCCCAGAAGGAGCGCTGCTTGCCATTCCTGGAGCCAGAGAGGAGTCTGCATCTTACTGAATAGCCAAGCCTACCAAAATCTCAGCTGGAAAAGGAGAAGCCCTCTTTCCACCAACTGCTCCAGTCCTTGACCTCTAGGCTGGAGCTGCCTGATCAATGAGAGTCCTTTTAAAGAGACCAATCCACCTATCTTAGCAAGTCAAATCTTGGCTGCAACCCCTCTGATGGAATGGAGGAACACTGATAATTGAGTCGGGAGACTTAAGATGGCAGGGTGTACTATGGATGATCAACCACAGCATTTTACCGGATGGTTAAGTTAGCAAGTTATAGTTAATACATGGAGGAAGAGAGAAAAGAGGTAGGGCATGACTGTCTAATAAGCATTGATTAATGAAAGTATTAATTAACATTGCTTATGTTGTGAAAGCTGAGCACCATGACTGGGGCCACATGGTTTTGTACATGCTCATTTTTCAATCTGGTAAATGTTTATTAAAGTTTTAGTAATTCTGTGAAATGTTAATCGATTTACCCTCACCTCCATCCACTAAGGTTATAAACCAAAGCCTGGCACTTAGATTTTCCATTATAGCTATTGCTACTTTATAGTTCCATGTGCCATTTTCCTCCTTCCTATATGGGCTCTGTCTAAACACAGTAGATTAGTTGAGACTCTTTGGTCAAATAAATCAGTTGGGTCTTTTTAAGCCTCAATGTGGGGGTGTTATTAGAGGGATATTGGGGTATCCTGTAATTCATGGGTTGCAATACATTCAAACAGCAGACTGGGCTTAGGACCTGAAGCACTTTAGAAAACCCAGGCAGCTTTCTCTCCATCTCTCACCTTTGCTTGTGTCTTCGTTTTTTTTTTTGTTTTGTTTTGTTTTTTGTTGTTTTTTTTTTTTTTTTTAGCACCTCATTACAAATCAGTTACCATCAGCTCCAGATTTCACATATATTCTTTCCATCACCCAGAAAAAAGGAAAAAAAAATGACTTTCTTGGGGCGCCTGGCTGGGTGGCTCAGTCGGTTGGGCGTCCGACTTCAGCTCAGGTCATGATCTCACAGTTCGTGGGTTCAAGCCCCACATCAGGCTCTGTGCTGACAGCTCGGAGCCTGGAGCCTGCTTCAGATTCTGTCTCCCCCTCTCTCTGCCCCTCCCCTCCCCCCCCCCCAATAAAAACAAAAAAACAAATGTCTTTCTCACTTCCAATCTTCAAATCCTGGGAAAGGTCTCATTGGCCCAGTCGAGTGAGGTGCGCACCTCTAAAGTCAATTGTAGAAAGAGAACTGTGGGAACCATGTGGTTGGTGTGAATGCAGGGGGAGGGTGCTGTGTGGTTGGAGCGGCAAGAGAGCAGAAAGGGTTACTGTTCTTGAAACTCCAGATCCTACCCACTGTTTTTTAAAAACATTTTTTAATGTTTATTTTTGAGAGAGATCAAAGGGAGGAGGGGCAGAGAGAGAGGGAGAGACAGAATCTGAAGCAGGCTCCAGGCTTTGGGTTGTCAGCACAGAGCCCCACGTGGGGTTCAAACTCACGAGCTGTGAGATTATGACCTGAGCTGAAGTCAGATGCTTAACTGACTGAGCCACCCAGGCACCCCAGATCCTGCTCAATCCTCAACACCAGCTCATAGGATCAGAATTTTAGAACTGGAAAGGGTCTAGGAATCCACCTATTTAGAATTCTCCACTTTGTAGATGAAGAAATGGAGAGTCCCCTTCTATGATTATTCCTGTCCTTCACTTGAGTTGTTTCTGAGCATTTTTTCTCCAGGTTTAGCCTAGTTTTCCAAGCACCTGCCGTTAATGGCTACACAAAGCTGTTCTTTTCAAGTTTTTCTTCTTAGATCTGCTACTGCTTCAGAAGGCCTTTATGATTTTCGAGCTTACCCATTGGTTTTGCCTATTATCATTGCCTGTTCCTTCATTCTGGTTATCTTACAGGCACTTCCTCTGCTAATCACATAAATGCTGTGCCTCAGGACAGTGTCCTTAGCCATGTTGTTTTCTCAAGCTACACAGTTTGTTTAACTGATCTTGTTAACCTCAACACTTTTTAAATCTACATCTATATCTTAGGAGTCTCTCTTGAGCTCTAGAATATTATATTCAACATTGTGCTTAATATCTCTATTTGCATATACTACAGTCCTCTCAGAGTATGTCCAAAACCCAACTCAATCTTTTCAATAAAGTCTGTGTCCTTAATACAGTAAATAGTACCACCCTCCACCCAATTCTCCAGTTTAGACTTCCTCTTCTCATCCATCACCTTCCCCCAGTCACCAAGTCCTATATATCCTATTTGGGATCTGTTCACTCTATATCTTCCTCTGTATTTCCTTCGTCAGCTCTCTAATTAGACTGTTAGCACGTCCTAAATAGGGTCCCAACTGGTATTTCTATATCTAATCTGGACTCTTTTTTTTTTTTTTTCAAGTTTGGTATTAATTTTATTCTATTTTCTGTATAACTTTAAGTACATAAAGGTTTATTTCCACAGGCCTCAGGAAATGGGTAGAAGTCACAGGACAATCTCTCTTCCCACCAAAAAAAGTTGCATATTTTGGTAAGTGTCCTAGAGAGAAAAACTGTAATTTACATTAGCAATGCTGTGCAAGATTCTTACACGAGACCTAAAACCAGGCTTCAGTGGAGATTTTAGTCCTTTGTTCAGGTGCCTGGACAGAAACCAAAAGCAGTTGGGCATGACAGGGCAAAGGAGGCAGCGAAGACGGAGGGCAGGCACCTAGCATGGAAGAAGGAAGGAATTCCAGATTCCTTGGAATGGTGTAGTTTCCTTGTTTGTTTGTTTTGTCTTGTTTTGTTTTTGTTTAAGTCGTCTCTGTAGGAAGGTGCTGGGCAGGGATCCAAGTGAAAGAAAGGGTCCAAGACTCCTTTAACTGGCCTGGGCGCAGGGCTCTGCCCAGCGGCCGGTACAGGACAACCTACTCTCTCAGGTTCAGGCAGACCCAGGATGGAATGCAGAATAAAAGGAATGCCTACAGGAATCAATTTTGCTCGGAATGCTAGATGGCCAGGCTTCAGCCTCTGGTCCAGTGCGACCCCTGCCTCACCTGTCAACAGTGAAAAGTTAGTTTGGTTAGAAGAACCAGCTAGAATCACACCAGCCTCTGCTACCTTCGTGGGCATTGTTAGAAAAAGATGAACTTGTGTGAACATTCTGATCTGTTACTTCCTGGGGACCGCTTTATTCCTCCCACATGACTGTTGGTCAAATAACCCCCAAAGGCTGAAAGCTAAAACACAGCAGTCCTGGTGTGCAGTTCCTTAAGAATGGACTGGTGGTGTGGTTGAGCTGACAGGGAAAAGCCGCACCTTCCTGCAGAAGATCAACTGACCTGCTCTCCCACCCAAATCTCAGCCTAAGGTATATTTCAGTGAAGGCAGGTAGCTGTGCTTCTCAGAGCAGAGAAGCGGTTTAAGAGCAGAAAGGTAGAGGAAATCTAGAAAAGAACCGTCTTGATACAGATTTATCCCACGGTGTGAGGGAGAGGGCAAAGAACCCAGTGGCACTTCGCTTATCCAGCAATTTCTGTCACTGTGGTGACCAACTTCTGCCCGTTCCATAGGGTCTTGAACTGCTCAGGGACTGGGAATTCATTCTGGGGGGAAAAAATGGGTTTTAATCCAAGCTCCAAAAGAAGCTGGGATTAAATCTTACACTTTTCTCTCAATGCTTGCTTCCACTAAACTGTTAGAGCTATGTGCTATTAAAACAAGTGACATTTGGGGGCCCCTGGGTGGCTCAGTTAGTTAAGCATCCAACTCTTAATTTCAGTTCAGGTCATGATCTCACAGTACATGAGATTGAGCCCTGCCTCGGCTTCATGTGCTGACGGTACAGAGCCTGCTTGGGATTTTCTTTCTCCCTCTCTCTCTGCCCCTCCCCCACTCGTGCTGCACACACTCTCAAAACAAATTAAAAAAAAATTTTTAAGTGACATTTGGTTTCTTTCAGCAGGTCATACATTATGGCTGACATGCAAAATCTGGTAGAAAGATTGGAGAGGGCAGTGGGCCGCCTGGAGGCAGTATCTCATGCCTCTGACATGCACTGTGGCTATGGAGACAGTGCTCCATATGGGCAAACATTTGACTCACTGCTTACCGGTCCTGTGGCAGAGTGCCTGAAGATCAGTAAAGAGATTGAGAGAGATGTGCAAAAACATGAGGAGATGGTCCACACGGTCCTGAAGTTGGAGCAAACTCTTGGTTACAGCCTCTCCATGCCGGCAGCCAGCAGGCAGTAAGCTTTCTGATTTGTTGGCAACCATCTCAGAGCAGATCCAAGAAGTGATAACCTTCCCGGAGTTCTGCCTCACCTCCAGACTTGGACTCATCTTTCTATATTCCCCACTGCTACTAACATGATCATTCTAAAACGTATTCAGTCGAAAGTAACCTAATTACATTGCTCAAAATCCCTCAATGGGTTCTCATAACTTGAAGATAAACTTCATCTTCTGTATTCTTCTTAATACAGAACACTTGGTATAGAGCATTGCCTATTTTTCTGGCAGCGTCTTCCAAATTTTCCCTCAAGCATACTTTGCTCCAGCCATAAGGATCTCATGGTCCTGCAAATGTTCCATACTATTGCATGGTTTCTGGTCCTCAGCTGTGCTATTTTTCTTCCTTCTGCCTAATTTCTTTGTTCAGTTAGCTCCCCATCCTCCCAGATGTAACTTGTGTCACGTCATCAGGGACGACTATACAAAATTATGTCTTCTTGGAGGAGCACTTGGAATTCTTGGCTGAATTTACTAAATAAAGTGATAGGCTTTATATTCAAGGATTTTTTTTTTTTTTAATCAGAGAATGACACCATGGGGTTTTAACTTTATAATATTATTCTGGAATCAGTGCGTAAGACTATGGGGTCAACATGAAACAATATCCATACAATAGTGCACCACTTCAATTTGCTTCAAGTTGTTGCTTGCTTAACTTTCTTTTCTTATCCTTGCTACCATGGGTTTGCACTTTCAAAAAGAAAAAGAAAAAAAAAATCTAATCTTTGCTTTAGGCTCTGTTTTCTGGAAGACTCTGGCTAAGACAAGCTTATAACCCCAGTTTGATTAATCAGGAAGAAGGGAGAATTTTTGGATTTGTTTTTGAGGTATTAGGGAAATAGACTTCCTTTTTTCCCCACTAGATACAAATCTGAAAGGCTATATCCCTGGAAGCTACTGGCAGTATAAGAGGAGGGAGGTTGCTTAGAAATGAGCAAACACAGAGGAAACTGATCCAAGAAATGAACCGAAAATTTAAATCCCATCACACTATTTGACCCTGGATCAAGCCTCACCTGAAGGTAGAGCCCCTGGCTTTTGAATCTCTTAAAAATGAATAAACTCTAATTGATTGAAGGCTTCAAATATCCTACATCTGAAGCTGCCTGTGTTTAGAAAAAGGCCTCAGTCTTATATCCTTGGCTCATTTCCAACTCCCTCAACTTCCTTAGGGCTATCTCCTCTGGCTTTCTCCAAGTAAGCAATGCCCTTTTCAATGATCAGAAATAGGTGTTTGGCTGAAGAGAGGCTGATCTTTTTTGTTTTGTTTTGTTTTTTGAGAGGCTGATCTTAATATGTGGAAGAAAAGATTCTCAAATACAGAATATTGCCAGTGAGGGCTTCTCTTGAACATATAAAAATTCTGTCAATTATGGTTCTAGCACCTGTGAGGAACACAAACTTGAGCAAAATAAATTCCCTGCCCTTAGACTCTGATGCCCTAGAGGAGCGCTGTCCAAGAGAAATATAATGTGAGCCACAACACAAATGTGATCCATATATGCAATTTAAAATTTTCTGGGCAGCCACAGTAATACAATAAAAGGCAATAAGGAAAATTAATTTTATAATATATTCATTTAACCCAATATTTCCAGAATATTATAATTTCAACAGGTAACCAATATAAAAAATTAATGTGTTATTTTCATTTGGGGGGGTACTAAGTTTTCAAAATCTGGTATTAAGTCATCTCATTTTGGACTAGCCACATTACCAGTGCTCAAGAGCCACATGTGATTGGTGGTTACATCATTGGCCAGTGCAGCTCTAGAGAGTAATCATACAGATAAACACTTTTATCCTATAGACTCTTATGTGGTAGACTGTAATCAGGGCTATGTTGGGCAAATTTGAGTGCCCAATATGTTGAGCGCAAATTTTGCGCTCTTCTAGCACCTGTGAGGAACACAATGTATACACAGTGTATACATTGTATACATGTAGTGACATGCCCGCACTTCTTAGGATAGCCTTTTGGGGAAAGGGCATGGCATTGTTAAATTTGAGTCCCTCAGTGTTGAGAATGAAAGCTTTGGGTGACACGGTCCTACTGTCTCGGGAATCTCTTCCGTTTCACTCCCCTCTGTATCACCCCTCCCCCAAACTTCATTTGAAGATAGGTGCATGTGGGAAAGGGTTGAAAAAAGGCTTGCCTGGCATTGGAAGTTACATTTTGGCTACAGAAGGTTATAGTGGGGAGGAGGCAGAAACCTCCAGCCTCAGTCCAGCAACACCTACTCATTTCACTTAATTAAAAAGATTTCTCTCAACTTTCATATTTCTTAGATCAAGGATATTTTCCTACCCAACCACAAAATCACTATCATACCAGGATACTTATAATTGATAGATACTATTATCTAATATACAAGTCACATTTAATTTCCCTAATTATCCTTTCTAGTATTTTCTATTTTACTTCTAAGAGATCCTGGGGCGCCTGGGTGGCTCAGTTGGTTGTGTGGGACTTTGGCTCAGGTCATGATCTTGTGGTTAGTGGGTTCCAGCCCCAAGTCCGGCTTTGTGTTGACAGCTCAGAGCCTGGAACATGCTTTGGATTCTGTGTCTCCCTCTCTCTCTCTCTCTGCTCCTCCCCAACTTGCACTCTGTCTCAAAATAAAAATAAAACATTCAAAAAATTAAAAAAAAAATCTTTTCCCTATTTTGAAGTCCAAACAATACTGTATTATATTCTAAAAGCTTTATAGTTTAGCTTTTCACATTTAGGACTTTAATACTCCTGGAATTGATTTTTGTGAGGAAGTAAGATAAGAGGTATCATTTTATAGATTTTTTTCATAAGGATACCCTGCGGTCACAGAACCTTCATTGAAAGACCATCTTTTCTCCGTTGCTATGCGATGCTACCTTAATCGTAAATCAAGTGTCTCGTATGTGATAAAAACGTAAAGAAAAGCAAGGAAGTGACTGTCATAAAAATCAGGCTAGTAGTTTCCTCGGGAAGGAGGCATGGGAGTGTATTTGGAAAGGGCTTGTCACTTTTCTGCTTTTGATCTAACAGTGACCTATCTTTTCAATACTTTTATTTGCCTTTGTTTCCTATTTCAGAATAGAGCTGTTATACTTCCCAATAAAAAGGCTAAGACGGGCGCCAGCATCTTTGCAAAGGGAGTTTGTGGTTGTTCTCAGCTGGGAAAGCTGGCGCGAGGGGCAGAGCGGGTGCGGAGTCCAAGAGAGGCAAAGCCAAGACGCAGCCGGTGCACCGGGGACAGGGACGCGCCCACGACGCTCCCGGACCCCCGCCTGGAGGGGCCGCAGTGAGAGCTTCTGGGACAGGTGACAGCGCAGTTCCGTCCGGAGATAAGCCACACGCACAGCCAGCCGCCCGCGGGGACAGCCCGCCCAAAGGCTGCCGATCGCCTTTAGCGCCCTGCTCGCCCCGCCGCTAGAGGGAGTCCGCTCCGCCGTGGACTCGAGAAGCGTGCTGCGCCACCGCGGCCTCTGGGAGGGGGCGGGCCTCGGACCGCCGCTGGGCATTCTGGGCCAGCGCTCCCGCCGCGCCTGTGCGCACCGCCCCGTAGCGGAGAGCTTTGTGCTCAAGCTCCCCCTGCAGGTCCGCGGTAGAGTCCGGGAGCAGTAACGAGGCCGCGGCGGAGCCGGGGAGAGCCCGGGTTTCGGAGGAGTAGCCAAGGTTAGGATCAGGCCGGCGAATGGGTGGCTGAGCGGCTGCGGTGTGGAGCCCTGGGGTCTGTTCCCGCGGTTGCCGCGATCCCCGGGCGGGAGCGGCCCCCGGGCAGCGGCTTGTAGTGTCTGCCTTCGCAGGCCAGACTCCTGTGGGTTCTGGCCCTTTCCTGGAGGTCCGCTGGGACCTCTTCCCGAGGCCGGCGACCCCTTGCTGTCATTTCCGGCTCCTCCAAGACATTGTAGGGAGTGCTCAGTAAACTTTAGGACGGGCATGGAATTGCTGGGGCGACAGTGGTCTGGGGCCGGTGGAAAGGTCCTGGCTGAAGGCAAGCGCTGTCGGAGCCCACAAGTCCGGGCTGCACCGAACAAGTCAGAATGTAGAGGGTGAAGGTAGTAGCAGTGCCACAGGCAGCAGGAACCCATCAGAGAAGAAAAGCCTCTCACCTGGGGTCTTTGCCCAGCACCTCGGCTGAGGTTTGGGGCTGGAAGAGGGAACTGGTCTTGGAGCTCCTGGGTGACTTTGGCTATTTTTGATTCTCTTGTTTGCAGGGAGCGAGGATTGAATTAAGTAACTACATCCGGGGTGTGGAGAAAACGAAGAAGTCTTGGAGGGTTTGATCCAGGAGAGAGGCAAGCGTTACCTAGCTTCTGGGATGGGCCACAGCCTGTGCAGTGTGGATCAGAGAGGAGGAAATGCCACAATGTGAGGGACTGGACAGGTGAGAAAGGAAAAGTCCCCATTCTACCACAGCAAGGTACAGAGTTGCTAATCTGGATTCTTCAGTGCAGACCTGGTTTTTCAGAGCTCCTTTCTCCTCCCCTACCCCTGTCATTTCAGCATTCTGCACTTCCTGGTAAGGGGAAAGATCAGCCAAGTCCCAGGGGAGTAGAAGTTTCTTCTCTCCTAAAGTTTAAACTCAATTTGTCAAAAGGAATAGAAATGCTATCTCGTCTCTTCCTTGAGTAGGGGAAGGAGATCCACATTTGTTGAATGCTAGTATGTTTGTTTTGTTTTATCACTATTTTGAGTAGCTGAGGACAGTTGGAGGGGATACTGTGTCAGTAGCGTCAGGAAAACGAAGAACTTGCTCAAGAGCACTCAAAGGCAAGCGGCATGTTACTGAATACTACTGACCTAGTCAGGATTAGGTTTAGAATCTAGATCCCCACGACCCCCAGACTCTTGACACTATGCTGGTATTTCCCAAACATTTCATTCATTTACCACCTGAGGATTGTTGCCATTCCTGTGTACTACGTGTATTGTTATTTTCATGTTTAAAATTTTTAAATTTCATTTATTTAAAGACCACACTTGTCCTAAGAAACACTCTCTATGAAATGATGCATTGGATTTATGCATTTGAATATAGCTTTATATGCTAAGATGTGTCTAAAAATGTTGAAATCATTTGAAATCATCTCATGTGAACCATGTGAAATCATCTCATGTCAGAAAAATACAAACTGCATTCCGAGACAGTGTGCTGTATTATGCCCTTGCCTGGAATTTTTCTGTGCAGGAAAGTCCAGGCAACACATCTGAGTCTAAATTGCTCATCCCCAGTGTATTGTTTTCTTCGCTTAGATGAACAATTTCACAGAGAATGCCTCCTTTTTGTTTCTTCTCTACAGAACGTTTTGCTTAACCTGTTCAGGGCTACCCTATTCTCAGTATGTAAAACAAGTAACAAAGTTCATAACTTTCAGGAGCTTACTCTCTCTCTGCCTCTCCTTCTCCCCCCCACCCCAGGGAGTTAGTACAGACACATAGAATAATCTAAATCACTACTGTCCAAAAAGAACATTTCTATAATGTGATACCCCCTAGCCACATATAGCTACTAATTACTGGAAATGTGCCTAATGCAGCAGAGAAATTGAGTTTTAAGTTTTATTTTATTTTAGTTAATTTAAATTTAAGTAGCTGTATGTGGCTGGTGGCTACATATTGGCCAACCCAGATCTATATATTTGAAATAAAATGTTTTCAAGGTCCATTGATTTAGATTTAGATTTAGTGCCCTCCCCCAGCGGGGAAAAACACCCAAAGTGTACATGTTAATTGCCATTTAACTTCATTTTCTTGACAGAAGATGAAGATTCTTTCCAACTTTCAGGGACTTCATGGTCCAAATAACATTAGTCATTTTGAAACTGTCATCATCCAAGGCACATTTATAATTTGAGACACTTATGTAAATGTGCATCTTCTGTGTTTTATCACTATTGAAGTATCCTCTAAAGCAATAACTTTATAGGATATAAGCAGAAATCTTAGCATTGCATTACTTTTGTTCATTGCAAATAACTTCTCTGCCAGCTGTGTATGTTTTCTTTCATTAGGGACATTTAGACTATTTAAAAATGAGTTAAGTACAACCATAGCAAATATTAATACCATTTTCAATATATCAGTTCTTAAGTTTTTAATATGGAATTTGGTGCATTCAGTTTCTTCATTGCTTAATAGCAAAGAGGAAATTTAGTTCATAGTTACCTCAATCAGTTTAAATTCTGCGTCAGATTATTTTCCTGGCACCCAAAGTCCAATACTGGTGGACCGGTCATACCTTGTTTTGTTTTGTTTTTAACCTATGCTAGGTTAGATATGTGAGATTAGGAAGAAGGCTTAAAAAGAGTATCTTTACAAAATAGTTTGCCTAGTTTCTTAGGATTAAAAATGTTTGAGAGACAAAACAAATCAAACATAATGTGTGGTCTTTGTTTCCTGATTTAAAGAAAAGCTATTTAAGACATTTTAGGGCCGCTGGGGAAATTTGAATAAGGAGGGGAGTATTAGGGAATTATTAATTTTGTTAGTTGTGATAACAGTAATGTAGTTAATGTAGGAGAATGTCCTTATCTGGAAATGAATGCTGAAGCATTTATATCTGAAGTGTTAGGAGATCTACAGTTTACTTTAAAATAGCCAAAAATGCACACATGAAAGATGCAAATACAGCAGCATGTCAACAGTTGTTTAGGTGTTGTGTATATATATAGATGTTCATTGTTCTATTTCTTTGTATGTGTGAATTTTTTTTGTAGTAAAAATTAAAAAAAAAAAAAAAGAGTACCTGTCCCACAGTAGAGTAGTGAGATATTGGATGTGAAGCACTTGGCTCAATGTCTAGCACTCAATAACTGCACAATAAATATTCAATATTATAGCAAATACTGTAGTATTTTATTAGTGCTTATTGACAAATATTTTCCATCATAAGCTAATTTCTTGTGGGGAGAAAAAATAAACTTAGTGGGAAACACCAATTTCTGTTAGGATAATTTATAAAGTCAGTAAGGATAAAGTAAAACACACCAAGAGCTTTTCCTCCTTGCCATTTCCTTAGTATATTTCAAATCTTGAAAGCAGTGGATTTCCACATGTTGCTGTGAACATCCTCTCTCATGACTTCATGCTATTACCTTTTTTTTTAAGTTTATTTATTTTGAGAAAGTGACAGCAGGGGAGGGGCAGAGAGAGAAAGGTAGAGAGAGAATTCCAAGTAGGCTCCGTGCAGAGCCTGACATGGGGCCCAAACCCACAAACCGTAAGATCATGACCTGAGCTGAAACCAAGACCCAGATGCCCAACTGACCAAGCTACCTGGGTACGCTGTATGCTATTACTTTGTGTATGAGCAGATCTATTGGTATTTGTCTATAGTTAGTCTTTGAATTTTGCTATACTATGTTCCTGAGAACTACATTGTAAAACAGTCATCATAGAGCTGATTTTTCTCAAGGAATAGTTTGTAATTGAGTTTCATTTTCTTAGTCAAGGATTTTGTATTAGAAGAATCATAAAAGTGGCCATGTTTTTACCAACATTGCTCCAACATTTACAAAGATCTATACATTTCTAAATAATGAAATAATATTCCAAGTCAGTAGAACGTTGAAGCAGAAAAAGCAAACCTCAAATCTCCTTTTAAATGAAGAAATCGAGGCCAACGCAATTCTGTTGCGTTGCTGGTTGGTCGTAAATAGCTAGGCTTCTTAAAGAATGTAAATAAATAGTCATGATTCTTTTTACCTTATTAGAATTTGAAAGTGCTTTGGATAAATTTGTTATTTGGATAATACATTTCTTTAACACGACATTGCAGGGCCTTGTGCCATGGCAGAGAATGGGGAAGAGGAGACGGGGTCAGTAGAGGCCTCAGGGTTCTCAGACTTGAGTGACTCAGAGTTGCTAGAGTATCTGGACCTGGAAGATACTCAGGAGTCAAGTGCATCACTTAGCAAGCCTGGTCCTTCTTCTGAACTCCCTGGGAAGGATGACAAGCTCACAAGCTTACCAAAGTGGAAAAGAGGATTGGATGTCTCATCACCTATGGAGCGATTCCACCTTAAATATTTGTATGTCACTGACTTGTCTACTCAAGACTGGTGTGAACAGCAAATGGTATATGGGAAGGAGCTTCCTGGTTTCTTGGCTCCTGAGAAGGCAGCTGTTTTGGACACCGGTGCCAGCATCCACCTAGCTAGAGAACTAGAAGTTCATGATCTTGTGACTGTCCCCACCACCACTAAAGAAGATGCTTGGGCAGTTAAGTTTTTGAATATATTATCAATGATTCCTGTCCTGCAGTCAGAAGGACGCATCAGAGAGTTTCCAGTGTTTGGAGAAGTGGAGGGTGTGCTGCTTGTTGGAGTAATTGATGAGCTGCACTATACCGCCAAGGGGGAACTGGAACTGGCTGAACTTAAGACACGCAGGCGCCCTATGCTCCCTTTGGAAGCTCAGAAGAAAAAAGACTGTTTTCAAATCCGCCTATACAAATATATCTTTGATGCCATGGTTCAAGGGAAAGTGACCAGTGCTAGCCTAATCCACCACGCAAAATTATGTCCAGACAAGCCACTGGGACCTTCAGTGCTGAGGCATGCCCGGCAGGGAGGCTTCTCTGTAAAGTCCTTGGGTGACCTCATGGAGCTAGTCTTCTTGTCTCTAACACTGTCTGACCTCCCAGTTATTGATATCCTAAAGATTGAGTACATCCACCAAGAGACTGCCACAGTGCTGGGTACAGAGATTGTGGCCTTTGAAGAGAAGGAGGTGAGAGGCAAGGTACAGCACTATATGGCCTACTGGATGGGCCACCGAGAACCTCAAGGGGTTGATGTGGAGGAGGCTTGGAAGTGCCGGACATGCAACTATGCAGATATCTGTGAATGGAGGAAGGGTGGTGGGGTGCCCAGCTCCATTCTAGAGCCCCTAGCCAAAAAAGTGAAATGAACAGAAGGGTATGCCTTCAGGAACTTTCAGCCTCCCTGCTTCTAATGTACTCAGCAGAGGAAAAGAGGACCAATTTTTGAACTTAGCTTTCATGGAGAATATTCTTATTTTGGTTCTTTTCATATTTTCTCAGACTCTAACCACTCAAGTCAAGACCAAGTTTCAGGGGTGAGTGGGAGGAATCTGAGGCTATAGGTCCCTGGAACTTTGCTGTGAATTGCCAAGAAGACAGTTGCTCATCGTGGCTGGAGCAAAGGGCATCCTTCAGCAATCATTGCTTTCCTAAGAAGATCCTAAACTTTCTGTTAAGTCCTTTCCCTGTTTTTTCTTAGTTAACACTTTCTACATTTTATATAATAAAATAGAATGAAATGCTGTCCAAGTCAGTCGAACTGATTTTTTTTTCATAATCTCAATCCTTCAAAAATGACCACAATAAATAGTTGTGTCTTACATGTGTACAACAGAAAATATGAACAAGAATATGCTTCATAGTACTTTCACAATAGCAAAACCTAACCCTAGAAACTGTCCAGGTCCCCATCATCAGAAGAGTGTGGACGATGTACAGCAACCAAAAGAAATGAGCCACAATGACACACAACAGTGTGGTTAGCACAGTTAAGTGAAAAGTCCCCAAAGGTTACATACAGTATGGTGCCCTTTTTATAAAGGGAGAACCAAAAAATTAAACACATTTTAAGGAAAATGTGAAGATAGTGAAGAGGAATCTCAGTGCATTTTAGAAGATAGTGGAGCTCTTGGTTGCAAACATCACCAAAGAGGCCAGAGGAAAGAATGATATGGACATCACCTGGAAGGAAAAGGCTTGTTTATGCAGTCACTACTGGAGAATTTGCATATATAGGTGGAAAGGGGAGGAGAGTTGGCAGGGGTTGAGTTTATTTTTTATTTTATTTGTTTATTCTTTATTTTATTCTTATTTTATTATTTACTTTTTTTTTTTTTTTTTTTTTTTTAATTTTAGAAAGAGTGTGTGAGCCGGGGAGGGGCAGAGAGAGAGGATCTTAAGCAGACTCCATGCTCAGTGTGGAGCGTAACGTGGGGCTTGATCTCACAACCCCGAGATCTGACCTGAGCTGAAATCAAGAGTTGGACGCATAACTGACTGAGCCACCTAGGTGCCCCAGGAGTGGAGTTTCTATATGAACTAGAAGGTCAAGAGGCAGCAGAACATGGTGAATATTGTTAATGTGACTCCATGTTTTTTTTTTTTTTTTTAATTTTTTAAATCTTTATTTTTGAGAGAGAGTGAGAGACAGAGCATGAACGAGGGAGGGGCAGAGAGTGAGGAAGACACAGAATCTGAAACAGGCTGCAGGCTCTGAAGTGTCAGCACAGAGCCCAATGCAGGGCTTGAACTCATGAACTGCGAGATCATGACCTGAGCCAAAGTTGGACGCTTAACCAACTGAGCCACCCAGGCGCCCCAATGTGACTCCATGTTCTATGTGAACTGGTAAAACCTGGACATTTTTGGAGTTACAGTAGATTACCTCTGGAGGTGTTTTGAGCTATACACAACTTTTCTTATGGACAATGGGAATCTTGGGGTAATAACTCTCATTTACTGAATGAATATTATGTGCCAGGCATCATGCTTAGCACTTTGATGATTAAATCTGTATATCCGTTAATTATCCCTGATGAGGGAATTGAGGCTTAGAAGGGTTATAAAACACAGTTTGAAAGTGGTAGACTCCAGCCTAGATATGTCTGACTGCAGTGCTTATGTTCTTAACCATTATGCTGTAAAGTATTTCTTGCTGTTGTTAAGCCCCCTACATGGTATCTTATTCTAGACCCTAGGAAGTTTGGAATCAAATTGGGGGCATAGTAAATAAACTGGACTTTATAGAATCAAGAGTATTAAGCTAACAGTCTTCAAGAAAACAGCTTGTCAGGGTTCTGATGGCATCATGTTGGATATACTAGAAGGTTTAAAAAGAGGGAAAAGAAAAATAAGTTGGTTTCAGACAGTGACATTGTCAGAATTCAGTAGTTCTGTAATTCAGTAATACCCTGAGCTCTCAAATCCTTATTATTTTTTAATGTTTATTTATTTTTGAGAGAGAGAGACAGAGCGTGAGTAGGGGAGGAGCAGAGAGAAGGAGACACAGAATCTGAAGCAGGCTCCGGGTTCTGAGCTGTCAGCACAGGGGCCCATGCGGGACTTGAACTCACAGACCGCAAGATCATGACCTGAGCTCAAGTCAGATGCCCATCCGACTGAGCTACCCAGGAGCCCCTCAGATTTTTATTTTAAGTTAACATCTCCTAGTCATCACTTTATGGTTTCTCACAAGGTAAGTTGAGACCTCTGTAGTTGGGGTCACCCCAGGATCATTGATGCTATTCTCTACAACAAATGCTTCCCGGGTTTGCAGCCTCCACATAGCTAATAATGTCATCTTTTCCTTGCAAATTCTGCCTAAAGGTATCTGAACTCAAAATTATGGACCTCTTGAATATTCAGTGAGCAGTTAAATGAAAAGAGATATCATAACAAAGCTATTTCTTGGTTTTTTAAAATTTGCTTCCTTTAGTAAATAATTTAATCTTATTAAATTTGCATCCCTCTGCTTATTTTTAATGAGGAGTTTAATCTTTTAAAATTATTCTTAAAGGCCAGTTTGTTGCATGTCTTTTAATTTTCTCCATGGTGGATTTTTCTTTTTTCTTTTAACATTTATTTATTTTTGAGAGGCAGAGAGAGACAGAGCATGAGCAGGGGAGGGGCAGAGAGAGAGAGAGACAGACAGAATCCGAAGCAGGGGAGGGGCTCTGAGCTGTCAGCACAGAGCCCAACACAGGGCTCGAACCCTCAAACTGCGAGATCATGACCTGAGCTGAAGTTGGACGCATAACCAACTGAGCCACCCAAGCACCCCATTCTTTTTTTTTTTTTTTTAATTAAAAAAATTTTTTTCACTCTTTAGTTTTTGAGAGAGAAACAGAGCACAAGGGAGGGGGGTGGGCAGAGAGAGAGGGAGACACAGAATATGAAGCAGGTTCCAGGGTCTGAGTTGTCAGCACAGGGCCCGATGCAGGGCTCGAACTCACGGACCATGAGATCATGACCTGAGCTGAAGTCAGACGTTTAACCAACTGAGCCACCCAGGCTCCCCCATGATGGAATTTTCTGATTAAATAATACATGCTTATTATAAAAGTACATTAAAATGTAAGGAATAAGTTACTTCCTTTAAAAATTTTCAACTATTGCTTTGGTTATTGCTTCTCTGTTTTGTTTTGATTCTCTGATATTCATCAGAGAATCCATATGTTTAGAAACCCTGCTGGTGTGGTGAGTGTGACAAGAGCCACAGGTAGAATATAGGCCTTCAAGTTCTTCAGAGAGATTATATGAGAGAAAGGCCCCATAAAGGTGTGAAGAGAGATAGAGGTTTTAGTGACAGCTCAAAACATAACATCTATTAGAGTATAGTAGGAGAGGAACCAAAGAAGTGTGTTGTGTGTGGTAAGAGCTTCAGCCAAAATGCAAATATTTCTTCATGTACATCACAGTCCACACCGGAGAAAAACTTTATACATGTGGTAATTGTGCTGAGGCCTTCAGAGCTCAAGTCTTTATATTCATCAGAAAATACATTGCAGAGGAGTTTAAGGAGCTTTGGTCAAAGCTTAGATGATCAAAATAATCTTTTCACACATAGGGACCTATGAAAGTCAAGAATGTACCAACGTTTTCAGTCACAGCACAGGTATTCACATTCATTGCACAGGACATATAGGAGAGAGAGTCCATAAAAATGAAAGTAATACAAAATAGTATGGGGCTTTAATACCCCACTTACCTCGATGGATAGATCATCTAGACAGAAAGTCAATAAGGATACATTGGCCTTATGACACCTATTAAATCCATCTGATAGGTGTCATAAGGCCAATGTATCCTTATTGACTTTCTGTCTAGATGATCTATCCATTGAGGTAAGTGGGGTATTAAAGCCCCATACTATTGTATTACTTTCATTTAAGAGCACATGGGACATCCCATAGGATACATCACAGGTTAGGCCACAAGATGAGTCTCTAAATTCAAGAAGATTGAAATCCTATCAAGCATCTTTTGCAACTACTGTGGTATGAAATTAGAAATCAATTACAAGAATAAAACTGGAAAAAAACACAAACACATGGAGACTAAACACCTGCTGCTAAACAGCTAATGGGGCAATGAATAAATCAAAGATGAAGTTAAAATCACATTGAGGCAAACGAAAATGGGCATACAACATTCCAAAATCTATGGGATGTAGCAAAAGCAGTTCTAAGAGGGAAGTTTATATTGATATAGGCCTACCTACTTCAAGAAACAAGAAAAATTCAAAATAAATACCTTTATACCTAAAGGAACTAGAAACAGAAGAGTAAGCAAAGCCCAAAGTTAGTAGAACAAAGGAGATAAGAGCAGAAATAGATGAAATAGAGATTTTAAAAACAATAGCAAAGGGGTGCCTGGTTGACTCAGTTGGTTAAGCATCTGACTCTTGATCTCAGGTCAGGTCATGATCTCACGGTTTGTGAGATTGAGCCCTGCTTTAGGCTCTGCACTGACAGCGCAGAGCCTGCTTGCAATTCTCTCTCTCTCTCTCTCTCTCTCTCTCTCTCTCTCTGTCTCTGCTCCTTCCCCACTTGAACTCTCTCTCGCCCTCCCTCTCAAATAAACTTTTAAAATAATAAATAACCATAGCAAAGATCAATGAAATGAAAAATCAGTTCTTTGAAAAGATAAACATAATTGATAAGCTCTAGGCCCACTCATCAAGACAAAAAGAGAAGGGGCCTAAATAAACCCAGGAATGAAAAAGGAGAAGTTACAACTGACACTACAGAAATACAAAGGATCATAAGAAACCACAAAGAACAATTATATGCCAACAAATTGGAAAACCTAGAAGAAATGGATAGATTCCTAGGAACATATAACTTTCCAAAACTGATTTACAAAGAAATAGAAAATTCGATAGACCAGGGTGCCTGGTTGGCTCAGTTGGTTACCTGTCTGACTCTTGATTTTGGCTCAGGTCATGATCTCACACTTCATGAGTTGAGCCCCTGCTCAATCTGCACTGATGGCACGGAGCCTGGTTGGGATTCTCTCTCCCCCCTCTCTCTGCCCCTCCCTTGCTTGCTTGGGATTCTCTCTCCCCTCCCTTGCTTGCTTGCTCTCTCTCTCTCTCTCACTCTCTCCCTCTCTCAAAATAAAAAACATAAAAAAAAATCTGAATAGACCAATACAAGCGATGAAATTGAATCAATATTTTTAAAAACTCCAAAAACAAAAAGTCTAGGACCAGACAGCTTCATAGATGAAATCTGCCAAACATTTAATGATGAGTTAGTACTTCTTCTTTTCAAGTTATTCCAAAACATTGAAGAGGAAGGAACATTTATACACTCATGAGGCAAACAGGTGCACGAATAGATGCTCAACGTCAGCTATCAACAGGGAAAATGCAAATCAAAACTACAATGAGATCACCTTACACCTGTCAGATTGGCTATTATCAAAGGAAGGAAGGAAGGAAGGAAGGAAGGAAGGAAGGAAGGAAGGAAGGAAGAGAACGAACAAGTGTTGGCAAGGATGTGGAGAAAAGGGAACCCTTCCTTATACACCATTGGTGGGAATGTAAAGTGGTGCAACCACAATGGAAAAAAATATGGAAATTCCTCAAAAAATTAAGAATAGAACTGCCAGGTGATCTAGCAATACCACATCCAGGTATTTATCCAAAACAAAAAAGCCAAAACACAAACACCAATTTGAAGAGATATATGCACCACCATATTCACTGCAGCATTATTTACAATAGTTAAGATATGGAAGTAACCTGAGTGCCCATCAATAGATGAATGGGTAAAGAAAATGTGATGTGTGTACACACACACACACACACACACACACACACACAGGAATAGGGAATATTATTCAGCCGTAAAAGAATGAAATCTTATCATTTGTGACAACATGAATGGACCTAGACAGTATTGTGCTAAGTGAAATCAATCAGATAAAGACAAATATCATATAACTTCACCTATATATGGAATCTGGAAAACAAAACAAATGAACAAATAGAACAACAGAAATAGACTCATAGATATGGGAAACAAGTTCTATGACACATTTAATGGAGATAAAACTATGGACAATTGTATATTCAGTATTGCAAATATTTATTTAGCACCTATTATGTGCCGGGTTCTACTCACACAAATTCCAATGTGTGGGCTTTCCCCCACCACCAAACAATCCTCTGATACTACTTGATGATAGTGTTAGATACCACAGGTTGAGGGTTCAGTCCTACAAGCTTACCCTTTTCCCCCCACTTCAGATGCCCATCGCGAGTCCAGATTGTCATCTGTGCTTTTGACTTGCTAGCTATAGAATGGAGGTTCCAACAACCCCTTCCTTAGGTTTGACTAATTTGCTAGGCAGGTCACAAAGCTTGGAGAAACATTTTTATTTTCTAGATTACCAGTTATTATAAAAGGATATATAACTCAGGGACAGCCATATGGAAGAGATGCATAGGGCAAGGTATGGGGAAAGGGAAAAGAGTTTCCATGCCCTTTCTGGGCCAACACTCTCTCTGTACCTACATGTGTTCACCAACCCACAAAGTCTGTGAGCCCTGTCCTTTGAGTTTTTATGGAGGCTTCATCACATAGGCACAATTGATTAAGTTATTGATGACTGGCAATTGATTCAACCTCCAGCCTCTCTTCCCCTCCCCAGAAGTCAGGGAGTTGGGACTGAAAGTTTCAACTCTCTAATCTCCAATTATATGATTGGTTCTCCTGGCAGCCAGCTCCCATGCTTAGGTACAGTACAAAATCACTTCAGTAATATAACAAAAGACACCGTTATTGCTCTCATCACTTAGGAAATTCCAAGACTTTTAGGAGCTCTGAACCAAAAACAGGGATGAAGATCAAATATATATTTCTTATTATAAATCACAGTATTGCCAAACAAAAATATGTGCTTTCATAAACATATATACTATGAGAAAAAGAAAAGGAATAAGAGAAATCAAGGATGGCTCCTAAATTTTTGCTTGAGTAATGAGGTGGTGATGGTGCATTTATTGAACCAGAAGTGCTAGATTGGGGATGGGAGAAGGCAGGGATTAATTGGCTTGGAAGTGTGAAGTTGGAGGTGACGTTGAGATTTTTAAGGGGAGATTTCAGGTAGGCATAAGGAGTTAGAGGTCTGCTGTTCAGGGGAGAAACGAAAGATGGAAATACAGATTTTCAGTCATCACTCATCATCACGTAAATGGTATTTCAAGCCATGGGACCGAATGAGATCATTCAGAGGACAATTTCAGAAAGCAAAGGCTGAAGGTCAAACCCTTGAGTATTCCAACATTTGGAGGAGGAACAGAGGAACAGAGTTTTAGTAAAGGAAATACAGAAGTAGTCTGAGTGAAGTGGGAGAAACTAGCTTTTATGAGATGTCCTCGAAACCAAGATAAGGAAGTATTTTAATTGTGTTGAATGCTGTTGAGGTCAAATATAATGAGGACAGAATTGGAATTGGTAACTTGACAAGATCAGTTTTAGGAGAGTAGAGTCAAGAAGCTATTAGAGTGGACTGCAGAGAGAATTGGAGGTGTGAAGATGTAGACAGCAACAAGGGGCAGCTCTTTAGAAAGATTTTTCTATGAAGGAAAGTTAGGAAATGGTGCAGTTGTTCAAATGGGCTACAGGTTAAGAAAGGATTTTTGTTTGTTTTTTTGTTTTTTAAAAAAATTTTTTTTAACGTTTATTTATTTTTGAGACAGAGAGAGACAGCATGAACGGGGGAGGGTCAGAGAGAGAGAGAGAGAGAGAGAGACAGAATCCGAAACAGGCTCCAGGCTCTGAGCAGTCAGCACAGAGCCCCACACGGGGCTTGAACTCACAGACCGCGAGATCATGACCTGAGCCGAAGTTGGACGCTTAACCGACTGAGCCAGCCAGGCGCTCCAAGAAAGGATTTTTTTTTTTTAAGATATAAAAAAACATTTTTATGACATTGAAAATGCCAATGAATACAGTGGCTACTAATATCAAGTGGGCTCTTAATGCTACCAAGCAATAGTACTGTATTTCCTTAATCCATTCACTCTTCCACATTCTTTTTTTCCCCCCCTTTAACGTTTATTTTTGAGAGAGAGAGGGCTCACAAGTGGGGGACAGGAGGGGCGGAGAGAGGGAGACACAGAAGCAGGCTCCAAGCTCCGAGCTGTCAGCACAGAGCCCAACGGGGGACTCAAACCCATGAACCATGAGATCATGACCTGAGCCAAAGTCAGACGCCAACCGATGAGCCGCCCAGGTGCCCCCACTCTTCCACATTCCTAAATAACATTAGAATCTCAGGTGCCATTGATTATAAGATACATAATTATTTCACATACTTTCAAAGAGAAAAAACATGCTGCCAGTTAAACTATAGCATGCCATCATTTGTAAAATACCAGTTTTGCAGATGTTCAAATATGAAAAAAGTGTATATTAGAATCAATGTCCTACAGTATTACTTTTCTCTCCTCAAATCTCCAATACCTTCTCCCTTCCTTCATTTTCAGCTTCCTATTTAACTAAGAAAATACAAGCATTCAGAAGAAGATAGGCTCATTCTCACACCACTAAATCTGTATCTCACCTGTACCTATAAATTCTGACTCCCTTTTTATTTCAATGGACGAATGGTCCACGCTCACAACTGATCCTTCCACAGTGTACTGAATCCCATCCCTTTTCTCCAGAAGGACTTTTCTTCCTGCAACTATCCCATTTCTCCTGTATTCTCCCTCTACTGTATAATTTTAATTAGCATACATACTATAATTTCTTCCATCTTAAAAAAAATTCTGGACCCCCAAATCTATATGCAACGACAGCTTTCTTTTTCTACTCATCTTAAAAAAGCCAAACTTCTTAAAAGTACTGCCTGTACTTGCTTTCCACACTTCCTCTCTTCCCACTCTTATCAAATTCCACTCATTCCACTCCTATCAAATTCTTATCAGATTTTATTGAAATTCTACCACTACGCCAAAATGGGATATTTCAACAGCCTCCACAATGCTAAATCCAATGGTCAATTCTTAGTGATCATCCTACTTGACTAAATTAGCAGCATTTAATACTGCTGGAGTATTCCCCACTTCTTGAAACATTTTCTTCCCTTGATTTTGCAGAATCAAACTCTTCTACTTTTACGTCTCACACCTTATCCCTTCTCAGTCTTCTTTGTTGGGTCCTCCGCTTCACCTCCTTTTTGGGACCTAAGCTAGTGCGTTGCTAAAAGAAACTGAACTAAGGGTAGATTATTATCTTATAGTGCTGATTTAGATTTTCTAGTATTTAAAAATTCTGGTGTCTTGTATTTTTAAACGAAAATGATATATACACTTCCCTCTTATAAATGAGCTTGGCTCTCATGGAAGTCCCAGAGATACCAACCCAGGACTCTCCCTACAAAGAGGCAGAGGCCTCTGAAGCCTTCCGGAAACGAGCTCCACAGGCCTATGGGAAATGTAGTCCCCTAAGAAGAGCCTGCACCGCGGGGGGACCTGGGAACCTGGGCGGCAGTTACTTCCGCACACGCGCAGTGGGGCGGTAGCCGGTGTTCAGTAATCTTCCAACCTGCGCCGCGTGAAGGGGGAACGCGGTTTTCTCCCTGAGAGCCTGTGGGAGATCTCTGTAATCTGATCTTTTAGAACCAAAGATGGGAGTGTGGTGGTGAAAGACTGGTAGGTATGACTCTGCGGAGCTTGGGGACGTAAGGGAAGGGCGGGGAGAAAGATAGGCACCAGTTTATTGGCGTACCCAAAGGAAGGTAAAACTTCACAACCCCCACGTGCAGCAATTTAGTGTTTGGATGTGTGGGTCCTGTCCAATTCTGGAGTTCAGAGAAAGCAAGAGAAGGGGCTGACTGCCACTCAAGTGGGTTCCCGGATCCCGAGTAGGGATGGGGCAGGCTCAGTTTGCATTCCTGCCCTTGTAGGTAGAGATCACAGTGTAGGAATATGTGCTTCAGGCTTTACCTTTCCTGGTTACAAGAACATCGCTGGCCCTACCAGAGCCCGCAAAAGGCAATATTAAACCATTCCAAGGGATCTAGGAAGTATTTCTAGAGAAACTTGCCATGTTCTCAGTATATTCTCACAACAATTATCTGAAGTGTTCTCTCCATTTTGCATATGAATTAACTGAAGCTGAGAGAGAGGTTAAGTTACTTGCTTATACTGACAATAAGTGGAAGAGCTGAGAGTCGAACCAGACGAGTTTTCACCGAATTTTATTCTGGCGTTTTGTTTGTTTTTGAGTATAGTTGACACGCAATCTTACATTAGTTTCTGCTGTACAACTTGGTGGTTTGACAAGTTTTACCTTGTGCTATGATCGCCACAAGTGTAGTTAGGACCCTGCAAAAAAAAAAAAGAGTTGTATTTATTCTCCTTTTGAAATATTTGAGCAATGAATGCAGAATAAATTTTGATTTGTAGTCTTTTTTTGTTGTTGTTAATAGTCTTTGGTGAATTTGCAGATCTTCCAGTGAAGACTGTGTAAATAAAGCTGTGAGTCCCTCTTGCATATTTTAGCCTTTCTATGGCCCCAACTTTGCTGGTTTAAATTCTTAAAAAACTATACTGGTTCATAGAAGATGGTGAATTTCCAAAGAAAGAGAGAGAGACAGATTTAGAATTTAAACTGAAGGCTCTGTCTTTAAAAAACAAAAAAAAAAAAATTCCTGGATCCCTCAATCCAGCCTTCTCAAGAAAACCCAACCTAATTTGAGCTCTCTTATCCCAGCTTCAGAGCAGAGACCAGAGAGTCACAGGAAGGACTGACTTCCAGAGATATACTGAGTTTCAGAAACTAGGGTTTTAGTTAGTTTTTGGACTTATTTATTATTTTTTTTCTTAGGATAAAATTTTGGGAAGAAAAAAATGTCACTAGTTCTAAGATTAACAACTTGCCATTAGATCAGTAGGACAAAAATGTACAACATACTTACCTAAATTTCATAGATTCATAACAGATCTACCAGTAGAGTTCGGCACTTATAAAATATGGACTTTCCTGACATCTCCTAGAATCGTCATTCTCTCACTAGGTGACATTTACTGAAGCTGCAATGTGAGTCTTTCTTTTCTAACTTTTTTTTTTTTTTTTTTTTTTGCGTGAGAGAGAGAACATGGGGGAGGTGCAGGGAGAGGGATAGGGGGAGAGAGAGAGAGAGAGAGAGAGAGAGAATATCTTAAGCAGGTTCCATGCTCAGCACAGAGCCTGATGTGGGGCTCAATCTCACAACCCTGCGATCATGACCTGAGCCGAAATTAAGATTCAGACGCTGGGGTAACTGAGCCACCCAAGCACCCCAAGAGTTCTTTTCTAATAGTGCTTCTTTTCTTTTCTACATTGCGTTTTGGTTTTTCATGTCTTTCTATTCTTTTTCCTATTTTTACTTTCATAGATCCGTGTGTAAGAGCTCCAGAAAATGATCAACTTCCAGGTAGGTATCCATTTATTGAGTCATTTAAAACTCTCAAAAATCTATATAAAAAGGACATTTATAGACATGTACAGGGAAAATATAGATTGAATAGATCAGGTCCAAAAGAAAATTTAGAAAATTGATCAGTTGATATCCACGTCACAGGGTCTGTACATAGTTGGAATAAATTTGAGCTGCATATGTGTACCCAGTCTTTATAGCAATCACAGAAAATGGATAGTCAACCAGTTAACGTATTGTTATTGTCCACAAAGATAAAGGAAAACAATCCCTTGGAGAAGTAAAGATTTTCCTGATGCAGTTCTCTGAAGAAAATATCTTATAATGGGTTTTCATGGAGATAATGTTAGAAATAATATTCACAGGGGTGCCTAGGTGGCTCAGTTGGTTAAGCTCTGACTCTTGATTTCAGCTCAGGTCGTGATGTTGTGGTTCGTGGGTTCGAGCCTTGTGTTGGGCTCTGCACTGTTGACACTCCACTGTAGGTGGAGCCTGCTTGGGATTCTGTCTCTCCCTTAATCTGCCCCTCTCCTGTTCGTGTTTGTTCTCTCTCTCTCTCTCAAATAAATAAACGTGGGGAAAAAAAGTTTAAAAAAAAGAGAAATAACATTCACAGCAACAACCCTGTGATAAATATAACATCACATTTTATATTATATAGCATGCTGTATTTCTTAAAATGTTTCCTAGAGTAAGCAAAGAGCTTAGTGCCAATAAGCAGCACTATGCGAACTCCGTTTGTAAGTTCAGGTACATATCTTTTTTAATATTCTTCTGGAACCATAAGTAAATCTTATATCTTTTCCAGAGTCTGCTAGTATTCTTGAGCAATTTCTCTTCTATGTGAATTTTATTTTATTTTATTATTTTTTAAAATGTTATTTATTTTTGAAAGAGAGAGAGAGTGAGCAGGGGAGGGTCAGAGAGAGAGGAGGGCAGAAGATCCAAAGCAGGCTCTGTGCTGACAGCAGCGTGCCCGATTCAGGGCTTGAATTCAAGAACCGGAAGATCATGACTTAGCCAAAGTCAGATGCTCAACCAAATGAGCCACCCATGGGCCCTATTCCATGTGGACTTTAGAATTAGCTTGTCAGGGTCTATAAAGGAGTATTTTAGGTATTTTTATTGTGATGGCAATATATGTTTCCATTAATTTGTAGAAAATTCATTAGTTTTCAATAATGTATTCTCTAATGTTTCATATAGGTCCTTCTTTACATTTTTATAGGTTTGTTATTATAATTCTTCTACATTTCTCGTATAAGAATTTCTTGTAATATTTACTCTTACGTATGGTTTAAGTTGCTGTTGAGAAAGGATGGATCTTTTTTCATTGTATTTTCTAATTGGTTATTTTGGTGTATAGGAAAGTATGTATTTATCTATTTGACTTTATGTCAACTTACAGACCTAATTTTTTTTAATTAAAAAAAAATTTTTTTAAATGTTGATTTACTTTTGAGAGACAGAGTGCAAGCAAGGGAGGGGCAGAGAGAGAGGGAGACATAGAATCTGAAGCAGGGTCCAGGCTCTGAGCTGTCCGCATAGAGCCTGATGCGGGGCTCGAACTCACAAACTGCGAGATCATGACCTGAGCCGAAAGTCAGACACTCAACCAACTGAGCCACCCAGGCTCCCCCTGTTTCTTCTTTAAAAATTAAAAAAAAAAAAAAATTTTTTAATGTTGCAGAACTCTTATTAAGTTCAATATTTTTTTAGTTGATTATTAGGTTTTCTAGGTAGACAATCATACACTCTTCAAATGGAGTTTGTTCCTTACTGCTCAATATGTATGTCTTCATGTTTTTTCTTGTCTTATTGCAATGGACAGGGATTTTTGGGAACTATAATTTTTTAAAAATGTTTATTTGTTTTGAGAGAGTGTACATGTGTGAGCAGGGGAGGGCCAGAGAGAGAGAGAGAAGAGAGAGAATCCCAGCTGGGCTCAGTGCCTCCATCACAGAGCCCAACCTGGGACTCAATCTCACAAACTGTGAGATCATGACCTGAACTGAAATCAAGTTGGATGCTCAACTGACTGAGCCACCCAGGTGCCCCAGGAACTATAAATTGCTAGCCAGTATCTTTTTGTTCCAATTTTAATGGGAATGTTTCCAGTGTTTTATTGTTTCCTCTTGTATTTTGGTAAATAGTTTTGTTTTGTTTTCTTGTTTTTAATCAAGTTAAAGATTTTTAGCTTGTGAACATTGTTTTCATCAAGTGGAAACCTTTTTTCTTATATGTTTTTTAAAAATATGTGTTGGTTGGGGCACCTGGATAGCTCATTCAGTTGAGTGTCCAACTTCGGCTCAGGTCATGATCTCATGGTTCCTGAGTTCAAGCCCCACATCAGGCTCACTGCTGTCAGATCCTCTGCCCCGCCCCTGCTTGCACTCTCTCAAAAATAAATAAAACATTTAAAAAATAAAAAAAAAATAGATAGGTAAATAAAATACCTGTTGGTAAAATAATGTTTTATCTTTAATATAGGAATTCCAAGAATTTCTAATATATTTCTCAATATTGAACTATCTGTGCATTCATGGGATAAATCCTACCTAGTCTTCTAACTTTTTTTTTTTTTTTAATTTTTTTTAACGTTTATTTATTTTTGAGACAGAGAAAGACAGAGCATGAACGGGGGAGGGGCAGAGAGAGGGAGACACAGAATCAGAAGCAGGCTCCAGGCTCTGAGCCATCAGCCCAGAGCCTGACGCGGGGCTCGAACTCACGGACCACGAGATCGTGACCTGAGCTGAAGTCGGACGCCCAACCGACTGAGCCACCCAGGCGCCCCTCTTCTAACTTTTTAAAGGGCCAGATGGTAAATATTTTAGGCTTGAAGGCCATACAGCCTCTGTGGCAACTACTCAATTTTAACTTTGCATCTGAAGCAAATGAGTGGGTATAAATATTCCAGTAACACTTTATTTACAGAAACATCAGCCCGGGGTATGGGTTGTAGTCTGCTGACCCCTGTTCTATATGGTTTTAACTATGTCTTTGTGGTAGACATGTAGCCACATGCCTTTTTAATTTCAGCTTAAGTTAGTTAAACATGATTTTAACATTACAGTTGAGAGGATATATTATGTAAAAAAAGGTCTTATATTCTATTTTATTATGGTCATGTGAGTCTGACATGTTAACCTTATAGCCCTTCTAACTTATGTATATTTACTTTGTAGTATGTAATAGATTGTAAGATCTCTGAGACCAGTAACATTTTTATTCTTTTTTGTATCACTAATACAGTGTCTGGTAGGTCCTCATTAGACATTGTCTGAATGAATGAATGAATGAATGAAATACTGAACATATAAGCAATATTTTAAATAATTTTATTGAGACATAATCACATATTACAGATTGACCCATTTAAGATATATACAACTCAGTGGTTTTTAGTCTGTCCATGAATTGTAAAACCATCTCTACAATCTAATTTTAGAATATTTTCATTACCCTCAAAAGAAACCCCATATTGGCAGTCATTCCCTATTTGTCCTATCCCCTAGCTCTAATTTATTTTCTGTTTCTATGGATTTTCCTTTTCTGAACACTTTTGTAACTAAGACAATATAATATGTGATCTTTTTTGACTAGCTTCTTTCACCTAGTAACAGTATTTTCAAGGGTCATCAATTTTACACGTATGTCAAATAATATTGCATTATATGGATATACCTCATTTTGTTATTCCACCTATTCATCAGATGATGGATACCCATATTGTTTTCACTTTTGGCTATTAATGAATACTTCTCTATGAACATTTGTCTACAGGTTTTATATTTTTAGTTCTCGTAGGTATATATTTAGGAGGGATTGCTGGGTAATATGGTTAATTCAATGTTTAACATTTTGAGGAACTGTAAAACTATTTTCCATAGTTGTTGCACCATTTTACAACCCCACCAGCAGTGTATGACAGTTCCAGTTTCTCTACATCCTTGTCACCACTTGTCATTGTCTGTCTTTGATTTTAACAACCCTTGTGGGTGTGAGGCAATATCTCATTGGGGCTTTGATTTCTATTTACTAATGATGTTGAGCATCTTTTCATGTGCTTCATGCTCATATGAGTGTCTATGTCTTTGGAGAAAATCCGTTCAAATCCTTTGTCCATTTTTAAATTGGGTTGTCTTTTTACTGTTGTATTGTAAGAGTTCTTTTTATATCCTAGGCACAAATTTCTTACCAAAATATATGATTTACATGTATTTCATCCCATTCTGTGGGTTGTCTTTTCACTTTCTTGATGGTGTCCTTTGAAGCACATATTTTAAATTTTAATGATTTCCATTTTATCTATTTTTTTCTTTTGTCACTTACACTTTTCCTTTCATATCTAAGAAACCATGGCCTAATCCAAGCTCGTGAAGATTTACTCCAATGTTTTCTTCTAAGAATTTTATAATCTTAGTTCTTACATTTACGTCTTTGATCCATTTTTAGTTCATTTTTAAATTTTTTTTTTAAATGTTTATTTATTTTTGACAGAGGGACGGAGCGTGAGCTGGGGAGGGGCAGAGAAAGAGGGAGACACAGAATCCGAAGCAGGCTCCAGGCTCTGAGCTGTCAGCACAGAGCCCGACGCGGGGCTCGAACTCACAGACTGTGAGATCATGACCTGAGCCGAAGTCAGACACTCAATGACTGAGCCACCCAGGCGCCCCCATTTTTAGTTCATTTTTATATATGATGTGAGGTGTTTATGTGCGTTTAAGGCGGTCCAGCTTCATTCTTTTGCATGTGGATATCTAGTCCCAACACCTCTTATTAAAGAGACTAATCTTTACTCGATTTAATTGTCCCGACACTAGTGAATATTTTTAATGTGATTTTTGTTTCTATCACAAAGTATATTTCTGAGTCGAGCATACAGTAGTTATCATATATAACTTTATGAAAACTTAACAATGAATATATGATCATAAGAGGCTGCCATGATTCTCCTGCAAGTTCCCAAATAATGTACACTTTGTTTTATTTTTTTTTAACATAAATTATTGTCAAATTGGCTTACATACAACACCCAGTTCTCATCCCAACAAGTGCCCTCCTCAATGCCCATCACCCATTTTCCCCTCTCCCCAATGCCCCCATCCACCCTCAGTTTGTTCTCTGTATATAAGAGTCTCTTGTGGTTTGCCTTCCTCCCTCTCTGTTTGTAACTATTTTTTCCCCTTCCCTTCCCTCATGGTCTTCTGTTAAGTTTCTCAAGATCTACATATGAGTGAAAACATGATATCTTCCTTTTCTGACTGACTTATTTTACTTAGCTTAATACCTTCCAGTTCCGTCCACATTGCTGCAAATGGCATGATTTCGTTCTTTCTCATTGCCAAGTAGTATTCCATTGTATATATAAACCATAGCTTCTTTATCCATTCGTCAGTTGATGGACACTTAGGCTCTTTCCATAATTTGGCTACTGTTGAAAGCGCTGCTATAAACATTGGGTTACATGTGCCCCTATGTATCAGCACTCCTGTATCCCTTGGGTAAATTCCTAATGGTGCTATTGCTGGGTCATAAGGTAGTTCTATTTTTAATTTTTTGAGGAACCTCCACACTGTTTTCCAGAGCAGCTGCACCAGTTTGCATTCCCACCAACAGATAATGCACACTTTAGTTTGAAGATCAATGTTCCGTTACAGGGATCGGTGACATTCCAGGATGTGGCTGTGGACTTCACCCCAGAAGAGTGGCAGCTGCTGGACTGTGATCAGAGAACCTTGTATTGGGATGTGATGCTGGAGAACTTTAGAAACCTCACCGCAGTGGGTAAGGACAGTGGGTGGTAACTAACTCTTCACTGTAACTGAGCATGTACTCATAGTGCCCTTCCTGTGGGACTTGTGGACATTCTAAAGCATTACGGAGTTTGGCCCTGAATGTCAGTGGTCACAGACTCTTGATCCCCTTTGAGATGAAGCATAAACAGAGAATGTGTGTTTATGCTTCCACCTTCCAAATGGAGAGAAAGGTCTTTTTTGTTCTAAAGTCTGTCATCCTTTTCCAGGCTCTGAGATTCAAGGAGGCAGACCTGAATTGTGAAGTAGTTGTTTGTGTCTAGCACTTTGTCTCCAGTTCTGTGTTGTTTCCCACGAACAGGGGGTCCAGTTACCAAAACAAAAGTGATCTTCAAGGAGGAGCAAGGACAGGAGTCATGGATGGTGGAGGGGGAGAACCCATGTTGGCGCTATCCAGGTGAGTGAGAGAAAGCTAGGCAGATGGAGTCTTTGGAATTGAGATTCCAGTTGGTCAGTGAAGGACAGGTACCTTTGAAGCACCTCTTAAAAGCCACACACCTTTGGAAGTGACTGGGTATGCTTGACCTACCATTCATTGTTAGATCCGCAGATGACACCTTCACTCACTCTGCCCACATAGCTGTTTTTTTGTCTTTGCTCAGCTCTTGTATGGAGGGATGTTCCTTTCCTCTCTGCCCAGGCTCCCTATGCTTCCTGTTTTATGTAGGTCCTTGCTTTGTTCTCTTAATTCCCCAAGTCCTCATTCTTCTTTTTTCCTCATCATGATCATAGATTGGGGTGCCTGGGTGGCTTAGTCAGTTAACCAACCAATTCTTGATCTCAGGTCAGGTCTTGATCTCAGGGTCGTGAGTTCAAGCCTTGCATTGGGCTCCACACTGGGCATGGAGCCTACTTTGTAAAACAGAACAAAACTAAAAAATGATCCCAGATCTTTTTTTATACATCTAATTCTTTTTTTTTTTTTTTTTTTTTTTAGTTTTTTGTTTTTTTAACGTTTATTCATTTTTTTTTAATTTTTTTTAACGTTTATTTATTTTTGAGACAGAGAGAGACAGAGCATGAATGGGGGAGGGTCAGAGAGAGGGAGACACAGAATCCAAAACAGGCTCCAGGCTCTGAGCTGTCAGCACAGAGCCTGACGCGGGGCTCGACCTCACGGACCGCGAGATCATGACCTGAGCCGAAGTCGGACGCTTAACTGACTGAGCCACCCAGGTGACCCACGTTTATTCATTTTTGAGAGGCAGAGAGAGGCAGAGCATGAGCGGGGAAGGGGCAGAGAGAGAGGGAGACACAGCATCTGAAGCAGGCTCCAGGCTCTGAGCTGTCAGCATACAGCCCAACACGGGGCTCGAACTCATGAGCTGTGAGATCATGCCCTGAGCCAAAGTCAGAAGCTCAGCTGACTGAGCCACCCAGGCGCCCCTATACGTCTAATTCTTATACTGTAGTCAGATCATGTAGATTTGAAGTCTTACTCCACCAGTCACTGTCTAACCTAATTATTTTGTAGCACAACGTTATTTATAAAACAGGGATAATACTATTCCTCACTTCAGGTTTCTTTTAAAGATTATGTGAGTTAATACATGCAAACCCATTCGAGTAGTTGGCAGATAGTAAGAGTTCAGTATATGTTGGCTATTTTTATTTTTATTTTTTTTTGTTTAATTTTTTAAAGAGATTTTTATTTTAAAACTTACAGGAACATTATGCTCTAATTATTCCTCTTTTCAAAAAAATCCCCAAAAAACCTTATAGCATATGCCCCATCTCTGTACCCCACCTTGCTCATCTTTCATCTCACTGCTGACTTGGGGTATCTACCTTATAGTGCATCTGTCTGCTTCACTTGGTGATACTGATGTCATTTGGAAATTCTCCAACTTCATTTGAGTTGGTTCCTCGCTAATCTGCCCTCACCCTCACTTCCTGCTTATCCACCTTTGTTTCTTGCCTTCGTGTCTCTCTCCAGAACTTCTCCCACAGTAACTCCTTCAGAAACTGCATCCCTCTGAAGAACTCGCATGATTTTCTTTGTGCTATCTGTGCCTCTCCAACTTCCCATTCCCATAATTTTCCCCACCTGGCTTTAATCTCCGTTTTTTCATAGTAACCAATATTTAATATGCTTCAACCTTCACCTTTCTCTTTAAATTATAATCAAGGATAATGACTGGCCTGCTGCTTTGCAGTCTCTGAATCACTGCGGTAAGCAACTTAGCTTTTCTGTGTCACGAGTGTTTCCTTAAATACCATTAGACTTATTACCGGTGATTTCAATTATTAGGTTATCCAAGACTGATTTAAAATAAAATTTTCTTTTTCCACAGAGCCCGTAAAAGAAGTATGTTTCAAATGATTAAGACACCAATTAAGTGTATTTTACATTCCTGGGACCCCAACTTCTAATACAAACTAAGTGAATTTTAACTCCTGCTATGGTGTCTAGGCCATTCATGATTCTATATTGCCAATTCTGTTCTATTTTCTGTTTTATATTAGATGTTCCTGCAAGATTTATCCAGATCATTTCATTTTCTGAGTCACTCTTCTGACAAATTAGCAGGAGTTATTCCTTTATAACCTTTATTAAGTGATACTTAGATGGCTTTTAAGGTCTCTTTAATGTGATCCCATTCTGTTTATCTGGAACGGTCCATCTTTTCCCTATTCCATGGCAGTTGGGCTCTTTAGTGAACTTTGTACACGATTTTCTTCTGTGTGTCAGTTCTTTTGATACTGGTGTGCTCTAAAACCAGCATGCTACTAAGTCTGAATTCACTGTTCTCTTTCATGATAACTCCAGCCTGTGTTAATCTCTACCTTCTTTGAAGCTCCGTCCCAGCTCTACTATGGCTCTTTCATGAAAACTTGACATATATTCTTTTAGATTTTTTTAAAACTTTATTTATTTGTTTATTTATTTATTATTATTTTTTAAAATTTACATCCAAGTTAGCATATAGTGCAATAATGATTTCAGGAGTAGATTCCAGTGATTCATCCCCTGTGTATAACACCCAGTGCTCATCCCACAAGTGTGTGCCTTAATGCCCCTTGCCCATTTAGCCCATTCCCCCACCTACAACCCCTCCAGCAGCCCTCAGTTTGTTCTCTGTATTTAAGAGTCTCTGATGTTTTGACCCCTCCCTGTTTTTATATTATTTTTGCTTCCCTTCCCTTATGTTCATCTGTTCTGTGTCTTAAAGTCCTCATATGAGTGAAGTCATATGATACTTGTCTTTCTCTGACTAATTTCGCTTAGCATAATACCCTCTAGTTCCATCCACATAGTTGCAAATGGCAAGATTTCATTCTTTTTGATGGCTGAGTAATACTTCATTGTATATATATACCACATCTTTATCCATTCATCTGTCCATGGACATTTGGGCCTTTTCCATACTTTGGTTATTGTCAATAGCACTGCTGTAAACATTGGGGTGTATGTGCCGCCTTTGAAACAGCACACCTGTATCCCTTGGCTAAATACTTAGTAGTGTAACTGCTGGGTCGTAGGGTAGTTCTATTTTTAATTTTTTAAGGAACCTCCATACTATTTTCCAGGGTGTCTGCACCAGTTTAAAACCCTGTATGCTCATGGGGCACCTGGGTGGCTCAATTGGTTACGTGTCCAACTTCGGCTCAGGTCATGATCTCACGGTTCGTGGGTTCAAGCCCCGCGTTGGGCTCGGTGCTGACAGCTCAGAGCCTGGAGTCTGCTTTGGATTCTGTGTCTCCCTCTCTCTTTTGCCCTTCTCCTGCTCGTGCTCTCTCTCTGTCTCTCAACAATAAATAAATGTTAAAAAAAAATTTTTTTTAAACCCTGTGTGCTCTTAAGGCATCTTTTCTCATGATAATGCCCTGAAGAGAAAGTCCAATATCATTTTTTGTTTCTATACCATTGCTGAGCACACACTGGATATTTAACGAACATTTCATTAATTTACTGTCGTAAAGTCAGGCACTGTGGGATGCTTCTTATTCTTTCAGTGAGGCTTTTTTTACGTTTCCTGAGGAGGATTCAAAGAAAGCAAAAAAACCCATTACCATTTGCCAAGGTGTGAAAATTGTAGTTGAGAGGCAAAACAGCCATATCAGATATTTTAAAATTTTATGAGTGTGGAAGATTTGTTGGATGTACAATAACATTGCAGTTTTTTTCTAACTAATTGTCAGAATGAGTGGTTTCGGGCAGCAGTGGGACTGTCCTGGAAGTTCAGAGAAAATGGAGCTTAAAGTTAAAGTATGCAAAGATGAAAGGAGTCATTTTTTGAGATTATGGAACAATGGCTCCTCCCTAAAGAATATGTAAGTACTAAATAGGGTGAGAGGTGATGAGGTAGAGCAAGTTAAGATGGGAAAGGAACATGAGCAAAATATTGTAATTATTTAGAGTCTAGAATTCTTGGAACAGAAGGTATTTGTTCAGGACCCGAAAAATGTGTGCTTAGATACCATGAATGAATTCATTATAATGTATAGTTTTGTTCACCAGGCTGATTGCCCTGGATAGTTCAGTTGGTTACTATTAGTTGAGGGAACCCAGGACGCTGCTTCCCATTAGTTGAAGCAGCGAGGAAAGAAGACAGGAACTGCACTCTGCATAAAGAAATGTGTACCAAAGGGGTGCCTGGGTGGCTTAGTCGGTTGAGTGTCCGACTTCAGCTCAGGTCATGATCTCTCTGCTGGTGAGTTCGAGCCCCACATCGGGCTCTGTGCTGACAGCTCGGAGCCCGGAGCCTGCTTCGGATTCTGTCTCCCTCTCTCTCTGCCCCTCCCACACTCACACTCTGTCTCTCTCTGTCTCTCAAAAATGAATAAATGTTAAGAAAATTTAAAAAAAAATGTGTACCGGTGGCTATAGCCCACTGCTTGGAGCAGCTCCACAGAGAAGAAGGCATGAGGTTAGAAGCTGGGGTGTTGTACTAACACTCCACAAGGAGAGAAATTCAGGAGGGGGGATATAACCCCTTCTCCCTCTTTTTTTAAGTTTATTTATTTAAGCAGTTTCTACACACAATATGAGGCTCAAACTCATGACCCCGAGATCAAGAGCCATGTGCTCCTCCAACTGAGCCAGTCAGGCACCCTCCCCCCTTTTTTAGTGGAGAGATCAACTGGAGATTTGTAGTGTCTTGGGGATAGGAATGAAAAAATGTAACTTCAGGATAAAGTGACTTCAGCTTTCTAAGGACTAGGTTGTTGGGTAGATTGAAAGAAAATGTAAAAACTGTACTTATCAAATACAGATACAACAAATAGTTGTCATATATAGAAACCCAACCAGAATGAAAGCAATAGCAAGCAGACAGAATCTATGCCTGGGCTTCCAAGGACACAGGAGAATGAATCCCAGCTGTTGTAGATTGGTGCCCTCTGCAGACATGTCTCACCTGTGATTTGGATGGAGTTAGAGGACTGGAGATGTAAGAATGTTCTTGAAGGTAACTGCCATTGTGCCAGGTGATTAAGAGGAGAAAGAGATATGAATGAGGGAAACGGGGAGCTGTCCTACCAGGGTAATCTAGGACCGGGGTGGTGGGGACTCTGATTCTGATCTGCTGCCTCCAGATCTGGTTTTTCCTCTGATATTTTCCCTTAACTCCAGAGTCTCTTGTTCCTCTAGTCACTCATCCATTGGTAGATCCCTGCAATAGGTCTCCATTCTGTGAGATAACCATGCATCAATGTTGAGCAACTTTTTGACTTCCTTTGTGCCCTACTCACTGTAACTTGTGCCTATTTAACTGTCTTTCCGTAGGTCACAAGATAAGCCATCTGTTCTCATTATTGTCATTCATCTGCTCCCATTTCCTCTTCAGCAGTTTTATTCTTAAAGCTCAAGAGCAAGGCAAATACAGGATTTATTTCAGAATTAGATACTAGATTTGAAATCATGTTTCTTTCAATAACTGTTGATGGAAAAAATTAACGAGGCATGTCTTATTGTACTCCTTTTTAGAAGCTGATTGGCTACTTGTTGATGAATCAGAGAAGAACCAAGAAAGCAAAGACAATTTTTTGAATTCAGTTTTGTTCACCTTCAATAAAATTCTGACTATGGAGAGACTCCATGGTTATAACATGAGCACAAGCCTTCATCCTACAAGAAAAAAACCATATGAATGTAAATCATATGGGAAGAGTGTGCAGTCTACTTTAGATTTACTTAATTATAATACATACTATACTGGAGAAAACTCTTATGAATGCACTCAATGTGGGAAAACCTTCAAAAAGAAGTTTCATTTCATTAGACATGAAAAAAATCATACAAGAAAAAAGCCCTTTGAATGCAACGACTGTGGGAAAGCCTATAGCAGGAAGTCTCACCTTACATCTCATCAGAAAATCCATAATGGAGAGGGAGCCTTTGTGTGCAGTGATTGTGGGAAAGCATTTATGTACAGAGCACAACTGGTGGTCCACCAGAGACTTCACACTGGAGAGAAGCCTTATGAATGCCATCAGTGTGGGAAGTCATTCACTTGGAACTCTTCCTTTACCCAACATGTGAAATCTCATACACTCGAAAACTCGTTTGAATGTAAAGAATGTGGGAAAACCTTCAGGTATAGCTCATCCCTTTATAAACATTCTAGATTTCATACAGGAGAGAAACCCTACCGATGTATCGTATGTGGCAAAGCCTTTGGTAACACATCTGTGCTTGTTACGCATCAAAGAATTCATACAGGAGAGAAACCATATGGGTGTATTGAATGTGGCAAAGCGTTCATCAAGAAGTCACATCTCCTTAGACATCAGATAACTCATACAGGAGAAAAGCCCTATCAATGTAACAAATGTGGGAAAGCTTTTTCCCAGAAGTCAAATCTTATTGTACATCAGAAAACTCATACATAATATTCATGCTGTGAATATGACAAAGCCTTAAATATTAGATAAATCTTATTAAATCGAAAATTCATGGTGAAGAGAAATCCACCAATTTGGATTTGGCAAAGTAGATTCCCATAAAAAAATAATGCCAGTCATGTTCCGAAAGTGATAATAAAGTGTTAAAAAGGTCACAGAAAACATTGATTTATAAATAATAGAGCATGGAGCTTAAAAAGTAGCATAAAATAATGAAGGAATTAGTGAAAACTACATTTACCGTCTCTGATTTTTATTTTTATAACAAATTATCAAATATGCAAGTGTGAGTATAAAATGTTTACGTATTAAATTATATCTGTTAAGAGTGAAGCACATACCATTTTTTCTTCCAATCCTAAAAACCTGCAAGTGAAAAAATGGTTTAATACGAAGTATGAATTTCAGTAATATTTTCATCCATTTGCTGGCACTTTTAATGGGCAAGGCAGTGTTACTGAATCTCAGTCTCCTCTTTAATTATAAAACTTGTTAAAAAGATGTTTTCCTGTGTATGTAAGCAGCAAAACAAACAATATACCAATTGAGAGGGAAAAGCCTTTGTATTCTGTATTACGGTAAGCATTCAGTTGAAAATAAGTTTGTAAATAAAACATTTGCCCTTCACACATTCCTGTTCTTTTTCACTGGTGTATCTACAGAAGGTGTAAGCACAGCTCAAGTAATGTTTAACTGAGGTACATCTGTATTTGATTTTAATAGACCAGGGTGTCCTGATACTTTGCAACTTTGGGGGAGTGAGTTTTTGTGTCTGTTTTTGTTTTCTTGTAAGAAATTGAGACAGGCTTAGCTCTTAGGGGTGCCTGGAGTTGTCCTTGTGACAGCATAGGCGACGTTAAGTTGCAGAGAGCGTGTCCCTCCTTAGCAACTTCACTTTGGAATGTGATATTAGGTAAGTTATGCATAGTCCCTTAAAAGGATGAACCACCCATTATTTAAGCTGGAGTTTTTAATTGCTGTCCACAGTATTCCTTGATAATGTCAAAAAACCTTTATGCCTTTTCCTGAGTAGTGACAAAACAACCTGAACCTAAATTTGGAAATCAAGCCTTTTCAAGTTTAAGCTGAGTTATAACTGTTGCATTGTTTTTCTTTCATTAGCCATTTTTTGAAGAGTAACATTGAGTAATGATTGTGAGAGATAGTGCTTTTTTGAACAAGCACACAAGAACTTACGGAACTAAGTTAAATCTTGTCTACTGACAAGAATTCTTCGCTTGTCCAAACTTTTATCAGTCGCATGCACCTTCTCCTAGGCCTTCTCTTCTGTGCACTTCCTTGTAAAATGGTTTTAGCAAGAATCTCATGGAGTCAGTTTAACCAGAACTCCGTACCCTTGGTATTTGATCAGATTCCTCATCCTCTACCATCCATCATCTGGCCTGTCTTCAGCAACAGTCGCGTTTGTTAGGTCGATTTAGCCAGAATCCTCCTTACCTCTGATTTTCCACCCATTGATTCCCACCTTGCTCCTTTGCTATAAATTCCCACTTGCCCATGCTGTATTCAGAGTTAAGACCAATCTCTCTACCCAATTGAAATCTCAATACAGTGGTCCTTATACCTATTGCAATGGTCCTGTCTTGCCATCTTTAACAAGTGACCTTGAATATCTTCTTTCTTTTTTTAATTTTTATTTTTTCGAGAAAGCGCAAGTGGGGGAGGGGCAGACAGAGACGGTGACACAATCCAAAGCAGGCTCCAGGCTCCGAACTGTCAGCACAGAGCCCGATGCGGGGCTCAAACTCACGAACCGCAAGATCATGACCTGAGCTGAAGTCGGACCCTCAACCGACTGAGCCACCCAGATGCCCCGAATATCTTCTTTCTTTCATACTCCCCAAGTGTTTCAGGAGGCTACAGGCTGGTTTTACTCTCGTAGTTCCAAAAATTTCTGGAACCCCTTTCTTTTGGAATTGTCTTTCAGAATCAGTTTGATAGCCATGCAGGAAATTCTTTAGGTATTTATAGTCACAGGACTTGCCTTTTTTTCAGTTCAACGTTTTTCTCACTTCCTACATGAGATTCTCATTTTGTCCTACTTAGTTTTACCATTCCCATCCTGTCTCTCCCTTTCCCAAGCCCATATCTCTCATCTGAGAAACTCCAAACTACTTAAAGCTAGTAGTAGGAAGAGAGGCGGTAGGGGGCTCTACTGTTGCCAGCATGATGTGAGGCCCCTTGAAAGAGCAGCTGTGTGGGTCAACGTGGCAAGAAGTGTGCGGTGATCTGCTCTGGGGATAAGGGAATAAAACAAGGGAGTTTTAATTGTAATATGTCAGGAAGCATGTAATCTGGGGTTCATAAATTATTTTGCTCCCTTCTGTAAGTGGAAGTAGGAATGCACTGGTAGAAAAAAATATTTCCAGTACTGGACAGATATAAACTGCCTCCTAGACAGCTTTTGCCACTGACCTCATTGTAAGGCTGTACAAAATTTTGGCAAGAAGAAAAACAGAACTATGCTTGGACTCATCTAAACATCTTGGATTCCCAGAACTCCCTAGTCTATTTGTGCTCTGTGGCTGAGACAGCCACGCACAATTTAGGTGAGAAATCCCTTGATTTTTACCACCTCTTTACAGTTCGTCATACCTTGAGATTTTCTGGGGGTTTGTTGTTTGTTTGTTTTACTCTATAAAAGATAATTCAAAATGCCTTTTCTCTCTTTTATTTATACATAGATGGTGTATTGGCATTTTCCCCCCAATGAAACTGTTCATTTTTCTGATTATATATGGTAATTTTTAAGAATCAAATATGAAAAATGTAATGAGAAAACAAAAAATGGAAAGGGAAATCTCAGTTTAGGAGTCCTCATGTTCTAGAAAAAAGGAGAACATTTAGGCCTTCTAAGATGTAAAAAATTAAGAGTAGAAAAGCATAGAAATCGAATATGTAACTTACAAATCTGAAGAGAGGAATAATGAGAACTTAATATATCCAACAGAGATCAGGGAAAGTGAAAAGTGCAGAAAAACTCTACACTTTATTCATATTTCACTACTTTCCCCACAAATGTCATTTTTCTGTTCTACGATCCAATCCAAGATACCACATTGTATTTAAACCAACAATGTTCTTTTTAACAAATTTTTTTTTTTTCCAGTCCAGGATCCAAACCAGGATTACCATTGCATTTCTTTTTTCCTTTTCTTTCTTTTCTTTTTTTCTTTCTTCTTTCTTTCTTTTTCTTTCTTTCTTTCTTTCTTTCTTTCTTTCTCTCTCTCTCTCTCTCTCTCTCTCTCTCTCACAAAGAGCATATGGATTTATGTATTTATTTAATTTATTTCTTTAGTGGCATAACTTTATTTTTATTTTTTTTAATATAATTTATTGTCAAGTTAGCTAACACACAGAGTATACAGTGTGCTCTTAGCTTCGGGAGTAGATTCCCATGATTCATCACTTATATATAACACTCAGTCCTTATCCCAACAAGTGCCCTCCTCAATGGTAATCACCATTTTCACCTCCCGGCCCCACCGTCAACCCTCAGTTTGTTCTCTGTATTTAAGAGTCTTGTGATTTGACTCCCTCTCAGTTTTTTTTCTCTCAGACTATTTCTTTTCTTTCCCTTCCCCCATGGTCTTCTATTAAGTTTCTCAAATTCCACGTATTAGTGAGAACATAGATCTTTCTCTGACTGACTGATTTCACTTAGCATAATACCCTTCAGTTCCATCCACATTGTTGCAAATGTCAAGATTTCATTTTTGTTCATTGCCAAGTAGTATTCCATTGTATATATATACCACATCATCTTGATCCATTCTTCAGTTGATGGACATCTGGGCTCTTTCCATACTTTGGCTATTGTTGATAGCCCTGCTATAAACACTGGGGCTATGAATCAGCACTCCTGTATCCTTTGGATACATTCCTAGTAGTGTATTCCTAGTAGTGTTACTGCTGGGTCATAGGGTGGTTCTATTTTTAATTTTTTGAGGAGCCTCCACACTGTTTTTCAGAGTGGCTGCACCAGTTTGCATTCCCACCAACAGTGCAAGAGGGTTCCCCTTTCTCCACATCCTTGCCAACATCTATTATTGCCTGAGTTGTTCATTTTAGCCACTCTGACCGGTGCAGTGGTATCTCAATACGGTTTTGATTTGTATTTCCTTGATGATGAGTGATGTTGAACATCTTTTCATGTGTCTGTTAGCCATCTGGATGTTCTTCTTTTGAAAAGTGTCTATTCATGTCTCCTGCCCATTTCTTCATTGGATTATTTGTTTCTCAGGTGTTGAGTTTGATAAGTTCTTTATAGATTTTGGATTATAACCCTTTATCCAATACGTCATTTGCAAATATCGTCTCCCATTCCGTTGGTTGCCTTTTAGTTTCATTGTTTCCCTTGCTGTGCAGAAGCTTTTTATCTTGATGAATTCCCAATAGTTCATTTTTGCTTTTATTTCCCTTGCCTCTGGAGACGCGTTGAGTAAGAAGTTGCTGCAGCTGAGGTCAGAGGTTGTTGACTGTTTTCCCCTATAGGATTTTGATGGTTTCCTGTCTCACATTTAGGTCTTTCATCTATTTTGAGTTTATTTTTGTGTCTGGTATAAGAAAGTGGTCCAGGGGCGCCTGGGTGGCGCAGTCGGTTAAGCGTCCGACTTCAGCCAGGTCACGATCTCGCGGTCCGTGAGTTCGAGCCCCGCGTCGGGCTCTGGGCTGATGGCTCAGAGCCTGGAGCCTGTTTCTGATTCTGTGTCTCCCTCTCTCTCTGCCCCTCCCCCATTCATGCTCTGTCTCTCTCTGTCCCAAAAATAAATAAATAAACGTTGAAAACAAAATTAAAAAAAAAAAAAAAAGTGGTCCAGTTTCATTCTTTTGCATGTTGCTGTCCAGTTTTCCCAGCGCCATTTGCTAAAGAGACTGTCTTTTTTCCATTGGATACTCTTTCCTGCTATGAAAGATTAGTTGGCCATACATTTTTTGGTCCAATTCTGAGTTCTCTATTCTGTTCGATTGGTCTATGTGTCTGTTTCTGTGCCAATACCATACTGTCTTGATGATTACGGCTTTGTTGTACAGGCTAAAGTCCGGGATTGTGATGCCTCCAACTTTGATTTTCTTTTTCAACATTACTTTGGCTATTCAGGGTCTTTTCCCACTGCATTTCTTTAGATTCCCTTAATCTGAAATAATTCCTCATCCTTTCAACATCTTTCATGACTTTGTTATTTTTGGAAAGTACAAGCCAGTTATTTTGTTGAATGTCCCTCGTGTTTAGTTGGTCTGATGTTTTCTCATAATTAGATTCAAGGAATGCATTTTTGGCAAGTATATCACATAAGTGATATTCTCAACATTTCAGGACAGGAGGCACAATGTTGACTTGTTTCATTACTGGTAATTTTAACTTTGATCACTTGGTTAAGGTGGCATCTACCAGGTTTCTTCATTGCAAAATTACCATTTTTTTTCCTTTGTAATTAAGTAATTTGTAGGAGAAATATCCTGTTTTTCATCAAAAATTTATTAGTATCAAATAAAATACAACAAGTGCTCCATGAGGGCTGGTATTTTCATCTGTTTTGTTCATTAGTACACACCTAAATCAATGCCTGGTACATAACATGAGCTTGATCAACATGTTTTTGTTGAATGAATATTAGATATATGCTTACAATAAGGCCTGATAGTATACACATATTTTATTTTATGTTTATTTATTTTATTTTTGAGAGAGTATGAATGGGGGAGGGGCACACACACACAGAGAGAGAGAGAGAGAGAGAGAGAGACAGGGAGAGGGAGAATCTCAAGCAGGCTCCGTGATGTCAGTGTGCAGTCTCACTCAGGGCTCAACCTCATGAACAGTGAGATCATGACCTGAGCCAAAGTTGAAGGCTTAACGGACTGAGCCACCCAGGTGCCTCGACACATTTTATTTTAAAGGGTGGGGGCAGAGGATTGAGGTAAAAAGATCTGCAAAAAACAAAAAACAAACATAAAAAACCATGTAAAAGAGAAAGTGTCTCAAACCCACTCTGGTCAAAAGGGTTTTGTTTTTGTTTTGCACACTGTAATTCATGGGGAAAATTATCATTCTGGTACAATTCTGGGAGAAACTATCATTCCTAATAAGAAATTTTAAAATGGCTTTCATTGATTAAGACTTGGTCTAGAAACTAGTCATTTCCCCACCTTGATTCCTGAGAGATACACTCTCCTTTTTGTAGCTAGCCAAAAATGATTAGGTAATCCTTCTCTTTTCCTTTTATAAAGTCTTTTCCCTGAGTGAAACTTGAAATTGGACTCCTGCCAATGTTACTTTACAGCAAGACCGTAATAAAAAAGACTGAAACTTACTCATAATTAGGCTGTCTGAACTAAAGAACCTTTTTAGCAGGGCTCTAATACATTAAACAGTTAATATTTAAAAATTATTTAAAATAAAAACATATTTATGTTATTCCTGTGTTGCTAAAATAAGTTTGTTTTTAAAAAGAAAATGAGGGGCGCCTGGGTGGCGCAGTCGGTTAAGCGTCCGACTTCAGCCAGGTCATGATCTCGCGGTCCGTGAGTTCGAGCCCCGCGTCAGGCTCTGGGCTGATGGCTCAGAGCCTGGAGCCTGTTTCCGATTCTGTGTCTCCCTCTCTCTCTGCCCCTCCCCCGTTCATGCTCTGTCTCTCTCTGTCCCAAAAATAAATAAACGTTGGAAAAAAAAAAATTTAAAAAAAAAAAAAAAAAAAAAAGAAAATGAAAGAAGAAATCACATTTGGCCATGATACATTTTCCTTTCAATAAATTACGGTTTCCTATTTGCCATGTCGATATGCTATATATTTTCCATATGTCATCTCTATATAAATAACTCAAAATTACATACACGTTTCTCTTCAATATAACCAGAGCGCTCCATGAAGCTCAAGTGCCACCAAACTAGAAATTTCCACCAGACGAAGGGGAAACCCCTAAGGCTTTGCCGACATAAATTCCACGAGCCTTATGGGAAATGTAGTCTCAGGTGGCTTTGCCGGGAAGACCCTGCGAAATCTCGGCGCGTTGTTATTCCGCGCACGCGCAGGAGGGCCCTCCGGAAGTGGCCTATGTTCCTCGGCGTGCTTGGGTCCTGAGCTGCTAGTGATCGTGAAGGGCTGCAGGGACAGTTGAAGGGCAAAGACCGGCGTGTTGGTTCATGCAAAGGAAATAAAAACTGTAGGTAACCCCGCTGCACGGTAGCATGTGACTCAGAAAGCCGAGGAAGGACGAGGCTCCCGCTGCCCTGGGGTGGAGCCCAGGTCTGGCTGGGGTGCGGCGGATCTGTTTGCGTCGCCGTGTTGTAGGTGCTGTGCACTGCGTAGGGAGCCCACTCCTGGGCGTTGAACTGCCCCTCACCTTATTCTAGGAGCCTTTTGACTCTCAAACTGCAGTGAACCCCCTCAAGGTGGCGGAGACGAGAGCCAGCATATCGAAAGCCAAACACTGTTAAACACTTTTCAAAGTGCATTTATTTATCGTGGTTACTCAGCGTTGTTAAGTGTCCTCGTCATTTCACAGAGAGATGTGGAGTTACCTGCTTCAAAGCACACAGCTAGTAGTAAGTGGAGGAGATGGTGTTCAAACCCAGAGCAGTTTTACCTGAAATTTCATTCCTTTTTGCAGCATAGTACTCTGAAACAATAAAGTTAGTTTGTATTCTTTCAGAGGAGTGAATGTTAAGTGAATTTCGACCTGTGATCATTGTTTTTTGTTTGTTTGTTTTTGAGAGAACCCTTAGTGTCTCTGCAGGAGGCCTGTAATTGAACCTGTGGGTCCTTTTTGCATGTACCTGCCTGTTTCAGTTTCCAGCAGCCCTGGTTAAAATCTACACAAGGCCGGGGCCCCTGGGTGGCTCAGTCGGTTAAGCGTCCGACGTCAGCTCAGGTCATGATCTCGCGGTCCGTGAGTTCAAGCCCCGCGTCGGGCTCTGGGCTGATGGCTCAGAGCCTGGAGCCTGCTTCCGATTCTGTGTCTCCCTCTCTCTCTGCCCCTCCCCCATTCATGCTCTGTCTCTGTCTGTCTCAAAAATAAATACAATATTAAAAAAAAAAAATCTACACAAGGCCAACCTAGGGCCACAGATGACTGTGAGTTTACAGTCTTGGGGCCCAGAGTGAAGGTTCCAGTTGCTTCTCTGTCCTCCAGCCCATCTTTTCTAGAAGAAGGAAAGAAGAAAGAGATTAACCCTGGGAAGACTCTCCTGACCTGTGACTTTTTATCCCATTTCAGGAGAGACAGGAATCATCTTTCATTCCACCTATCTGGTGAGAGTAGAGCTTGACTCATGGCATTACAAGTGAGTGCCTTCAGAGGTGTTGTCCTAAGTGTTTGAGGAGAGAGCTGAGAATTACAGAAAAATGGAGAGTTGGGTGTATGTGGTCAGGCTCCACAGGAGAAGGAAACTCACAGGAGGAAATTGAGGGTATGATCAAGGGAAGGAAGAATCAAGAACTGCTACAGAAGAAATTGTTTCTTTCCTAAACACCTCTTCTCCCCTCCCCATCTGCCTGACCCAGCCTGTCCTTCTTTCTCTCCTTCTCTCTCCCTCTCTGGGCTCTCACAAACACACATTAGCACCAGTGCATCCCTTTCATTTCCTATTGGTCCATCGGTTCTTTCAAGGCTGGTTCCATACTGTTGGAGTTGTTACATTTGCCTTTTGGTGTACTGATTCCCTCTGTCCCCTTGCCTAAATGCAGAAAGAGTTTACAGAGTAATCACAGACTGGTAGCGCCAGAAGATTTTTTAGGCAACTTCTAGTTCTGCTTCCTCATTTTAAGGAGGAATGAAACTAGCCCGGAGATCGCAATTGAGTGCCTGGAACTGAACAGCTTGTTAGTGGCTAAGTCAGGTGCCAGTCCAGTCTCTGATTCCCAGATCATTGACTTTTTCCTGGCCCACAGTTCATTTGGGCCAAAGTTGCTTAACAAGTTTCTTTTGAAAATGCGTAGCAAGGAGAGAACCATCACTAAAAGCGGTTCATCCATTAATGCATTCAGCAAACATTTGCTAAGTATCTGATGTGAGCCAAACACCGTTCTGTTGCTTGGTGAGCAAAACAGAGTCCACGCTGAGCAAAACAGAGTCTCTTTTCGTGGAAGGAAATAAGCAAAAACCAAATAACCTGTCACCTGGTGGCAAGTGGTATGAGGAAAAGGAGTAAGGGTGTATGGCCTGATGGTGACAGTGAGAGAAGCTGTTTTATATGAGGGGGTCAAGAAAAGCTTCACTGCTAAGTGACGTGTAGGCAGGGACCTAAAAGAATTTAGAGACTGAGGGATGCCTAAGTGGCTCAGTCGGTTAAGCATCTGACTTCGGCCCAGGTCATGATCTCGCAGTTCAAGCATCTGACTTTGGCTCCGGTCATGATCTCGTAGTTCACAAGTTCGAGCCCAGCATCGAGCTCTGTGCTGACAGCTCAGAGCCTGGAGCCTGCTTCGGATTCTGTGTCTCCCTCTCTCTCTGCCCCTCCCCCACTCATACTCTGTCTCTCAAAACAACACACTACAGTAAACATTAAAAAATAAATAATTTGGGGCGCCTGGGTGGCTCAGTCGGTTAAGCGGCCGACTTTGGCTCAGGTCATGATCTCGTGGTCCGTGAGTTCGAGCCCCATGTCGGGCTCTGTGCTGACAGCTCAGAGCCTGGAGCCTGTTTCAGATTCTGTGTCTCCCTCTCTCTGACCCTCCCCCGTTCATGCTCTGTCTCTCTCTCTCTCAAAAATAAATAAACGTTAAAAAAAATTTTTTTAAAAACATTAAAAAAATAATAATTTAAGAATTTAGAGAGTGAGCTGTGCAGTATCCGAGTTTTTCCAGGGAAAGAACAGTCCAAGTAGAAGAAATGTACAGAGATCGTGAGTAATCAACCTTGGTATTTTGGAGGAACAGCAAGAAAACGTAAAGTCTGATAGGATGAGCTGTCAGAGAGTGATTGAAAGATTAAAGTAAAAGAGATTAGGGGCACCTGGATGGCTCAATTGGTTGAGCATCTGACTCTTGATTTCTGCTCAGGTCATGATCCCAGGGTTGTGGATCGAGCCCTGTGTCGGGCTCCACGCTGAGTGTGGAGCCTGCTTAAGATTCTCTCTCTGCCCCTCTCCCAGGCTTGCTCACTCACTCTCTCTCTAAAATAAAAAATTAAGTAATTTTTTAAAAGTAGATGAGATTAGAAGAGGTGGAACCAAAATGGTGTAGGGACTTATAGACCTTGGCTTAAAGTTTATATGTATATTTGTAAATTGTATATGTATATCTATTTCTTATGTGTATGTGTATATATGTATGTGTATCTGAAAAAGTAATGCTTCATAAAAAATTTAGAAAGTACAAGTATAAAAGTGATGATCCTGCTGTCTTTACAACCATAAATAATAATTATTTACATTTTGATATAGGACCGCCAAGATTGTGTGTCTCTGTGTGCATATTTAAAAAAAAAACACACAGGGAAGGATTATATTACGTACTTTAATGTACTTTTTTCACCTACAAATATAAATGGAACCTCTTTCCATAACAATATCTTTCTATAGCATTTTTAGAAAAATCAACACCATATTAACGGACATTTAAGCTGTTGTCAGTGTTTTCATATTGTAAGCAATGATGTGAAAACATTACTTTTTATCTCTCCTTGCCTTTTTTATTTTTAAAAATAATTACAATTTTATTGAGTGCTTACCATGTGCCATATATCGTTCTTAATGCTTTACATGTATTAACTTAGTTAATCGTCATAAAAATCCTATGACGTGTACTATTATTACCAGCATTTTGCAGATAAGAGAAGTGAGATACAGAGTGGTTAAGGTAACTCTATCAGGGTCACACTGCTAGTAAGAGGAGTAGCTGAATTTGAACCCAGGCTGCCTGGCTCCAGAGCCCAAACTTTAATCTTTGTATCCGTCCGTTTTTATTTCTTTAGGATAAATTTCTGGGTGAAAAGAAATCCTTAGATAAGAAATTAACAATAAGTTGTAATATATCAATGGGAAGAAATGTATACATCTACCCAAGAGAGCACATCCTTGTCCAACTTTCCTACGATCATAGCAGAATTAAAAGTGGACAAGTTGGTGGGGCGCCTGAGTGGCTCAGTCGGTTAAGCGTCCGACTTCGGCTCAGGTCATGGTCTCACGGCTCGTGAGTTTGAGCCCCGCGTCGGGCTCTGGGCTGACAACTCAGAGCCTGGAGCCTGCTTCGGATTCTGTGTCTCCCTCTGTCTGCCCCTCCACTGCTTGCACTCTGTCTCTCGCATTGTCTCAAAAATAAATAAACATTAAAAAATTAAAAAAAAAAAAAAGTGGACAAGTTGGTGCTTCCAGAATGCGGACTTGTGTTACTTGTTTGAATAGTCATTCATTTCATTCATCAGTAGCCTATTCTAGCAGGCATATGAGTGCTGTACTTATTTTTAGGCTGGAAAAGCAGAGAAATCCCCCTAGTCTTGTTTTCATAGATCTGCGTCCTTTCCCATGAGCACCAGAAAAATGACCAATTTCTAGGCAAGACACTTATCCATCTGTCCACCTGTTCGTCCATTTATTCATTCAAATTTCACTTTGTTTCCTAGTGAATTTGCAGTGACTTACAAGAATCCATATACTGCAATGGGAAAGTATAAACATATAAGAAACAGGAAAAATATAGATAGAAATTTGAATTGAACACACACTTAGAAAGCTGATATGAAGGTGATAGGGTCTGCACACTGTAATGTTGAATGCAAATGTGTGATTCATCTTGGTCAGTCAGAAAAAACGGAGCCAATCAATGAATTATTGGCCTTGTCCTAGAGAATAAGGCATAACAATTCCATAGATAAGGTTTGCCTCGCATGTACTATGAAAAAAAATTTGAAAAGTGTTTATTATGTAGGAGATTTGTTATAAATGCGGTAGGGGTTTTCATATCACCATTTTTGGTGTCCTTTTTATCTAAACATACGTGAGGCCAAGGCCATGCTCAGTGAACTTAATATTTTCTCTCTCTTTTTCCTTCTCTTCCTCTGTACCTCCCCATTATATATGAATGTATATATATGTGTGTGTGTGTATACATGTGTGTATATGTGTATGTAGTGGGGCAATTTGAATATGATTTTGTTCTCTCACAAATTTTAATTCTGAGTCTAGTACATAGTAGTTTTTAGTTACCCTGTATAACTTATTGCAGACTGAGAACAATGAACATAATCAGAGCAATTGCTCTGAATCCCCTCCACTTCCCCCAGCGGTACTCACTACAGGTTAAAGACGAATGTGCCGTTACAGGGATCGGTGACATTCCAGGATGTGGCTGTGGACTTCACCCCAGAAGAGTGGCAGCTGCTGGACTGTGATCAGAGAACCTTGTATTGGGATGTGATGCTGGAGAACTTTAGAAACCTCACCGCAGTGGGTAAGGACAGTGGGTGGTAACTAACTCTTCACTGTAACTGAGCATGTACTCATAGTGCCCTTCCTGTGGGACTTGTGGACATTCTAAAGCATTACGGAGTTTGGCCCTGAATGTCAGTGGTCACAGACTCTTTTTTTTTTAATTTTTTTTTTTAATGTTTATTTATTTTTGAGACAGAGAGAGACAGGGCATGAATGGGGGAGGGGCAGAGAGAGAGGGAGACACAGAATCGGAAGCAGGCTCCAGGCTCTGAGCCATCAGCCCAGAGCCTGACGCGGGGCTCGAACTCACGCACTGTGAGATCGTGACCTGAGCTGAAGTCGGACGCTCAACCGACTGAGCCACCCAGGCGCCCCACAGACTCTTGATCCCCTTTGAGATGAAGCATAAACAGAGGATGTGTGTTTATGCTTCCACCTCCCTCCTCTCCTCTCTGCCCGGGCTCCTACGCTGCCTGTTTTATGTAGGTCCTTGCTTTGTTCTCTTAATTCCCCAAATCCTCATTCTTCTTCCTTCCTAAACGTGATCACAGATATTTTCTGTGTGTCTGGCTCTTCCGGTGTAGTCAGATTGTGTGGTTTTCAGAAACAAGGAATGAGGTAAGAGTCTAGAGTGTTGCACTAATAATACTCCGTCTTGATGGAAGGGAATCAAATCTCAGAAATAGTGAAGAACCATCTTCTCCCCATTTCCCTAACATTATTATTATCAGCGGACTTAGCCTTGTAGGGATTTGAGCTTGGCAGTGATTTTGTTACATTGGACAAGGTTACATTGACTTCATGGTAACCATCAGAATTGACCTTGACCTCAAAATATATAAAGGCAAATGTTGCTATAAACTAGAAGCCTTGTGTTTCAGGTCCCCAAAGTTAATAGAAATCGTAAGTGTGGAAACCAAAATGGAAACTTTGAGTTGAGGGGTGTGGTGTCATGGGCAAAGCAGGGTTCTGAAGAGTGTTATATCTAGGAAATTGAAAGAGGTTGTAAAAAGCAGTTAATTTTCAGGACAAAGTCATGAAAAGTGGTAGAAATAGCTGATGATAGACGCAAACAAAAATTTATGGCTGGTCTCTCAAATGTTCCTCTGGGCCCCTCCTTGTGTTCCTGGGTATATGCAGGCTTTGGGGGCTGAATCCTAGCTGGAAGTGGAGTTGGACAGTTTTATACGCAGAGGCCTCAGCCGTGATTTGGATGATTTGAGAGGATATAGGAGTGTGCTTACGGATAAAAGGGAGTTAATGGTTTCATAGTCATTTGGTGGTTGTGTGCAGGGGAAGGAGAAAGAGAGTTGTATGAAGGAAATTAGGAAGATCCTAACAGGATAATCTTGTTTCTTTTTAATTTAATGTTTATTTATTATTGACAGAGAGAAAGAGAGAGCATGGGGGAGGGGCAAAGAGGGAGACACAGAATCCAAAACAGGCTCCAGGCTCTGAGCTGTCAGCATAAGAGCCAGACACAGGGTTCAAACTCACGAACTGCGAGATCATGACCTGAGCTGAAGTCAGTCGCTTAACCGACTGAGTCACCCAGGGGCCCCCAGGATAATCTAGTTTTTAGATGTTGTTGGCCTTGACTCTTATTAAGCTTCTCCAAACCAATCCACATCTTCTCATTTCCCCATGATACTTTTATGTCTTGCTCCTCTGATTACCCTTTCATTTCTCTGACATGGCTCTTCTGTTGTCAGAGCTTAAAACTTTGTGTCCTTGTTAAGAGTGCTTTCTAGCATCCTTTGTCATCGTAACTTTACCTTGTTCCTGTTTCACATCTTCCACAGGTTGGAAAGTCTTGTTTATAGATAGAAAAAGCTATTTGTCATTATTGTTTTCCACAAGACCCCATTTCAGCAATTTTTTCTTAAAGCCCAGGGGCAGGGCAAATACAAATTTCTTGTGTTTTGGTGTCCAGAATGGGGAAGTAGACTCGAAGAGAGATTTGTGTGTGTGTGGTAAAAAAACACAGAATAGGAGATCTACCCTCTGGACAGATTTTTATGTGTACAGTACAATTTTGTTAACTGTTCGCACATCGTTGAACAGCAGATCTCTAGAGCCTTTTCATCTTGCGTGACTGAAACTTTGTACCTCCTGAATGACAAGTCCCCATCTCTCCACCCCTCCCAGCCCCTGGCAACCACCATTCTACCTTCTATATCTACGTGTTTGACTATTTTAAATTCCTCATATGAGTGGAATCTTGCAGTATTTATCCTTCTGTGACTGGTTTATTTCACTTGGCCTAATGCCCTCAGGGTTCATCCATGTTGTAGCTTATGATACAATTTCCTTCTTTTTTTAAATAGTATGTATGTAGATACTACATTTTCTTTATCTCTTTACCTTTAAAAAATTTTTTTTTTAAGTCTATTCATTTTTGAGAGAGAGAGACAGAGCGCGAGACAGGGAGGGACAGAGAGAGAAGGAGACACAGAATGTGAAGCAGGCTCCAGGCTCTGAGCTGTCAGCACAGAGTCTGACGCGGGGCTCGAACCCACAAACTATGAGATAGATCATCACCTGAGCCGAAGTCAGCCACTTAACCTACTGAGCCACCCAGGGGCCCCATATCCCTTTACCTTTTATTTTTTTTATTTTTATTTAAAAAAAAAATTTTTTTTTTTTCAACGTTTATTTATTTTTGGGACAGAGAGAGACAGAGCATGAACGGGGGAGGGGCAGAGAGAGAGGGAGACACAGAATCGGAAACAGGCTCCAGGCTCTGAGCCATCAGCCCAGATGTTTTGATAAATGTCCGGAAGTGGGATTTCTGGATCATATGTTGGTTCCCTTTTTGGTATTTTGAGGAAACTCCATAGTGTTTCCCACAGTGGTTGTACCATTTTACATTCCCACAAACAGTGCACAAGGTCCCATTATCTCCATGTGTTTGTGCCAATACTGGTTATTTTCTGTTGTTGTTATTGTTGTTGTTTGTAATAGACATCCTAACAGATGCGAGGTGTTCTCTTATTGTGGTTTTGACTTGCATTTCCCTGATGATTAATGATGTTGGGCATCTTTTCATGTACTTGTTGACCATTTATTTGTATGTCTCCTTTGGAGACAGGTCTATTAACGTCCTTTGCCCATTTTTTGCTATTGAGTTGTGGGGGTTCCTTACAGATTTGAGATATTAACCTCTTACCTGGCAAGTGTTTTTTAAACATTTTTTTTCTCCCATTCTGTAGGTTGCCTTTTCACTTTGTTCGTTGTCTCCTTTGCTGCACAGAAGCCTTTGAATTTGATGTGGTTCTAGTTGTCTGTTTGCTTTTGTTGCCAATGCTTTTAGAGTCATTCAACAACTCTTGCCAAGACCAACCTTACAAAGCTTTCCCCCTGTGTTTTCTTCTAGGAGTTTTATAGTTTCAGGTCTCGCATTTAAGTCTCTGATACATTTTGAGTTGATTTTTGTGTGTGGTGTAAGATTAGGGTCCAATTTCACTCTTTTACATGTGGATATCTGGTTTCCCTAGCACTCTTTGTTGAAGAGACCATCCTTTCCCCATTGTGTAGTCTTGGCTCCCTTGTTGAAGACCATATATGCATGCGTTTGTTTCTGGGCTCTCTCTTCTGTTCCATTGGTCTAGGTGCCTGTCTCTATGCCAGTACTATACTATTTGGATTACTATAATTTTGAAATATGGTTTCAAGTCAGGAAGTATGAAGTCTCCTGATTTGTTCTCTTTCTCAAGAATGTTTTAACGATTTGAGTCCTTTGTGGTTGCATATGAATTCTAGAATTGTTTTTTTCTATTTCTGCAAAAAATACCCCTGGAATTGTATTGAATCTGTAGATCGCTTTGGGAAGTATGGACATTTTTAACAATATTAAGTCTTCTAGTCTGTGAAGTCAGTTTACTTGTCTTTAGTTTCAGCAGTATTTTGTAGTTGTCCATATACAAGTCTTTCACTTCCTTGGTTAAGTTTATTCCTAATTAATTCTTTCTGATGCTATTATAGGATTGTTTTATCAATTTCCTCTTTGGATTATTTGTTTTAGTGTATGGAAACACAACTGATTTTTGTATATTGACTTTGCATCCTGCAACTTTGCCAAATTTGTGTATTAGTTCTAAATAGGTTTGTGTGTATGTGTGTGTGTGTGTGTGTGTGTGTGTGTGTGTGTGTGTTCTTTAGGGTTTTCTACATATAAGATCATGTCATCTGTGAACAGAGATACTTTATGCCTCCCTTTCCAGTTTGGGTGCCTTTATTTCTTTTTCTTACCTAATTGGTCTAGCTATTAGGTAAGAAATAGGCATCCTTGTTGATATTATAGACTTTAAAATTTTTCTTTTCCTAACATGAGATTGGAAAGAGTAACTGGGAATGTTTAATTTTATACCTTTTTAGAAGTTACCTGCTTACTTGATGATGCACTAGAGAGACAGGAGGGAAGCAAAGACAATTTTTTGAATCAAGATATGTTCACCTTTAAGAAAACACTGACCATGAAGAGAGTCCAAAATCGTAACCTGAGTATAAAATTTATTTCTTCAAGACAAACACAACATAAATGTGAGTCAGATGGAAAGAGTCTGCAACCTAATTCACACTGGCTTAGTTATAATAAAAGTTATACCAGAGAAAATTCTTATGAATACAAGGACTGTGGAAAAGCCTTCAAAAACAAGTTTTGTCTTATTAGACATGAGAAAAAAGCACAGAAGGAAAAAAAGCTTTGGCTGCACTGAATGTGGGAAAGCCTTCCAAAAGAGGGCTCATCTTGTTACACATGAAAAAAAGCATACAAGAGAAAAAAACCCTTTGAATTCAATGACTGTGGGAAAGCCTTTAACAGTAAGGGACACCTTATAGCCCATCAAAAAATTCATAGTGGGGAGAGATCCTTTGTGTGCAGTGATTGTGGGAAAGCATTTGTGCATGAAGCACAACTGGTGGTCCCCCAGAGACTTCACACTAGAGAGAAGCCTTATGAATGCCATCCGTGCGGGAAGTTGTTTACTCACAACTCCTCCTTTACCCAACATGTGAAATCTCATGCACTCGAGAACTCGTTTGAATGTAAGGAATGCGGGAAAACCTTTGAGTACAGTTTATCCCTTTATAAACATTCTAGATTTCATATAGGAGAGAAATCCTACAGATGTAGAGAATGTGGCAAAGCCTCAGTGCTTGTCATGCATCAGAGGATTCATACAGGCGAGAGACCCCACGGGTGTACGAACTGTGGAAAAGCCCTCATCAAGAAGTCACATCTCCTTAAACATTGCTTAACTCCTACAGCAGAGCAACAAAACAAATGTAGTGCATGTGGGAGATGTTTTAACCGGAAGACACATCTCACTGTCCATCAAAGAACTCATAAACACATGGAAGCTTTGTGAATGTGGGAGAACGTGCAGTTAGCCTTTTAATAAAGCAGCAAAGAATTAATAATGAGAAAATAAAACACCAATTGGATGAATGTGGAAAAGCATGTTCTGAAATTCATATTCTGTAAGTGGTACTGCTAATTTTATTGAGAAGATTACAGAAGATTTTGAGTTTACAAGTTGAGAATTTTACTGCATAGCATAAAACTGAAGAAGTTGTAAACAATTTAAAAATCAAGGCATCAAGCTGACTATAATTACATACATGTATTGCCCCAATTTATGATTTTTATACAAGTTATACAAGTGCATTGCTTAAGAAATTTGTATAACCATAGGTTTGAAATATGTGCTATGCACATTACACGAAATTATAACTGTTATGACGATGGTTGCACAGCATTGTGATTGTACTTAATGCGATGAATTACTTAAAATGGTTAAAATAGTACATTTTATGGTGTGTATATTTTATTGCAAGAAAAAACATATAAATAAAACTTAAAACCAAAACTATGTCTGGTAAAATGTCTGGTAAACACCGTCATTGTCTCTTCAAATCTAAAATCACCATATGCAGAATTGCTAATTAGAAGTGAAATCAGTGCCTTATTATGTAGAATGAAGTTCAGTACTATGAATTTTATCTCTGACCATTTCTTGGCACCTGTGAATAGTCGTGGAGGTTTTTACTGAGCCTTCTGGAGCCTCCTTTTAAATAATAGGAGTCAGGGACAGTGATGAAATCTTGTACTGCCTCTGCTGAGCTGAAGACATTGGGTAATATGTTTTCTTGTCTCTGCAGAACACCAAAGCGTGTGTGTATGTGTGTATTTAATCCTGATTAACTGGATACTGAAGAAAGAAATCAGCTGTGTTTTGTAATACCCTAAGCACTTAGTACGGGAAGAGAGGCATTTCTTCAGGTAAACAGTCATGTAAATAAAAGCCATCCTATTTAACTGGCACGGCTACCTTAGTAGGACAGAACCTAGCTCAAGCAGCATGTAACTGGGGTACTTTGGAAAAATTAGGCATCGTGATACTTTGCAGAAACTTCTGGAAGAAAATTATTACTTTTTTGTTGTGGAAATTGATTCAGAGGTCTCTCAGGCCTGTTTGGAAGTTTCTAGGTGACTAGCACAGGTGTCAAATCCAGCTCTTTGAAAAGCTTTTCTGCTTTCTTGAGCTGCTTACCAGCTCTTGTATAATTTGACATTAGGCACAGTTTGTGTTTTCCTTTTAGAAACACGTGAACCAACAGTGATTTAAGTGGAAATTTTTTATTTCAGTTTAAGTGTTACTTGATAATGTAAAAAAGTCTTTAAGCCTTTCAGTGGTTGTGAGGCTTAGGTACAGACAGCATTGAACTTGAACCTAAATTCACCAAATCAGGTTTTCTCTTGCAAGCAAAGTTGTTGGATTAAATGTGTGAACTTGGAATTGTTTTAATGTCACGAGCATTTTTGCAGGGTGATGATGGGTGAAGACTTACTATACCTGAGTGATTTTCTGAATATCCATCAGATCTAAAGTTAAGCCATGTCTCACAAAGTTTCCAATACTAAATACTTAATACTTAATACTAATACTAAAGCTGAAGTCGGATTCTTAACTGACTGAGCCACCCAGATGTACCTCATTAGAAAAAAAAAAGACATATATAAAATACAGGGGTGCCTGGGTGGCTCAGTCGGTTGGGTGTCCGACTTTGGCTCAGGTCATAATCTCACAGCTCATGAGTTCGAGCCCTGCATTGGGCTCTGTGCTGACAGCTCAGAGCCTGGAGCCTGCTTCGGATTCTGTGTCTCCCTCTCTCTTTGCCCCTCCCCTGTTCACACTCTGTGCCTCTCTCTCTCTCTCAAAAATAGACGTTTAAAAAAAAAAAAAAACATATACAAAAAAAATTATTTAATAAAATACCACCTGGAATCTCATTTTTCTGAGAAAACCTTCATTAACATCAGGCCACTGGGGGGAATAGAATGCAAGAGGCACTGGTGAACAAACAAATTGTAAACATGTTGCTAAATCTGAATTTGTGTCGGGTCTGAGTAATTTAAATAAGGATTAATTTGGGAGAGGGCTAGAAATAAGGTGAAGTGAATATTATACATAATAACATTAGAAAAATGGGAGGAATCAGGGTTAAAGTCTTTTAAAGTCCGTATTCTGGGATAGATATTAAATTCATACCTTACTGAAGATGCATGACAAAAACTGAAGGCTACCCACTAAAAGAAACAGACTATGTCACAAGTCACTAGGGAGAGGAAAGGGAATAAAGAGAACTATAAATGCAGTAGAACACAGGAAAGGAAAACTAAAGCAACAAAGGAAAGGCACAGTGAATAGAAGGCAGAACTCAGGGATGTGTCCAAGTATATCACTAATCACAAGAAAGGCAAATGGATTGAATCACTTATCCTGAGGAATAATAAAGTCTGTTATATTTTAGGGTTACTTTTTTAACGTGTCAGAAACACTTTAAAACTTATGTTGCAAAAGGGAGATAGTTAGGTGCTCTCCAAAAAATAACAACTAACTAACTAAATAAATAAATAAATCTACCCTATGACCCAGAAATAGCACTGCTAGGAATTTACCCAAGGGATACTGGACTGCTGATGCATAGGGGCACTTGTACCCCAATGTTTATAGCAGCACTTTCAAAAATAGCTAAACTATGGAAAAAGCCTAAATGTCCATCAACTGATGAATGGATAAAGAAATTGTGGTTTATATACACAATGGAGTACTACTTTGCAATGAGAAAGAATGAAACATGACCTTTTGTAGTAATGTGGATGGAACTGGAGAGTGTTGTGCTAAGTGAAATAAGTCATACGGAGAAAGACAGATACCATATGTTTTCACTCTTATGTGGATCCTGAGAAACTTAACAGAAGACCATGGGGGAGGGAAAGAAAAAAAAAAAGTTAGAGAGGGAGGGAGCCAAACCATAAGAGACTCTTAAAAACTGAGAATAAACTGAGGGTTGATGGGGGGTGGGAGGGAGGGGAAGGTGGGTGATGGGCATTGAGGAGGGCACCTGTTGGGAGGAGCACTGGGTGTTGTATGGAAACAAATTTGACAATAAATTTCATATTTAAAAAAGAGCAAAAAAAAAAATTAACTCAAAAAAAAAAAAAAAAAAGGCAACAAAAAACCCCAATCAATCAATCAATCAAGCTGATACCTTTTTGGAGAAAAGGAAGAAAGAAGGTAAATTGGTGATGTGATTGATTTATTTCATGAACTCATACTATCTCTTGTAACACGAAATGTTTTCTTCAAATAATGTTTTTCAATTCTAGAAATTAGTTATAGCTAATAAAGCAGTAAGCACGTTTAATTAGTTTAACAGTTATCTTTATGTTGGGCAGAGAAAGGATTAATGTAGTCTGATTTTTGAGCTAGGCCCTTCACACAGCAGCAGTACAAATGTCTTTAAGGTAGGAATTACTGTTTTCTTTGCATCAGGTTCTCCATCTTTTCTGCATTAAAAAAATTTTTTTTAATGTTTATTTATTTTTGAGAGAGAGACAGAGCGTGAGCAGGGGAGTGGGAGGGGTAGAGAGAGAGGGAGACACAGAATCTGAAGCAGGCTCCAGGCTCTGAGCTGTCAGCACAGAGCCCAATGCAGGGCTTGAATTCACACACTGTGAGATCATGACCTGAGCCGAAGTCGGTTGTTTAACCGACTGAGTCGCCCAGGTGCCCCAGTTTGTTCCATTTTAATCAAGAGGGAGAAGGAGATACTTTTTGTTCCTCCATCTTTTGTCTTAGCAAAAGAAAGGCCTGAAAATCCATACTTTTCCAAAGCAGAGACTATCAGATTGTTTTTTAAAATCCAAATATAAGCTGCATACAAGATTGAAACCAAATCATTCAGAAAGGATAGAAAATAAAGGAATGGTACAAGATCCACTCAGCAAATAATAGAAAGCTGATCTATCAATAATTGCTATAGATCAGGGGTTGCTAAACTTTTCCTGTAAAGGGCTAGATATTAATTATCTTGGGCTTTGTGGGCAATTCAGTCTGTTACAACTACTCTGTTGCTGTAGCCTGAAAGCAGCTGAAGACGTGTACACAAATGAGTGTGACTGTATTCTAATAAAACTATTTCCAAAAACAGGCATAAAACCAGATCTGATGTAGATTGCTGACCCCTGTTCTCTTGTATACTGATAATACAGCAGTGAGCAAAAAAGGCAAGATACCAGCATGCGACCCAACAGTAAACAAATAAATGATCATCTTAGGTAACGATAAGCAAAACACTTTAAAACCTGTAAGGAGATTGAAGATGATAGGAAACTAATTTGGAGTGACTAAGGAAGTCCTCTGAGAAGAAGGAACCTTTAAACAGAGACCTGAATGCAATGAAGGAAGGAGCCTTGGAAAGATCCTGCAAGGGTCCTGAGGCAAGAGTGAGTCTAGCCTGTTGCAAATCAGCAAGTTCAGTGTGGCTGGAGGAAAGATGTGGAGATGAGTTCTGTGCATTAGATAGGTGCCAGACTATGTGAGATTTCACTCTAAATGTGATGGGAAGGTTTTGAAGATTTCGAGAAGAGTGGTATAGTCTGATTTACTTTGGAAAACTTTTCCCTGGCTGTGTGTGGGGAATAGACAGTAGGGATGGCAAGAGGGCAAATAGGGAGACCAGGTAAGAGGCAATTGCCCAGACAGTAGATGATGGTGTTTTAGACTAGGGTGTTGGGAGTGGAGATGCTCCTCTGGGGGGCTAGACCGTGTCAGCCAGAACAACCTTGGAAGCAACATGTTGAAGAGGGTAGAGCCACTGTCAGTCTGGATCATTGCTATGGTCTGGGTTTTTGTGTCCTCTCAAAATTCCTCTGTTGAAAACCTCATGCCCACGGTGATGGTATTAGGAGGTGAGGCCTTGGGAAGATGATTAGGTCATCAGGGCAGCGACTTCATGGTTGGGATTAGTGCCCTTAGAAAAGAGGCCCCCTAGAGTTCACGAGCCCCTTCTGCCATGTGAGGAAATAAGAAGTCTGCCAGCCTGAAGAAGGTCCTCTCTTGACCATGCTGGCACCCTGATCTCAGACTTCCAACCTTCAGAACTGTGGGAGATTTCTGTGGCTATAGGCTACCCAGTCTATGGCATTTTGTTATAGCAGCCTTAATGGACTATGTCGCTGAAAACCACGTGGAAAAGAAGCTGCCCACCAACATGGACCACCTGCCTTGTACTGTGAAATGAGGAATAAGGAACTTCTATTTTGGCTGAGCCAATGCATTGGGAAGTCTATTTGTGACAGCAGTTTAGTCTCCTATAACTGACATAGGGGTTGTCATTGAAATATAGGTATATGCTGGAAATATTGCAGATTCAGTTCCAGACTGCTGCAACAAAGCAAGTCAAATTTTTCTGGTTTTCCAGTACATATAAAAGTCATGTCACACTATGTAAGCATGTATATGTATATATATACTATGTATATTATAGTCTATTAGGTGTGCAATAGACTATATATTGTATGTCTAACAATATACATACCTTAATTGAAAAATGCTGCTTGTGGTGCCTGGGTGGCTCAGTCCGTTAAGCTTCCAACTCTTGATTTTGACTCAGGTCATGATCTCATGGTTCATGAGATTGAGTCCCGCGTCACTCTCCACGCTGACAGCACAGAGGCTGCTTGGGATTCTCTCCCTTTCTCTCTGTCCCTCTCCTGGCTTGTACTCTCTCTCTCAAAATAAATACACTTAAAATTTTTTTCTTAAAAATGCTGATTGTCATCTGAGGTTTCAGCAAATGGTAATCACCGATCTTAGATTATCGTAACAAATATAATAATGAGCAAGTATGAAATTTTGTGAACTTAATAAAATGTGTCAGAGACATGAAGTGCACAGGGAACAACTGGGAGCCATTTTAGAGGCTGCCTGCACATCGAATGTTACAATTTCTGGGGGCAGAGAGAAAAGAAACAGGACAAATCGTGTATTGGCTCTTAAAAGACTCCTTTGGAAAGTGGCATACATTACTACTTGTATTTTGTGGCCAAACAGGTCGCACTGTCACCGCTAAATTCCAAGGGATGGGAAACTGCAGGTCTACCACATCCTGGAAAGAAGTGGGAATCCAGAATATTTGTGACTACTACAGTCACAGGTGCAGAACATGATGTTAACTGGGATTTGTCCTTTAGCCCAGGATGGAAACTAGGATTAAGAGGTGAGGCATCAAGTACCCTACAATGTAAAAAGAGCCATAAATAACCGGGGGCCAGACAACCTCTCCACTTCCAGGACTTACTAAAAGGTGACCAAACAGGCTTCTCCATCTTCAACCATTTTCCCAGACCCGACAATTTCCACTACAGGATTAGTTAGACAATTCCTAACTACAAGATTAGTTAGAGGGGGTGGGGATGGGAACCAGCAACCATGAATCAGCCTTGGAGAAGCAGCCCCGCGCCTCCCGAGTTTTGCTCCAAAAACCAAGTGAGAAGGTTTCCAAGGGATTCCACGTGGAGATTGGGGCTGCTTGCAAGGAGATTGGAAGCCTGTATAGAATCAGGAAGGAGGCGGGCCGGCCAAATGGACATCACCTTAAGCGTACTGGCTGGAGGCGGGGGACGGGCCCAGGGGGTTAGCAAGGGTCACACTAGGCGGGGCTACGCATCAGAAAACCGTGCAGGAGGGAGGGCCATCCTGAGAATACCTGCCGGCCCAGTGGAGCCTTTGCGGTGACATTCCAGATAGGACCACCGGCCAAATGAAGGGCACCAGTATCCCCATCTCTTAGCTCCAACCCCTAAGCAGCCAGACTCTCAAGTGCCAGGCGCGGGCCCCGAGGTCCTAGGTGCGGGGCTAGCTTCCACAGCGAAGGAGGGAGGCCGTTTTTCCATTGCAGGATCCCAGGAACTGAAATTTAAAAATGACTTTCAGGGCGCCTGGGTGGCTCCAATAGGTAAGCAGATGAGTTGGGCTCAGGCCATGATCTGAGGTTTGTGAGTTCGAGCCCTCCCATCGGGCTCTCTGCTGTCCAGGCAGAGCCCGCTTCAGATCCTCTGTTCCCTTCCCTGCTGGTGCTCTCTCTCTCTCAAATAAACATTTTTTTTTAAAGTGACTTTTCTACCCCCACCTCCGCACCGACAGGGCTGGCCGAGGAACCTCCGCAGACCCTGGGACCACGCAGGTCGGTCACCCGGGGCCTGGGACCGCAGTGGAGCGGTGCGCCGCGGGGTCTTGTGGGAGGTGCCCTGGGCTCGCTCGGCGCAGGCGCAGTGCTGCCGGGTGGAGAGCTTGGCGCAGGCCGGCGCCAGCCGGTGAGTCCGAGCGGCCCTTCGCATCGCCGCGGTTTCTGGCGGAGAGGCTGGGGCTCACAGGGGCACCCTGGGTCAGCAGGAAGATGGAGATCGGAGTGCGGGTGCGATGGAGGGACTTGAACCTCCAAATCAGGGGCCTCGGGAGCTATGGTCCTGAAAAGAATATGCTGCCGAGATTTGGCTGTGGAGGGTGGGAACCTTCCAGGTACTCTAACGCACTCCAGCTGGCTCTGCTTATCTCCGACTGGGGTTAGTGGCATCTGCCGCCCCAGTGGCTCCAGGACCCCTTTCTCTTTCCGAGTCCAAGTTTGGCTCCACAACCCTGTGCCGGCCGCTCGGGTCTGAGCGCGCCCCCAGGTCTGGCCCGCGATCCCGCGTCTCCCCACAGAGCAGTGTGCCCCGGGGGCCTCCCCTCTTTGGTGCCTCAGGTCTCCTGCTTTGCCATTCCTGTGTCCAGTGGTCCCTAGCCTGAGTTCCTGCAGGTATGTATCCTGAGAGGTGCTTAGCGTTAACTTTGACCCCGGCTGGGTTTCCGGAGACTCTTGCTGGAGGGTACAGAGATTCGGAGCCCAGGACAAAGATGCCAGTCGAGGACAGGCTGTGGGAGCCAGCTTGTCCTGAGCCAGTAGGAGCAAGCCATGCTGTAATGAATGAAGGCCGCAGCTCCACAGCAGCTGGAACCCATCCTTGAGGGGGCACACCTGGGACCTGAGCCCTGCCAAAACTGAGCCAAGACTGGGGTGTGGAGGAAGACGGGATTTTGGAGCTGCTGGGGCTGCAAGTCTTGGGTCCCATGACCACTTGCGGAGAACAGGGAGAGACCGTGGAGGTTTTGACTCAGAACAGAGGAAAGACGAGTTAGCTGAGATGGTGAACCATCTGCAGTGTGGAGAAAAGAAAGCAACATAGGGCAGGATGGTTGAGGGAACGGTTCAGACGAGGCAGAAACAATGGCCACTCTGGGAGCTACAAGGAAGGCTTGATGTCTCATGGCTCCTTTCTCCTCCAGCTCTGCCTCCTTAACTCCCTGACCTTGCCCAGGAGGAAGAAGAGATGACCAATCCCCAGGTGAGATGCAGTTTTCCTTTTTTCAGTCCCGACTCTTGCAGAAGAACATAAGTTCCTCTTTCTCCCGTAGGAAAGGAGAGGGAAACCTTTATGGAGCACTTACTGCATGGTAGGTACACTCAACATTGACTTTTCTTTTAATTCTCACAATAGGGGTGAGAAGTGGATATTATTCCCATTTTGCAGACGTATCAACTGGCCCAGTGAGGCTTAGAGACTTGTCAAGTTCACTAAGCTATTAAATGGGGAAGCCAGTATTCATCTCTAGGTCCCTTGTGTCTGCTGTACATGTTGTCAATGGACAGGTCTTCTCATCCATGGACTGGGTGTAAATTGTCCACATCCAAAGGGCTGGGACTAATCCATGAAATTAAGGACTCCAAAGAGAATGCTCCCTTCTGGCCTGATGCCCTCCTTTTAAGTTTGTTCTCTACCTAACGCGTTGCTCCTTCATTTATCCACTTAGTTATGGTTGCTCATTTTATTTGTAAGAGCAAGACAAATTGACTTAGATACAGTTCTTCAAAATATGTGGTTTCTTTGAGGGAGACTTATATATACATGTGTAAAGTGGTGATTACGACTCATGTATACACTAAGTAAAATGAAAGAAGCTATATTTAAGTGTCAGTGGTATCAGCATGAGAGAAGGGTGCTTGAGGAAGACTTCGGTGAACTTTTGTTTCTTAAAGAGAAGATTTGAGTATATGAACTTCCATATCTCTTTCAAGTCTTTACTTTTTTTGTTGTTGATAATTGTTTATGGCCTAATGATCAATTTTTACAGCGTTTCATGTGTGCTTGAGTAAATTATGTATTCTCCAATGTCAGGTGCCAATGTCTATATGCGTTCATTTATTTTTGTTTGCTTGACCCATCAATAATTGAGAAAAAAAAATGTGTGGAATTTCTTTGAGTAGTAGGTATGTCAGTTTCTCTGTACAGTATTTACACTTTAAAGATACGCAATTCATGGGGGCACCTGGGTGGCTCAGTCAGTCAGTTGAGTGTCCGACTTTGGCTCAGGTCATGATCTCATGGTCTGTGGGTTTGAGCCCTGCTCTGTGCTGACAGATCAGAGCCTGGAGTCTGCTTCCTATCCTGTGCCTCCCTCTCTCTCTGCCCCTCCCCCACTCTCACTTTGTCTCACTCTGTCTCTCAAAAATAAATAAATGTAAAAAAAAAACCTAAAAAAATGTAATTCATGGATGTTTTAAGAGGTATATACAAATTTAGAGTTGTGATATCTTCATAGAGAATTGGATTTTTAAAAAAAATCTCTATGTAGTGACCTTTTTTTTCACTAGTGATGCTTTTTATCTAGAAATCTACTTTGTTTGATATTGATATAGCTATTCTTTCTTTTGGTTGTTATTTGCCTGGTTTATCTTTTTCCATACTTTCAACTGTTTCGTGGCCTTATGCTTTAGGTATATCTCTTGTTAACTATTTATTTATTTTGCGAGAGAGAGAGAGAGTTTGAGCATGAATTGGGGAGGGGCAGAGGGGGGGGTGAGAGAGAATCCCAAGCAGGCTCTGCACTGGCAGCACAGAGCCTGACTCGGGGCTTGAATCTATGAACCATGAGATAATGACTTGAGGAGAAATCAAGAGTCAGATGCATAACCAACTGAGCAATCCAGGCACCCCTCTTGTTAACAGTTTAAGGCTGAATTCTCCCTCCTCCTCCTCAATCTGATCATCTCTGCTTTTTTAACTGGCAAGTTTAATCTATTTACATTTAGTGTAATTATTGATGTATTTGATGTGTTTATACTGTCTTACATTTTAATTATATTTGTCCATTTTTGCTTTTTTCTCCTTTCTTAGCTTTGATTTTTTTTATATATTGTTTTTTTTTAAGTGGCAAGGGTTTTTTTTCCCCCTCTTGTTTTAAATTTATAACCTAAATCTGTTCTTTTGGTGATTATCCTTGAAATTGTACCATATATTTGCTAGTCTACATTTAAACAACTTTCAGGGGTGCCTGGATGGCTCAGTTGGTTAAGCATCTAACTCTTGCTTTTGGCTCAGGTCATGATCTCAGGATTGTGAGGTTGAGCCCCACGTTGGGCTCTGTGCTGAGTGTTGAACCTACTTAAGATTCTCCTTTTCCCTCTCTCTCTCTCTGCCCCTTCCCCGCTCACTCTGTCACTCTCTCTCAAAAAAAAAAAAAAAAAAAGGTAATAAACAACTTTTTTTTTTTTTTTTTAATTTTTTTTTTCAACGTTTATTTATTTTTGGGACAGAGAGAGACAGAGCATGAACGGGGGAGGGGCAGAGAGAGAGGGAGACACAGAATCGGAAACAGGCTCCAGGCTCTGAGCCATCAGCCCAGAGCCCGACGCGGGGCTCGAACTCCCGGACCGCGAGATCGTGACCTGGCTGAAGTCGGACGCTTAACCGACTGCGCCACCCAGGCGCCCCAATAAACAACTTTAAGAATATTGCAGAGACTTTAAAACTCTTTGTTACTGATTGTATCCTTGCTTGACTTATAAGCTATTATTTTCTGCATTTTAATTCTGTTTTTTTAACTTAATAAATTAGATATTATTAGAATTATTATTTTGTACAGTGTCTGGATTTATGTACATATTTATCACTTGTTTGCTTGCCATTCCTTCTTAGCCTTTTGGGATCAATTTTCTTTTTCCTCAAGTCCATTCTTTAGAAGTTTCTTTTTTTTTTTTTTAAGCTTATTTATTTATTTTGAGAGAGAGCACAGGGGAGGGGCAGACAGAGAGGGAGAGAGAGATTCCCAAGCAGGTTCCGAACTGTCAGCACAGAGCCCTACACAGGGCTCAATCTCACTAACTGTGAGATCATGCCCTGAGCTGAAATCAAGAGTCAGATGCTTAACCAACTGAGCCACCCAGGTCCCCCTAGAAGTTGCTTTTTAATGCCCTCTTTAGATGTTCAATTTGTTGTTTTTTCACAGTTGAATGTTATTTCCAGGTAATTTCTTTGCTTGATCGTTTTATAGTTGCCTTTTTAATTTTTTCAACTAATTTATGTATTGCTGCTCTGATTCCGTATCTGGTGGTTTAAATATCTATAGTTGTTGGTAGTCTAACTTTATTTTCTGCTGACCCTCACCTTTGGTGACTTAAATTGTGAACTCACTGATTGATCTTAATATATATGAGTCCTATGAGAAATTTTCCGCCAGAGGGAATTTGCTTCTATTTCTGGTAGTAGCTTAGAGAATGCTACTAACATGGGATGATTCCAGTTCCTTAGAGTCAGTCTAAACCCCCCACCCTGCAGCTGGCACCAGGTTCTGTGTCACATAGTAGTGCTGCTGTTGGCATCTCTCTGTGGGACAAACCTATGCCTTCCAGCTGCCTCCCGCTGTAATTTCAGCTCACTCTGTGGTTTTGTTATAGTTTTCATTTTCGGTTTTTGGGGAAAAGAATAGTCCTTTTTCATCGTTTCTAGTTAGGTGAAATTACTTGTTTCAGTAAAATAGTGTGATTGACCTGTCGAACTCCCAAATATATATTTTTTAGCTTAAATCCAATTTAGTTAACATAGTTTAACAATGATTTCAGGAATAGAATTTAGTGATTCATCACTTGCATGTAACACCCATTGCTCATCCCAACAGGTGTCCTTTTTTTTTTTTTTTTTTTTTTTAAACGTTTATTTGTTTTTGAGAGAGAGAGAGACAGAGCACGAGCAGGGGAGGGGCAGAGAGAGAGGGAGACACAGAATCGGAAGCAGGCTCCAGGCTCTGAGCTGTCAGCACAGAGCCCAACACGGGGCTCAAACCCACAAACCGTGAGATCATGACCTGAGCTGAAGTCAGACGCTTAGCTGACTGAGCCACCCAGGTGCCCCACAAGTCTCCTCCTTAATGCCCTTTGCCCATTTAGCCATCCTGCCACCCAACACCCCTCCAGCAACCTTCAGTTTGTTCTCTGTATTTAAGAGTCTCTTATGGTTTGTCTCCCTCCCTGTTTTTATATTATTTTTGCTTCCCTTCCCTTATGTTCATCTGTTTTGTATCTTAAATTCCACATATGAGTGAAATCATATGATATTTGTCTTTCTCTGACTGACTGATATCGCTTAGCATAATACCCTCTAGTTCCATCCACATTGTTGCAAATGGCAAGATTTCATTTTTTTGATCACTGAGTAATATTCCATTATGTATTTATACCACATCTCCTTTATCCATTCATCAGTTGATGGACATTTGGGCTCTTTCTTTACTTGGCTATTGTTGATAGCCCTGCTATAAACATTGGGTACATGTGCTCCTTCGAAACAGCACACCTGTATCCCTTGGACAAATACCTAGTAGTGCTATTGCTGGGTCGTACAGTAGTTCTATTTATAATTTTTTGAGTAACCTCCATACTGTTTTCCCAGAGTGCCTGCACCAGTTTGCATTCCCACCCGCAGTGCAAAAGTGTTCCTCTTTCTCCGCATCTTCACCAACATCTGTTGTTGCCTGAGTTGTTAATTTTAGCCATTCTGACAGATATGAGGCGGTATCTCATTGTGGTTTTGACTTCTCTTTCCCTGATGATGAGTGATGTTGAGCATTTTTTCATGTGTCTGTTAGCTATCTGGATGTCTTCTTTGGAAAACTGTCTATGCATGTCTTTGCCCATTTCTTCATTGGATTATTTGTTTTTGGGGTGTTGAGTTTGATAAGTTATTTATAGATTTTGGATACTGACCCTTCATCTGATAAGTCATTTGTAAATATCTTCTCCCATTCCATCAGTTGCCTTTTAGTTTTGCTGATTGTTTCCTTCACTGTGAAGAAGCTTTTTATCTTGATGAGGTCCCAATAGTTCATTTTTGCTTTTGTTTCCCTTGCCTCTGGAGACGTGTCAAGTAAGAATTTGCTGCAGCCAAAGTCAAAGAGGTTGTTGCCTGTTTTTTCCTCTAGGATTTTGATGGCTTCCTGTCTTACATTTAGGTCTTTCATCCATTTCGAGTTTGTTTTTATGTATGGTGTGAGAAAGTGGTCCAAGTTTATTCTTCTGTAAGTCACTGTCCAGTTTTCCCAATACTATTTGCTGAAGAGAGTGTCTTTTTTCCATTGGATATTCTTTCCTGCTTTGTCAAAGATTAGTTGGCCATACTTTTGTGGTCCATTTCTGGGTTCTCTATTCTGTTCCATTGATCTATGTGTCTGTTTTTGTGACAGTACCATACTGTCTTGAGGATTACAGCATTGTAATATGGCTTGAAGTCTGGAATCGTGATGCCTCCAGCTTTGGTTTTCTTTTTAGGATTGCTTTGGCTATTTGGGATCTTTTCTGGTTCTGTATAAATTTTAGGATTGTTTCTTCTAGCTCTGTAAAGAATGCTGATGTTATTTTGATAGGAATTGCATTGGATGTGGAGATTGCTTTAGGTAGTATCAACATTTTAACATTATTTGGTCTTTCAATCCATAAGCATGGAATGTTTTTCCATTTTTTAATGTCTTCTTCAATTTCTTTTATAGCTTTCTGTAGGTTTCAGTGTACAAATTTTGCACCTCTTTGGATAGGTTTATTCCTAGGTGTTTTGTGGTGAACTTATAAATATTTTTACATCTGGTTTAGTATTTTTCAACTTCACTAGTAATCCAAGAAATGTTAATTATAATATAATGAAATGGCATTTTTGCCACCTATCAAATTGGCAGATAGGTGTTTTTTAGTGCTTTTTAAAAATTTATTTGAAAGAAAGTGCACACACATAAGTGCGGGAGGGGCAGAAAGAGAGAGGGAGAGAGAGAATCCTAAGCAGGCTCCATGCTGTCAGCGCAGAGCCTGACATAGGTCTTGAACTTACAAACCATGAGATCATGACCGGAACCGAAATCAAGAGTTGGACTCTTAACTAACTGAGCCACCCAGGCGCCTCCAGGTATGTGTTTTTTAAAAACACTTTCTGGTAAACTGAGACTGCCAAATACTTTTAAATTAAATGTCCTTTTGCCACAAACTTTTTGGAGGGCTTTGGGAAATATGTGTCAGAAGTCTTTAAAGTGCCTATATCTTTTTTTTTTTTTTTTTTTTTTTTTTAATTTTTTTTTTCAACGTTTTTATTTATTTTTGGGACAGAGAGAGACAGAGCATGAACGGGGGAGGGGCAGAGAGAGAGGGAGACACAGAATCGGAAACAGGCTCCAGACTCTGAGCCATCAGCCCAGAGCCTGACGCGGGGCTCGAACTCACGGACCGCGAGACAGTGACCTGGCTGAAGTCGGACGCTTAACCGACGGCGCCACCCAGGCGCCCCGAAAAGTGCCTATATCTTTGACCTAGCAATCCTACTTCTAGGAATCTACCCAAAGGAAAAAGTTGATAAGTAAATAAATTTGAAATACAGTGATAAAACTTGCAGTATCAGTATAGTAATAAAAATTGGGAAGGAGTTGAGGTGTTCAATATAGGGAAATTGTTAAATAAATAATGATGTAACCATAACATGAACCACTCTGTCGCTATTAACAAGGTGTAGAAGAATAGTTACTAACAAGGGACAATGTTCATGATATTTTAAGAGAAAATTATTTTTAAGCTGTAAAGAATATTCCCAATTAAAAAATCTACATATATATGCCAAAATATAAATAGCAGTTCTTTTGGAAAATGCAATTATGTATTTTGTATTTTTTTCCTGTAGTTTTCTCTGATTTTCTATAGCACTTTTGTTATCAGAAAAAAATAGCAAATGAAATGTGACTCCCTTTTGGGGGGCAGAGGGTTATTAGAGATGTTTGTTGTTTTATTATCAGGTTTTCTTACCATATATGAATAGTAATTATATTAGTACATACCCTGGTGTGGGGGGGAGGTCATAATTTAAGTTGTCTAGCCTAGAATGCAAGCTAGCACTCTGCCAAATTAGTGAGCTACATCGGTGGGGTTTTATATATGTAAAGAGAGTATGCAGCATTGAGAAAAAAAATCCCCAACCAAGTGGTAGTACAGCTGTATTGCACAGACATTCTAGAAACAAGGAATATGAAGAAGAACCAGAGGTTGTACTTTCCTTACAGAAGATCAACCAGAACAGAGACTTAGACTATATGTTTCTATCAGCCCTTAATTTATGTGTGTTAGTACTGCTCACTGAGTGTCGGATCATTATAAATATGAGACATTTCAACACTGCCAGGGATTTTTCCACATACTTGGTAGTGGTACAGCTGAATATACACTTGATGTTGCTTTTTCTTTAACAGCCGGAATAAAACCTAGCGTTGGGCGTTAAAAACTGTGGCTTTAGGCATTTATAATGATACATCTCTATTATATTTAGGAATGCATTTTAGAAAATAATAAAATGTAACTGATGTGATTATTCATTATTGACTACAGATAAATCCAATTTTATATTTGTAAATTTATAAAACAGACTCTTTAACAAATATTGTCAATATCCTGATATTCAAGACCAAGTCAAAATATTAGCATTGTTTCTATATTCAAGACCAATGTGAATATTTTCATTTTTACAGGGAGTTCCCAAACGCTTCTCATGATTAAGAATTGAAATTGGGTGATACAGGGGCAACTGGGTGGCTCAGTTGGTTGAGCATCCTACTTTGTCTCAGGCATGTTCTCATGGTTTGTGAGTTCTAGCCCCGCATTGGGCTTTCTGCTATCAGTGCAGGGCCCGCTTTGGATCCTCTGTTCCCCTCTTTCTCTGCACCTCCCCCACTTGCACTCGCTCTGTCTCAAAAATACATGAACATTAAAAAAAGAAAGAAAGAAAATGAGGGCTACCGTATGAACACGCCTAATTATTGGGAATTTATTTCGATCAGCTTTGTTTCTGAGGTTGGTATATCTCTGGATGTAGCAATTTTGCATTAATTCACTGCACGATAACAAATGACTTATATAGGAAATAAGTTTGTGATGATTGAGAAACAGAATTAAGATAGGGGCTAGTTATCTAGAACATATGTCTTAAATATGTCTTATTAAAACCACCACTTATTTTACCAGCAAAAAAAATGGGTTTATTCAAGAATAGCAGAGAATTGCAACCAGAGACAAGCAAGCTAAGGCAAAGCCATAGTCAAGTCTATAGAACAAAGGAGAGGAATGCTCTTTTATAGAGGAAGGGGGTGGGGGAAGTTGGGAGGGCTGTTATAAACAAAAAGTCCATTGGAGTAAACTAGGAATTTTGAAGAGTGGCTTTTTAAAGTTTATTTATTTATTTTCAGAGAGAGAGAGAGCGCGCGCGTGCACGAGAGACAGCACCCACGCACAAGCAGGGAAGGAGCAGAGAGAGGAGAGAGAAAAAATCCCAATCAGGCTCCATGCTATCAGTGCAGAGCCTGATGTGAGGCTCAATTTCATGAACTGTGAGATTATGACCTGAGCCAAAATCAAGAGCCAGACACTTAACTGAGCCACCCAGGTGCCCCATATAGTGGCTGAGTTGTGACAGCCTCTCATTGGCTGGGCTGTTGTCAGGGAAGGAGGAAACCTTTCTTCCTTCTGCTCGGATAGCGAAGTAGTAGCTAAAGTAGTGTGGACTTGCAAGGTACAGGTGCTTCTCCTGTTGGGTCTGCAGTTGATCCGCTGGTAGTGTGTGAGAGCTCCCCCTGCTGGCCTCCTGACTCCATTCTAACCGAGGTTTCCTTTATTAATTTTCAGTCTTTAAGTCACATATAATACATAGTCCTAGAAAATGAGTTATGATTATTATACACTGAATATTATTGATGCTGATGTTTGAATTTCAAGATTGACAAATCATTAGTGAATTATTTTAAATCTTTATAAAAGGCATTGAATTTCATTCTTAGAGTCTTCCTACAGTACAAATTAATCTTTCTTCTAGAACCATAATAAATACAAATAAGCACACTAAAAGATCTGTCACATCCTTATTCATATTGGTTGTTTTATAGTACAGTAATTGGGAAGAAAAGCACTAGCTTTTCATTAATCCCATAAAATCATTTTCAGTTCATAGGACACATGCTCGTCTATTGTGCAAACTGCCAGTTCTTATCAAGGGCATTTTAATACCTAGCCACTCTATTTGGGTATGAATGCAGCTATGTTTACAGTCAGTAGTTAGTCTATAAGATAGTTCAAGAATCTATAAGTTTGCTTGAAAATAGGAATGATATCTTCCTAGTCAAGTAAAAACTATAAATTTTGTGAAAATGGGGGTCAAAAGGTCATCAATATGATCAGAAGGGTTTTGAACTCCTAAGCAAATGGCTGTTGTTTTAAAAAAAATCATCATTGCATATTGATATGTTATTCTCATTTTGGTTTATATTTCCTCTGTTTATTTCACCGATGTATCCCAACTACCTAAACCATTGTCCTTTAGAAGGGTTTTTAAATTAGACGTTTATTTTCTTTTTTCTTTCTTTTAATTGAAGTATAGTTGACACAGAAGTTTATTTTATTAAATGTTGTTTTGCCATCCTGTGAGATGATCACATAAATTTTCCTTTTTCACTTGCTATGATTACATAAGTAATAGATTTTTCTAATGCCAACTGTTCAAATAGCCAAAATCCTCATTAGCTAAAAGGAATTTATTGAGGGATATTTGGTAGCTCGCAGAATCTCTTCAAAGGCCAGAAAGACAGGCCTGGAAGCCACACAATGTGGAACGATGCTCAAATCCCACAGTTGGACCATCCCAATGGAGCGACCACTTCTGCTGGGCACTCAGTTTGCACTGCTGACCCAGGGCTGCAAACACCACCCGTAGAACATTTGCTTCTACTGCTTCTGTAACTAGATGCCTCTGATGCCATCCTTACTCTTTCCAACCATTAGCTTCTGAATTAAAAACTTGTGCAAGTACCTCTGGTTGGCTGATCAAGCTACGAGGGATGCTGGCAAGCAAGTTTCTGGCTTTTATCTTGAGGACACACAGATTCATAAGGTGAGAAATTCCTTAGACTTAGGGTGTTTAAAGTTGCTGGGTTGCCAAAAAAGAATGATAGATCAAGGAATCCTTAGGTTTGTTTAATAATAAATGTATCTGTTAGCATGCCTAATTAGGCAGAGTCCAGTGAACTTAATGTTGAATTATAACTTTGAAATGAAATGGAAGCTGTCTTGTAGATAAATAAGTATATAAAGAATATGGACATCTTCAAGTTTGTATCTAAAACAGATAAAACACTATGGGTCTGTGCATAGTTGTGGGGAGTGGGGGAAAGGGGCCTGGTTAAGGCTGCAACACAAGTTTTGGGCAGCTGGGTGAATGGTGAACTCTTCACTGTGATAAGAAACAGAGGAGATGGAATGTGTATGTACTTGTGTGTTTGCGTGTGTGTGTGTGTGTGGAGGGGGAGTTAGAAGACACTTTGAAGTGCCTCTGGGACATCCAATTAAAGTCTAGAAGAGAGATATCAAGGTCTGAGACAGATCCAGGTTAAAGATACAAATTTATGAGTTGTCACCATGTATGTGGTGACTAAAGTCATGGGCTTGGTTAAGATCATCCAGCCAATATGTGACAAAAGAAGAAAAAGAAGGTAACTAGAGAAAAGCCTTGAGGAACACAACTATTTAAGGACTGGTCACAATAAGAGGGGCCAGAGTAGAGGTTATGTTGCAGGGAGGCAAGATGGTATAGACCAGTTAGGAGGCAGAGGTGAGGTGGTGGCTCAGAAAAGTGGTGTCAGCAGAGAGAAGAGAGATCTTTAGGAAGATTTAGTGATGGAGCAGGTGTGAGAGAGGACACAGAGGAAGGAAATGATGGTGCCTCTTTTGCTGACTTGAGCATCTGAGTGGTGGAGGTGTGGTTGCCTGAATTAGGGAACATTGGGAGGGAAGCAGATCTGGAAAGGGAGATAAAGTCAGAATTGAGCAGGTTGATTTAGATGGCTTTGAAACATGCAGGTGGGTATTTATTTCATTTGGTAGATATTAATCGATTACCTACTTCACACTGGATGTTCATCATGTAGCTAATGGGGTCTGGAACTCTAGGTCTGGCTTGAGGTCTTGGCTGCCAAAGTGCATTTGAGAGTTGCCAGCATTTGAAAGCATTTGAAGTTGTCAGAATAGATGAGATCACATAGGGAGAGCGAGAGGAGGGCCTGGGAACCCCAACATTGATGAGTAGAAAAAGAGATTGAGAAAGAGTGATCAGAGAGTCAGGAGAAAAATTGGGTTACTATAATATCCAGGCTCTAGGAGGAGAGAGTTTTGAGGAAGACCATGTGGGTGGAGCCAAATAATGCGAAAAAGCCAAGCATAAAAAAGCTTGAAAGCTTTCCATTGGATCTATTAGCAAGGAAGTCATTGATTATCTTAATGAGGATAAATTTCTAGAATTGGGAATGTTAGATCAAAGTATATGTTTGATAGATACCGCCAAATTGTTCTCCAAAGTTTTTACCTGGTGTTTATTGGCCATTTATTTTTCTTTTAGAGATTATTCAGATCACTTTTCACTTGTATGGTTTTTTTTTAAAGTTTATTTATTTTCAGAGAGTGCACATATGAGTGGGGAAGGAGCAGAGAGAGAGGGAGAGAGAATGACAATTTTTTCTTCTAATTGACTTTTAAGAGCTCTTCGTATTATTAGGGTTAGTGAACCTCTGCATAAGATGTTATCTTTTAAAATGTTTTTAATTTTTTAATATTTATTTCTGAGAGAGAGAGACAGAGCATGAGCAGGGGAGGGGCAGACAGAGAGGGAAACACAGAATCCAAAGCAGGCTCCAGGCTCTGAGCTGTCAGCACAGAGCCCGACGCGGGGCTTGAACCCATGAACCGCAAGATCATGACCTGAGCTGAAGTTGGACGCTTAACCAACTGAGCCACCCAGGCACCTCTCTTTTAATTATTCTTATGTCTTGGGGCAGAACTCTGAAGTTCTCTTTATTCTGTCTACCTTTGTCAGTATTCCCAAGTTTAGCCTTTTGTACCACAATCATTGGTGTAGATGCTTAAGAGGAATTACTGTTCTTTGGTGTTTTAGGAACCTGTTACATTCAAGGATGTGGCCATGGACTTCACTGAGGAGGAGTGGAGGCAACTAGACCCCACACAAAGGGCCCTACATAAAGAGGTGATGCTGGAAATCTATGACAACCTGGTCTTAGTGGGTGAGGACAACCACTCTTTGGAGGATTTTTGCTTCCAGGGTGGTTAAAATCTGTGGGCTCTTAAAGTTTTTAACTAAGTAAGGGCTTGAGATTCAAATATCAGAGTATCCAAATCACTATTTAAAAAAAAATTTTATTGAAATATAGTCGACATACAATGTTGTATTGGTTTCAGGTGCACAACATAGTGATTTGACAATTCTATACATTACACAATGATCACCATGATAAGTGCACTTACCATCTGTCACTATGCAATGTTGTTACAATATTATTGACTGTCCCTATGCTGTAGTATTCATCTCCATGACTTATGTATTTTGTAATTGGAAGTCTGTACCTCTTAATCCCCTTCACCTATGTTGCCCATCCCCCTTTCCATCTTCCCTCTGACAACCACCAGTTTGTTCTCTATTTATGAATCTGTTCTCTGGGTTTTTGTTGTTGTTGTTACTGTTACTTCGTTTGTATTGTTTTTTAGATTCCACATATAAGTGAAATCATATAGTATTTGTCTTTCTTGTCTGACTTGTTTCACTTAGCATAGTATTCTCCATCCATGCTATTGCAAATTGCAAGATCTTATTTTTTTATGACTAAGTAATATTCCATTGTATATGTATATACCTCATTTTCCTTATCCATTCATCTGCCAGTGGACTCTTGGATTACTTCCATATCTCAGCTATTGTAAATAATGCTGCAGTGAACATAGGGCTGTATATATCATTTTGAATTAATGTTTTCATTTTCTTTGGGTAAATATCCAGTAGTGGAATTACTGGCTCCTACGATATTTCTGTTTTTAAATTTTTGGCGAACCTCCATCCTGTTTTCCATAGTAGTTGCATCAGTTTGCATTCTCACCAACAGAGCATAAGGCTTCCCTTTTCCCCAGATCCTCGCCAACACTTAATTCCCTCTGTTTGGTACTAGCCATTCTGACCGGTATGAGGTGATATCTCATTGTGGTTTTTATTTGGATTTCCCTGATGATGAGTGATGTTGAACATCTTTTCCTGTGTCTGTTGGCCATCTGGATGTCTTCTTTGGAACAATGTGTAATCGCATCTTCTGTCCATTTTTTTAATCAGATTGTTTTTTTGGTGTTGAGTTGTAGAAGTTTTTAAATATTTGGATATTAACCCCTTATCGGATATGTCATTTGCAAATATCTTCTCTCATTCAGTTGGTTGCCTTTTTGTTTTGTTGATGGTTGCCTTTGCTATGAAAAGCTTTTTATTTTGGTGTAGCCCCAATAGTTTATTTTTGCTTTTGTTTCCCATGCCTCAGGAGACATATCCATAAATAAGTTGCTAAGGCTAACATCCAAGAGATTACTGCCTATGTTTTCCTTCAGGAATTTTATGGTTTCAGGTCTCATATTTAAGTCTTTAATCCATTTTCGGTTTATTTTTGTGTATGGTGTAAGAAAGTGGTCCAATTTCATTTTTTTTTTTTAACGTTTATTTATTTTTGGGACAGAAAGAGACAGAGCATGAACAGGGGAGGGGCAGAGAGAGAGGGAGACACAGAATCGGAAGTAGGCTCCAGGCTCTGAGCCATCAGCCCAGAGCCTGACACGGGGCTTGAACTCACGAACCGCGAGATCGTGACCTGAGCCGAAGTCGGACGCTCAACCGACTGAGCCACCCAGGCGCCCCCCAATTTCATTTTTATGCATGTAGCTGTCCAGTATTGAAGAGACTATCTTTTCCCCGTTGTATATTTTTGCCTCCTTTGTCATAGATTGACCATATAGGCGTGGGTTTGTTTCCGGGCTCTCTATCCTATTCTGTTGATCTTGTGTCTATTTTTGTGCCAGTATCACACTGTTTTGATTGCTGTAGCTTTGTAGTATATCTTGAAATCTGGGATTGTGATACCTCTAGCTTTATTCTTCTTTCTCAAGATTGCTTTGGCTGTTCAGGATCTTTTGTGGTTCAATATGAATTTTAGGATTATTTGTTCTGCTATGAAAAATAGTATTGGTATTCTGATTAGGATTTCATTGAATTGGTAGCTTGCTTTGGGTACAGTGGGCATTTTAACAATATTAATTCTTCCAATCCACGAGCACGTATATCTTTCCATTTGTTTGTGTTGTCTTCAGTTTCCTTCATCAATGTCTTATCATTTTCAGAGTATAGATCTTTCATGTCTTTGGTTAAGTTTATTCCTTGGTGTTCTTTTTGGTGCAGTTGTAAATGGGATTAATTTTTCTTTCTGCTACTTCATTATTAGTGTATAGAAATGCAAAGATAAAAAAAAATGCAACAGATATCTGTATATTAATTTTGTAAACTCCATTGGGGCGCCTGGGTGGCGCAGTCGGTTAAGCGTCCGACTTCAGCCAGGTCACGATCTCGCGGTCCGTGAGTTCGAGCCCCGCGTCGGGCTCTGGGCTGATGGCTCAGAGCCTGGAGCCTGTTTCCGATTCTGTGTCTCCCTCTCTCTCTGCCCCTCCCCCGTTCATGCTGTGTCTCTCTCTGTCCCCAAAATAAATAAACGTTGAAAAAAAAAATTAATTTTGTAAACTCCAACTTTACTGAATTCACTTATCAGCTCTAGAAGGGTTTTTTGGTGGCGTTTTTAAACATATCGTATCATGTCATCTGTAAATAGTGACAATTTTACTTCCTCATCAATTTGGATGCCTTTTATTTCTTTTTCTTGTCTAATTGTTGCAGCTAGGACTTCCCCTACTATGTTGAATAAAAGTGGTGGGAGTAGATATCTTTGTCTTGTTCCTGATCTTTGAAGAAATGCTTTCAGTGTTTCACCATGAGTATGATGTTAACACTGTGTTTATCATTTATGGCCTTTATTATGTTGAGATATTTTCCCTCTAAACCTACTTTGTTGAGAGTTTTTATCATGAGTGGATGTTGTACTTTGTCAGATGCCTTTTCTGTGTCTATTGAAATAATCCTGTGGTTTTTATCCTTTCTCTTGTCAATGTGATGTATCACACTGACTTATTTGAGAATATTGAACCACTTTTGCATCCTTGGAATAAATCCCTCTTGATCATGGTGGATGATCCTTTTAATTGTATTGTTGAATTTGATTTGCTTATTATTTTGTTGAGGATTTTTGCATGTGTGTTCATCAGGGATATTGGCCTAGAGTTTTCTTTTTTTATAGTGTCTTGTCTATCTTTGTATCAAGGTAATTCTGGTCTCATAGAATGAATTTGGAGGCTTTCTTTCCTCTTCTATTTTCTAGAATAGTTTAAGAACAGGTATTAGCTCTTCATTAAATGTTTGGCAGGATTTATCTTGAAGCTATCTGGTCCCAGACTTTTATTTGTTGGGAATTTACCAATTCAGTTTTGCTAATTGAATCAGTAGTAATCAGTCTGTTCAGATGTTTTATTTCTTTCAGATTTAGTTTTAGATGAATGTGTTTCTAGGAATTTATCCATTTCTCCTAGGATGTGCAATTTGTTTGCATATAATTTTTTAATAGTAGTGTCTTATAATTCTTTGTATTTCTGTGGTCTCAGTTATTACCTCTCCTTTTTCATTTCTGATTTTATTTATTTCAGTTCTGTTTATTCCTGATGAGTATGGCTAAAGGTTTCTAAGCTTTTTTTTTTTTTATCTTTTCAAAGAACAGTTCTTGGTTTCATTGATCTTTTCTATTTTTTTATCTATCATTTATTTCCACTCTATTATTTCCTACTTTCTCCCAACCCAAGGGTTTGTTCTTTTTTAAATTCTTTTAGGTATAAGGTTAGATTGTTCATATGAGATTTTTCTTGTTTCTTTTGGTAGGCCTGCATCTCTATAACCTTCCCTCTTAGAACTCCTTTTGCTGTGTTCCAAAGATTTTGGACCATTATGTTTTCATTTTCATTGGTCTCCAAGTTTTTTTTGTTTCCTCTTTGATTTCTTCATTGATCCATTGGTCTTCAGTAGCATGTTGTCTAGCCTCTGTGTGTTTGTGTTTTTTTGTGTTTTTTTTTTTCTTAGTATTGTTTTCTAGTTTCATATCTTTTGGTCAGAAAAGATGCTTGATGTGATTTCAGTCTTCCTTAAATTTATTGAGACTTATTTTGTGGACTAACGTGATCTATCCTGGAGAATGTTCCATGTGCACTCAAAAAGAATGTGTATACTGCTGTTTTTAGATAGAACATTCTGTATATATCTGTTAGGTCTGTCTGGTCTAATGTATCTTCAAAAGCACTGTTTCCTTAATGATTTTCTGTCTTGATCATCTATCTATTGATTTAAGTGAGGTGTGAAAGTCCCCTGTTATTACTGTATTAGTGTCATTTTTTCCCTTTATGTCTGTTACTATTTGCTTTATGTATTTAGGTGCTCCTATATTGGGTGCATAGATATTTTCAATTGCTATACCCTCATGTTGGATTGATCACTTTATCATTATGTACTACCCTATTTGTCTCTTGCTACAGCCTTTGTTTTAACGTCTATTTTGTCTGATATCAGTATTGTTACTCCAGCTCTTTTTCCCTTTTTATTGCATGGATATCGTTTTCCATTCCTTCACTTTCAGTCTCTTTGAGTCTTTAGGTCTGAAGTGAGTCTCTTATAGGCAGCATATAGATGGGTCTTGTTTTTTAATCCATTCAGTCACCCTGTCTTTTGATTGGAGCATTTAGTCTATTTACATTTAAAGTAATTATGGGGCGCCTGGGTGGCGCAGTCGGTTAAGCGTCCGACTTCAGCCAGGTCACGATCTGGCGGTCCGGGAGTTCGAGCCCCGCGTCGGGCTCTGGGCTGATGGCTCGGAGCCTGGAGCCTGTTTCCGATTCTGTGTCTCCCTCTCTCTCTGCCCCTTCCCCGTTCATGCTCTGTCTCTCTCTGTCCCAAAAATAAATAAACATTGAAAAAAAAATTTTTAAAGTAATTATAGATAAGCATGTACTTATTGCCATTTTGTTATTATTTTTTTTTTTTCTGGTTATAGTTCTCTATTCCTTTTCTCTTCTCTTGCTCTCTTCCTTTGTGACTTACTGGATTTCTTTAGCATTATGATTGGATTCTTTTCTCTTTTTTTTTGTGTATTTATTTTAGGTTTTTGATTTGTGGTTATCATTGATTGGGTTCATATAGAACAGACTGTGTAGATAGCAATCTATATTTTATTAAAACAATTTTTTTTATTAACTTGTTTTTTTTATTTTTTTAAATTTATGTCCAAATTAGTTAGCATATAGTGCAACAATGATTTCAGGAGTAGATTCCTTAGTGCCCTTACCCATTTAGCCCATCCCCCCTCCCACAACCCGCCCAGTAGCCCTCAGTTTGTTCTCCATGTTTATGAGTCTCTTCTGTTTTGTCCCCTTCCCTGTTTTTATATTATTTTTGTCTCCCTTCCCTTATGTTCATCTGTTTTGTCTCTTAATGTCCTCATACGAGTGAAGTCATATGATTTTTGCCTTTCTCTGGCTAATTTCACTTCGCATAATACCCTCCAGTTCCATCCACCTAGTTGCAAATGGCAAGATTTCATTCTTTTTGATTGCCAGGTAATACTCTGTTGTATATATATACCACATCTTCTTTATCCATTCATCCATCGGTGGACATTTGGGCTCTTTCCATACTTTGGCTATTGTTGTTAGTGCTGCTATAAACATGGGGGTGCATATGTCCCTTTGAAACAGCACACCTGTATCCCTTAGATAGATGCCTAGTAGTGCAATTGCTGGGTTGTAGAGTAGTTCTATTTTTAGTTTTTTTGAGGATAAAAAAAATTTTTTTTAATGTTTATTTATTTTTGAGAGAGAGAGGCAGAGTATGAGCAGGGGAGGGGCAGAGAGAGGGAGACACAGAATCCAAAGCAGGCTCCAGGCTCTGAGCTGTCAGCACAGAGCCTGGAACAGGGCTTGAACTTATAAACTGTGAGATCATGACATGAGCCGAAGTTGGATGCTCAACCGACTGAGCCACCTGGGTACCTCTATAGCAATCTATATTAAGTTGATGGTCACTTAAGTTCAAACGATATTCTTTTTTAAGTTTATTTATTTATTTAGAGAAAGCATGTGAGTGGGGCAGAGAGGGAGAGAGAGAATCCTAAGGAGGCTCCATGCTGTCAGTACAGAGCCCAACGTGGGGTTTGATCCCGTGAACCGTGAGATCATGACCTCAGCCAAAATTAAGAGTCAGATGCTTAATCAACTAAGCCACCTGGGTATCCCAGTTTGAACAACATTCTAAAAGCTTTGGATAGTATGGACATTTTAACACTTGTTTTCCCAATCCGTGACCATGCTGTATCTTTCCATTTATTTGTGTTGTCTTTAATTTCTCTGATCAATGTGTTATAGTTTTCAGAGTATAGGTCTTTCACCTCCTTGGTTAAGCTTATTCCTAGGTATTTTATTCATTTTAGTGCAATTGTAAATGAGATTATTTTCTTAATTTCTCTTTTGGACACTTTGTTATTGGTGTATAGAAATGCAACAGATTTCTATATATTGCATTTGTATCCTGCAACTTTATTGGATTTATGTATCAGTTCTAATAGTTTTTTGGTGTAGTCTTTAGGGTTTTCTATATATCGTATCTTGTCATCTGCAAAGAGTGAAAGTTTTACTTCTTCCTTACCAATTTAGATGCCTTTTATTCCTTTATCTTGTATGATTGCTGCAGCTAGGACTTCCATCACTATGTTGAATAAAAGTGGTGAGAGTGGACATCCTTGTCTTGTTCCTGACCTTAGGAGGAAGGCTCTCAGTTTTCCCCTATTGAGTTGGATGTTCACTGTGGGTTTTTCATATAAGGCTTTTATTGTGTTGAGATATGTTCTCTCTAAACCTACTTTGTTGAGTGTTTTTATCATGACTGGATGTTGTACTTTGTCAAATGCTTTTTATGTGTCTATTGAAATGATCATATGGTTTTTATCCTTTCTCTTATTGATGTGATGTGTCACATTGAATTGATTTGTGAAAATTGAACCACCCTTGCCATCCAGGAATAAATCCCACTTGATCATAGTGATTGATTTTTTAATGTATTGTTGGATTCGGTTTGCTAATATTTTTGTATCTGTGCTCATCAGAGGTATTGTCCTGTAGTTCTCTTTTTTTGTGATGTCTTTGTCTAGTTTTGGAATTGGGGTAATGCTGGCCTCATAGAATGAATTTGCAAATTTTCTTTCCCCTCTATATTTTGGAAAAGTTTGAGAAGAACACATATTAACTCTTCTTTAAATGTTTGGCAGAATTAATCTGTGAAGCCAACTGGTCCTGGGCTTTTTTTTTTTTTTTTTTTTTTCCTGGGAGTTTTTTGATTACTGATTCAATTCACTGCTGGTAATTGGTCTGTTCAAATTTTCTATTTATTCCTGCTTCAATTTTGGTAGATTGAAGGTAGTTCAATCTAGCAATTCCTAGGTAGCTTTCTAGGAATTTATCCATTTCTTCTAGGTTATCCAATTTGTTAGCATATAATTTCTCATAATATTCTCTTACAATCCTTTGTATTTCTGTGGTGTTGATTGTTATTTCTCCTCTTTTGTTTCTGATTTTATTTGAGTCCTCTTTTTTTTTGATGAGTCTGGCCAGAGGCTTATTGATTTTGTTGATCTTCCCAAAGAACTAGCTCCTGGTTTCATTGCTCTTTTCTATTGTTTTTTTTAGTTTCTGTATCATTTCTTTCTTTTTTTTTTTTTTTTTTTTTAATTTTTTTTCAACGTTTATTTATTTTTGGGACAGAGAGAGACAGATCATGAACGGGGGAGGGGCAGAGAGAGAGGGAGACACAGAATCGGAAACAGGCTCCAGGCTCTGAGCCATCAGCCCAGAGCCTGATGCGGGGCTCGAACTCCCGGACCGCGAGATCGTGACCTGGCTGAAGTCGGAGGCTTAACCGACTGCGCCACCCAGGCGCCCCTGTATCATTTATTTCTGCTCTAATCTTTAATTTCTGTCCTTCTGCTAGTTTTGGATTTTTTCTTCTTTTTCTAGCTCCTATAGGTGTAAGGTTAGGTTGTGTAACCCTCACCCTAACCCTATCCCCAACCTTGCTTCCTGAGGTAGGCTTGTACTGCTGTAAACTTCCCTCTTAGAATTGCTTTTGCTGCATCCCAAAGATTTTGAATCATTGTGTTTTCATTTTCACTTATCTTTATGTATTTTTTGATTTTTTGGTTGATCCATTCATTCTTTAGTAACACGTTATTTAACCTCCATGTATTTGTACTCTTTCCAGATTTTTTCTTGTGGTTGATTTCCAGTTTCATTGCATTGTGGTCAGAAAAGATGTATGGTATGACTTTGATCTTTTTGAATTTGTTGATACTTGTTTTGTGGCCTAATATGTGATATATTCTGGACAATGTTCCATGTTCACTTGAAAAGAATGTGTATTCTGATGTTTTAGAATGGAATGTTCTGAATATATCTACTAAATCCATCTGGTCTAGTATGTCATTCAAGTCACTGTTTTCTTATTAATTTTCCTTTTATTTTTTATTTTTTATTTTTTATTTTTTTAATTTTTTTTTTTTCAACGTTTATTTATTTTTGGGACAGAGAGAGACAGAGCATGAATGGGGGAGGGGCAGAGAGAGAGGGAGACACAGAATCGGAAACAGGCTCCAGGCTCTGAGCCATCAGCCCAGAGCCCGACGCGGGGCTCGAACTCACGGACCGCGAGATCGTGACCTGGCTGAAGTCGGACGCTTAACCGACTGCGCCACCCAGGCGCCCCTAATTTTCCTTTTAGATAACCTGTCCATTGATGTAAGTGAGGTGTTAAAGTCCCGTACTAGTATTGTATTACTATCAGTTTCTTTGTGTTTGTTATTAACTATTTAAAAAAAAATTTTTTTAACGTTTATTTATTTTTGAGACAGACAGAGACAGAGCATGAACGGGGGAGGGTCAGAGAGAGAGAGGGAGACACAGAATCGGAAGCAGGCTCCAGGCTCTGAGCCATCAGCCCAGAGCCCGACGCGGGGCTCGAACTCACGGACCGCGAGATCGTGACCTGGCTGAAGTCGGACGCTTAACCGACTGCGCCACCCAGGCGCCCCAGTTATTAACTATTTTATGTATTTGGGTGCTTCTATGCTGGGTGTGTAAATATTCACCATTGTTATGTCTTCTTGTTGGATTGTCCCCTTGATGATTACATAATATCCTTCTTTGTCTCTTGTTACAATCTTTGTTTTAGAGTCTATTTTGTCTGATATAAGTATTGCTACTCTGGCTTTCTTTTCACATCCATTTGTGTGATAAATGTTTCCCATCCCCTCGTTTTAAAAAAAAAAAAAAAAAAAAAGTTTATTTACTTACAGTGTGAGCGGAAGAGGGGGAGAAAGAGAGGGAGAGAGAGAAAATCCCAAACAGGCTCTACACTGTCAGCCTGGAGCCTGATGTGGAGCTTGAACTCATGAGTTGTGAGATCATGACCTAAGCCGAAATCAAGAGTCAGGCACTTAACCAACTGAGCCACCCAGGCACCTCCATCCCCTCGCTTTCAATCTTCATGTACCTATAGATCTGAAATGAGTCTCCTGGAGGCAGCGTATAGATGGGTTTTGTTTTTATTATCTAGTCCATCACCCTATATCTTTTTATTACAACATTTAGTCCATTTACATTCAAAGAAATTATTGATATTTTGTTGCCATTTTGTTGTTTTATGGTTGTTTTTGTAGATCTTATCTGTTCCTTTTTTCCATTGCTTTCTTCTCTCACCATAAGTTGGCTTTCTTTAGTGATGTACTTGGATTCCTTTCCTTTCTGCACATTTATTACTGGTGTTTGATTTGTGGTTACCATTGGGTTTGTATATAACATGTTCCGCATATAGCAGTCTACACTAAGTTGGTGGTCACTTAAGTCTGAGCCCATTCTTTACTCTTTCCCACCCCCTACATTTTAGGTACATGGTGTCATACTTTACATCTTTTTATGTTGTGAGTCCCTTGGCTGAGTTTTACAGATACACTTATTTTTACTGCTTTTGTGCTTCCTACTTTTCTTATTATGATCTTTCCTTTCCACTCAGAGTCCCCTTTAACATTTCTTGTAGGGCTGGTTTAGTGGTCAAGAACTCCTTTAGCTTCCATTTGGGAAATTCTTTCTCTCTTGTATTCTCAGTGATAGCCTTAGTGGATCGAGTATTCTTGGCTGTAGATTTTTTTTCTTTCACCACTTTGAACATATCATGCCATTCCCTTCTGTCCTGCAAAGTTTCTACTGAAAAATCCACTTATAGCCATATGGGGTTTCCCGTGTATATAACTGTCTTTTCTTTTGCTGCTTTCAAAATTCTCCATCGCTACTTTCTGCTATTTTGATTACCGTGTCTTGGTGTGAACCTCCTCGGGTTGATTTTGTCGGGAGATCTCAGTGCCTCCTGGATCTGGATATCTTTCTCCCTCCCATATGCCCCAGACATTTTTCCAGCTGCTGCTTCTACACTGTGTCTCCATGGGTTGTCTGTCATGCTAGCTCTTTAATGGCAGTGACTCTGTTTCCTATTGCCCTCTGGGCTCTCCCCGAGCAAAGCCTGCTGATTTTTGATGTTCCAGGCTTCAAGTTCTGCTGGTTGTAAGAACCCACAAAATTTGGCCCCTCCAGTTTTCAGAGCCAAATGCTATGGTGAGTGATGTACCCTGTACAGGTTCCGTAGTGTGATCTTTTTCCCCCTTCTCCACGCCTGTTGCTCCCCCCCTTCCTCGGGTATCCCACAATTTATGTTTAGCTTCCTGCCATACTGCTTATACCCTCTTTGAGGCGCTGCTTCTTTACATTGAGTTGTAGAGTTTGTTCTACCATTCTTTGGGTTGTTTTCTGGGTTACTTATACTGATATGAGTGTTATCCAGTTGTGGCCATGGATGAGGTGAACTGGGTCCTCCTACTCCACCATCTTCCCCAGAAATCCCCTAGTGTGTTTTGCCTTGAATTCTGCTTTGTCAGATATTAATGTTGTTCATCTGTTCTCCTAGTTAGCATTTGCCTGGTCTAGATTTGTCTCTTGCAAGCTGAAACTGGCTGTATTTTTAAACCTAATCTTGGAGTCTTTAAGACTCTAGGGGAATTTAGTCCTTTTACATTTACTGTAATAATGATTCTTGACATTTTATGCATTCTAATTCCTCACCCCCTTCCCTTATTTGGGAGTTCTAAATGAATTGTTACTTTCCTTTTTCCCCTCCCATTTTTATTCTTTAATTACCCTTAAGATTTTAACATGTTTTAAAAGTTATATTTTTCTGTCAGTGGCAAGTGTTAAACAGTTCTTTATAACTTCTACTTTCCAGAACAATACAGACCTATTAACAAACTTTCACTTAGCATTCTCACACACACACACACCCTTTTCCCCATGGCCTGTGTTTAGTTGAAACAAGATATAATTCTTAATTTTTTTACATCGTGTCTTTATTTTTTCAGAGATTAAGGTGGCTTTAATTTTTTCCATAATTTCTTAAATCCCACATCTGTTTTTTGCTTGGATCTATTTTTCATTTGCCAACAAACTTTCTGAATCTCTACATGTTTGTAAGGGTATTTATATTCACCCCAGTCTTGGATACTAGTGTAGCAGAGTAGAGACCTCTAGATTCAAAATCATTTTTCCCTGAGAATGTTTTAGCCATCCTGTCTTTGTTTTTAGCCTCCTGATATTGCTTACTCCAATTTGATTCATTCATTTAGTAATTCTCTCATTTTTGTTTAACCTGTTCTTTTTTTCCCCCTTCCTTCTGAAAACATTTAGAACTTTCATCTTTTTCTCCTTGGAATTTTGAAATTTAACAGAATATATCTAGGTGTGAAAAAAAACTTTTTTTAAGTAATCATGTTTGCCAGTCATTGAGCCTGTTCATCTCTGAATCTTTCAGATCAGAGAAGTTTCCCCTTATTGTTTTATGAGATTTTGTTGGGTGAAAAGGAGGTAAAGCTTTTACTTTTTTTTTTAAGTTTATTTTGCACGCGCACGCGCGCGAGAGAGTACAAGCAGGGCACAGAGAAAGAGGAAGAGAGGGAATCCCAAGCAGGCTCTGTGCTGTCAGCATAGACCCTGATGGGGGGCTTATACTGACAAACCATGAAATCATGACCTGACCTGAAACCAAAGTTGGAGGCTTAACCGACTGAGCCACCCAGACACCCCAAGCTTTTACATTTTTATTATTTATTTCTACTTTTTATATTTCGTGTTTTCCCTCTTCATGAGTTTTTATTTTAATTTTGGTTGTCTTTGCTTTTTTGAGGGTATCTTCCTTTTGCCTATGTAAAGGAACCATCAGGTGAGGTTTTAGAATTATTGAGTATCATCTTTTTCCTTCAGGATACTGGAGACCTTGTACTATTGTCTTCTGCCAATCTTACTCTCTTTTCAAGGGAGTAACTTGTTTTATTTTATTTTTTAATGTTGTATATGCTTTTGTTTTCTTGATCCTTGAAATTCAGAAATTTCATCTAGATATGTGAATATGTTTGTCCTTTTTTCAGCTCCTACATGGTACTGGGTGGGGAGGGTTATTTGATTTTCTAGATTGAAAGTCTCTTTCAGCTTAAGTAACACTTTCATGAATTCTATTTGTTTGCTCTTTCTGGATCTCCTATACATTTGTAAGATCTTCTAGATCTAGCCTTCACAACTTAATATTTTTCTCATAATTTCATTTTCACAATTTCACTTTCTTGATCCTTTCCCTTTGAATCCTAGTAGAACTCAAGTTGGTTTTTTAACTAATATAGTTTTCCACATTCTCCAGTCTGATATCCAATTGCTTGCAGCCTTGATTGAGATTTTTAGTTAACATTTTCTTTTTCTCAAAACATCCTCTTTTCCACACAGCAAAGAAACTTGACGACTGTGCTGAATGTGGGAAGAGCTTTAGTCGAAGCACAGATCTTCGCTATCATCAGAGAATTCACCCTGGAGAGAAACCTTTCATATGTGATACGTGCAGCAAAGGCTTCAGTTATAACACAAATCTTCGTGTTCATTGGAGAGTTCACACAGGAGAGAAACCTTTTAAGTGTGAGTGTGGCAAGGGCTCCCCTCAGAGCTCCAACCTTCGCATCCATCAGAGTCCACACTGGAGAGAGACTCTACACATGTGATAAATGTGGTAAGGGCTTCAGGCAGAACATAGATTGCCAAGTGCATCAGAGAGTCCACACAAACGTGAAACTCTGAAAACACAGACTTATATGCTCATCTGAAAGTCCACAGAGGAGAGAAACTCTACAAGTGTGTGTGGTAAGAACTTCTTCAGTCAGAACATAGATCTCCAAGTTTATCAAAGAATTTACACAGAGAAACTATTAGATAGGATAGATGTTGTAAGAGTTTGTTACCTTCATCTTCATCAGATCCCACGTGGGAGACAAACCCTACAGGTGTGGAACGTGTGGTCAGAACTTCTATGAGAGTGCATCCCTCCCCCTTTACCAGAGTCTGTTTCTGCAACAATTCTGTGAGCCCCATGAGCGTCTCGTTACGCATGCTTTGCTCACCATTTTGTCCCCAGCTCCTGACACACTGCCTGGTACAAGTAGCTATTCAACAAATATCTCTTGAATGCAGATCCACTTGGGAGAGAACCCCTTTAAGTGTGATGTGCAGTAAAGACTTCACAGTCCACACATTGAAATACTGCACGGTAAAGATTTCAGTCAGATCATGGGTTTCATCGTTAGTTAATCCCTGCAGGGGAGAAGTCCTGTCAAACTGACGAATATACTAATGGACTTGAGATAATATTCATGTTATTAAATCGCTATAGTAAATTTATATGACTTCAACATAAGAATTCTCACCCCTAAACTATCAATTGTAAAAATACTTTTGTCAAAACTCATGCTAAAACATGTATCTATTGTATTATTCAGGAAAAATCCTGTGACATGAAATGATGTGTCAAGCTCTGGACTGACAAGCTCCACAGAAGGTTGATTCCATCACAAAGAGGTTTATGTTAGACATAACCAATAAGTAACCCAGCACCTGTGCCAAACAAGGTTTTCCTCCTGGAAAGATGCCCCTTACCTGGCAGAGGCCCTTCTAGACTGAAAGCCTCCTGGCTCTAATTGAGCATCTCCCCATTCATCATGTCACCAGGCTTCTGGGTGCCTTGCACCATGGATTATAGAAGTCTCCAGGTAAGGCATCTTCAGAGTAGATGTCTGTAGAAGAGACAGCTAAAGAAAGGGGCTGGGTCAGGAGAGGAAAGCAAGTCTGAAAGGAAATGATTAGAGGGAAAGGAAAAAGAACAGTGCCTAGGAGGGAGGTTGTGGGATGGTGGGGGTAGAAAGCCCAGAGGCTTCTCCAAAGTTTCAAACAAGTGTGGTGACCCCAGTACAGGGCTTTCCCTGAGTAGTCTGAGCTGAGTAGAGGGTGAGCTGTAGTGGGTAGAGATGGACCCCATCAGCGTTAGGGCCAGTTGGGACCAGAGGTGGAAAAGCTGCTGTGAAGGGCCTTGGAAAGCAACTCCGTGCTTCATTGTTTCCCCAAGTGGCCCAAGTCAGGTGGGACCATTATCCCCCCAATGGAAGGAGGGATCCTATAGGAAGGCAGTAATAAGGCTGACTCCCTTCAGGAGGCATAAATTAATCAGAGACAGAGCCTGAGGGCCTGGCCATGAAGCAGGAAGACTGGGGCCAGTGGAGGTTAGGAAGAGGTCAGGGACCCAGCTTCATCATTAAATGTGAGTAAGGAAGAGAGCGGTTTGTCTAAATTCTTTGTACTATGTGCCCCTAGGCAGCCATTGCAAGGGGAAGGATATCCACCATTAGAAAGACGTTGGGGCTCTAGAGGACTGTCAGCTGACCTGTCCAGAGACCATCGGCTCACATTGGGAGCCGGTGTTGGTATGCCCAAGGGCTATAATGGCAACTGGCTTGTGAGAGGCCCTCAAATATTGAATGAGGGTATTAATAAAATTCCAACAACTCACATTTATATTAGTTTCTTTTCCTTCTTCCTCTTTGCTTTTTCCTCTCCAACTCTTCTTCTCTTTTCTGTTTTTAGATTTAAAAACTACTTTAATTATAAAATATTTCAGGCATACAGAAAAGTTCAGAAAATATAACAATAGTATGTTAAATTTTGCCACATTAGCATCAGGTTTTTGGGGAGGGGGTGGTAAGGAAAAAACAGATTGAACTGCAGCCTCATGCTGTCTTTTCCCTCAGCCCTGCTCAGAGGTAACCATTATGCTCAAGTTGCTGTGTATTATTTCTGTGTGTGTTCGGGGTTGTTTTTTTTTTTTTTTTTTTAATTACCTGTGTGTCCATGATATTTTTTTTTTTGTTTTGTTTTTGTTTCTTTTGCAATTTGCTTTATGCCCCAAGCATTACATTTGAGATTTTTTTATGATGTTTTGGAACTAATTAAGAGATTTCAGCTTTTGTCATCTAAGCTATCAGATAATCTACTGAAGACATTATTTGTGTGCCCCTGTGCCAATAATACATTTTTGAGTGATCTAGCTTTATAAAAATCATCCTGGCTATTTAAAGCCCTTTATTCCTTCATGTAAGTTGTAGAATCAGCTTGTCAAAGTCCTTGAAAATTTGTCAGATTGGGATTTTTGGGTTTTTTCTTCTTTTCATTCCTTCCATTGGGTTATGTTTTATTTATTCTCTACTTTGTTCTAGAAGATAGTAGTTACATTTGATCTCTTTTTGTTTGCTGTTAACATTCATAACTTAAGAAGAGGCATTAATGCAAACTTTATTAACAGTAGAGACTAGAACACTCGCTTTGCTTCTCCTTACATGTTATGGTTGTATGTCACTATTTTGTTGTAAGTAGACCATGCAAGTTTAGATTAACCTGCACATTTGCCAGCTTCTTACCACAGGTTCTTGTATTTCCTCCTTCCTTGTGAATTCCACTCCTCGGCGTCCTAGAGCAGAGACAGCTTGTGCATTGGTCAAAAGCACCAACTCTACAGCCAGATGACCTGTGGTGGCTATGCAGCTCTGTTGTTGATCACTAGCTCTGTGACCTTTGACCTTGATTACTGAATCTCTTTGTGCCTCAGTTTTTCTATTTATAAAATAGGGATGATAATAGTATCTACTTCATGGGGTTGTTATAAGGATCAGATGAATTAATATTTGTAGAATGGTTACAATAGTGCTTGGCACATAGTAAGCCTTATAAGAGTTTCTTATAGAAGTAAATTATTCCCTGAGTGTAAGTTATTTCTCCCTTACTCTTGAATTATAGCATAGCTAGGTATAGAATTCTAAATTGACATTTATTTTTACTTAGCAGTGCCTTAGCCTCTGGGGCTACTTTTTAAAATCCATAATTGGGGCACCTGGGTGGCTCAGTTGAGTGTCCAACTTTGGCTCAGGTCATGATCTCATGGTTTGTGAGCTCGAGCCCCACATTGGGCTCACTCTTGTCAACCTGTCAGCATGGAGCCTACTTCAGATCCTCTGTCCCCCTCTCTGAGAGTCTTCCCCACTTGCGCTCTCCCCAAAATAAATACAAAAAGAAAGAAAGTCCATAATTAACCAATTTATGACACTGTCTTTTCTCTGGTCAATTTTCAGGTTACCTTTTTAGGATCTTATTTTTTAAGAAATCTCTACACCCAACATTTGGCTTGAACTCACAATCCCAAGACCAGAAGTCACACACACCACCAACTGAGCCATCCAGACAACCTAGATTACCTTATCTTTAAAAAGGTTTAGCAAAATCGTGAAAAGTAGAAAAGTGTTCTTCCATTTTATGAAATATATCTAGGTGTGGGTTTACTTCTGTTTTTTCTAATCAGGACATATTGTGCTTCTACATGCTATTTTCTATTCTATTAATTTTTTTTAAATTCTATCCTTGTACTTTTAGGTTTGTCATTTTTTCTAGCTTGAGTTACACGTTTAGAACTTATTTATTTTTAGCATTTATTTTCTAATATTTTCTGTATTTCAGGGACTTAAATTTCCTGTGAATACTTTGGCAGCATCTTTTCCAGAACACAGTTTGGCAATCTGTGTCAAAGGCCTTTAAAGTGTTTATACCATTTGACTCAAATTTCACATCTAAGAATCTATATATATTTTTTTAGTTAAAAAAATATATTTATTTTGAGAGAAGAACATGCAAACAGGGGAGGGGTAGAGAGAGAGGGAGAGAGAGACAATGCTAAGCAAGCTCCCTGCTATCAGCACAGAACCTAACACAGGACCCAAACCCACAAATTGTGAGATCATGACCTGAGCTGAAACCAAGTGTTGGATGCTTAACAGGCTGAGCCAGCCAGGTGCTCCTCTAAGAATCTATATTAAGGACATAATCAGATGAATTATATATAAAAGGCATGTATTACCATGTCATTTCTACTGTTTTTTTAAAAAGGGAAGGATTTATACAATGCAGTACTCAGCAAGGAAAATATTCTGGGTCATTTTTAATGACTTAGAAAAATGCACCCAATATAGCAGATGTAAAGACACAAATAGTGTATTTTTCAAGTTTTTCCCTCTAATATATTAACAGTGTAAATGTTTGCTTTTTATTTTCTATTTTGTGCTTTTCATTATTTTGCAAGCAGTCTCTAATGCTTCCCGGTCCCTACTGACAAAAATGCTGGTTCTTTTGTTGTAAAATATCACAATATTATGAAGCAAAAGTAACTGGTTTACTATGGAGTGTCAATTCAGTGGGGCCTATAAGATCATGAAACAATTTTATTTTTTTTCAGCCACTGCCTTCATGCTGTGAATTCTTCACTCATTGAATTCTGTTGAATTCCCCTGATTGATTGCTGGGTTGAATGAATATTGAGTGGGAAAGAGAGGCCCCGAGGGACGGAGGGCTTTAGGAAAGAGGAGGATTTTCTCCCTCACCAATTCCCTGAGGAAGAGTCCAAACTAGGTAAAGATTATAAATTGGTGAGAGTATTTGCAATCCATATCACAAAGGGATTCATCTCCCTATTTATGAAGAGCTCTTAGAAATCAAGCAAAGCATTAAAAAATGTGAAGAGATAATTAAGGGCCATTTATATTATCTCTAAAATGTACAGAGGTGTCAGACTTTTCTCATAATATGAGAAATGCAAATCTAAACCATGCTAAGATACCATTTCTCACTTAACAGATTTGCAGAAAATTGAAAAGTTAAATTCATTGTTAATGAGGCTACAGAGACACAGGCATTCTCATGCATTGCTGTGGGGATTATAAAATAGAACTCCTATGGAGGGGAATTTGATAGTATCTACCAAAACTACGGATACTTTTACCTTTTCCCCAGATATCCCATTTCTGAGAATTTATCCCACAGATACACCTGCAGGTGTGCTTTGAAAATATCTGGCATTGTTTCCAATAGTAACAAATGGAAACCACCACAAATGTCCGCCAATAGAGGACTGGTTTAATAGACTATTCTGTGGACGTACAGTGTGCAGCTGTAATGAAAAGGAACGTCTCATGCTGAAATGGAAAGATCTCCAAGATAGAATATGAAATGAATACAAGGTGAAGAACAATGTGCATATATGCATGTATATATAAATATATAAAATATAGTATATAAAATTATATTATATAGTTTATTAAAAACAATGAGTATATCCATGTTTGCTTATATTTGCATAATGTCACTGACAGGATTAACAAGGGGCTAGTGAAATGGTTGTCTGGGGACCAGGGGTCAGAGTGGGGGTTTTCTGTTTTTGTATTTTTTTTTTTTAATTTTTTTACAACGTTTATTTATTTATTTTTGGGACAGAGAGAGACAGAGCATGAACAGGGCAGGGGCAGAGAGAGAGGGAGACACAGAATCGGAAACAGGCTCCAGGCTCTGAGCCATTAGCCCAGAGCCCGACGCGGGGCTCGAACTTACGGACCGCGAGATCATGACCTGGCTGAAGTCGGACGCTTAACCGACTGCACCACGCAGGCGCCCCTGTTTTTGTATTTTTAAATATAGTTTTTATTTGAACATGCTATTTAAAATTTTTTAATGTTTATTTTTAGAGAGAGAGAGAGAGAAATAGAGCATAAGTGGGGGAGGGGGAAAGAGAGAGGGAGACACAGAATCTGAAGCTGTCAGGACAGCACAGAGCCTGCCCCGGGGCTTGAACCCACAGACCACAAGATCAGGACCGGAGCTGAAGTTGGATGCTTAACGACTGAGCCACCCAGGCGCCCCTGAACATGGTATTTTTTAAAACAATGCTGGATGAAAGCCAATGGCTTTTAGCATTTATTGATATTACATCAGCTTCCCTATTTTATGTTATTTTTAATAAAATATACATAAGTTTTGCACCTATAGGTTTGAGTTTTTGTTTTACTTTAGTCAGGATTTGTTATTATGGTTTTACAGTCTCAAAAATAGGGTAATTCACCCAAGTAACCTATAAAAACAAATATAAAATATACTCAAAAGCAAGCAGAAGAAAATAATAAAGGCAAGAAATCAATGAAATCCAAAACAGAAAAAGAAAAAAATCAATGAAACCAAAAGTTGATTCTTTAAAAAGAGTTGATAAATGTCTAACCAGACTGACCTAGAAAAAAAGACAAATTGACGAAAATGAGAGGACATTATTCTTGTCCCTACAAACATTAAAAGAATAAGGAAATACTATGAACACTCTACATATGCATGCAACAACTTAAATGAAATGGACCAGTTCCTTGAAAGACACAAATTACCAAAACTCATTCAAGGAGAAATAAAGTGAACAGTAATAAAGCTATTAAAGAAATCTAATTCATGGCTTCCAAAAAAGAATACTCCAGGTCCAAATAATTTCACTAGTGAATTCTACCAAACATACAAGGAAGAATTAGCAATCCTTCGAAATCTCTTCCAGAAGAGAAAGAGGCATTTTATAAAGCTAAGAGTGCCTTCATATCAAAACTAGACAAAGAGTAATGCAAGAAAACTGCAGCCCAACATCCCCCATTAATATAGATGCAAAAATGCCTCAAATTATTAGCAAATCAAATTCAATATGTAAAAATTAACACAAAACAACCAAATGGTATTTATCCCAGGAATACAGGATTGGTGTCACACTTGAAAATCAATGTAATTCTCCACAGACGTACGAAAAACCACATGATTATATCAATAGGTGCAGAAAAAGCATTAACATCCATTCATAATAAAGATTCAGCAGACTAAGAATAGAAGGGAACTGCTTCAATCTGGTAAAGATCATATGCAAAATACTACAGCTAACATATTTAATAGTGAAAGATGGAATGCTTTCTTCCTATGATTGGAAACTAAGACAAAAATGTCTACTATCACTTCTATTGAATATTGCTCTGGAAGTCTTAGCAAATGCAATAAGGCTAGTGAAAAATAAAAGGCATTCTGGTTGAGAAGGAAGAAGTCAAACTATTTGCAGCTGATACGATTGTCTTTGTAGAAAATCCCAAGGAACCTATAAAGCTCCTGGAACTAATAAGTTTAACAGGGTTGCAGGATACAAAATCCATATACAGAATCTATTGTATTTCTATACCAATGAACAAGTGAAAACTGAAAAATTTTAAACTACCATTTGTAAAAGCTCCAAAAGAGAAAGAGAAATACTTAAGTATGTAATAAAATACATGTAGGTTCTACATGCTAAAAAATACAAAGTGTTAATGAGAGAGGTGACAAAAAAACTTAAAAAATGGAGACATATCATGTTCACAGATGGGAAGACTCAATATAGTTAAGATGTTCGTTCTACCCAAACTAATCTATAGATTTAATGCAATCCCAAACAAAAAAATCTATATAGGAAGGTGAAGAGACTAGATTAGCCAAGACAATTTTTTTTAAAGATATAATTTTCAAAGTAACCTCTGTATCCACTGTGGGGCTTGAACTAACAACCCCAAGATCAAGAGTCATATGCTCCTCTGTCTGAGCCACCCAGGTGCCCCTAACCAAGATACTTTTTGAAGACGAACAAAGTTGAAGGATCTGTATATGATTTGTAAGACATACTATAGATCTACAGTAGTCAAGACAGTGTATTATGGGCTGAAGGATAGTGTAGAATAATGGAACAGGATAGAAAATCCAGAAATTGATTATATTCCTGTGAATCTATTGATTTTTGACAAAGGTACAATAATAATTCAGAGAAAGGACAGTCTTCAACAAATGGTGCTAGAACTGGACATCTATATGCAAAAATATGAACCTTGATCTACACGTTACACTATACAAGAATTAAAACGGATCACAATGAAACCACAGTGAGATACCACTTTACCACCACTAGCATGGCAATAGTCAAAATAGTCAAGGGATGGTGGTTGGAATTCTCATATATCCGTGGTGGAATGTAAAGTTTTCCACTTTAGAAAATAGTTTGTCAGTTCTTCAAAAAGTTAGTTACCAAAAGACCCAGTAATTCCACTCCTAGGTATATCCAAGAGAAATGAAAATATATGTCCACATAAAAATGCAAGGGGCACCTGGGTGGCTCAGTCGGTTGAGCGTCTGACTTCGGCTCAGGTCATGATCTCGCGGTGAGTTCTAAACCCGCGTCTGGCTCTGTGCTGACAGCTCAGAGCCTGGAGCCTGCTTCGGATTCTGTGTCTCCCTCACTCTCTCTGCCCCTAACCCACTCGCATCCTGTCTCTGTCTCTCTCAAAAATAAACATTAAAAAAATTTTTTTTTAATGTGTACACAAATGTTCATAGCAGCAGCATTCATCATAGCTAAGGGGTTGAAACAACCAAAATGTTCATCAACTGATGAATACATAAGCATAGAGTATTCATACGATAGAATATTATTCGGTTATAAAAAGAAATGAAGTACTGATACATGTCACAACACGGACTTTGGAGATATGCTAAGTGAAAAGGAGTCAGTCACAAAAAGTCATACATTGTATGATTTCAATTACATGAAATGCTCGGAACAGGCAAATTTATACAGACAGAAGATAGATTAGTGGTTGCTAGGGGCTAAGGATGGGAAGTGGAGAAAGGGATTGATGGCTAACGGGCAAGGAGTTCTTTGAGGTGGGGATGCAAATGTCCCAAAAGTAGATTGTTGTGATGATTACACAACTTGAATATACTAAAAATAAAGTAAAAATCTTAAACATTACATGTACATGTTAAATGGTGAGCTGTATGGTATGTAAATTATACTTTAATAAAGCTATTTTTTTAATATGGATCAGAGACCTAAGTGTAAAGTGTAAGTTTATAAAACCCCTAGAAGAAAACATAGAAAATCTTCATGACCTTTAGTCAAGCAGAGTTCTTAGATAGGATACCAAAAGCATAGGCAAGAAAAAAACCTTGATATCCTCAAAATTTAAAACTTTTGTTCTGGGAAGGACATTGTAAAGAGGATAAAAAGACAAAATCACAAACTGGGAAAAAACATTTGTATGACACATAAATAAAGGGATATATCCAGAATACATCTTTTAAAAAACCTCCCAAAACTCAACCAAGAACTCAATTTAAAAAGAGAGAAACAAACAAAAATTAAAAAAAAAAAAGAGAAACAATATGAATGGACAGTACAGCAGAGAATACACAGATGCTCAATATTATTAGCCCTTAGGGAAGTGCTAACTAAAACCACAATGAGGTATTATGACATACTGTCTTAGTCATCTATTGCTATAACAAATGATCCCCCAATTTAGCAACTTAAAACAACATACATTTTTTTTTTAATTTTTAAAGTTTATTCATTTTTGAGAGAGAGAGAGAGAGAGAGAGTATGAGCAAGGGAGGGACAGAGAGAGAGAGAGGTAGACATAGAATCTAAAGCAGGCTCCAGGCTCCAAGCTGTCAGCACAGAGCCTGACGCGGGGCTCGAACCCACAGACCACGAGATCGTGACCTGAGCCGCAGTTGGACACTCAACCAACTGAACCACCCAGGCGCCCCTAACCAACATATATTTATTATCTCACTTTCTGTGGGTCATGGTTTTTGGCACAGCTTCACTGGGTCCTCTCTTTTAGAGTCTTTCGTAAAGTTTCAATCAGGATGTTGGCTCTGCCGGAGATGGGGGCAGCCTCAAATGGAAGCTCCACTGGCAAAGGACCTGCTGCCACGCATGGCCATAGGTAGGATTCAATTACTTGATGACTATTGGACTTTGGGCCTTAGTTCCTTGCTGGCTCTTGGCTAAAGGCTGCCTTAATCCTTTTTGCCAGGAGAATCTCTCCATCAGGGAGAGATTTTCTCTCTCCAGAAAAGCCAGAAGGAGAAGGTCAGCAAGATAAGAGTCACAGTCTTTTTCTTTTGTAATCTAATCACAGAAGTAACACCAACCCCCCCCCCCGCCCCGTTACTGCTGCCATAATCATTTCAGTCTAAGAAAATGCAAAGGAAATTAATATCATTAGTATTTCTCATTCTGTTGGTTAGAAGCAAGTTATTAGGTCCAACCTAAATTCAAGAGGAGGGGATCATCCAAAGATGTGATTATCTGGAAGAATGAACACTATGGGAGCCATGTCAGAAGCATCCTTCCACACACCCTTTTTAGATGAGCTAAAATTTTAAAGTACTGACAATCCGAAGGGCTAGCAAGGGAGCAAAGCAGCAGCACTTTCATACACTGCTGGTGGGAATGCAAAATGTTACAGCCACTCTGGAAAACTGAGTTTCCTAAAATGTTAAATATATACTATGTGACCCAGCAATTCCACTTCTAGATATTTATCCTAGAAAAATGAAAATTTACATTCACACAAAACACGTGCCAAAGGTATAAAGCAGCATTGAAAATCACCCAAAGCTGGAACCAATCCAAATGTCCCTGAATGGGTAAGTGGATAAACAGATTGTAGTATCCAGCACTATCCAGCAGTAGAGAACGAAATGAACTCCTGATGCATGCAACAACATGGATGAGTCACAAATGAATTATTCGAAGTGAAGAACTCAGTCCCCAAAGGTTACATACTGTATGATTTCACGTATAGGTCATAGGACATTTTGGAAAAGGCAAAAATAAATCAATAGAGAACAGATGAGTGGTTGCCAGGGTTAGGGACAGGGGGAGGAGTCTGAATACAAATTAGCCAGGAATAATATATTTGACAATAAAAAAGCACAGAGATGGTTTCTGAACCTGAAGAGGAAGAGAGGGTACCCAGACACTATAAGGAATCTTCATGGGCGCTGACTAGACAATAAACACTGACTAAACAATAAATACGTCTTCTCTACCTGGTCTAAATCTTCATCAGTATATCACCACGCATTACATGAACGCATGAAATTGTTGATGTACTCAAAAATAAAATTGTTTCTAAAGACAGGGGCCATGCAAAAAAATATCTGCCAGGACAGTTGCACATCCTAGATAGATACTTCTCCTAGACTGAAGAAGAGCACATTTGCTGGGACCAGTGAGACACCAACTTTATTCCATCAGGGAGGGCTCCTTAAGTCCATAGAGATTTTGTACTAGGGAAAGATTTAATCTTCTAGACATTTGAGAAGTGAATATTTTTGTAATAGACATAGAAAAGGGTAGAGACAGCAATAGTGAAGAGTTGAAAATAACAGCTGCATTTATTGCATGCTAACTACATACTAGGAATGAAGTGCTTTGCCTGTATTAATTAATTTAATCCTCCCAACAATCCCAAAAGGCAGATACCATTATTATGCACACTTTACAAATGAGGAAACTGAAGCAAGGAGAAGTTATACAAAATAACACAGCTATTAAGGATTTGAGATCAGGAAGACTTGGCCCCAGAGCCATGTTCTTAATTCTTCTTCTGTGCTTCCTTTGCAATGTAAGAACCCAAACGGGAAATTGGTATTGTTAGTATTCCTTATGTACCAGCCATTGTGCAATAGGTTTTATAATCAAAACGATTTATCATCCTCATTATAGCCCTAGTGGTGGAACCAGGTTGCTATTCCTTTTTTTATGGAAAAAGGAAACCAAGGGACAGAGATTTCATACCATGTTCCATGTTATACTGTTTGGTGATGGTTTCAGAATTTGAACCCAGGCCTGTCTTTGAACGTTGTCTTCCTATTCTGGAATACTAAACTCTGGGGGATGAGGGGATGGGGGCAGTGAGGGAGGACTTACTTGCCCTCATTGATTCTCACAGAAGGCTGGAATTAAAACTGTCTAGGAAATCCTCAGGTAACTTTAGGAAATTTCACAGATAGAGCTTCCTTGCCAGCATATCTAGGGAAAGGTGACAGTCAAATAAATGGGAGTCACAACTACATTATGACTCTTCAAGGGGAAGGATTTTAGAAACATAGAACAAGATCTTGCCCCATTATAGATGGGAAGGAGGACTTGCAGATTCAAAAACATGTAGTATCCACACGCTGATTCTAAGAACCTAGAAAACCAAGAATATCTACCTTGAAAAATAGAGATCTGCCCACCCAGGACCTTGTGTAAAATCCTATGCGAGTAAAGACTAAAATCCATTCTTCAGGCAGCAAAGATTACTTTGGGACCCAGAAAAATGTTGAAGGAGAAGTAAAATGGGGGGTAAAGAACATCTCTCACAGACCATTGCTCAGAGAAGCTCCAAGGTCAACTGTTGCCTGAGCTTACAGAGCAAAACTCGTCATTGCCTAATGACTAGGTAACCTCATTCCGCTCTATGTATATCAGTATAAGAATATTTGTAACTGAAAATCATAATTTGTCATAAATAGGCACCAAAGAGCTTACTCAGAAGAGAGGTCCTAAATTTGTAATAACCATGGAAAAATCCTTTATAAAACCTCAAACTTAAAAGGATATAAAATAATTCATAGAAATTATTATATATACATAAATTGTATATAATTATATGAATTTTAAATTATATATATGAATATGAATATATATAATATGAAATATATATATAATATGAAATATATATATAATATGAAATATATATATAATATGAAATATATATATAATATGAAATATATATATAATATGAAATATATATATAATATGAAATATATATATAATATGAAATATATATATAATATGAAATATATATATAATATGAAATATATATATAATATGAAATATATATATAATATGAAATATATATATAATATGAAATATATATATATATATATATATATATATATATATATATATGAATGTCTTGAATCTAGCTGAGCCCCGTAGCACTTATCTTCAAATTCAGACACTCCACAAATGAAAAAACACTGCAAAAATTTGGTTATGGTAAGGGCTTCAGCTCGAGTATGGATTTTTGATTACCTCAGACAATCCGCACAGGGGAGATGCTATGTATTTGTGAAAAATATGTTAAGAGCTTCAGCAGAATTTATCTTAGAGTTCACACAGTGAACTTACAGATGTGATGAGTGGGTTGTGGATGTCAGAAGTATAAGAATATTTGCAATCATGAAAGTGCCCACGGGATTCCTAGGGAAAATGGTGGACTAGGAGGATCTTGCGTTCACCTTGTCCCATGGACACACCAGGGCAACATCTACATCTAAGCAGCTAACTCTGTATATGACCTGAAGACTGACGAACATATCTTTCATAGCTAGTTGTAGAGGGAAAGCCATGTGGAAAAGGGTAGAAGGGGCAGAGATGTGGTCAGGAACCAAGCCTCCAGCCTGACTAGCTATAAATGAGAAGGACACCACAAACACAGGAACAAGGGGATCAGACTATACACTGGGAAGCCCTGGACCTGAGGACCCACACTGAGATGACTCCCTATCGTGCCTGGCTTTGGAAATCAGTAGGGCTTAACTCCAGGAGCTTTAGAAATTGGTGCAGCTTAATTCAGGGAAGCAAAAGGATAATACGAAGTCCCTTCCTTTAAAGAGCCAGCAAGGTAAGTAACTCAGCCTGGGGTAAAGCACAAGAAACAGTAGTTTGAAAAATGCCTGGGATACAGGTGAAGGAGATTTATGGACTCATCTTAGAATGTGTGCCAGATTCTAAGGATCTGCAGCTTTCTCCAGGAACAAAATTGCTGGCAGGTACCATTTTTTTTTTCTGCCCTCCCCCAGCCTAGATAGATGGATGCTTATAGAAGCCAGCTCTAACACTCTCCATCCACTGCTACCTTGCCTGTACTGGATGCCCTGCCCCAGCATTCCTGTACACACCCACCCTACCCAACCTGCCTGACTGGGTAACCATTCTTCTGAAGTGGCTTCTGCCCTGCCACGTCTAGCAGGCATGCCTGGCCAGGACTAGCAGCACTCCAAAGTGACTCCTGCCCTAGGAAAGGGAGGCGATAACCCCAGATACCAGTACATCTGTAGTTTCTGCCCTTCCATGCACCTTCAGCTATGGCAGAGAAGCTAATTGCAGACAACTAGGTTGAGTGCTGACCCCACCCACCAAAGAGCCCATGGCAGCAGCAGCTGGGCCTCTCAGCAGTAAGGTGAGTAAACCCTACTCAGTGCACCCGTAGCAGACAAAGTTGGTCATTGCAACTAGGTGAGATGAAGGCAATCATGCCTCGGCCACAACAGAAAGGTGCCTGCAGCCCACCCAGGGCACACCCCTGGAAAGCCTGGTTCTGGTGACCAGAAGGGATTGTGCTACAGGACACCATGGGAACTTCTATACAGGGGCACTACTTTCAAAACTAAGATGTAGCTGACCTACCTGGTATGTAGAAACAAACACTGAGTGTCAAACAAAATGAGGAGACAAAGGAATAGGTCTCAAATGAAATCACAAGACAAAATCATGGACGAACTAAATGGACTAGAGATAAGCAATAAACCCAATAAAGAGTTCAAAGTAATAGTCACAAAGATACTCAGTGGACTTGAAAAAAGAGTGGATAGAAAATAAAAGAAAGAACCAGAGTTGAAGCATACAATAGCTGAAATGAAAAAATATACTAGAGAGAATCAACAGCAGATTCAAGGATGCAGAAGAATGGATCAGTGATCTGGAAGACAGGGTAATAGAAAGCAACTAAGCCAAACAGCAAAAAAATAAAAAATAAGAAATGAAAATAAGTGACATCATCAAACATAATAAAATTCACAATATGAGGATCTCAGAAGGAGAAGAGAGAGACAATAGTGCAGATTTGAAGAAACAATAGCTGAGAACTTCCCTTATTTGGGGAAGGGAACAGACATCCAGGTCAAGGAAACAGAGACCCTAATAAGAAGCCAAGGAGGTACATGCCAAGACACATAATAATTAAAATGGCAAAAAGTAGTGATAAAAAGAGAATCTTAAAAGCAGCAAGAAAAAGGAAAACAGTTACATGGAAGGGAAACCCCATAAGTCTATCAGCTTATTTGTTACCAAAAACTTTACAGGCCAGAAGATACTGGCATGATATATTCAAAGTTATAAAAGTAAAAAAAAATCTGCAACCAAGAATACTCGACTCCAGAAGGTTAGTATTCAGAATTGAAGGAGAGATAAAGGGTTTCCCAGACAGAAGTTAAAGGAGTTAATCATTGCCAAGCTAGCCTTACGAGAAATGTTAAAGGAACATCTTTAAGTGGAAAGACAAGATCACAACTAGTAGAAAATCATGAAAGGAAAACAATTCATAGGTAAAAGCAAACATGTAAAGGTAGTAGATCCATCACTTACAAGCCAGTATGGAGGTTAAAACACAAAATTAGTAAAATCAATTATAGCTACAAAAATCAGTCAAGAGGTACACAAAATAAAAAGATGGGGCACCTGGGTGGCTCATGCAGTTAAGCATTCGACTCTTGATTTTGGTTTGGGTCATGATCTCGGGGTTCTGAGATCGAGCCCTGCATCACTCTCTGCGCTGAGCATGGAGCCTGCTTGGGATTTTCTCTCCTTCTCTCCTGCCCCTTCCCCACTCCTATTCTCACTCGCTCTCTTGCTCTCTCTCTCAAAATAAACATTTTAAAAAAAGATTTAAAACATGACATACATAAAACATGGATGGGGTAGCAAAATTTTAGTGCTTTTAGAATGTTGTTCAAACTTAAGTGGCCAACTTATTATAGACTGTTATCTACATAGGGTGTTATAAATGAATCCAGTGGTAACACCAATTAAAAACCTAAAATATATACACACAAAAATATAAAGAGAAAGGAATCCAAGGCTATCACTAAGTCACAAGAGAGGAGAACAAGAGGAAAGGAAGAGAAAAGAACTACAAAAACAACCCTCCCAAAAAAGTTAAATGGCAATAAGATATTTTAATAACTTCAAATGTAAATGAACTATACATGCAAATACACATATACACATACATATGTAAGTATGTGTGTATATATATATATATTTAGAAAACATTACATTAAAAACATTTTAAAAAACATAAATGGACTAATTGCTCTAATCAAAAGATACAGGGTGACTGAATGAATAAAAACACAAGACCCATATATATGCTGCCTACAAGAGACTCAATTCAGACCTAAAAACACATATGGACTGAAAGTGAAGGGATGGAAAAAGATATTCCATGCAACAGGGGGAAAAAGAAAGCCAGTGTAGCAATACTTACATTGGAAAAAATAGATTTTAAAAACTGTCACAGGAGACAAATAAGGACATTACATAATAATAAAGGGATCAATTCAGCAAGAAGATATAGCAATTGAAAATATCTATGCACCCAACATAGCAGCACCTAAATACATAAAGCAAATAGTAACAGACATAAAGGGAGAAACTGACAGTAATACAATAGCAGGGGACTTTAACACTCCACTTCCATCAACAGATAGATGATCCAGACACAAAATTAATAAAGGAACAGTGGCTTTGAAAGACACATTAGACCAGATGGACCTAACTGATATACACAGAACGTTCTATCTAAAAACAGCAGCATACTATGTGCTAACTAATTTGGATGGAAGTTAAAAAAATAAAATAAATAAAAATAAAATTAAATAAGTAAATAAATAAAAACAGCAGCATACACATTCTTTTCAAGTGCACATGGAACGTTTTCCAGGATCGATCACATTTTAGACCACAAAATAAGTTTCAATAAATTTAAAGACTGAAATCGCATCAAGCATATTTGCTGACCAAAATGATATGAAATTAGAAAACAATTACAAGAAAAAAAATACTGGAAAAACACAAACACATGGAGACTAAACAACATGCTACTAAACAACCAATGGGTCAATGAAGAAATCAAAGAGGAAATTAAAAAAAAAAATACACACACCTGGAGACCAACGAAAATGAAAGCACAAGGTCCAAAATCTTTGGAACACAGCAAAAGTTGTTGTAAGAGAGAAGGTTATAGCAATACAGGCCTACATAAAGAAATAAAAATCTCAAGTAATCTAACCTTACAGAACAAACAGAACCAAAGTTAGTGAAAAGAAGGAAATAATAAAGATTATGGTGGGAATAAATGAGACAAAAAAAAAAAAAAAATGAAACCAGAACTAGTTCTTTGGAAAGATAAACAAAATTGATAGACATTTAGCCGGATTCATTAAGAACAAAAGAGAGAAGGGGCACCTGGGTGGCTCAGTCAGTTGAGTGTCCAACTCTTGATTTTGACTCAGGTCATGATCCCAGTGTTGTGGGATCGAGCCCCGTGTCAAGCTCCTTGCTGAGCGTGGAGACTGCCAAAGATTTTCTCTCTTGGGGCTTCCTGGGTGGCTCAGTTGGTTGAGCATCTGACTTCAGCTCAGGTCATGATCTCACCGTTCATGGGTTCAAGCCCTGTGTTGGGCTCTGTGCTGACAGCTCAGAGCCTGGAGCCTGCTTCAGATTCTGTGTCTCCCTCTCTCTGTCCCTCCCCGACTTGTGCTTTCTCTCTCTCTCAAAAATAAATAAACTTTTATTTATTTATTTTTTTAACGTTTATTTATTTTTGAGACAGAGAGAGACAGAGCATGAACAGGGGAGGGGCAGAGAGAGAGGGAGACACAGAATCGGAAACAGGCTCCAGGCTCTGAGCCATCAGCCCAGAGCCCGACGCGGGGCTCGAACTCACGGACCGCGAGATCGTGACCTGGCTGAAGTCGGATGCTTAACCGACTGCGCCACCCAGGCGCCCCTAAATAAACTTTTTAAAAGAAAGATTCTCTCTCTCCCTCTGCCTCCTCCCCGACTTGCGCTCTAAAATTAAAAAAAAAAAATTTAATTAAAAATAAAAGAGAGAGGAGCACCTAGGTGACTCTGTCAGTTAAACGTCCAACTCTTGATTTTGGCTCAGGTCATGAGTTTGAGCCGCACATTGGGCTCTACACTGAGAGTGTGGAGCTTGCTTGGGATTCTTTCTCTCTCCCCCTCTGTCTCTCCACCACTTTCTCGCTCTCTCACGAAATAAATAAGTAAACTTAAAAAATGAATAAAAGAGAACTTCAATAAAATCAGAAATGAAGGAGAAATAGCAACACTACAAAATATAATTATGACACTAATATAAAATTATATGCAAAAAATTGGGTGTCCTACAAGAAATTCCTAGAAACATATAATCTTCCAAAACTGAATTTGGAAAAAATAGGAAATCTGAACAGACTGGTTACTAGTAACAAAATTGAATTGGCAATCCAAACACTCCCCGCAAAAAGTCAAGGACCAGATGGCTTCACAGGTGAATTCTGCCAAATATTTAAAGAACGGTTAGTACCTATTCTTCTCAAACTGTTCCAAAATCTAGAAGAATAAGGAAAACTTCTAAATTCATTCTATAAGACCAGCATTACCCAGATACCAATACCAGACAAAGACACTGCAAAAAAGAAAACTACAGGCCAATATCCCTGATGAACATAAATGGAAAACTCCTTAACACAATAGTAGCAAACCAAATTCAACAACATATTTAAAAGGATCATTCACCACAACCAGGTAGGATTTATTCTGGGGATGAAAGGGTGATTCAATTCTTGCAAAATCAACACGATACATCACATTAACAAGAGGAAAGAAAAGAACCACATGATCATCTCAATAGATGCAGGAAAAGCATTTGACAAAACAACATCCATTTATGATAAAAGCTCTTGACAAAGTGGATTTAGAGGGAACGTACCTCAACATAATAAAGGCCATGTATGACAAGCCTACAGCTAACATCATATTCAATGGTGAAAAACTGAAACCATTGCCCCCAAGATCAGGAACAAGATAAGGATGTCCATTCTCACCACTTTTATTTAACATAGTACTGGAAGTTCTAGCTGCAGTAATCAGACAAGAAAAAGAAATAAAAGGCAACCAAGTTGGTAAGGAAGAAGTAAAACTTGCACTATTTGGAGAGGACATGATACTATATATAGACATCCCTAAAAACTCCACCAAAGGGGCGCCTGGGTGGCTCAGTCAGTTAAGTGTCTGACTTCGGCTCAGGTCATGATCTTGCAGTTTGTGAGTTCGAGCCCCGCGTCGGGCTCTGTGCTGCCACTTCAGAGCCTGGAACCTGCTTCAGATTCTGTGTCCCCCTCTCTCTGCCCCTCCCCTGCTCATGCTTTCTTTCTCTCTCTCTCTCTCTCTCTCTCTCTCTCTCTCTCTCGGTCTCTCAATAATAAATAAAAGCTAAAATTTTTTTTAAAAAACTCCACAAAAAAATCCTATTAAAATAAATGAGTTCAATAAGGTTACAAGTAACAAATTTAACATACAGAAATCTGTTGCATTTCTATACACCAATAAGTGTATAGAAATGTATACAAAAGTGTCAGAGAAATTAAGAGAACAATCTTGTTTATATCTGCACTAAAAAGAATAAAATACCTAGGAATAAGCCTAACCAAGGAGGTGAAAGACCCTCACTCTGAAAACTAGAAGACATTGATCAGAGAAATTAAAGACAACACAAATAAATGGAAAGACACAGCATGCTCATGGATTGGGAGGACAAGTATTATTAAAATGTCTATACTATCCAAAATAATCTACAGATTCAATGCAATCCCTGTCAAAACACCAATAGCATTTTTCACAGAAGTAGAACAAATAATCCTAAAATTCGTATGGAACCACAAAAGACTGAATAACCAAACCAATCTTGAGAAAGGACAAAGGTAGAGGTATTAGAATTCCAGATTTCATGATACACTACAAAGCTGCAGTGATCAAAATGGTATGTTACTTGCGTGAAATTAGATGCAACGATCAATGGAACAGGATAGAAAGCCCATAAACAAACCCATGTCTATATGGTCAATTAATCTAAGACAAAGGAGGCAAGAATATACAATGGGGAAAAGACAGTCTTTTCAATAATAAAATGGTAGTGGGAAAATTGGACAGCTACATGCAAAAGAATGAAACTCAACCACTTTCTTATACCATCCATAAAAATATACTAAAAAATGGATTAAAGACCTGCATGTGAGACCTGAAACCATAAAACCCCTAAAAGAAAATGTGGGCAATAATCTCTTACATATCAGCTTTAGCAACATATTTATGAATAGGTTTCTGCAGACAAGGGAAACAAAAGAAAAAATAATTAGGACTATACCAAAATAAAAAGCTTTGGCTTAGGAAAATATACATAGAACTTATACAATTCAACACCAAATGAAACAAACAATAAGATTAAAAGATGGACAGAGGACCTGAGTAGACATTGTTCCAAGAAGACATCCAGATGGCCAGATACATGCAAAGATACTCATTATCACTAATTATCAAAGAAATGCAAATCAAAACTAATGAGGGGCACCTGGGTAGCTCAGCCGGTTAAGTATGTGACTCTTGATTTCAGCTCAGGTCATGATCTCACAGTTCATGAGATCAAGCCCCACGTTGGCTCTACACTAGAAGCATGGAGCCTGCTTGGGATTCTCTCTCTCTCTCTCTCTCTCTCTCTCTCTCTCTCTCTCTGCCCCTTCCTCACTCATGTGCACCCTCTCTCTCAAAACAAATAAACATGAAATAAGTAATAAAACATTCTATTTAAAAAAAACTACGGTGAGGGACACCTGGGTGGCTTAAGTCAGTTGAACAACTGACTTCCACTCAGGTGATGATCTCACGGTTCATGAGTTCAAGTGTCATAGCGGGCTCACTGCTATCAGATCCTCTGTCCCCCTCTCTTTCTGCCCCTCCCCTGCTCATGCTCTCTTTCTCTAAAATAAAAATAAAACAGTAAAAAAAAAAAAAAAAACACAACTACAATGAGATATTACCTCCCACCAGTCAGAATAGCTATTATCAAACAGACAAGAAATACAAGTGTCGTTGAGGAGGCAGAGAAGAGAGAATCTTCATACACTCTGAGAATGTACTTTGGTGCAACCACTGTGGAAAACAGTATGGAGGTTCATCAAAAGATTAAAAATAGAAATACCTTATGATCCAGTGATTCCACTACTGGGTATTTACCTAAAGAAAACAAACACTAATTCAAGGGGCGGCTGGGTGGCTCAGTCAGTTGAGTGTCTGACTCTTGATTTCAGCTCAGGTCATGATCTCACAGTTCAGGAGTTCGGGCCCTACATCCAGCTCTATGCTGACAGTGTGGAGCCTGTTTGGGATTCTCTCTCTCTCTCTCTCTCTCTCTCTCTGCCCCTCCCCTGCTCACGCTTGCTTTCTGTCAAAATAAATAAACTTTTTAAAAAACCACGAATTCAAAAAGATATGTGCATCCCTATATTTATTGTAGCATTATTTACAATAGCCAAGATATGGAAGCAATCCAAATGCCCATGGATAGATGAACAGATAAAAAAAGATGTAGTACATATATACACAATGGAATATTACTCAGCCATAAAATAGAATGAAATCTTGCCATTTGTAACATGAACGGACCCAGATGGTATTATGCTCAATGAAATAAATCAGAGAAAGACAAATACCATATGATTTCACTTATATGTGGAATCTAAAGAATAAAACAAACAGCAACAAGAAAAAACCCCAAAGACTCTTAATTACAGCGAACAAATTGGTGGTTGCCAGAGGGAAACTGGGCGGGAGGATGGGTGAAATCGGTGAAGGGAATTAAGAGGTACAAACGTACAGTTAGAGGATAAATAAGCCGTAAAGATGAGAAGTACAACGTAGGGAATATAGTCAATAATATCGTAATAACGTTGTATGGTGACAGTGACTACACTTGTCTTGGTTAGCACTGAGTTTTTTTAAATGGTATCATTAGAGGGAAGTGCTATACAGAAAGCAACTTGTGTAGTACCACATAACTGGCCCTCTCTCCCAGCCTCCCCCACTCCCTTTTTTTAAACATTTTTTTTAATTTGAGAGAGAGAGAGAGGAGTTTCAAGCAGGCTCATGTTCAGCACAGAACCTGGTGTGGGGCTCGATCTCATGAACCATGAGATCATGACCGGAGCTGAAATCAAGAGTCAGATGCTCAGCCAACTGAGCCACCCAGGCGCCCCCCTCTCCACCAGTTCCAAATACAATTTTATCACATCCCTACATTTGGGATACTGAGCGAAGCTTTGCTTAATTTAATCATATTATTCTAGGTAAATGAATTGCAACTCTCCAAATGAATTTATGTGATCCTGATATTCATTTAATTCCAAATGTTGTTAACCTCCCAGCCAGAAAGTCCTCAGAGCCACTTCAGGCACTTGCTCTTAAAATGTCCAGAGCTTCAGTTACCCATTCAAATGGACTTAAATTCAACCATGAATTGTCCTTGACAGTCTAATTGGATGGATATATTTAGTAAATGTTCCTGCATTGAAAGCCATTCACGCATGTGAGAGGCATTCGTGGAGTGCCAGTCCTGGGCCAGGCAATCTGATGGGTAAAGGCTGGCCTACTCATTTCCCCTCCGTGCACCCCTCTGTGTGGTCTGGAAATGCCTGTCCTCTCTATGAGTCAGCTGAGGTTGGCAAGCACGAGGCAGGTCACTTGGAACATTCTGGAATTTCAATAAGAATGGTCATTTTTGGGGCGCCTGGGTGGCGCAGTCGGTTAAGTGTCCGACTTCAGCCAGGTCACGATCTCGCGGTCCGTGAGTTCGAGCCCCGCGTCGGGCTCTGGGCTGATGGCTCAGAGCCTGGAGCCTGTTTCCGATTCTGTGTCTCCCTCTCTCTCTGCCCCTCCCCCGTTCATGCTCTGTCTCTCTCTGTCCCAAAAATAAATAAACGTTGAAAAAAAATTTTTTTTAAAAAGAATGGTCATTTTTGCAGACATCAATGAGATCACTTAAAGCAGGATTTCCTTTATGCATCTTCTAGGACTGACTGGAACTCAGATTTCATGGAAGGCGCTCAGGATAGCAGGATAAAGTATGGATGGCCTAGAAAATTAGGTAGAGGTCTGTGACTTCAAGCAGTGAATAAGGAATCACTTAAGGGGATTTATCCCAGATGTGGAATAAACAACACTGGATGTTTCGGGTAGAAAATTTGGCAGAGACATTAAGATTACTTAGAAAGTGTGTGACAGCAGGAAGTGCTCACAAGGAGTTGCCTCTTTCAGTCATAGACTGATGGAGACCCAGCTCAGCAGCTTACAATAGGAAAGGACAGGATTTCCCTAGAAAAAACTATAGAAAACGAGGAAATTTGTAGTATACAATATAGTATTTATTCAAACCGACACTATGGCTTCTAGGAGAGAAAGAGTGCTATGAAGATAGAAAGGTCGGAGTTATTCCAAGGGTTCTGAAAAGCACAGAGACCGTGAACCAGAGGCCAATCTGCTGTCAGGTTACCAGCTTCCCCTCTTGGTGGTTCCAGGACCTTACAGAAGTTACTTGACATCACTGACCCCCACCTCCTGTCTTTCTAGTTCGGGTTCCCTGATACCCACATTCTAATAGTTCTTCAGTCTCCCTGGGATTTCCAGGACCGGACACGCACGACTTTCCACCAACTAGTCTTCCCCTCCTGTCTCCACTTTCTACCTTTCCCGGCATAGATTCCACGGTCTTTTTGAAGAACTTCAACCTTTTCTCTCCCCTCTCCACCCATCATACTACTCTAGGAAACCTCCAGCCTTGATAAACCCAACTCTGACTTCTGGGCCTGTACTCAAGCAGCTGATCAGTGCCGGAGAAAGGCCCACAGAACACTGACTGCCTTCGCTTTACCTCCCCGACTACAGATGTGGGGAGTAAGTACCACACGCGACATAAACCGATTTGCCTCTTACCATCCCTTTAAATATTTAGTGGGGGTAATCTCCTTTCCTGGAAGGGAGTCCAACAGACCTGTAACTTTTCTTCTCTTAGCAAACAGACAGTCCTACCCTCATGTTTGGTCCCAAACCCAGTCTGGCGACAGTGACAAGAATGTCCAGACGTGACCTGGCATGGAGCCTTCCCACCTGCCCCAGGTGGGAACGGCTTCTGGTAGGAAGCTTGCAGTGGGAAAGGGCTTGATCACTGTGCTCTCTCCTCTCTTCCCGCTCACCGCCTCCCCTACCCGTTAATCACTGTTGGGGACCCATTAGAGTGTAAGGTCGGAGGAGGAGGTGAAGGAGGAAGAGGAGGAGGAATAAAAGTAGTATGTGAATGAGTGCTCTTGAAAACTGGTCTCAAGCCCTTGGGTGCAAGTTGGCTCTCCGGTTGCATCTGGTAGATGAAGCAAGCCAATGCTCTCGTGGTGCTGACTGTTACTCAGAAGTTTCACATCACTGACACGTTTCTTCTTCGGTGAGCTGGACTCTGGAACGCACTTCTGTTCAGGTGGCCGTTTATGATTCCTTCCTCAGCCCTGGCACCACGTCTCAGCCTCTGTCGCCAAGGTCTCCTCATCCTGCTAGACAATGCCGTGGATGGGGACCCAAGGCAACACTACGACAGCTCCTCTCTAGCTTCTGGAGCAGGAAACATTTGTATCTTCTTGCCTGGGCACATTCAGACATGGGATCTGCCCCAGGGCAGCAAGACGCCCGTCAGACAGACCCCCTCCAGCCCTCCAGACTTCCACGTCCACAGGCCGCTGCACTGGGCGTCCCCTTTTCCCCAGGCGCCCCCCAGCCTCTTTGCTCCCGGCTTAGGTGGGTGCTTTTGAAGCCCCCTTCACTAGGCTGAGATTCCAGAGTGGCATCCTCCGTCTCGGCTGCCAAAGAGGAGGGAGGACCCTCAGCTTGGCATCGGCAACATTGCCCCGAAGAAGACCCTTCACGTGTCTCCTCTCTGCCTCCATTGTCTGGCAGAAGGTATGAGTTCTGGAAAAGATCCTTAGGTCACATTCTTTGTAGGTCTTCATCGGGCGACTTGGGCCCTCACTCTGGGATCTCCCGTCTTGCATCAACTGTATCTTGTTGCCAAGTCAAGACTTCAACTTTAACAACTGGGTTCACTTAGCAGAGGCCTCAGCAACACCCCCCCACCCCCACTGGAATCCTACAGTTCATCCATTAGCATGTTGCTGGCTTTCCAAGACAACTGGAGAGTCGGGGCAAAGGTGCCTGAATTGCAGGGCTCTCTCTGCCCGCTTAGCAGCTGGCTAACCTCAGGCAACTTATTTAACTTCTCCGTGCCTTAATTTCCCCATCTGCAGAATGGGCTCAAAACGGCACCTACTTCTCAGCGGTAGGAGGGTGAAACGAGTGGACGCTAGCAAAGTGCTTAGACGGCCACCTGCCGTCTAGGGCGCCCTCGGTGCCAGCTGTTACTACTCTCTGCCCTTTCTGGCAAGCAGGTGCAACTCCTCGCTGTCTCCTGATGGCTTTCCCTCCTTTGACCGAAAGAATAAGACAACCGGAAAGGGAAGCCCTCCTCTTCTGGCCACCAAATCTACCGGCGTGCCTGCATCCGTGCGGATATTCTTTCCTTCCTCTGCCCGTTGAAACTATCCCTGCCCCAACCTGTGCTCGAGACGCCACCCCGTTTCCCTCCAGGGACTTGACCCCCCCCCCATTTCCGGTGCACGCAGAGAGAACTTTTAGAACAAGAACCCAAACAAACAAACAAAAACCACAACCACAACAACAAATCCCAAGCCCTTCCTCGACCCTGCATCCCTCGGCAGGCTCTGCAGAATGGAGGGAGGAAGAAAGGAGAGAGCCCCCCATCTCCCCCATGGGGTTACTGAGAAAAGAATGACCTAATAAACAACGTCAAGTCCTGAGCACAGCACCTAGCTTACAGCAAGCGCGTAAACGTTAGCTAGTGTTCTCGGTGCTATTATTATGGTAAACTTTCCTGCGGTGCTTGCTGCCAGAAGGGAATCTCTTCAAAAGCCGTTTTTAGGCAACAATTAGGAATCCAAACCCGAGGTACAATTCACGTAAGTCGCTTCAATATTTGCCTATATTGTAGCCTCTTCCCGCTTGATCAACCAGACGCCTCTGTCTTCTGCCTGCCGGCTGGCAAGTTCTTTTATTTATTTATTTTATTTATTTATTTTTTTTTAAATTTTTTTTTTCAACGTTTATTTACTTTTGGGACAGAGAGAGACAGAGCATGAACGGGGGAGGGGCAGAGAGAGAGGGAGACACAGAATCGGAAACAGGCTCCAGGCTCTGAGCCATCAGCCCAGAGCCCGACGCGGGGCTCGAACTCACGGACCGCGAGATCGTGACCTGGCTGAAGTCGGACGCTTAACCGACTGCGCCACCCAGGCGCCCCCCGGCTGGCAAGTTCTAATGGGCTCGCGCTCTCCCTCTTAATATTGTTTTTCATTAACGTGTCCGCCAGTCTCTCCTGACCAGGAGAAAACGCTTGGGCACAAAAGTAGAGGCCCTTAGGGACAAGTCCTCCCTCCAGGTTGGGGCCGCCCTCCCTGCTATCTGGGCCCCAGCACGGGTGGTCTGGGCGGAGGCGTCGAGGCCCCCAGGATTAGCGGGTTCCAGGCCTATATTTTGGGGTGCCGGCAGAGCAATCCCGCCTGGAGGCTCCTAAAGCCCGTGTGGCACGACCCCCCTCCCCCACAACTCCCATACCTGCTCTGCTAGGTTTTCTCAGGCCTACGTGGAGAAACCTTCCGACTCCGTTCAAATCGAATCCAAAGCCATTCAAACCAGAAGGAGCTGAGAAATTATATTCAAGATAAGCTCTCCGAGTGCCCTCTCCTGCCCCAGGCAAGGAGCAACCTAGTGCGGAGTGAGCAGAATTCTAGGAAAAGAAGCAGCGGGGGCCCCAGGCCAGCACTCACCAGCACAGACTGAAAGTTTGGGGGGGGGGGGCGGTCTCGGCTGAGCCAGGGTTACACCTACCGCCCCAGGCTGCGTCCGGTAAAAGTGAGCAGGGCTCTACTCACCACACCTGGGTTTCTTGCCACCTTTAGGGAGTTCCTTGATTGGGTCCGGTCACCTCTGGCCTGATCATTCCATCACCTTGATTCGATTGCAGGTGAAATCTCCCCCAGCATACTAGTGATGGTGGGAGCTCACCGGATTATTTTAAATCCACTGAACTAATTTCCTTTAACTGTCCAGTGCCGGCTGGGTTCAAGTGAAAGGCAGGGCGCCTCTGCTCCCCGGGTAAGGCCACAAGATGCAGGCGCTCTGAGGAGTCATGGGCATGTCAACTCCAAGCCCCTGACTAACCGCTTCCAGTCACACGACTGAAGTTGCCTACTGTCCCCTGTTTGGATACAAAAAGTCCCTATTTGGGGCACCTGGCTGGCTCAGTCGGTTAAGCTTCTGACTTCGGCTCAGGTCATGATCTCTCAGTTCGCAAGTTCCAGCCTCGCATGGGGCTCTGTGCTGATGGCTCAGAGCCTGGAGCCTGCTTCAGATCCTGTGTCTCCTTCTCTCTCTGTCCCTCCCTGCTCACGCTCTGTCTCTGTCTCTCTCAAAAATAAATAAACATTGGGGCGCCTGGGTGGTGCAGTCGGTTGAGCGTCCGACTTCAGCCAGGTCACGATCTCGTGGTCCGTGAGTTCGAGCCCCGCGTTGGGCTCTGGGCTGATGGCTCAGAGCCTGGAGTCTGTTTCCGATTCTGTGTCTCCCTCTCTCTCTGCCCCTCCCCCGTTCATGCTCTGTCTCTCTCTGTCCCAAAAATAAATAAACGTTGAAAAAAAAATTTTTTTTAAATAAATAAACATTAAAAAAAAAAAAAAGAAACAAAAAGTCCCTATTTTACCTCTCTGATCATTCCTTTCATCTTTTTTTTTTTTCCAACGTTTATTTATTTTTGGGACAGAGAGAGACAGAGCATGAACGGGGGAGGGGCAGAGAGAGAGGGAGACACAGAATCGGAAACAGGCTCCAGGCTCTGAGCCATCAGCCCAGAGCCCGACGCGGGGCTCGAACTCACGGACCGCGAGATCGTGACCTGGCTGAAGTCGGCCGCTTAACCGACTGCGCCACCCAGGCGCCCCCATTCCTTTCATCTTAAAACACTCTCTTGCCGTGGGCCCCATGACACCCCGTGCTCCTGGGTTTCCTCCTGCCTCTCAGGGTGCTCATCTCCAGTCCGCTTGGTGGACTCCTCAGTCTGTCTGGGGCCATAAATGCTGTTCCTTGCTCCTAGGTGCTGTCCCTCCTCCCTTAATATCCCTTTTGAAGGGTATATGTTTGCAGACACCTCTCAAATGGCACGCATCGCTCAGTTCTCTCTCTGAGCTCCTGGAGGACACCCAAATGTCAACCCATGTCCTACCGTGCACTTGATTCTTAATAGCTCAAAGCTAGGACCCTCCACCTGCCCATTCTTTGTCCCGTCAGACAAATCTGCTTTTTTTTTCCTTCATTTTTATTTATCCTTGGGGAGAGAGAGAGAGAGAGAACGAGAGAGGGAGGGGCAGAGAGAAAGGGACAGAGAGAGAATCCCAAGCAGGCTCCATACTGTCAGCACGGAGCCCGATGTGGGGCTTGACCTCGCGAACCGTGAGATCGTGACCTGAGCCGAAACCAAAGTCAGACACTTAACCGACTGAGCCAGCCAGGTGCCCCTCACCTGCTCTTCTAATCTTCCCCATCCACCCTGCTGCCTAAGCCAGAAACTCGAGTGCTAAGCTTACCTCTCCCTGTATCCCGCTCCCAAAGAGTCAGTAAGTCCTGCCCATTCTGCCTCCTTAATTCATCTCAGATGGCCCCCTCCATCCTCACCCCCTGCGCAGCGCAGACCAGTCTAGATTCTGTGCGATAGCTTCTTACCTGCGCTCCTTGCTTCCTCCTTCGGTGTAGTCCACACGCGGGATCTGAGCAGTGTTTCTGAAACATGATTCTAGCCATGCCTTTCTCCTTCTCAAAAGCTTTCCGAGCCTCCTACATTTCACGGGATAAAGTCCACTCTCTGTAAGGTGGCCTACGGAGCCCCACCAGGAGAGACCGCAGCTCAGCTCTTCGGCATCTCTCTTGCAGAAACTCCCTAAAACCTCCACTGGCAATGACCGTGTCACCACAGAGTGCTCTCTCGGTGCCAGGTCTTCTTCTGTGTCGTTTCTTTTCCCCGGATGTTGCTGCCATGACAACCCCACGTCTTTAGCTCTGCTAATTCTGCACCTCTCCCCCCTCCCCGACCCTTAATTTTGGGGCCCAGGCAAGGACTCCTGATGTGGTCTGGCCACTGTGCGGCCTCCACTCCAGCCACGTGCGTCCCGCTCTCAGTCTCCTGATAGGTGTCCCCTGGGAAGTCTCTGTCTCTTTCCAGAGCCACCGAGTCTGGCTTGGCACCCTTCTATGTGCTTCCATGGCACCCTGGGCCTCCCCTATCAGCACTTTTCACAGGGGTTTCTGATGACCTTTTGCTCATGTCCCGTCAGATGGCAACCATTTTGCGACCACAGAGCGCTGTTGTCCTACTGGCTCTGTTTTTCTGGAGAGCCTTGACGAATACGGTCTATTAGGAGTGCAGGAGTTCATGCACACACATACAGACAGAAATAGGACAGGGTTCACTGATAAAGCAGAGGTTCTGCTCCAAGGTGGGAGGCTTAGTACTCCTATCACCTCCCGCTTCTGCCCTGAATCAGAGGAATGAAAGGAAAAAATATATTTTTTAAGTTTTTATTTATTTATTGTGGGGGAAAGAGAGAGCAAGCACAAGTGGAGGAGGGCAGAGAGAGAAGGAGGGAGAGAGAGAGAGAATTCCAAGAAGACGGCACCATCAGCACAGAGCCTGACGAGGGGCTTGATCTCACAAACCACGACATCATGACCTGAGCCCCAACCAAGAGCCAGAGGCTTAACTGCCTGAGCCATCCGGCCTTTCTTCCTCTGGAAGACCCTCAGAAATGGCTACTATTGGTATCTTGGTTTAAAGAAGAGGTGCTCAGGGGCACCTGGGTGGCTCAGTCGGTTAAGCCTCTGGCTCTTGGTTGGGGCTCAGGTCATAATCTCACGGTTTCGTGAGTTCAAGCCCCGCATCAGGCACCATCTGGCAGCACAGAGCTTGCTTGGGATTCTCTGTCTCCTCTCTCTCTGCCCCTCCCCCACTTGTCTCTGTCTCTGTCTCTCTCAAAAACTTAAAAAAAAATTTTTTTTTAAATCTATTATAATACTGGGAACCAAGAAGGGGTTTCCTTGATGGACCAGAGACGATTAGGAATCCCTGAAAGCCAGAGCTAGATTGGCTAACAGGGACACATCAGCGACAAAGATGAGTACGTGAGAATCCCACACATTTGAGGAATTCTAAAATCATAAAAGAAAGAGGCACAACGGAGACAGAAGGAGTGGTTGTGGCTTCTGTCATTACATCCACGTCCCCTTATATGCCCGTCCCATTTCCCCAAGTGGTCATTTAATGACAAGAGCACAGAACCAGGTGTCCGGATTCTGGTTCTGGGACTGTTCCAAGGCCGTGTGGCCCTGGGCAGCTGTCTATCTCTCTCTGGACATAGTTTCTTCTTCCTTAAAATGGAGGTAACACGCCCGCCCTGTGACATTCTAGTGGGACAGAGTGAGAAAAGTATGGGAACAGCTAATGCAATGACCAGAGGGAAGCTCTAAACTCTCCTTCATTCCTTCTTCTGCTCCAGGACCTTCTTCCCCGGCTCCCCATACCCAGGCCTGGATGGGAGCTCAGTGGTTGCTCGGTGAGTGAGTCAGTATTGCTTTTCATTTCATGTTCAATCTCTTTCCTGGGCATATGCAGCAGGCTTTCTCATGGTAGGGAGGTAAGGGGCTTCTTCTAAATTCTGGCAATGCCTGGACAGGAGCAGAGGCGCCTGTCAAGGCTCCTTCCAGGATGATAGAGAGTGGCCACCTCCCTTGTGGGCCACCTAGGGCGGACCCTAATGGGCAGAGGGGCCCCCGCCACTCCCTGGAGAGCCCTGTCCTATGACCCACTGCCAGTCTGCCTAGAACTGGTTTTATGAGCTCTGGATTGGGTTCTGCCCACACCATGTCTCTAACTGACTGGTGGGTGATTTGGGACAACCCTCTGGGCCTTTGGTTCTTAATCTGTCAGGTGGAGAAAGCTGTACTCGAGGATCTCAAAAGTGCCTTCCAAGTCAAAATGTTGTAGAATCTTGGACTCTCTTTTGACGGAGTCGGAGTCACAATGGAATCAAGCAAAGAAAGAATGCAGAACGCTGAGGCCATCACACAGACCCTCATTTCTCAACTGCGAGCCATGCAGAAGAAGCTGCCTGGCCTCACTCCTGCTCAGCGTCCTCTTCATCGCACTCCTCCTGCCCCCTCCCTGCCCCCGTCCTGCCTCTTGTCCCTGTGACTTCCCTGCCTCTCCAGCCTATGCCTGCCTCGGTCACCAGTTACTCAGACCAACCTGGTTCCCTTCCTACCTCATGCCCAGACCACCTGCCTCCTCTTACGGGTTTCACCCCTTCCCAGTTCGCTGCCTGGGGCCCTTCCACCCTTGCCTGCCCCCCTGCTCCTCCCACCACCCGCCTCCCCCCTCTCTCTCTCACCTGCATCCGCCGCCCCTTCCGATTGGCCCCCCTCTCCTCCCACCCCTCTCCCTTTACCCCTGCCCCTCCTCCTCACCCTACTTCTGCCCCCACCTTCATGGGCCTTGGGCCCAGATAGGCCTCCCCTGCTCCTGCTAGGACATCTGCCCCCAACCAGCCCTCACCAGGCCTGATGATTCCCACACACCATCATGGAAGACTCGCGTCCCTCCCAGGACTCCTGGGAAGGTGATGTCCAGCATCCTGGTGACATGGTGAACACGGGGGGCACTGGATGATGACCAGCAGGCACACAACCAGGAGGGGCACTTCCCTCAGGTAAAGGTCTCTTTCCCCCATGTCCTAGTTATCTTGCTGCCTGAGGATAGCATATGCCTCCATATCCATTCCTTACATCGTATAAAAATGAGGATCTTATTATTTTTACTTAAGAGACTCCGCAGGGAATAGAGCTTGGGGAAGATTGCTGAATTCTGATGGTCGTTGTTCATCTCAACACTTAAGTCACGGACACCCACACACACACAGGTATCTGTTCACACCCCCAGGTCCAGGTCACCAGAGATCAGCACGGGAGGTCCAGGCAGCTCTGGCCTGATGATGGTGTGAATGGAATGTTCCGAGATGCTCTGTTTTCCAGCCCTTTTACGCAGTCTGAAAAACTTGGTTCTGATCTCTCAGTTTGCTTCTGTATCATGTTGATTGGTTGAGGTCCATTTGGTCATAGAAGACCTTTCTCCTGGGATAAGGAAACTCTGTTTTCAAGTTTGTTTGTTTGTTTAGAGAGGCAGAGAGGCAGAGAGAGAGAGAGAGAGAGAAAGGGAGAGAGAGAGAGAGAGAGAGAGAGAGAGAGAATCCCAAGCTGGCCCTGAGCCCATCACAGGGCTCAATCCCAAGAACTAGGAGATCATGACCTGAGCCAAAATCAAGAGACAGACACTTAACCAACTGAGCCACCCAGGTGTCCTGAGGAACTTTTTTTTTTTTTTTTTTTTTTTTTTTTTGTAACACCAGGAGCAGAGTCAGCTGAGTTAGTCATTCTCTTGGGTTCCTAACATGCTTGTATCATTGGCCTGAGGAAGGCCCCTCTCGTGTTCTATTTATTCACTTTTATGCCCATTTCTCACTTCTTTCCTCATGTAAACACCACTCAAAATATTTTGACAGGTGTGTGTATGTATTCTCGCAAAATCTGTGGTGTTATTTTGTGAGCTGTATTTTTAATTTTCATACATGAGATTAGGCACTAGGTTTCATTCTGTTTGCTAACTTTCACCCAGCACTCTATTTTCAAGATGTGCCTACGTGTGTGTGTGTGTGTGTGTGTGTGTGATCTCTGCTTCTAACATCTGCACTGTCTCCTGCCGAGCTTCTCCCCCAGAGGACGCTCATCCATTTCCCCAGGGACAGTCACACACCCCAATGCTCTGACTCTTCACCACTGTGGACAATTCCAAACCAACCGTCCTTGTATAGGCCCACTTGTGACGCCATGTGAGAGTTCTCAGGGATGGGTGCCCAGCACTGAGAGCACTGAGTTAAAGGGCCTCATCTTCCATCTCATTCACAAACAAGTGTTCTTGTTGGGATGAGAAACTGTTCATTAAATATTATTCATAAAGTGAGTTCAGTAAACTCCTTCTGGGCCATCTATGCCCAAGACCTAGGAAGTGAAATGATTTTATCAAACCTCTAAGATGACTTTTGGCCTTTAATAACCAGCCTACATTTCACAAATTTTCTTGGATCTCAGGTGATGGTTTTTTTTTAATCTGTTTCTGGAGTTTCGAGGCAAGTGCACACGCATATGACTCAAGACTGTAGACTCTCTACTTGACCGCCAGCACTGGCCAACATTAGCTATGGGTCAACGCCTCATTGTTGGCTTTATTTACAAAAGAACTGCTTGTTGGACATCTTCTGCAACATCTTTGCCATTTGTTCTTGTAATTTTTAGTATTACTAATTACGGTAGTTGCTGCTCTACGCCAGTCCATAATGCCTCACACTTTCAGAAGCTGTTGGGATCTTTGGTAAGTTCCTTTTTCTCAAGCAGATTACTTTCCCTGTGTCCCTAATCCTTGTCTGGTTGGTTGGCCAGTCTCCCTTGGTAACTGTCCTCTTATACCACCTGGGCTTATGGCTAAACCAATGGAAGATGCGGGACTGGTGATGGCCGAGCCGGAAAGAATGCAAGGGCCTGCCCTCAGAGAGACCATGGCTGGGGGGTCCTGGGTAACTTCCTTCCAGGTGCACCATCTCATCTGTATCCCAGAAAAATCCAGAAAAGTCCTCTGTGACCACCAAGGCTTTCACATGCTGAGAACGCACCTTTTGCAGGAAGAGGGAAGGTTTACAGTGTTTTTATCAAAGCCATGATCTTTTCAAGTGGCCCTTACCCTGAAATTTACAAGGTAGCATTGCTAAATGTATATGCCTAGGGAATCACTACCACATCCAGATATAGGATCGCCCCCAAATGTTTTTATGATCCTTTGCAGTCAATACCATCCACCCCAAATCCTCAGGAAACATTGATTGGCATTCTATCCCTGTAGATTAGTCTTGTGTGGTCAGGAATTTCATATAACAGGATTTACCCTTTCGTGTCTGATTTCATTCATTCCGTATGCTGTTTTTGCCATTCATCGATGTTATTTTGTCTATCAGTAGTTCATTCTAGTTAGTGCCGAATGGGATCCCGTTATATTAATACATCAAATTGTTTTTCCATTGCACTTGTTGCTAGGTGTGACAGTTATCAATTTGTTGCCTCTCAACTCCAAATCTACCCTTCATTACCTGCTCCGCAGTAGTAAGATAGCTCTTTGAAGCATTTCTCACTTGCATCGAGAACAATATTGAGCCATGGCAGTAGATGGCGCTGGAGGGACGCGGCAGGAGGAAGAAACTTCCCTTCCGGGGCCCAGCGGGCTTCTGTTTGCTTCAGCTCCTCTGCACCTGCTACCAGAGATGAACGCATGGGCACATCCTCTGCTCTGCCCCAGCTATGCATCCAGATGTGGGCTCACGGCCTCAGGCCTAGCCCAGTGCCCACTTCACTACGACCCACTTCATGGACTCTGCAAACCTCAGGCCTCACATGCCCTGCTGGAGAACAGATCACCGACTCCTCTGGGCACCAGCCTGCCGGCCTCAGCCCACTGGCTCCCGGCGGGAGTGTTTCCAGGGGCCATCCAGACACGGGCACAAGCACCCCAGGCCTTCACCACTCTGCCTGTAAGTAAGGTTCCTGACTTGGACTCTCCCAGGGCACTCCCCGCCAGCCTCTGCCACCAGCAACCCAGAGGGACATTTGATGCTGACCTGGAGACCATCGGCCAGGCCTTGCACATTTTTCAACAAGGTGTGAATCCCAGCTTGAAGGAGAGGGCCCTCTTCCCATCTGTTCCCTCCTTGGATACTCTCCTGCCTTAGGAGGTTCTGTACAGTTCTCTTAGGGTTACTCCACTGCTAAGGTAATAATTTTTACGATTAAATTTTCCGTATTCAAATTACTGTGTGGCTCCTGTCCTCTGATTGAACCTTGACAGATATGTTAGACATTTATATGGTTTCAATTTTTTGGCTATTATGAATAAAGCTGCCGTGAACATTTTTGTCTTTGGGTGGACATATATGGTCATTTTTCCTGATAAATACCTAGAAGAGGAATTGCTGGGTCATGTGGTAAGTGTGTAAGATATTTAAGAGAAATTGCCCAACCATATTCCAAAGTAGTTGTACCATTTAATATTTTCAGCAAAAGTCCTCCTCACCTCCATGCCAGCACCTTCATATTGCCAGTCCTTAATTTCAGCTATTCTAGTGGCTATGCAGCTCCCTGACGAATAATGGTGATGAGTGGGTTTTTAAAAAGTGTTTATTTATTTTTGAGAGAGAGAGAAAAAGAGTACAAGTGGGGGAGGGGCGGAGAGAGAGGTGACACAGAATCCAAAACAGCTCCAGGCTCTGAGCCCCAACGTGGGGCTTGAACTCACGAACCATGAGATCATGACCAGAGCCGAAGTTGGTCGCTTAACCGACTGAACCACCCAGGCACCCCTTTTAAAATTTTTTTAAATGTTTATTTTTGAGAGAGAGAGAGAGAGAGAGAGAGCTCATTTTATGAGCAGGGAGGGGCAGAGAGAGAGGGAGACACAGGCTCCAGGCTCTGAGCTGTTAGCACAGAGCCTTGGCTCAGGGCTCGAACTCATGAATGCAAGATCATGACCTAAGCTGAAGTTAGGTCATGGGTGGCTGCTTAACCGACTGAGCCACCCAAGCGCCCAGATGTTGCGTGTCTTTTTATATGCCAATTGGCAATTTATATATCTTCTTTTGTGATACATTTGTTCTGACCTTTTGCCCCTTTTTACTTTGGTTCTCTTATGAAATTATCATTTTATTAGGAGTCTTAATGGTGTCTTTTAAAGAGATTTTAGTTTTGATGAAATCCAATTTATCTTTATATTTCAGGGTTAAGTGCTTTTTATGTTCTAAGAAACCACTGCCTACCATAAAGTTATGAACATTTTTTCCCCACATTTTCTTCTAGAAGTTTTCAACTTTTATGTTTAGGTCTATGACCCATTTTGAGTTAGTTTTGTGTACAATGTGGAAGGTCAAGATTCATATTTTTCTATGCAAATATCTGGCTGCTGTAGCTCCATTTGTTGGAAAGATTACTTGGCATCTTTGTAAAAGTCAATTGGCCATGCATAAGTCTATTTCTGCACACTGTACTGTTCCGTTGGTCTATAGGTCCATCCTTCCGCCAATACGCCAATACACTGTTACTTTATGTAAGTCTTAGATAGCATAATTCTTTCAACTTGGTGGTTCTTTTTCAAAATTGCTCTAGCTATTCAAGGTCTTTTGCATTTCCAAATAAATTTTAGTCAGTATGTCAATTTCTTCAAAAAGCCTGTTGGGACTTTTACTGAAAGTGCAATGAATCTGGTGATAAATATGGAGAGAATAGACATCTTCATAATTGTGTCTTTCAATCCATGAACATGGTATGACTTACTCTCCATATATTTAGTCTTTCAGTTCTCTCACACCACACGTCTCTGACCATTCCTCTGCAATCATATCTCACTTTGATGACAGCTGGGAAAAGTTTTCCACTTTTAAGGACCCAAGTGATTAGATCGGGCCCACCCAGATAACGCAGAGAGCAGAAGTGGAAAAGAAATGAAAGAACCCTGGGAAGCACTCGAGCTCATATAGTGAGCCTGGCCTCATGACCCTTCTCTCAAGAGAGGGTGCCCCCTGGAACTGCAAGGCCACGGCCAGAGCCAAGGCAGTGGTCATGCTGAAGGACCCTTGGGGTGGAGGATGCCAGCCTTGCCCCTGGCAAGCATGCGACATTGGGACACTTCCTTTACCCATCTCCCGTACCCACAGACCCAGCCCCAGGAGGACAATGACACTGGCCAGAAGTGACTAAATGTTAACATACCTTTCTGTCCCTTCCTGACAGGGAGGGGAAGGGGTGCTCCAGGGGTCAATGATTGCTGTAGTTCACAGGGTGGAGGTCAACTGCTGTGTTTACTGCTGGTATCGAGTGGCTGAAATAAACAAGACTGTCCCCACCATATGCATGAGCAGAGCTCCTGGACCTGAGAGCTCAGAAAGCAATGTATGAGGGGTCAAAAGCAGTGGCCTTAGCTCCACGTTACCTTCCCCTCTATTTGACTCTGGGCATCCCTTGCGGAGTCTGTGGGGAGAGAAGGCTTTGAGGGCCTGTAAGCAGGAACCCTGGGAGACAGCCAGGAAGCTGCCCGGCCCAGTCCCATTCCATGGCCCACGGACATCCCTGTGGCAACAGAGTTCCCGCACAGGACTCAGAGACCCAGGTGGAGGTTTCAGGCCCTTTTCCGAGACGTACTGCCCTCTCCTGCCTCTCAGCCTTCACATCGTCCTCCTCGTTTTAGTCACCTGGAACCCGGTTTTCTCTCTCGCAGAATTAAGAACTGTCTTCAGAAGGCAACACACAAAACCATTTTCAAACTGACTTTAATCTTTTTTTTTTTTTTTTTTTTTTTTTGCTGCCCAAATATTGTACATGCAGAAGCCATGTGAAGAATTTTCTCCTCAAGGGAATTGGCAAGAATGTTGGACGAAACAGCCGGCAGTCCTCCCAGCCGTCCACCTGCCACCTAGGAGCCACAGCAAGTTTGGGAAGATGCTGCACATAGAAAATGTATAGAGCGCAGATATAAAAGGCTAATTGCTTCTTATCTAAACAGTGTGCTTGTCAGTCCCTATCAGCTATCTCTTTCTTTGCAGGATGCATTTGGAAATTCTAAAAAAGGGGTTCCTGCCTCCTGTGAATTTACATTCTAAAGGAGTGGATGGAATAATCAGGCCAACTTTTCCTAAGGAAGCAGCCACTCTGCCTGCGGAGATGATGTCTGGTGAGAGATTCTGGAGAGAGGAACAGTTTTAAGAAGCAAAATACTTTGACAGGAAGTAAGTGCCCTCTCTCCTCCCATCAGAGACCATTGCCTTCAACGTCCTCAGGTGTTCAACTCTCCCACGGATGTCATTCTAGAAGCAGAAATGAGGACTGACCCGGTCTCATCTGCTGGTGGGGATACTGACCTACGCAGGGTGCAGCTGAGGTTGTGACATCACATCAGCACCGTGAAAATTGTCCATTGTAGACAACCCTTGATTATTTCTCATCATTATGCAAGAAGAAAAGAGGGAGAACAAACCACGAAGAGGGGGAAGCAGAGTCTGTTAGGATTCCCAGAGTTCTTGTCAGAAGCAGCATCTGGGCATGGACGGATGAGGACCTGCACCCAGTTGGGGCACGAGGGGCTGGAAGGTTCCGGCCCGTGGAACCAGGTGCACCAGGCTCAAAACCCTCCTCAGCTCCAGATCAGACTTTTAAAACCTGGAAGGAACCATGGAGCAACTAGCAAATGCTCTGATTTTGCGGATGAGGAAGCTGAGGCCCGGAAAAGAGAGGAGTCTTGCACAAGGTCACAGTTTTGGACAAAACTGTATATAACAGCCTTCCATTCCCTGTAACCAGCCGTCCAGGCCATCGACCCGTGGGGCGGATGCTCTGTTGCCCATGGATTCCCAGGGCCCATTTCTGTTAGCCAAACTCTCTGGGCCCCAGTCTCGCGGACCCTTCTTGACAACGGGGTGGACTCCTTGGGGTGGGGGTGGGGGGTGGGGACCAGGGCCCCGGGCCTTACTGGCTAAGTTTCCAACTAGAGCCCCGGAATGTTTTCCCAAAGCAGTAACGCACTTTTCAACAAGCATCGCCCCAAGCTAGTCTAGGCCCCTGACAGAATTCTCTTACTGGTGTGGTTCTCCTCACAGGCACAGCCACGCTGGGCCCACAAAAGCCCGAGCTCAGGGTTGGGGGAGGGGGGGAGAAGGAGTTGCTTTGCTACATGGAAAGATTAAGCCCTTTGTCAGAGAACAAGGTCCCACCATCAGGCACGCCAACACCTGCGGCCCAGTCGGTGCCCGAGGGGAGACCGAGTTGCTCTCTTTGGCATCACCGACATTGCTCTGAGATGCTCAGGCACTCTCAAAATAACCCTTTCCCAGCCAGACCAGGCCAGTCCAGCCGCCATCAGGCCTCGCCTGATTGGGCGGGACCCCCCTGCCTTCAGTCGCGAGTGTTTGGTTTTGCCCCGTCCTCTTCTGACCTGAGTGAAAAGCAGACTTGAGGGAGAAGGCAGGGGGGAGTCTACACGCCCATCGCTTCCCTCTTCGTTCAGTGAGAGAGAATCCGGTACAGGAAGCAGCATTTTAGAGAACCTCTTTGCGGGCCAGGATATTGGAGAAAACGGCGAGGAGAGGGAGATACAGGGAGGAGTCGGGCCGGGAGGCAGGCCTCTTCTTTTCCGGCTCCTTGCAGACGCCGCGGAAACGCTGCTGGACAACCTGGCCCGGAATGGTACACCATCTCCCGCGCCCAGGCGGGGGCACCTCGTCTACACCATCAAGCAAAGGCAGCCATTTCTTGCACAGAGTTTGCACAGTGCAGGAAGCAATCAGAGACACAGAAGAGCAGCCTTACTGAAGCTCTGCTGCTTTCTGGGCCGAGGAAGAGAGGGAATGGGAGGCAGCGGGAGCCCCGGAGTCCCAGGGTGGGGGAGGAGCTCAGCGTCTCCTGGGCAGCAGGGCGAGGAGCAAGAGCCCTGGTCGCGGGTCAGGACTCCTGGTAACGCAGTCTAAGATTGTGCTACATTTCATTTCCAAAGACGGACCCTTGGAGGTCTCTAGTGTCTTTAAGGGGTGGGGGAGGGACCTGCTCTCCTGGAGGCTGGCCCCGGCAGGCGTCATGCCCCTGGGAGAACCGGCGATCCCACCAGCGATGGGCTACACGGGTGCCCTCTCTCTGGAGCCCCGGGGCTCTGCCTCACCCCCCTGGAATGCTGGCATGCCCCAGAGGGCCTCCTTAGCCCACCGCTCCTTTCCTGGGAGAACTGGGAGGTGGAAGAGACCGCACGGGGAGTCGTTTTGGAGATGGTTCTTCCCTGAAGGATCAAATCCCCCTTGTCAAACCTAGACTTGGCTCCGTTTACTGGAGCCTGATTCATACCAAAGGCCCTCAGACCTTCCTGTAGGGAAGGAGTCTAAGAAGGAAGTAGGACACATGGAACAGAGCAGAAACGTGAAGACAGATGCTCTGAATCATCCGTCACGGTTCCTGCCCACAGCCCAGCAATGCCGCGGGGCCACCCCCATCTCTGCCACAGCCTCCACGAATCCTGCCTGAGCAGAGGAAGGGGAATGGCAGAGTCCCATCCTGTACTCAGCTCTGGGTTTCACCTGGGGTGAGGAGGCCTTCAGAGCCAGGAGGCTGTACCTGGCAGCGAGTCGGTCCCAGTTCAGGGAGAACTCTGGAGGAGATGGTTCCTTCCTTCCCCACCATCCTCTCCTCAAAGATGCTGCCCTCCCCAGGGAAGGACAGGAGTCTCACTAGTGCTCCCTCCCCTCCTGGGACAGGCTCGCTCCCAAACGGTTTCTCAGACAAACCCCTGGATCCAGGAGGGTGAGAAACAGACCCTCAAATCCAGCCATTCACCGTCACACACACATCAGTCTCGTGTGACCTCACATCATGGGGGGGGGGGGGGAGGGAATCCACTGGGGATTAGTAACTTATTTGGTGCCAAGGGCTAAAAAGAATAATTCCCTAAGGTCTACCCGGGGAGGATTGCTTCCCACTAGAGAGGTGGGAGAGTGAGTGGCCCAGCTCTTGGGCAGTTGTGGCAGCTAGGGACTGTAGGCAGGCTCAAGTCACCACACGTCAGGCCCCATCTCTGGCTAGAAGTTCCACGGTGCTAACCAACCCTCCCCCAGAGGTGAGGGCATCGTTGCCTGCAGCTACCCAGAGGCCACTGCTCTGCGGGCAGCCCTCCACCTTCTCTGTCTTCCTGGGCCCCTAGAGGAATGAAGGTGATACCCCTCAGTGATATCCCCCGTTCCCTGGGGATGATTGTGTGGTCTGGGTCTCACCACTCAGTGCTACATCAGCAAATGTCTACACTATCCTGTGGATCACTACGAATCCCACCATCCCAAAAGTGTAGAGTACGTTCACACCGTCCTGAGGGAGGCCGCTCTGAAGGTGAACACCTCACGGACAAAACAAAAAAATACCCTTTTGTGAGCGAGTTTCCTCCCTTTCCCTGCCCTAGGGTCAAAGAGTAGAGCCCTTCACCTTATTTTTAGAAACATGAGAAATGCATGCATTACCCAGTCCCGACAACAGGAGAGAATTTCTGCCTAAAGAGAAAACTCGACCCAGCTGCCTCCTCCCTCGCTCTACGCCCACAGCAGTCCTCATCTGTGATCAGACAAGGAGGGAGGCTCCGGCAGGAGCCAGGAGCCCATTCGGTTCATTTCTTACTGCCCGTACCCACTTTCTGTCTGTGGGCAGGGCCGATGGGGTTTTCCTGGGAGAGAGGTGACCGGGCTCTGGCTTTAACCTGATGTGGCTTCCTGCCAGGAAAGGAGGCCCTTTGGGCAGAGACGCTTCCACCTCCACCTGCCCTCAGAATCCGCCTCTCTGCCCATCCATCCAGCTTTGGTTACAAATGGAGCCCAAGCACTCAGGCCCAGAGACCCCTCCACTGCTCGGCGGGGTAGCTCCCCTCCACCTCCAGTAGGTGGGTCAGAGTCATCGCCACACGTGGGGCTGACGCCGGGGGAAGAGGCAGAGGGACAGTCTTCTCCACACCTTGACCCCTCCTGCCACCTCTTTGCTCCCCACCAGACGCGGACCCAAGGGCTCCTGTGTCCATCCCCTGGGCAACCTCTAGCCTTGTGCCCTAGACCCGAGGAGGAAGAGGACAGATTTGGGCATTTCCTAGCAGACATCTCACAGGGCCAGTCCAGGCCCTGGTCCCCACCCACAGGGCCCAGCTGTCAAATGAAGTCAGGGTTTTTGAGTGGCTTTGGGAAGCTCCAGACAAGGGTAGAAAGAAAGCAGAGGCAGGTGAGGCGCCTAGGGCCGGCCAGGCCACTCTCCAGAGGGCAGCTGCAGAGCGCAAGGAGGTGGGGAGGCAGAAAGGGGAAAGTATTGCTTGTACAGAGCTGGTGTCTATGGCAGTCTAGCTGAGTCCAGAGCCAGGCTGTCCATGGGGCCAGAAGGCTGGAGCCCAAGTGAGTCTGAGCTCCCACACAGGGACCCTGGTCTGGAAATGAGCAAACAAAGAGAGACCCAAATGATCAACCTCATGCAGCTAATCCCCAAAGGTCAGACGCGATTCTCAAGGGGCACAGGGCAGGTCAGCCCCAGCGCCCCCCATTCCAGTAAGCAGCCCCACCCTCAGCACCTCCTCCACAAGCCAGGCCCCCCCCCCCAGCATGAGCCCAGAGAGGGACAGGACCACCCCCAGGGCCTGGAGAGGATACAGGTGCCCCCAGGGACCATCTGCTGGGGCAGATAACATCCCCCTTCTGAGGCCAGCCTCCTGGATGTCAAGACCCTCCATGCCCACACCTCCTGGGATCCACTGGGAGAGCTCCTTTGGCATGTTGGAAGTGAGGAGGTTCGGAGGAAGACAGGAGGTGAAGAACATGCCTAAGGGAGGTGCCAGCACTTCCCTCTAAGGGGCCTGGCTAGCAACCCTGGGAACTAAGACTTCCTAGCATCTCACCCATAGGAAGGAGGCGGCTCCGGCCCGAGGGAGAAGATGGTCTCCAAGCCCTCAGCTCCCTGGGCATCCTCTGCTCCCCAGGCCCCTGGCCAGGGCACCAGATGAGCATGGCACATGCTGCAGATGCATTCAGTGGGAAGAGCTGCCAGAGCGCTCGGGTGGGGAGGAGGGCGTCGGGTCCCAGAGGGGCCTCGGGGTGGCCAGCTGCAGTGGGTGCTACATTCCTCAAAAGAGAGCAGTGGTGCTGGGAGAAGCAAAGGTGGAACAAAGGACAAGACAAAACTAAGCAGGGACCGCCAAGAGGCGGCCCGGGCGGGGACATGTGGGCTCGGCCCCGGGCACAGGGCCAGGCAGGACGGACTGGCAGCCACGGCCCCCATTTTTACCCCTGGACTCGGGGGGGGATTGGTGCCCACACAACACTCCTTTGGGTTTCTTTTCAACAAGACACAGAGGGATGTGGATTGTAGCCCATGTAGTCACCAAGACTGACCATACCCAGACAGATGAACAGATATAACGTGGTCACACACAGACACAGACACACACACACACACACACACACACACACGCACACACTACAGTCTCCACTGCCAGCTGGGACGGGCCCAGTAGCCAACAGGCATGCAGCAGGGCAAGGGGGCCAGAAAGACACAAAGACTATGTACAAGGGAGGGGAGGCCATCAGGCATCCCTTCCCACACTACATCCTGGCCTCTTCTGGAGGTCCTTAGGAGCACGAGGGGCTGGTGGCACTCTCCAGGGAGGACTGGGACAGGCGCCTGGTGAGGGATCCAAGTGAAGAGTCTGCCACTGAGGACGTAGGGAAGAGTTTGTACCAGCCGGCGACCGCGGCGCTCAGGTCCAGCTCGTCCAGCATGATCTGGGCCATGCCCATGAAGCATTTGTGGTCCATGCGGCCGTAGTCTCCCCAGACGATCACCTGCCGGAGGGGTTGGGAGTGGCTGGTGAGACAGAGGCACTGAGCCAACTCCCTGACTCCAGGGCTCAGTAGTAGGCCCAGGAACCTGCAAGTTTCACCAGAGCACAGATGAGACAGAGAGAGCTGGAACGAAGACTGATCTGGGGCAACAGCTTACTGAGCACTTAAGATGTGCCACAGGCTCGATCCTACAGACTTATATCTATTATCTCAATTGTTACCACCATCTAGGTAAAGGTGTTGTGTATCGTTATTTTGACAAAGAGGACACTGGAGCTCAGAGAGGTTGATTAACTAACCCAGAGATATACCGTAATTGGTGGCAGAGCTGGGATGAGAACCTGGGTCTGCCTTCCAGAGCCTCCCAGCATCCCAGATGACAGCCTTCCCCATTAAGGAGCAGACTGAGAGTCCAGGACCTGAGTCATAGCTCCCAGTCTGCCCCTGGCTCATGGTGGAGCTTGGGGAGACCTCTGGCCCTCGCAGGACCTCAGTGTCCCCGTCCATAAAACTGGAAGAGGGGACTAGATGAGCTCAGTGATTTTCACACTTGTGTTTTTATCGGTGGATCCTTTTTTCAAAGCGGAATCCCAATATATGCGTGCGTGTGTGTATGGAAACAGACACCCAAGATCACCCCTTCCCCCACAGAACCCTGGAGTTCTATAGCCCTTGCCATTTGCAACTCTGAGGGCTGTTGCCATGCAACCGCCTCAGCCCAGAGGAAGAGCCCTAGATGAGCAGTCGCACAGCCCAGACAGTCCCTGGCTCAGGCCTCCCCTCCGCCGCCCACGTGGCCTCCGGCAAGGCCAACAGTCACAGCCACCACCGCCAATACCTAGCGAGTAGCTGTCCGTGCGCCAGGCGCTATGTGAGGCTCTTCACATGCACCTCTCGTTTACTCTTCACAACATACCACCCGCAGACCGTGATGGAGCTGGAACTTGAACCCAGGACTGAACCCAGAGTCCAGCCCCACTGTGAACTATCCCCACTTAGCCTCTCGCGCACCTCAGGTGCCTCATCAGGCGGCTGGGGGTGATGATCCCTCCCTCCCAGTGCTGTTGCGGAGGGCACCGCACTCTCAGGCAGTTGGGGCGAGGTCACCTCGGCCCCGGGGTCACCCCGGCTGTGCAAGTTACCAGCTGAAACCTCACACGAGTCACTTCCCCTTTCTGAGACTGCAAGATGGGATCATCATACCTACTTCCCAGGACCATCTCGAGCACAAAAGGAGGTCAGGACTGGAAAGCACTTAACACAGAGCCTGGCATGGAGCTGATGAGCAACAGACATTAGCGCCGGCTGGAAAGAGAAGGCGGCGGTCACACCCTGCTTCTACCTACCAGCAGGGCAACCTGGGGGACAGTGGAGCTGTCCCCCTGAACTCTGGTTTCCTAATGAATCAACCAGGGGCAATAACACCTCCCTGGGCTGTGAAAACAAACGTGTAAAGCGCATCAATGCACCTGGTACGGTGCCCAGCACGGGACACATCCTACGTGGAAGAGATCTGAAATGACAACCTGCGGTTTTTGAGGATTGCCCCATCACACTCACCTGCAGCACCTTGCCCTGGGGCCCCTCGTCAAAGAGCAGAGCCTGCTGGTACAGGGGGTCACAGGTCTTCTTGGCGACCTTTGTCTTCTTTTTGGCCAAGCAGGCCCCATTCTCAAGCAGGTAAACCTTGATATAGGTGGCTGCGGGACGGGAGAGAGCATGATGGGAAGGGTCCAGGAGAGAATGCTATGCCCTGCCCCACCCCCTGACATCCAGCTGGCCCTGGAGGTGAGCGAGGTAAGTGGGACGAGCTGACCAGTGGAAAAGATGGACTCAAACACTGACTCGTCCATCCTCCCCTCCCCCCAACCCTGTCCACTGGCCTTCCAGGCAAGCCAAGTCGAGAACACGGCTCTAGGCCAAGGGGCAGCTGAGGATGTGCTAGACCCGGAGCTCAGTTGCATACCCCGCCCTGGCAGGACCCCAGATGGAAAACCCCTCTCCCTGCTGCTCTGCCTTACCTGGGAGGGATTTGGAGCCTGGTTTGGGGGTCAGGCCCCGGGCCTCAATCACTTCCACCTCCAGCTGGCCACTCCGGTCCATGATGGCAACGTGCACGTCCCCTGCAAGGGAGAAGAGGGACAGTCCAGGCAGAGGCAGGTGCAGGGGCAGGCCGGCCAGCTGCTGTAGAGGACGCCATCTGCAGAGGACGCTACAGCACTGGAAAGGGCACAATATGCAAAAAATTGCATGTGCCAGGATTGCTCTCGGGAGGCCACTTGAGAGCAGGCTGTGAAATACTTTGATAGGTCCCCTGAGGAGAGGCAGGGGCATGGCCCTCGGTGGGGGCCATGCTTGAGTAACAACAAATGGCTGCCAAATTCCCAGGCGAGGCTGGTTTCCTGGGGGGCTTCTGTCTCACCGAACAGGACAGCAGGTTTGGAGACAGAACTTCCGGCGTCAGGAAGAAAGCGAGGGAGGCTGTGGGTTTAGCGGCTCTTATTCACCTTCTACACAGCAGCCCTCCACCACGCCCCAAAATACATTTTGTCAAACAAATATAGACAAAATATCAGTTTGAAGAGACGCAGAGATAGGAGCTTGTGTGGGACAGGAGGCCCCTGCCTGGGAACGAGGGGCCTGTTCGTACCCTTGCCAAAGGAGGGAGGAAAGGCCGGCTTTCCTGGGAGCAGAGAGCTCAGAATTCCTCACTATGCTCCCACAAACGATTATCTCGCTGAGGCAAGTTCTGTGTGAAGTCATGTCAGTTATTTCTAGAACTCTTCGCTTTGTTCGACACCAGTTAGCAGAATTTGAAATTATGCATTAGTCACTTGGAGCATCCTTCAAAGGAGTGCAGAATCATAAGCCTGATGCGGAAAGATTAAAATGGGCCAGACTTTGGGTTCAGCCACCCGTTTTAGATACACTGAGCTATCGTGCAATTGTTTGTATTTGCATACTTGGGAAGATGGGGATTTATTACTTTCAGGAAACCTCCTGGAAGTCATCGCCCTCCCTCTAGCTATTTCTGACCTCCCCATGGGGGAGTGGGAAGGGGGAGGTCTCACTTTAACATCCCTAACAAGATGAGCAAATACAAGCCTGTCCTTTCCACTTCTAGACACCAGGCGGCGCCACACACAAATGTTCTAGGCTGTGGTGGTGCAAAAGCCTTGTGGAGATGGCTGGCTCCTCTCACTGCCTCCCAGCCCCTGGCTGGGCCTAGGGCTGGGAAAAGCAGATTCCCCAGGCCCGTAAGAGCCTGTAAGCAAGGGCTGGGAATTAGCCAAATCCTACCCAAGAGCCAGAGGAGAGCTGAGGGGTCCCCGTGGACCACCGCCCCCCCCCCCCCCTTCCAGCAGACAAAGCCTCCTGTGTAAGCACATTAGAGCAAGACAGGGCAGTATGGTGGGATAGAAACCCAGCTCCACAGCTTGGCTTACGGCAGAGCACTGTCTGAGCCCAGCTCTCTCATGGGTTGTGACGTCAGCACTTTGAACCTCAACACTTTGAACCTGTGAGGTCAACATCTGAACACTGTTCAAATGAAGACTGAGTCCAGATGTCTGGGTCAGACTCCTAGGTAGGACTGGTGGGGAAGCTAGTTCCTGGGAGGAGATGCTTAAAGCCAACACAGTATCTAAGAGAGGGAAAGAGGGAGGGAGGGGACCAGAAGTGCAGCTAAAAGGACCAAGTGTAGATTCCGGGAAATAGGTCCTAGCTGCAAGGAAGGGAGATGAAAAAATTACTTAAAAGGCTTTTAGGTGCCAGGCACTATTAAGTAACAAGTCAAAGAAGACACACTTTCTAAGGAGTTAATGAAATAACTTCACTCAAAGCAGCGAATAGGAACTCAGTGAATTGTTGTTAGATTGCAGTACTAAGGCATTATTATTCCCATTTTACAGATGAGGACATTGAGGCCCAAAGAAGGGAAGTGACATGGCCAAGGTTACACAGAGCATCAGTGGTAGAATGGACTTGGTGAACATCAATGCTGTGATGATTTTTGTTCACCGTTTTCCGCCCAGCACTCAGCACCGCCAGGCGGGTAGCAGGTGGTGGGAGAGTGGAGGGGGGGTGGTGGTGCATGGTGGTGAGGGCAGGGGTGTGTTATAAAGCTGCTGCAGGGTAGCCAGCAGAGCAAGGCTGGCTCCCCTTGTCCTCTCTGATGAGAGACAGACTGAGGAGTGCCGGGCTCCTTCTTGGGGTACAAAAGCCAGAGTGAGGGCTCCTCTCTGCAGCTCACACTGTATCACACAGGGCCCCCACCGAGCTCGCCCCTTCCGCCCTACTCGCTCTGCCCTCAAGGAGACTCACCCATTGGTGGTGTCGCCAATGTCTGTCGCCCCACAATCTGGGCTGGTCCCAGCCCATCCAGGAAATCACTAAACTGGCTTTCAGCCCCGAGCCGGGTGGTGGGGAAAATGAACCTGGAGGAAGAGGCAGAGGGGTATGAGGTGGTCTAGATAGTGAGATGCAGTGGCTCTGCCCCAAGGACACTGGGCCATGCCCCTCTGTGCCTCAATTCCCCACCCCCTACACAGTACGAGAACGCTACTTTAGCTGGGAACAAACAGAACTGCTCATCTCTGCACACCGAAGAAAAATACTTTGATGTCTCTTGAGAAATAGTAAAGATAATAATGTTATTCAATCCTCAAGCACCAGGATTTCTAAGATAACCCTTAGAAGGCGGGGCTTGCTGGGCACCTGTGTCCTCCCCAGCGGGGTATGGATGCCAAGAACCAGAAACATAGGCCAGGAATTTCAATGCCTGGGGCAAGTTCCGAGAACTGCGGTTTAGTTGACCATATGTTTGAAATCCAAGTCAATAATCTGAGGTGGTGCCCCAAACAGCAGCCGAGACCAAAATAACACAATTACAGGGTTGAGATAAAAGGCGAGTGATGGTGGGTGGTCCCTGGTTGTGGGGGCCTGGAAATAGTAACAAGCAAACTGACAGTGATTGAAAGTTGGCCAGAAGCCAGCAGCACACTGAATGCTCAGCATACATTATATCATTTCATCCTTATAGGCATTTCCGCGCTCCAGGGGCTATTATTCAGTTTTACAGATGAGAAAACAGAGGCTCCAAGAGGTGAGAGACTTGCCTTGGCTTCAAAACAGAGAGGATGCCCAACTCATAGGGTCATGGCGGGGGGGAGGGGGAAGATCAGGGCAGGTGATGCATGAAAGCCCCCAGACAAACAGGAAACAAAAAAATGGTAGTTATTACGTTGCTGCCGTTAACATCAAGGGGAAGTGCTACTTGGTTCATGTCCTCAAGCCTAGATGCTCTGGAGGTGGCCAGCAGAGAAAGGCCAGATACTAGAGGGCTGACCCGGGTCTTCTCAGGACCTACGAAGGACCGAAGTTCTAAGACCTCCTAGCATAGCCTCGGTTCCTGGCCTGAGAGATCAGGTTGTCCCAGAATGACTCCCTGTTGGAGAGTGTGGCCTTGAGTTCCCCTTGGCCAGTGACAGGCAGGGAGAAAGACACAGGACATACCCTTGTTGAAGAAGGCCTGGATCTCCCCAACTAGGAAGTTGGCTGGGCTCTACTTCCTGGGAAGGGGCTTCGAGGCCCACCCGCTCTTACTGGCCAGCAGCAATAGCCTCATACTGAATTCTGTCTGAGAAGGTTACATACATAAAGTAACAGACTCTCAAGGTCACAGAATCAGAGAGAGCGTAGAGGTTGTGAAAAAAAGGTTATAGAGTCCAGTGGCCTTAATTCAAATCCTGACTCCACCACCACCGAATGGCTGTGACCTGGGGTAAAGGACCTCACCCTCTTCCCATGCCTCAGTCTCTCCACCTGTAAAATGGAGTTATAATGGTACCGACATCCCCCAGTGTTGTTGTTGTGTTAAATGATACTATTTTTGCTCTGATAGTAGCTGGCAGATCCCAGAGTAAAAGGCACTCACCTGATGCCCTGCATACAGTAAGATGCAATAAATGTCACTGGCCATTTGCATTCATGGAAGTGGGCACAGTAGTGACATATGAGGTCACAGAATCCTAAATAATAGAGCCACAGGGTCCTAAAGTCAATGGGCCTTGATGAAGCCAAACCAAAAAATCTTAGTCATATAACCAGTTGCATAGATTTAGGAGAGACCAAGGGAATATCTAACCCAGTGACTTTCAAATTTTTCACTGTAACCCCCCCCTTCCCCCCCTCCCCCCAGGCAACAGAAGAAATATATTTAACACCACGGACCTCTGTGTATCCATATATTAAAAAAACAAAAATTCCCAAGGTAATTCATCCTCACTCCACAGGATATGTTTGAATTTTCCATTTCTTCTTCTAATGTTGGTTTTGACCCACTAAACTGATTTTACTTCCTGCCTGAGTCACCACCCACAGTTTGAAAAACACTGATCTAGTCCAACCTCCTCCTCGAAGCCCCAGGCAAGACCACTTGCGAGAACTCCATTCATCTGAGCCATAACAATGGTTTCAGAGAAGAATTTTAGGATCACATTTTCCTTTCGAGCCCTCTCCTCTGGAGCAAGGCAGCATGTAGGTGCTGGGGGGGGGGGGGGGGTAGGGGGTGGAGATGAGACATACAGATGGGATACACTGCCCTGGGGCTGCTGGGGGGTATTTGGAGGGGAAAAAGCAGCCTGGAGCAGAGGAAGACTGGGCCCAGGCGGCGGACGTCCAGGGGGGGCAGGGACGCAGAAGAACCCGGACATCCGGACTGGAAACCCCCGCAGGAAGATTTCCCAGCCCTGCCCTTGGAGGGTGCAGGAGGGTGGGGCGGGGACCACAGTGGGCATGGGCTGCACGCACGTGCCCTCGGAGCTGTTGCTGTTGGTGCTCCCATCGGTAGACTCCCGGCTGCCCTGGCGTGTGACCCGACTCCGCATTTCCACGGCGATGCCTGTCTCTGTGCTCCGCCGGATGTTGCTGCGCAGCTTCTTGGTGGCCCCTTCTGTGACCCCCCCCCGAAAGCACAGAAAGGGAACAAGGTCAGATCGCAGAAGAGGCTTCGGAGAGCGTGCTGCCAAAGCCACCTCCCGGGAAGGGGCAGGATGGGCAGGACTCGAACTGGAGGCAGGGGCACAGGTGAGCTGGGGCTGCAGGGTGGGGGGATCACCAGGTGGGGACCAGCCCTGCAGCCCTCACTCAGCCTCATCCCTGCCAGGCTCCCTGATGGCCACCTTCCCAACGCAATTCCAGCCTTTGCCCCAAATGGTTTCCTTTCTCTTCTGGAAAGTTTGCTTTCTCTGGCATTCCCAGATTTGCTTTCCCCCTTACCCTCATGAACCCTATCACACCCCGACCTCGCAATCCACCTCTGACTCTGATTCCTTCACAGAACCAATAAAAAACCCCATGTGAAGTTTAGCCACTCTCACATTAATCCACATTCTCAATGTGGGCCTGAATGTGGAAAGGGATGTGTGTGGCGGGCTGGAGGGGCCGTTAGGGAAGCAAGACTGAGAAGGACCACTAGGTTGGCCTGAATTGACCTTGGCTCTGAAAGAGAGGTCTGCAGAAGAACTCCAGAAGCCATGAGGTGAGAGCTTACTCGGTGTCTCTGTACCTCTTGTTTGGAAGGCCCTCTACCCTCACCCCAGCCCCCCTCTTGAGCCTTGCAGGGAACACGGGGCACTTTGCCTCTCCTAGCAGCGCACCATCCTGCCTGGGTTTCCATGGCAACCTCCTCAGCATTGCAGTGAGGTCCCACTAGACACCCTCTCCTCCTGGGGGGTGGGGGGAGCAGAAGACGAGTGGAAGGTTTGCAGGGCTTTCCCCTGCTGGCGCTTTGCTGCCTACGGAGCTTCATAGGGAGGAAGAGGCACTCAGATAAGGACTATACCAAAGGAGCCATTTGCTGTCACTGGTTAGAGGCCTGGGCAAATGACGAGTGGAGATGCTGACAGGGATGGGGAGGCTGGGAGTGGGGCCGGCAACACAGCCTCCAAAAGCAGTGGGGAGGGGGGAGTTGGCTATGCTGGCAACCTCCTCTCTTGGTCACACCCGATGGTAAGTTGGGGAGGGGATGTTCAAAACACCAGCCTGCGCAAAGGGGAACTTTATTCCTCCTGCTTCGTCCTACTTACCTTTCAGGAAGTCCCACTGGGAGAGGGATGGCTGAGAGGGCCGGCATCACTAGCAGATGGGATGGGGGTCCTGGGAGTGGGGATGGGCTGGTGGTGAGGAGGAATGTCTTCTCTGAAACCACCCCAGCTTCTGGGATATTGGAATAGCTACTAACCATGAGTCAGTGAGACCGCTGATATGACTGTTTTCTGGCCTGTTTCTCTCCCCCCCCCCACCTTTCTCTCTCTCTCTCTCTCTCACACACACACACACACAGTCACTTTAGCTCATGTGTATTTCTTTCACATTGACATAAGCAGATATACATGAGTGCTAATGATCACCTATATGAGTACAGTGATCTCACACACCAGGTCACGTATGTTCATATAATGGGCACACAGTCACAAATGGTCCTACCAGGTCTTAGTCATACATACACATGACATACTCTGCCACGGACATGTGACCTTCATGCCCTAACACTTGGAGTTGAACCCATCCACTCGATCACACATGTAGATACAAACTCATAAATGGTGCGTGACCCACCACACACACAGGGCAATGACAGTGGGTTTAGGGGACTCATGGTGTCCCTGGCTCTTAACTGCCACACCCCCTCTAACCCAGTTAGGAGACAGAGGGTCTGTGGGAGCTGCACTTTACCCTCCCTTCTCATATCCCCCCCCCCAACAATACACACCCTAAGCTGAAGCCAGAGCCTCACCACCCCATGGCCCCAATCCCCCCTCTTCTACAACTTGAGAAGCTTTGACCCAGTTGGGAGAAAATTTACCTTCTTTGACCTACCCAACCCACTATGAGCCCCTGGGAAGGGTGTCACAGAATCCTGAAGTGTTGGAGACACCTCGCTGACCTCCCACTGCCACAGATGGGGAGCCCAAGGTCCACATGCTCATAGGGCTGGGGCCAGACCCCAGGCCCACACTCTCCCAGTCTACTGATAGCCAACTTTTCACCCCCTCCATCAACTCCACATCGATTTGAGAGGTGATTCAGCAGAGATTAGGTTCTGTGTCTTTTGAGTGGGGAGAAAGTTCTTGCAACATCAGAGAAAATTCCTCTACTGGTTGGATACTTGTCCAGTCTGAATTCTGTCCATCTGGGGAATAACTTTATGTAGCCTCTCTCTCTCTCTAGAGAACTGGGTTCCTTGCAATAGTTCTGTGGTTCCTGGAAATTGAAAGACTGAAGGAACCATCCCATCTGTCCCACCACATAGAAGGGAGAGGCAGTCGGAGCGCTCAGCACCACTCACAGGGCATCTCCTGGAAGGGTCCTGAGTCCTCTCCCCACCTTGACCCAGAGCCCAGAGCTGAGGTGGGAAGAGCTGCTGTCCCTGGTACTGAAAAGAGGAGCTCCATTTGGGCAAGGGCTGGAATAGCCCGGGGTGGGCCATGAGTAGACCCAGCCTAAGGCCAGACCAGAACCCACCTATGTCCTAGGACCCTAAAACTCTGACCCTACCTTCATCATTGCTCCCACAACTTAGAGAATGTTAGATGTAGCCGGAAGCTGGGAGACCATCTCTATAGTTCCATTTTATAGAAGAGGAAATAGAGACCCAGTGGAAATGTGACTTTCCCAAGGACCCACGGGAAGTTACAGAGCCAGAATGAAACTCTGAAGTTTCAGGGTGAGTTTCTTCAAGGCCACTTTAGGAAAATGTGAGGAAAAAACTGGAAGGGGCAGGCCGGAGGCAGGAGAATTAGAGAGGAGGCTGGGGCAATAGTCCAGGCTAGATATCATGGGTCCTGAACTAGGACAGAGGAGGAGATGGGTGGGGCTGGAGCCAATGCAGAGTATGGACAGATCAGGAGGAAGGAAGCTGCTGGGAAGGGCAGACCTAGAGCTCAGAAGCTGGGGTCCAAGAGAGGAGTTCTCCCCACTTCACACAGCCCAGCCCTTCAGGGAACTGAGCCATCCCATCTGGGGGCAGCAGGGGCACCCTGCTAGGATCTTTTTCCAGAACTGAGTTTCCAGAGCCAGTGCGAGGTAGCCCATACATCCCCCTGGGGCCAGACTCTCCTACCCAGAAGGGGGCTCCAAGTTGGGACACTGGCAACCTCAAGACTGGGGAGAAAAAAAATAGAAAGAAAGAATTACAGATGGGAGAGGAGTATGCTACTGGTGAGAGGCAGAGTTGTGGGGGCTAGAGAACTCACTTCTTGTTGGGTCCTACTGTGTGGCCATGGGCAATAATAATACCAACAATTTACCAAGTATCTATTATGTGCTGGCATGAGGCTGAGTGGCTTTGCATATCCTGTCTCATGTAATTCCCTGGAAAGTCTGCAAGACAGGTATCATTGTCCTTATTCCACAATCAAGGAAGCAAGCTCGGAGAAGTGAAGTAACTTGCCTGAGTCACCCAACTAGTAAATGACAGGGTGTGGCTGTGAAGGCCAACTTGAAGTTGTTCTCCAGGAAAGTGCCTTCTCCTCTCCAGGCTCATCGATAAAATGAGTGTAGGGGACTAGATGATCCCAAGGGGCCCTCCCTGCTCTCCCATTCGGAGATTGGATGATTCACAGAGAATTTTGGTTAAAAGGGCATCTGGGCAATTCTCCTGGCTCAGGCCCCAGGCCTTCAGCTGTACCCCTGCGTACCATGGAGACAAGTGATCCAGAAGCCTCACCGTCATTCATCTCCCCTCGAGGCTTGAGATCTTCTTGGTGTTTACTCCAGTCCCTGCCTGTTGACTGTGGAGTCTGGGTAGGTGGACAGCCCCAGGCAGATCACCAGAATGTCTCCCAGTGACTCAGGCCCCAGCCCTGACCTTGGAAAACCATCTGTTCAAATCACTTCGGGCATGAAGAAGCCTTTGGGTCTGAAGCTGAATCAGCCAGATTCCTAAAGCCAGACTCCTGGAGCCCAATACCTCCTCAACCTCCTAATCTTAATCCCCCAACCTTAATCCCACCCCTTGGTTCTGTGCCAGCCGAACTCCTGGATTCCCATCCCCCTGATTCCCTAGCACCAGGCCCACACTGCAAACACAAAGGCCATGCCTCCTGGGCCACTGATAACCTGAAGCCCCCTCCCCATCTAACATTTCTCTGAGCTAAAAAACACACTGCAGCTTGATTGCTGGAAAAGACCATCCCACGTGCTCCTGTGAAGGGCTTTGTAAAAATCTATTTTAAGGCCTGGAAAAGTCTCCCACCCTCAACTGGGAGTCTTGATGAGCATTCTCTCTGGATCCTCCGGCGCCCCCGCCCCCTCACCACCCCCATCCAGCTGCCTATTTGAAGGTTTCCTGGGGAAGTTGTTACTCTGAACAAAATAAGCAGGAAGAGATTTTAAAACAAAACCAGCTGGTGTCTGGGCTGATGCCACAAAGTGAGGAGGTCTTGGGAGGGGAGGGCTGGCTCCTCCTCCGTGATGTGGGGTCCAGGTTGACTGTGTGTGACAAAGTGGGTCACCCCCCAGTCCGAGCATCACTAGGACTCCAAAACTAGGTGGCTGAGAAAATACGTTTTTCAGGATGTAGCTGTTAAGGCGTGTGTGAACGTGGCTTTGGGAGGTATATGCGTGTACGTATACGTGTGCGACATGTTTCTGTGACCATGGGCTGTTGTGTGTGTGCGTATGCGACTGTGCTTCAGTGATCTGGGTCTGTACATTACTACTCAGAGGAGCGTGCTTGTGCGATTTGCATGACTGGCTTCATTGTGACCATGCACAAGCATGAATGACTGCAGTATGATTTCCCGGCAGTAGGGGTGAGTCACCTGAGCAAATGAGCACACACCGTATGACGATACAAGGTGTGTGTGTCTCTCTTGTGACTTGGTCATGTGTGGCTGCATTCCTGCGGCTATTTGTACTTGGGAAATTCAGAGAATGCAGGTGAGACTGTATCCTGTGGATGCGTGTCTGTGGAGCCGTGCCACTTAGCACAGTGCCAGGAATACGGTGGCTGTTGAATGCGTAAGGGTGAGCACGGAGGCAGCACAGCGTAAAGTTCAGGAGCATGAACCCCGCAGCCCAGCTGCTTTGAATTCAGGCTCCAGCGACCCGCTTGCTATGTAGTTGGGGGCATCTTACTTCCCTTCTCTTGCTTGAGGATCTGCCTCATGGAGTTTATGGGGATCCAATGAGTCAGGACATGTACTGGACCCAGAGTAGCAGCTGGTATATGGTAAGTGCTATATAAGTATCTGTAGGCATGAGGACGCCCCCTGGGTGCCCTGTCATTGCAAGGTACCCCACCCCACCCCCTCCGTGTCCCACGTCCCCTCACCAGACTGGGGGAGCTGGAGTGTGCTCTTGCTCCACTGAGTCAGGCCCACGATGGCCACCATCTTGGCCCCAAGGCTGCTGCGCCGCTTCTTGGCCGTGGTGGTCCCGGTCCCACCCCCAGCCTGCTGGGAGCCACAGATTTCACCGCTGATGCTGGAGCTCCGAACCACATTCCTGGAGGCCGCGGCCGAGGCCGGACCAGGCTCCCCGTTAAACATGGTCCGAGGGGCGGCAAGGCCTCAGGCAATCCTGTGGGGGGAGGGCAGGAAACAAAGGTGTGCCACATCAAGCCCTGGGGCCACTCTACAGCAGCCCACCACTTCCTAGCTGTGTGACCTTGGGCAAGTCACTCGGCCTCTCTGAGGCTGTGAGGATTAAACGAATCAATAAACGTAAAGAGTGTGCACAGGGTCTGGCTCAATAATGGAACTATTCTTATTAGCACATGGCTATCCTGGCAAGTGACCTGGTTTGGCCAGGTCAAGGCAGAGGCTGTGGAGTCGTACGGCCCACTCTTGAATTCCAAAGGCCTCTACACACTGGCTGTGTGATCTTGTGACCAAGCACCTCGCGGCTTCAGTGAACACCTCAGCAAAACGAGAAATAAAAGCACTCACCTCACAAGACTGTCGAAAGGATTAAATTAGAGCATGTGAAGGCGCCAAAACAGTGCCAGGCATGGAGTAAATAGTAAGTGTGATTATTGTCATGGCCAATAATAAGAACAGAGACAGCAAGACTGGCCCCAGCCTGTGGGGTCGGGGTGGGGGTGGCGGCTCCGGAAGGGGCCCTCCTGCTGGAAGGGATAGCACAGAAAAGTAGAAAGAAGCAGGCACAGGTCGCCCTTAAGCACACCACGGAGTGGCGGCCCCTGGAGGCGTTTTGATCTGATTTCCTCCCAGTCTCTTTTCTATGCATTTTTAAAAATAATTGAACTCATAGTGCAAACACAATTTTGCATCCTGGTATTTTTCATTTAACATCATATCACAAGCATTTCCCACTGTCGTGAACGCTTGGTATAAATGTTTTAACGCCACCATAATATTTCATTGTATAGAGGTAGCATAATTGACTTAAGTATTATCGTGACCTCTTAGATCGGGTCTGACTTCCTCCTCTGTCTCCTGTCTTCTTTTTTTTTTTTTTTTTTAATGTTTATTTATTTTGAGAGAGAGAGAAGAGGGAGGGCAGAGTGAGGGAGGGCAGAGTGAGAGAGAGAGAGAGAGAGAGAGAATCCCAAGCAGGCTCTATGTGGTCAACACAGAGCCCAACACAGGGCTCCAACTCACAAACCATGAGATCATGACCTAAGCCAAAATCCAAGAGTCGGATGCTTAACCGACTGAGCCACCCAGGCGCCCCTCTCCTGTCTTTTAAACAACATCACTCAACACTGCTTTGATCTACTTATTTCCTTAGGATTGAGTCCCAGAAACAGTCACTAGGCTGAGTGTGGATACCGCTAGGAGCCTCCCCAACAGCCACACTCCCTTCCTGCTTCTTGACAGAGCGCTGGTTTTGTGCAGCCACCACCCCATCCCATTTCAGAGGCAGATCCTGATTAGTTCAAGCCAATCAGTGAGCGGCCCTCATCTTGGTAACTCGTACTGGTACAAGGGCAGGCATATGACTAAGTTGGCCCGATCTGACTTAAGGGGAAGATTTGGATTCCATGCTTACCAGCGAAGTGGGGTCTCTCTCCCCACTTCTTCCCTCAAGACTCTTCCCCCTAGAGAGGGCCCAGTCCCAAGAGGAATCCAGTGTTGTCGAGTGCAGCACAGCACAGACAGAAAGGACCTCGGCCACCCTGGAGCCTGCTTTTCTCTGGCCTTCCAGTTATGTGAGATAATGTGTTTTCCACTGCTTAAGCCAATTTGAATCAGTGGTCTCAGTTACATCCCAAAGCATCCTACCTGATACCAAGGACATAAACATTTCTCTGATTCTTGTAAAATATTGCCGAATTCCTTTCCAAAGCTGGATTCAAAAAATATCGAAGCCCCCCCCAAATTTCAAGGCCTGTGCAGAGTGCCGAGGATACAGCAGCGAGCCAGGCCGACTTGGTCCTGCCCGCTCAGAGCCTCCAGTCCAAGAGAGACAGACAGTGAGTGACTGATTACGTAATTAAATATTAAATCGGATTGTTCTGATGAGTGCTAGGGAAGACAGAGGGCATTGGAAGCCACTCTGGGGGAGCTGGGTGGCTCAATGTTGCACAGAGATGGGATCTCCAGCTATCGGCCTCTACAACTTGGCTGAAGGTCCAGTGCTGCGGCAGGTGCCCTCTGCTCAGAGTATGGGAAAAAACGGCTGCTCCGGCAGGCTCTGCACACAGCCCTTCCCAGCTCTGTCTCAGCCTACAGAGCTCTTCCCAGGGCAGCCCATCTCCGGTCACTTTGCTCGACCCTCTGCTCTCAGCCCTGTCACCCTGAGGGAATCTGCCTTTTCAAAAGGACATAGTTGAAGTGTCAGGTCAGGGGAGAAGGAGGGAGGAGGGAGGATGCCACTCTAGAGGATTTCAGTCCCCAGATAGCTGTGAACGGTGGCCACTTGGCCTCCTGGTCAGCATGGCTCCTGCCAACCAGGCAGATTAGGGCTGACAGTGGGGATGAGTCAAAGCTGTGTTCTCCCTTCTTTGTGGTTGTCTGGATTGTTTTCGCTCACCCTGTGATGTACACAGAGTCCCGGATTGTATTTCTCCATCCATCCCCCATTAACCTTGCAGCTAATGGAAAGTCCCCCTGGACTTGGGCCTATGATGATCTCTTCTCTTCAGTTTCCAATTCTAGTGCCAATTTGTGTGGTTTTTTTTTGGGTACCTGCATGGTCTTTTGGTGAATGGTGGGAGAGGGCTTCCAGTGTAAGCCTAACTTACTCTGTAAAGTATTGTTGTTAGGGGCACCTGGGTGGCTCAGTCATAAGCGTCTGACTCTTGGTTTCAGCTCAGGTCATGATCTAATGGTTTATGAGTTTGAGCCCTGAGTCGGGCTCTATGCTGGCAGTGCGGAGCCTGCTTGGGATTCTCTCTCTCCTCTCTCTGCCCATACCCCACTCGTTTTCTCTCTCTCTCTCTCTCTCTCTCTCTCTCTTTCTCAAAATAAATAATAAAATAAACTTTAAAAAAATGTTTCAAGTATTTTTGTTAGGTGTATGGTAATCTCCACGTCACAGATCAGAAAAGTGAAGGCCTTGCCCATCCTGCTTGGCTACGAAACGGCAACACCCGGACTCGAACCCAGGTCTCCTCTTCCCACAAAGATGTGAACACACTCAGCAGTTCCTGCCCCATCAACCCAGACCTCACCCAAAGGTGTAGGCCCATCCCTCTCACTCAGGCTTTGCCCTGGGACTCCGGCTTTTTGAAAACTCTGCAAGAAAATTCTCTCTGATGAGAAAAACCTCTCTGGGCCAGGTTTCCACAGGAAGTGCAGCCTACAGGAAGCTCAAGATTATCACTCCCAGGGGTTGAGAAGGGAAGAAAGTATGGGACAAAATTCCTGACCCTGCCAACCCAGGGGCTCATGTTTCCTCATGAATAATGAATGACATTGACAAGCAGATGGTTTGACATCCAGGACTCTGCACCATCTGGAGCCACTTTCTCATCTTTAACTACCCAGGGATCACCCAGAGGGGCCTAGAGAGCTGGCGAATGCTTCAGAGGGCCCAGCCAGATAGGCTACCCTCAAGGGGACAGGAGGAACCAGACCCAAAGCAGTGGATCCAAGGTCTTAGGGCCTGACCTCTGGTGCAGGAGTGCTGGGCAGGGCAGCCTGGGAGAATGAAGAATCAGGAAGTGGGATTAGAATGCCTATGGATTCCTTGTGTCACTTTCTCTGGGCCTTGGTTTCCTCATCTGTGTGTAAAACGAAGGGGTTGGATTAGGTGATCTCTACAAGTCCTTGTAACTGGAGAGCAGAGCCTAAGGACACATTCTGCATTGGCAGAATGGGGGCTCTGGCTGCTTCTCTGACAGTCAGTCTAGTTCAAGAGGGATAAGACAGAGGGGCACTGGGGTGGCTCAGTCGGTGAAGTGTCTGACTTTGGTTCAGGTCATGATCCCATGGTTCGTGAGTCCAAGCCCCACATCAGGCTCTGTGCTGTCAGTGTAGAGCCTGCTTGGGATTCTCTCTCTCTCTCTCTCTCTCTCTCTCTCTCTCTCTCCTTCCTCTGCCCCTCCCCCACTCGTTCTCTCTCCTCCACCCCCAAAATAAATAAATAAACTTAAAAAAAAAGAGGGGTATGGGGCACCTGGGCGGCTCAGTCAGCTAAGCGTCTGACTTTGGCTCAGGTCATGATCTCACAGTTCGTGAGTTTGAGCCCTGCGTCGGGCTCTGTGCTGACAGCTCAGAGCCTGGAGCCTGCTTTGGGTTCTGTGTCTCCCTCTCTCTCTGTTCCTCCCCCACTCACGCTCTGTCTCTCTCTGTCTCTCAAAAAAAAAAAAAACGGTTTAAAAAAAGGGGGGGTAGACAGAGAGACAGAGCCAGCCACATGGCCCCCATGTAAGTCCTACTTATAGCGCCCTCTGAGCCATGAGACCACAGGGACGGGGAAGGGGCAGCAGGCAGAGATGGGGGCAGAGTGTGAGGGGCCAGCAAGCCACAGAGCACAGCATCTCACATATTGGTGGTTCCAAGAGATTGCTAAATGACCTATATCCTTTCTACAAAAGTCACTTCAACAATTCTCTGCCTCTGAGCAGGACTGTCCCTTTCCCAGCCCAGTTCATGGCACCTCAAGGAAGGGAGCCCTTCCTTGCCGGGTCACAGACACCTCACTCTGGAGTTCTCTCCGCTGACCCCCATCTACTGCCACAGCAGCATCTACTACTATGGCTCGGGTGTCTCCTCCAGGGACGAGTCCTACTGTCCCCACTCCTGCCAAAACTCCATGCCCGCAGATTCCTTCCAAGCTCCCCAAGCAAGGAGGCTAGTGTTTACTTTCCAGTTATGGATGTTTGGCCTCTACCCTGGAGTCACAGTACCCGAAGCGCTCCCCAGACCATCTCTTGAATCCTGACAGCTGGGGTTTCAGAGCTCTGCCAGGCTACCCAGGTCCCTCATGTGTCTAACCAGATCATAAGCCTGTTTTGAGAGTCAAACAGGGCCATCCAAAAGCCCAACATAAACCTAGCTACCCACTCTTTCAACAGGAGAGACCAAGGAATCTGTCACAGGGTGATGGACTGGTAGGTTGGAAGGGATGGCAAATAACTGAGGCTCTTACCACCTCTCTCCTTCTTCCACCCACAGCAGACATCACTAATCCATCTCTTTCCCACCAAGGACAGATTTAACCTCAGAATCCCTCTCAACACAGCTCCAGCACCAATTGGTGAAAAGTGGCCCATGATTTAAAACAGATTTGCCAACCCCATTCCAGCCTGAGTCTTTCATTTTGCAGAGTGGAAAATCAAGGCCCAGGGAAAGAGACACACCCAGGGTCACACAGAAAGTTGGTGACAAAACTAGAGCTCCAACCCAATTCTCCTAACTCCCAGGTCCCACATCACCTGGCAGGTGCTTCCTCCCCACTTTGAAGAAAACCCAAACTCACCCAACTGATGAATCTGAGCGTGGTGTTCCACATCACAGGGGGCTGTGCCCCTACCAACAGCACACCCCTAGGGCATTGACACGAGGCTTCTGTTAACTTCTGCTCAGACACCAGTTTTCAAGAAAGGAGGTGAAGGCAATCAGGGTAGCTTCTAGGAGGAGGTGATGTGATAAGAGTCTGGAAGGAAAGAGGGGAGTTTAGAGGAAGGGCTAGTGAAAACATCTATCCTTAAGGGCTTCCAGGAGCTTGCAGAGTTAAGAGACAGACTTTTGAGATGGCTGTGGGATGTTGAGCAAATCATTTAAACTCTCTGATTCTGTTTCCTACTTTGTAGAAAGCATCTTAACTCCTGGGTCCCCGAATAATCTGCCTGTAGGCACGTTAATGTCAAACTACTGCTGCTGAAGCCCCACCCATAATTTTAAGACTTTTAACACATGAGGGACAAATGGAGGTCCAACGGCTAAGGAGCTCTACATCTTACTCTTCCTTCCTCAGTCCTCCCTCCCACTGAAGGGATGTCCCTCCCCAGATACTGTGAGATACCCCCGATGGGGGGGTGGAGCACTTCTGGCTCCACCCCCAGCCATGTGACCCGGAACAAGTCCTTCAGCCTCTCTGAACTTCCCGCTCCTCTTCTGTGCGGGGGAGTCTACTTGCCACCTGGACGCAGCCCCACTCTCCAGGCTGCACCTGGTGTCGGATGGGATAACAAGCAGCAGGAAAACGCTGATTAAAAACACAGGCTTTGGAGGCAGACCTACTTGGTTCAAAACCTAGATCTGTCACTTGCAAGCCATATGACGCCGGGCAATTTCCTTAACAACCCGCCCCCCCCCCCTCCCAGAGCCTACTGCTCCTCACCACTAGAGTGGGGATAATAATGCCTGCCTTAGGATTATTAGATGAGATGCTATAAAATAAGGATCGGTAACGTGCTAAATGCTCGGTTGGCCAACTACACTGTTACTACTCATAATGGTGCCTTTGTTAACGGAAGGACTGTATGGGTGTCAGTGCTCATTGGGCCGGACTGCGCACCGGGTGCAACCACTTCATGGGAAGGCTCAGAGACCGAGAGGATCACCTCTCACCTGCTTCCCCCCAGAGAGCAGGACAGCGTGGGATGTGAGTCCCTGTGCCTCTCAGTTGAGGTGGAGCTGGCATGTGAAACTGTGCTTTTCTTTGCCAGCCTCTCAGCTCCTGGGCCCTCACTGGGTGCTGGGTCTGACTTTTGAGGGCCCTGACCCAATCCCAGTCCACCACCAGGGCTTCCCGCTGCATCTCCCATACCAATCTGTGTCCATGTCAGGGGCCAGTGTCTGCATCCACAGAAGGGGAGAAGGGTTCTCTTTTTTTCTAACCCTGCTTTACCCCACCCCCAGGAAAAGATGGGCGGGTGACAAGGCTGGCATATGGTGGGGGAGGCAGGCTGGGCTGAGGGAGCACACCCAGCTTGCATGGGGAGCACCATGCCAGGTCTCCTCCTGATTATGTGACCTTTGTCTCCCCCAAGCCAGACTCGCATGCACAACACTATACACACACAGGGGGAGACACAGGGCACTGAGTTTCAAATGTGTGGTCACACACCATACCGACCCAGACGGATGAGATACACTTAAAAGACATAATCACCTACGTACACAGCCAGGCACATGCACCTCCAAGACAAAAGTGCACAGAAGCAGTCACATTGACAGTCACAGGCGTTTGCAGACTCACATATGTATACACACCCACGCACACTCAAACACACACACCCCCTCCTTGGCCTCTGCCCAGCCCAGGGAGGTGGGAGGAGCCCCATCCCTTTAGTGGGCAGGGAAGTAGGAAGGGTCATACCTGGATCCTGGGTTCTCTTGGCTGAGGCACGCACACCAGCTCTGAGCAGGTGCCTGTGCGAGCTTGAATACGTACACACTCATACCAGCTCCAGCCCTGAGTACCACCCTCCTGGCCCCCATCCCTGCAGGCCGGACAAAAGAGCTCATCGGTGAGGTTTGTGGTGAGGAGATGAGAAGGCTGGCAGGGAGCAGCTGCTGTCACCATGGCTACCAAGCTGACCCACTTCTCCTCCACCCAGCCTGGCCCACCCAGCCCAGGCAAGGGAGGAAAGGCAGCTTTGGGCAGGGGGGCCCTCTCCTGTCACACACAGTAAAGAGTCTCTGAGGGTGTGGTGAGGGATGGGTTCAGCACCAGGCTAGTTCCTGCATAGAAAGGAAATAGCCAGACATTCTTTGAGGGCAGCAAGGTGCTCAGGAGATAGCCCCTGCAAAACCTAGCCCCTGGCCTCCCTCAGCTTTGGCGCCTCTGGCCCCAGGGACCTACGTGGGTCATGTGCCTACCCTGGACACATTCTCAGACACAGTCTTCACGGCAGGGCAGAGGGTGGGGCAGCTGGACCCAAAGCTCTGTCCACAACTCCAAGAGCTCAGGACACTGAAGGGCAAGATAGACCCAAGGCCGGTTGCACCCTGTGTCCTGCTCAGATCAAGGTTCCTGAGGGCAGGGCTTGTCCTCCCCATTTGAACCAGGGGCTGCTGAAGACACGGCCATGGCTTCATTCCTCAGACAGAGCTACCATGTGTCTTTCCTCAGCCAGGGGGCTCCTGAGGACATGGCCATGTGTCTTCCCTCAGAACTGGGGAATATAGAGGAAGCATACAGCCTTCAGACAGCTCAGTTTTGTGAGATCACTCACAAGGCAGAATGAATCACTCCTGCAAGACAGCTTGCCATAGCTCCCTAATTCTTTCAGGAGAAGGTAAAAACCCCTCACACCAAGGCCCACAAGCCAAGTGAGCCAGATCGTCCCGTGCTCTTGCTCCGCATCTGTATTCCAGCTGCACTTGCCTTTGTTCCATTCCTCAAAAGTGCCCTGTGTCTCCTGTCTGCCTGGAATGTTCTTCTCCAGCTGACCCCCACCCTCATGTTCTGATGCCCTCGGTTTCTCTGTGTGCTGCCTTTGCCTGGCTAATCCCTAGTCATCGCTCAGTCCCAGTTGGAAGGTCATTTCCTAGGAGAGTCTTCCCAAAATGACTCCCCCTGTCATGCTCCCCCAGACTCTGTACTGTCCCTGCCCGTTATGGGTTGAATTCTCCCCCGGGAAAGATTTGTCGAGGTAGTAACCCCAGTACCTCAGAATTTGACCTTGTTTTGGAATAGGGTCATTGCAGATGTCATTAGTTACACCGAGGTCATGTTGGAGTAGGGTGGGTCTCTAATCCAATATGACTGGTGTCCTCATAAGAATGCAACCACATGAAGGCCGCCTGGGTGGCTCAGTTGGTTAAGCGTCCGACTTCGGCTCAGGTCACGATCTCCCGGTTCATGAGTTCGAGCCCCATGTCAGGCTCTGTGCTGACAGCTCAGAGCCTGGAGCCTTCTTTGGATTCTGTGTCTCCCTCTCTCTCTCTGCCCCTCCCCTACTCCTGCCCTGTCTCTGTCTCTCAAAAATAAATAAATGTTAGAATGCAACCACATGAAGGCAGAGACACACAGGGAGAATGCCACATGATGATGTGGGCAGAGTTTGGACTAATTCAGCAACAAACTGAAGAACACCAAGGATTGCCAGCGGTCACCAGAAGCTAGGAGAGAGCCACGGAACAGCATCTCCCTCAGCGGAACCAATCCTGCCACCTGCCTCCAGGACTGTCAGAGAATAAGTTTCTATTGTTTTAGGCCACCCAGTTTGTTATAGCTGCCCTAGGAAACTCATATACTGCTATTCTTAACTTGTTTAATGCCTGTCTCCCACACTCCACCTAAAACAGAAACCATATCTTCTTCACCCTGAACCTCCAGTGCCTGGCATAGACCTGGCTCTGTAAAAACGTGTTGAGGGCACCTGGGTGGCTCAGTTGGTTGGGCGTCCGACTTTGGCTCAGGTCATGATCTCACAGTTTGTGAGTTTGAGCCCCGTGTCGGGGTCTGTGCTGACAGCTCGGAGCCTGGAGCCTGCTTCGGATTCTGTGTCTCCTTCTCTCTCTGCCCCTCCCCAACTTGTGCTCTGTCTCTCTATGTCTCTCAAAAGATAAATAATGTAAAAAAAAAATTTTTTTTAAATGTGTTGAAGGAATGAATGACAATCTCAAACAAATATTAAATTGACAATATTTATATCTGGATAGTAGAATTGTGAGTTATTTTTATTTTCTTCATGTGACATACCGTGTTTTTTTAAGTTCCCACTTTAGAAACTGTATTGATGCTATCATAAAGAAAAACTAAAATACATATTTTTCTTTTCAAAATATACATTAAAGTAACAGTCATTTCCACCAGTATGTGTTTTGTGAAGAGGAAGAAGTTCTGCTATATGCTTGATAACTACTTTTTCATCGATTAATTGATTCCTCCTTGTGTCGCTAGAGTACTTTCTCTAGTCAGATTTACAGAGCTTGAACTCTGGGGCCTTTTGGGGCATAGATTCCAGGTAGGAGGGGCCAGGCAAAGTATGCATGCTTCACAGCCATCTCAACCATCCACCCCTTCTCATAGCTCGTGGGATCTGGCCAGATGTGCCACCTGTCACCTGATGGGGGCTGTTAGACTTGGCACTTAAGAACACCACCAGTCCTGGCTGAAGGCCATTCCCAAACAAAAGATCCTACCCTCAAACTTAAATATTCACACAAATCACTTGGGGATCTTGTTGAAATGCAGATTTCAATCCCATGGGTCCCAAGTGGAACCTGAGATTTTGCATTTCTAACAAGGTCTCAGGTGATACCCATGTTGCTGGTCAATGGGCGACCCAAGGCACTGAAAGTTAAAAATTAAATACTCTGGTTGTTCTTCAAGAGTGAATGCTTCAGGGGGTGCCTGGGTGGCTCAGTCAGTTAAGCGTCCGACTTCGGCTCAGGTCATGATCTTACGGTCCATGGGTGCAAGCCCTGCGTTGGGCAGACAGCTCAGAGCCTGAAGCCTGCTTTGGATTCTGTGTCTCCCTCTCTCTCTGCTCCCCACCCCCCACTCATGCTTTCTCTCTCTCAAAAGTAAACATTAAAAAAAAAAAAAGAGTGAATGCTTCAGGATGAGGAGACTAGAAAAGGCACATTGGGAAGTGCATGGCAGAATACCTCAAAAGATCGGCAGGATTAGGAGAGATAGAAGTGGCAGGAGAGAAATGGAAACTACCTGGGAAGGACCAGAGAGGAAGTGTTATGTTCGCAGGATGGTGAATAGGGCAGTGCAGTTGGAACAGGAGGTAAGTACAATTGTGGAAGAGAAAGCTAAAAAGGTAGGCTTGGCACAGCCAGTGAAGGGCTCTGAATGCAGGGCTAAGAAGCTTGACTTTAATCCTGTAAGGAGTGAAATCTGACATGACTTGGATGTAATGTTTTACAGAGCTCAATCTGACACTGAGTGCAGAATCAGAAGAAAGCCTGACAGAAGGAAAAACAGTCAAAAAGCAGATAAGAAGACTGCACTGCTTCAGACAATGCAGATGGGAAGAGGAAAAGGGTGGCCAGGAGTCATGAGAAGGCTTGGGGCATTGCCTAGAGTTAGTGATGGGATGAAGTTGGGGAGAGGAAAAAACAGAATCCAAAGTGATTTATAGGAAGGGTAGAGACTGAGAGGTGCCATCAGCAAAGCTTGAGGTCCCAGAGGAAAACACTGGCTTAAGGGGAAGATGAGTCCCATCTTAGATGTGATGAGTCTGAGATAATACTGCAACTCCCACATAGAGGCATTGGGCAGGTAAGCAGATTCACTGGAGCTCAGGAGAGCAATGTAAGTGGGCAGGATTTGGATGTGTACCCTGAGGGGAAAAGTGGCATATGGAAAGGAAAGAGAATGCCTAGAGGGGAGTACAAAGTGAGCAAAGGGCGAGGGATAGGAGGAATATAGAATCCACTGAAGAAGGGAGTATCGGCAGAGAAGTCAGAGAAAATGCCATGAGTATACAGATGGCCAACCTGGAGGCCCTACCATACCATCACATCAAAACCAAGGGAAGACTTGCCCAGTCAAGAATGTAGACGGGCAAGGAAAGTCTAGGCCTGAAAAAAAAAAAGCACAGCTTGAATAGAAAGCAGGATTTGGATTGGTGGAGAAGAGGACGGATTCCCTGGGGAATGTCTGGGCTTCAGCACGATCCCGAGGGGCCTGGGGCTCCCAAGCACTTATTCCAGATCAGCCCTAGCACAGGAAGGACGATCGCCTCACCTGCAAACACACTTAGTGCTCACACCCCCAGAACCTACAGAACCCCTCCCCCACCCCGGAGCAGAGAAGGTGGGATAAGAGGTCTTTGGAGCAAAGCCTTATTGTGGGGATGCACATAATTTATCATCCAAATAAGACTTTTGAGAGTAAGCAGAGATGCTACCAACAATCACACCAGGACCACAGGTGTATATTAGGGTTGTCTCAGCCAAACACAGCCCTACTCTTAGCCTAGCCACAGCGGGGGGGAAGGGGGGAGAAGATGGTAGATCCTCCAAAATGCCCGTTTGATCCCTGTTCTCCCTTCCTAGATAGGGTGGCGGAATTGAGAGACAGGCGATAGGAGCAGGCAAGCTCATCCTCCGAGGCAGGGGCCCCAGCCAGAGCATGTTGGTGGATGGGGAAGATTTCGCTCCCCCCCCTCCCGGCAGCACCATGGACAGCGGCCGGTCCGCTCGCTCCCCTCCCCCTGGCCCCTGTTTCTCCAGGGCTGCAGCGAGGTCGATCAATATTTCATGGGGGAAGGGGCTCTGGTTACCAGCCCCGAGCCTAGCCGGAAGGCGCCACCCGCTCCCGCCGAGCTCTGGGGACCCTCCCCGGGAACCCAGCACACCCACGGCACGGCCCGGCTGGGGCAGGCGCCACCTTCAGGCACGCTCAGCATTCCCGGGCCCACTGCTCTGCGCCCCCGCCCCTGCCCGGGCACAAAGACCCGGGCGCACACCACACGGCTTCCCGCTGCCACTCAGACACACCACGTATTCGGATGCGCGCTGTACAAAGCCAGCGGCCACACAGAATAACAGGCACACACCGCACCCAGCAGCCAGCCACCTAGACACACAGCACACACACAATATGCCTCACAGACACGCACCACGTGGAGATGAGTTCACTACAGACCCACACGCACATCAGACGCCCTGCCACACATACGCAAACTCACATGCTGCACAAAAACTCCCTCACAGAGAACCTCAGATTTATCCCACGCAATACATTTACCACAGATGCACATATCACACGCTGTGTGCGCACACACGTACGACATGCGCTCAGAGTCCTTCAGATATATCGTTCAGAAGTACATCATCACGGAGAGCTACATGGATCTCACACACACACACACACACACACAGAGACACACGCGCGTGCACACACACAGTATGCTGGAGAGCGACACTCATCACACACACACACACACACACAGAGTCACACGCGCGTGCACACACACAGTATGCTGGAGAGCGACACTCATCACACACACACACACACACACACACACAGTCACACACGCACGCACACATGCACACACCATGCCAGAGAACTACATTCATCACACACACACACACACACGCACACACACACAGTATGCTGGAGAGCTACATTCATCACACACACACACACACTTACTCTGTCACACACGCGCACACACACACAATATGCTTTCACAGAGACCCTCAGACATTCACCACGGATACAGGAGCACATGCCTCACACTACCCAGGCCCCCCACCCTCCTGGAGCCCAGGCCTGCCCCCCTGCTGTGGACATGGTTCTGGGGAAGAGTCAGGCGGGACCTCCACCCCTCCTGCCTGGCCCCAGTGTTGACTCCTGTGGATAAATTCTGTGTCCTCTGAGGACTCCCAGGGTTGCTGCCCAATCCCCGGGGGCAAGTAGGCAGCGGCACAAAAGGATGGGAAAGGGGTAACTGGGGAAAGGGAACCTTTGAGACCTCGAAGCCTCCTGGCTTTGTGGCCCCGGGGCCCCAAGCTCTGGGGCACCAGGCTCCAGGGATGGCCTTGCCCTCACTGGCAGCTCCCATGGCCTCTGTGCTCCCTGGGACTCCTGCCCTCTGGGAGGCCCCGAGGTTTGTGTTGTGCCTGGGGACCGGGAGAACTGTGGAGTCTACAGCTCCTGCTCTCCCCAGGAGTGCCCACATGCTGCCTCAGAGATGAGGGGGCATCCTACCACCATCTAGACACCCCAACTCCAAGAGCCTCCCTCTCTCGTGGACTGAGGGAAGAGTGGCACAAATTCTGTCTGCAGAATAATCATGGCAGGATTTTCTGAAAGAATCTCAAGACGGGGCATGTGGTGAGGAGAGGGAAGCGGGCTGGCAGAGCAGGAAGAGACCCCTAAGTTTTCCAGGCAGGTGGAAGGCACCTTCAATATTACCCAGGTGAATAGTCCATGTCTCTGACATCCCCACACCACTTCCCAATTTTGCATTATCCACATAACACTGTGTGCCCTCTCAACGATTTCTGCCATACTCTTGTACTGCTCCTTATTTATTGTGCTGACATTGACACTTTTAACTTACACGCATTTATTATAAGTAGAAATTTTGTGTTACTACTATAAATGCAACTATTATTGCTTTTAATAAATAGAAAATGAAAGTACAATACCTACAGTAAAAACAAAGCTGTATTACTAAATTTTAGCTACCTGGAGTTGCCAGTCAAGACCTCTTTGTTAAAAAGGGAAGGGCAGCAGTGTTGGCAAGTTGTTAAAGACATACTGGCACTTTCTCCCTGGGACAAATTTGGACTTGATGGAGTGGAAAGGGAACCAACTTTCTCACTATGGGAGCCAATGCTCTGTAATGACAGGTCTGCGAGCCACTGAAAGTCACCTCAGGTCTCACTGAAGGTGCTACTACCCATGGTGGGAAGCTCTAGGCTTGGGCACAGTGGCTAGCTGGAGCCCTGTTACCACAGTCCAATCTGGTAACAATAATCCTTCGAAATTGCTCAGTTCTTTCCCATTTACAAATTATCCTTAGAGCCACTATCTAGTATGAGCTGCGTACCGGGAATTATCATCCCATTTCCGAATGAGAAAATAGAGGCTCTAAAAGATTAAGAGATTTGTCCAGAATCACATAGCTGTACAGGGTTAAGTCCATGAGTGGGAGACCCTCAACTCTACCTGTCTCCATTTGTCTCATCTCTGGGATCCCTTGTTCTGGGCTGGCCCCTTGCTGGGCAGTGGGCAGGAGAGGGAGAATGGCAATCTTGTATTTGCCTGTGAGGCCCTCACAATCCTGAAAGGCCAACAGGCAAGTGATTAAGTAGTGGAGGGTAAGAACTTTTACTCTGGAGTCACACTGTGTGTCCCTAGCCATAAGTCACCTCTCTGAACCTGTTTCCTTGTCTGTAAAATGGGGATAATAATAGTACCTATTAAAAAATTTTTTTTCCAAAGTTTATTTATTTTTGGGACAGAGAGAGACAGAGCATGAACGGGGGAGGGGCAGAGAGAGAGGGAGACACAGATTCGGAAACAGGCTCCAGGCTCTGAGCCATCAGCCCAGAGCCTGACGCGGGGCTCGAACTCACGGACCGCGAGATCGTGACCTGGCTGAAGTCGGACGCTTAACCGACTGCGCCACCCAGGCGCCCCAATAGTACCTATTTAATAGGGCGTGAGGATTCAATGAAATAATGCATGTGCATAGTGTTTGGCACAAAGTAAGGGCTCAAAAATGTTTATTACGAGGGAAGTACAAAGAATAGAATTAATTCAGATAAAAAATGGCTGACGGTGGGGAGCGGGGAGGTAGGCATGGCATGATTCTTCCTAGAGGAGAGGAAATGAGTTCCATCTTAGAGAATGAATATGATTTTGGTAGGAGAACTATCCTGTCTGCTCCCACCCTCCTCTTTCTCCAAAGACAAGTGAGAAAATTTTGGGTCTCATCTATCTATCTCTCTGCTCTGGCCTTTGAATGACAACTGACAGGCTCTTCAAAGCCTGCCCTAGCATTGCTGCCCCAGGAAAAGACACCCCTTTAAGTCACGATGCCTGGGCTGTTTTCTCCAGGTGCTATCCAGATGGAAGGGTGGGGGCCAGGCACAGCCTGGCGCTCTAAGGATTCTAGCAGATGTCTTTTAAAAAGTACTTGCCCAGATAACAAAGACTCTCCTCACCACCACCTTTCCATAAGGGGGTCAAGAGCAACGTCTGCAAATCCGACTTTGAGAGCCTTCCCAGCAGGCTGCAGTTGATTGGACCAGGGTGGGCACCTGACCAACTCTGAGCCAATCAGATCCTCTCATACAAGTTTGGATTTGGATCTGCCGAACCCTGGGTTCCCTCTCTGAATGTGGCGGGAACGCAGGACACGGTAGAGGAACTATAGGTAGTTCAGGTTCTGGTAAAGCAGGACAAATCAGTCCGTGGAGAAAGAAAGCTAAAGGCGGCCAGCAAGGTGCAGAGGATGGCTGCTTCCACTTCTCCTGGCCTACAGTTTCTGCCTCCCAGAGGCTAACGATTTTTCTGCCCCTCAGTTCTCAGGAATCTCTTGTGTCCTGGTAATAAACCCTTCTTTATTACCGAAGCTGGCCTGAGTCGGTTTCTATATACAAGCAGAGACCCAATTAAGACGGGGGAGAAGCTGGGAGCTAAGAGGCACAAAGATGGACAATCCTGGAGGAAAAAAAAAAAAAAATCACTGTGCCTGCCCTGGATGAGCTCAGCTGACCGGGAGATGAGGAAGAGTCGACCTCTGTCTAGATGCAGACTCTGTACAGATGTGGCCGAGGGAGGGTGGGTTAGCTCTGTCCAGGAAGGGCCAGGAGGGTCCTCAGAGGCTTCACAGCAAAGGTGGCAGCTAAACCAGTTTTGAAGAGTGAAGGACGTTCTCCAGGGAGAGAAAGCTGGGGTGGGGAGGCATTACAGGCGGCGGGAACAGCAAGTGCAGAGGCACAGAGGCACAAAACAGCCTGACGTGTTACAGGAACTGCCAGCAGTTCAAAGTGTGGTGGGGGAGCAGGGAAGACGAAGCTGGAGAGGCCGGTCGGGCGCAGATCACAAAGGGCTTTGAATTCTATGCTAAGAAGATGAGGCCTTTCCTGTCAGCAATAGGGAGCTATTGAAGTATTTTAAGTAGCAGGGGGTAACAGGGTCAGTTCTGTGCTTTAGAAAGATCGCTCTGGGGGCCCCCACGAAGAAAGGACTGGAGAAGGCAGGCCTGAAGGCAGGGAGGCCAGTTAGGGTACTGCAGCAATGATTCATCTAGCCCTTTCATCCACTGAGCAGCTCCCTGCGTACCTACTGGGTGCTGGGGCTGGGCAAAACAGGACCCCTGACCCCACGGAGTTCACAGGCCAGCAAGACAGAGAAACAAGGGAGAAGCGACTCAAGTGTCCTGAGTGTCCTGAAGAAGTATGAGGTCCCACGGAGGGGGGGCGGTGTTCAGTTTCTGGTTGTTACGCTTCACTGTGGAGATGCTACAAGAGCTGGTATCTCTCTGAAGGATAAGTAGGAGTTAACAAGGCACTAGGAGGAGTGCATTCCGGGATGAAGGAACATGTGTGAAAGTCCTGCTGCTGGGAGAGAGGAGAATGGTACCAGATGATCGAAAAGGGTAGGCAAGGACCAGATCACACAGGGCCCTGTAGACTACATCAGAGTCTGGCTTTTACTCCAAGAAGTCTTAGAAGGGTCTTACACGGGGAAATGATACAGTCAAACATTTATCTTTAGAAGATCACTCTGGCCACAGTGTGAAAAATGAAACAAAGCGGGGCAAGAACAGAAACGTACAGAGCCCAGTCTAGGAGGCTATCGCTGCGGTTCAGGTGGGCACCGATGGTGGTCTGGCATGGGGCGGCGGGCAGGGAGAGAGACACAGGACAACTAACACGATTGCTGAGGATGGCTGTGGGCTGTGGGGGTGAGGGAGAGGGAGGTGTCCAGGAGAACTTCCAGCTTTCCAGCTTGAGCAAGTGGGTGGATGGTGGCAGCAGAGATGAGCTGGGGATGTTGGAGGCAGAGCAGGTGCTGGCAGGCGGAGCTGGGGACCTGGGTTTGGACTCTAGGCTGATTGTGAGACATCTAAATGTGGTTAGACCTGCAGGGCTTGAGCCCAGAAGAGATCACTCAACTCAAGAGAGTAAGGAGATTACCGGGCAGTGGAGGAGGAGAGGGCAGGGCAGCGAGACGAGAGCAGGGACAGCTGGGAGGAATCCTGGGGGCAGCAGGGCCTGGGGGCAGGAGTGACCAAGAGCTCTGAGCCTGGTAAGTGAGAACCACAAAATCCAAAGGTTAACTCCCTCAGCCCCAGGGGGCATCAGGCTTTGGCTCCCACTCTCCTGGCCAAGCATCGGGCCTCAGCACAGACACTTTCCAGCAGAGACAGCCCTCTTCTCCCTCCGAGTTACCTTCAGACCCGGCTCAGGGGACCCCTTCTCCTAGAGAAGACTTCCCTGGTCCGGGCATGCACTGTGCTGTCCAACAAGCTGAGTTTGAATCCCAGTTCTGCCTCTTGATAGCTGTGTGACTTTGGCCAAATGTAACCTCACTTTCCTCATCTGTATAATGGCAATAAGACTACCTACCTCATGGGGCTGTTTGAGGATGAGTACTTAGCAAAGAACCTAACACACAGTAAGCACTAAATAAATGTTACTATTATTAACATCCCGCCCACCTTGGGACAGTTAGTCATGCCCTCCACCTTACACCTCCTCCACTTGGGAACTATTTGTCAGTCTGTGTCTCTCCTGGCCTCTCCCTACCCCTACCCAATTTGTAGGGCTATGTACAATGGACGGCCCAGTGCTAAAGGAAAATGTGGGACCCCTTGTTCAAAATTAGGAATTTCAACACGGTGACAGTAAAACTGAGGATGGGGTCCTTCTAACCCAGGGCTCCATGCAACCAGACTCGTGAAGCCAGCCCTGTCCCCGCCCCCACCCAGCCCTGGGCCTGGCCTGGAGTAGACGTCAGTGCCATGCTACAAAGTAACATGCCAAATGACATTGGAATGGGTTCCATAATTTCCATCTGGAATTTCGCTTTATCCTTCCTATAGAAATAACATCAATTCCGTCTTATGGTTGAGGACACGGAGGTTGAGAGATGGGGTGTGCCTTGCCAGACAGCACCTGCCTCGTGCAATGCAGAGCTAGAATGTGAACGTAGACCAGCTTGGTGCCGAAGCCCTGCCTCTTACCCTCTGGCTTCCTGGGGAGATAGGGAGAACCTGGCCCCAAGGGGTGAACGTTGTCAACAAGGCCCAGGGGGAGGGAGCTGAAGGGACTGGGACTGGCCCCCTCCTGGGGAGAGCCACATAAACAACGAGCTCCCTGGGCACCAGGGCTGCTACACAGGGAAGGGAGTGTGAGAGGGCAAAAGGTCACTCCTGAGAAGGCTCTGCCCGAGAGCCGCAGACCCTAGCCCACGCTCTCTGGACATGAAACCCTGCCTTCTTGCCTTAAAGCCCTTCAGGGGCTGCCACTGGCCTCAGGATAACTCCCAAGCCTTTAGTATCCTGCTGGACCAGGGAGGTCCGCCCTCTGCTACCTGTGCACTCTCTACCCTCTCTCCTCCACTTCTGTCCTCCCCTCCCCCATACCAGGCCCCACCTGCCATCACCCAGGCCTTAGCCCACACTGCTCCCTCTCCTCATCGCTGCTTCTTTGCCTCAATCCTGGTCACTCTAGGCTCCCTGAATCTCTCCTTTTGACACACGATACAGGGGCAATCACCTGCCCTGGACCATCCTGGGCTAGAATGCAGGCTCCATGGAGGCAGGGCTGCTTGGCTCACAATGCTTGGTACATCAGGTGTCTGAAGGCACCCCCCTGCAACAGAGGCAGGAGGGTCCTGCACTCCTCCTCCCCTTCTCTCCACTCCCCCCTAGTCCTCTTTTTCTTGTCCAGGCATCTCGAGCTCAAGGTCGGAGAAGCTCAAACTTGCAAGGGGAAGAGAATCATCATAGAGTATCCTCCCCACGTCCCACCTGCCAGGCCTGGGCTGGGTGTTGTACATCCAGTTACTGTATCTAATCCCCAAGCACCTTCCAGATGGGGGTGGGCACTATGAATGTAAATTATTCCTATTTTCCAGAGACCACCTGCCTGAAGTGGCAACAGAGCCCATAAGTGGAGAATGCAGGATTTGAACCCAGGTCTGTCTGATGCCCAAATACCTGGCATCCCCTCTGTCCCTATGACTCACTGTTTGGAGCCAGCTCCCTTCCAACCAGGGAGAGTTGTTTCTCACCCATGCCTTCAGTTCACACACACACCCAGGCAGCTCAGCTACCCTGTGAGATCAGCAAAACCCTAGTGCGGAAGGCAGCACCCCCATCAGTGAGAGGCCGGTGTAGAAGTCACCCCTCCCCTGGGTCAACAAAATGCCAGTGTAGTAGAAATACCCCCCAGGTCAGCCAAACATTAATGGGGGAGACACCCCCACTTTCAGCAAAATGCTGGTACAGGAGGTATACCCTGCACCCCAAGTCAGCAAAAAGCCAGTGAGAGAGAAACTTCCTCACTCCTCTCTGCCCAGGGCCCATGACATGGGCTGGGGGTGCACAGAGTCCTCCAAGGTGATGCTCTTGGGGTGGGGTAGGGGGAAGCAATGGGGCTGGGGCGGCCGCTGCCGGGGGGAGGAGGCTGCAGCTGGGGAGCGGGGCAGACTCGGGTGAGAGTTCTCACATGGCACTAATGAAATCAACCACCAGCCTGCCCCCCCTTCCCCAGGGACCCTCCAGCCTCCAGCTGATGCAATGCCCAGGCCAGATAATTGTTTTCTTCCCTCCTTAAAGGGCCAGCTGCTGTTGCAGCTGCAGACATCACCCAGACCCCTGAAAGACCCCACAGAGCGTAGCACCTGGTTAGGGATAGGGGGAGCCCAGAAAGTAGCGGCTTGGCCCAGGCTCTGCAGAGGAAAATCCAATTAATGCCCGAGACCAGAAATGTCTGTGAGCAAGGAGGGAGAGATGAGAGTTAAGACAGAGACAGCGCCTGGCCCACAACCACATGCCCTGAGGGAAGGGAACCTGGTCCCGGGCTGGGTCCCCAATACCTGGCTTCTTTCTGCCTGCCTGTCCCGTCAAGTCCTTGGCACAGGGGTTGCTAGTGAGTTCAGGAGTTCTCTCCCAAGCTTCCCTGAGTGCCAGGTACTATGCGAAGCAGTTCAAATCCACCATTTCATTCACTCCTCCCAGCAGAACTGGAAGGTGGGACTGTTTTACTGAAGGAGGCTCCGAGAGGGGAAGGGATTTCCTCAATAGCAGCCAGAAAGTGGCAGAGCTGGGTCTGAAGTCAAGTTTGCCTGACTCTGGACTTCATACCTTGCAGAAGGTCGAGTACGTGTGGAACCCCAGGGCTGGAGGTCCCTATGCCAGGCAGCCCAGCACTGAGGTCAGGAAGGAGGGTCTATGGGCCCTAAACAGGTTCAGAAGGGCACAGTGCTTGGTTTAAGCACAGATTTCACAGACCCCTTCCCCAGTCACCTCCCCCAACCCCCAACCAGAGAATGCCCCATTAGGCTGCCCACATGCCCCCAGGGACAGTTGGCAGCTGCCTGATTACAGACTAATTGGTGGCTGGCAGCAACTCTTGGGGGGTGGGGAGGGGGTGGTGGTGGTGGTGGCTAGTTAACCCTCTGGTGACCAGGCCTAGCCCAGAAAGGCCCTCTCCCCACCACTTCAGGCCCCAAACCCAAGGACCCTAGACTTAAGAAGGCATCATAGGCAGAGGACCAGACCAAAGGGGCATCAGGCTTCCTCTCCACACCCAGACAACATCCATGGGGCTAGAGGTAGACTCTGACATTCACCTAGGCTCCCCAGCCCCAAAGTGGCAGTGCCAGCCAGCACCCCTTGTTCCCTGGCCTTGAGTATGGCATTGCCTACGCCATCAAGACCACAGGAGCTATGGGCGCTCCCTGGATTTCCAGGCCCAGAATACTGGGAAGAAACCCACTCCTCTGGGCTGGGTTATCCAGACAAGGGGATGTAGGCATGGGTCCAGGCAGCCTGGAGGCTAGCCAGTGAAGCTACCCTCCCCCTGAATGAACGAGTGTCCAGGTTGCCCACCAAGAGTCCTGCCAAGCCTCCCTGAACTCCCCACCATGGATTGACCAACTGCCTTTCCCAGTTTCCCAAAAGCCCCCTCTTCCCCTCCTAGGGCTGGAGTGAGCACCATCCCTTTCCTTTCATGGGCTGAGGGGGTTCTCTAGGCACCACAATGGTGTTTCATTGGGAGGAAAGAGTGGCTGCTTGTCAACCAGGGCACAGGCAGGAGGGAGAAAGCAGGCTGCCTTCCAGCTCCCTTTCCAGGAGAGATTTTAAGCACTTTCCAAAAATGCCATGCGAGGCAATGCTGTTGAAGACCATGGCCCCAGGTGCTCTGAGAATCAGCAAAGAACTCAAGACTCTGGGGTCCTCTACCCCATTTTCCAGGTTTCCTCAAACACCCCACGTTCCCCTCTCATACCTTAGCCCCCACCCCAGAGCCATCAAACACACTCTGCTGATCCCCTGAGGCCCCGCCCCCCCCGACCCTGCACACTCACATCCTTACGTGGCTCCTCACGGCCCGAGCCCCCCTCCCCCGCTGGTAGTCCCCCAGACCTCCGCAGCCCCCTCCCCACGTCCACTCCCAAGCGAGCAAGGCCTACTGACTTACCCGGAGGTGGGTCCAGGGTCCAGACAGGGAGGGGTCTCCGCCGGGCTTGGCGGCTCCACAAGGCGGGGCAGGTGCTGCCCCGGGACCCCGCCCCGCGGACCCGGCGGTGGGCGCGGCCCCGTCCCAGGCGGGCGGCGGACTCCGAGGGGGTAGGGGCGCGGGGCGGGGAGGGGCGGCGAAAGAGGCTCACGGGGGCATCGCCCGACACCGGGCCGGGCAGCTCCGCTCCGCCCGCCTGCGCTGCTGGCTCCGCAGCCGCCACGGTTCTCAGCCGCCGCCGGGTGCAAAGCCCAAGCCCCGGCCGGCGGGAGGCGAAGAGGGAGGTGGGGCCTGACGGGGGCGGGGCCTCGGCCGGCGGGTGGGGCCACTGGAGGGGCGGGGTTAATGGGGGCAGGGCCTTTGGTGGTGGGCGGAACCTAGGGAAATGGAGAGAGTCTGGGTTTGCCCAGTTGCAGGCCACCCAGGGTAACAAGACCAGCCTCGAAGGGTTTGGGGTCTAGAGGACGCCTGAAGTCTCTCCACGTCTCTCGGACACTCTGGCTTCATGACTGGTCCCCCTCTCCACCACCATTTATATCTGCACTTTTTCATCCTTCCTCCTCTTTGGGGAACCTCACAGGACATCACTGGCACCATGGTACCGCTACTCCCTGCTGGACCAGATCCAGGAAAGTCAGATGGTGGGAGATGAGGAAATGACTTACAAACTCAAATGCAATGTATAGGTGGAAAAACTGAAGCCTAGAGAGGAGAAAAGCCTTGCGCAAGTGCCTGCTGTGAGGAAAAAAAACTTTCTGTGACCCGAAAATGTGGAAGACCTGAAGCTGGATCCCACAACTGGCCAGAGGGGAAGCCAGGACTCAATTCCACTCACATATTAATTAAGCTTTTGTTATCATCTAATCTACATCACGCCTAGAACTAGGGCCCGTGTTGTAGCATGAATGCTCTGGAGCAGCAGGGACATTAGATTGGAGGGACAAGACAGAGACCAGGGAAACGGCTGGAACAATGGTAGAGGTGAAGGGTGGGGAGAGCAGAGACTGTGCTGATGTGGGAGAGGAGGGAGAAATTGAGGTTCCCCTGTGCTCTTCCCATGCTCCCTATCACAGAGACATGGAAACCAGGGGCTCCCTTTGGAATCATGGTCCCTTTGCACATTTGATGACAACTTAGGCAAATGTGCAAATGTATGCTTTGCAGATAATTTTAGAGACTCCAGGGACAAAGGATTGGGTGGAGGGTTGATTCTTAAGTGCATATAGAAGAATAAACATGCAGGAATAAAAAAAAATCTAGAGAAAAAGGAATGGAAAGAGATTTTGCCTTACCTGATATTAAAACATAAAGTCAATGTATTGAAGCAGGACTACACGAATCAGTGAAGCAAAATGGGGTAGAGGAATGGATTCAACTCCACAAAGGAATCCGGGTATGATAAAGATGGCACTTCAGGTAAATGGAGGAAATAGGCCTTTCAACAAATGGGTGAAATAACTGGCAAGTCATTTGAGGAAATGAGAGAGAGCTGTGTCCTTACCTTACACGGAAGTAAATTCCAGGTGAAGAGCATATTTATATAACACCACCAAATGTACCAGAAGAAAGCATGAATGGATGTTTTAATAATCCTAGAGACGGAAAAGACTTTCCTAAGCGTGGTGAAAGCTAGAGGCCAAAGGAAAAATACCGATGAAACTTAAAACTTCTATGGAGAAGACGATAGACACTATGAAAACTTCTATAGAGAAGAAATTATCATACTCAAGTTTGAGAGACAAATGACAGACTGGAGACCCTAAATCCCAGCTGCCCTCTACTACTGTCCCCTGAGAAACGGGTGAGCAGAAGGGCCGGCGGCGGCTGTGAGAGGGCCAAGCACATTGCGGAGGCTCCTCCCACAGCGCCCTGGCCAGCGCCCACCTGTTCAGGGGCCGGGAAGCCCCGGAAATCCCAGCCGGGCCATCTGGGTCCACAGCAGGTGCTTATAGCACAGCAGAGCCAGAGTCAGCCCCGATGTTGCTCACCACTTCCCTCGTGTGGCCATCCTGGGAACTGTAATCCTGTAATCCAAGGTTCCAGTTCGTGCAGCTCTCGGACGTTAAGGTAGGATTTATTTATTTATTTATTTATTTATTTTTAAGATTTTATTTTTAAGTAATCTCTGCACCCAGGGTGGGGCTTGAAATTACAACCCAGAGATCAAGAGTCGCACGCTTCAGCGACTGAGCCACTCAGGCGCCCCATGGGATCTTTTTTTTTCTTAAAATAACAGCTACATTTTTGAGGAAGCTAACTAACAATGTTCTAGGCATTGTACCAAACACTTAACATACAGCATTTCATTAACGCTCAAAGCTGCTCTTCTACGTCCACTTTATTATCACCTCCATTTCACACATGAAGAAACAGGATTTGAGGAGAAGTGACTTGTCCAAATTCTAAGTAGCAGCATCAGGATTCAAAGCCTGACTCTTGGTCCCACTCTTGATATGAGAAAGCCAAGGCCTTGGAAGAATTCAATGAAACAAAGTTTTTTGAAGTTAACCGTGAGCCAGGCTTTGTCCCAGGTGCTGAGGATTCAGTTGAGAAAAACAGTCATTAGGGGAGACAGGCAGGGAAACATTTCTGACACAGTGAATCTTGGGAACAGTCAAGGCCCTGTTAACCACATGGGAGAGAGGAGAGGTGCAGGCCTTTGAAGCTGAGTCCTGTGGAGTTTGAGAGAGGAGTGACAGAGTGGGGCAACACTTACAAGTCTGGGTGGAGGATGAGTGGAACTTAGGGGAGGAGCAGTGGTCTGAGTCTGACTCTGGGGTAGGTTAGAGATGAGGCTGGACAAATATACTAGGGCCACGTTCGAGTTTGGGCAAGAAGATTCTGAGAACTTTTCTATGGTTCCATAGACTTGGTCTAGGGGTCACCTGCTCTGCTGACCCAACCTGCCTCTTTCCTCCCAGATAGTCCCCACCTGAGCTCAGGGTACCAGTTGCTTAAGTCAGAAGCCTGGGAGTCATCCTTGACTCCTCCCTCGTCCTCACCTCCATCCAGTTCATTATCAGGGCCTGCGCAGTCTACCTTTTAAATACTCCCCAGGTTCATTTGCTGCTATCCGTCCCCCATGGCCGCTCCCCTCATCCACACTGCCCTCCTCTTGCTCCTGAATCCACTGCTGGCAGTGACTTGGTGTGGAGGCCTCAACATCTCCAAACTTTCACACAAGAGAAAGCCTTCTAAAACAAACCTGTCCACATCTACTCTCCTACTGAAAACCCTTTTCATTGACCCATTCAACAAATATCAAGCGAGCATTTGTTACATGTTAAATACTGAGGACTTAACAATGAGAAAAACAGAGAATTTAAAGTCTGTTAGGAGGGCAGACGTCAATCAAATGACTCCCACACCAAAATAATACATAATTACAAACTGGAATATGTGCCCTAGGAGGGCCTGACCTAGTAAGGGAGGTGCTAGAATGCTCCCCAAGGTACTTCATCTCAAGTGAATAGCAACCAGAGCAGAGTCAAGGATAGGGTAAGAGCTTATGCAAAAAAGCTTCTCTGAGTCTCAGTTTCCTCATCTGTACCATGGGGATATTTATAGTTGTGAGGATTAAGTGAGTGAATATATAGAAAGTCCTTAGAACAGGTCTTAGGACATGACAAATTTTCCGTAAATGTTAGCTATAGTAACAATAATTATTATTTAAATTTGCTTTAAGTAGAGAGCCAATGACGGTTTATCTGCAAAGGAGTTAAATCATAAAGAAGTATTTTTTAAGGGTCATTCTTGCTGCAGTGAGGAGCATGGTTTGGAACAAGGAAAGAGCAGATTGGGGGCGGGGGGTTAATGAGGGCGATTTTGCAGGGGCCCACTGAGAGCTGTGGGGCATTTAAACCAAGGAGGCAGAGAGCATTTGGAGACATTTTGTGATTCGGGTGGGCGAAACCACTGGCCTTGGTGTTCAGTGGTAGGAGGCTGCGGGAGGTGGCAAGGGGCTCCCAACATCTCGGCCCTAGCAACAGGGTGGGTGGTGATGTTCTTCACCAGATTGGGAAAGCTTGGAGGAGGACCAGGACTGGGGGAGGTGCTGAGGCCAGTTATGGATGTGTTCAGGCACAGGCACTGTGGGGCGTCCTAGATATGGGATGCAGAAGCAGCTGATTGGGTCTGGAGTCCAGGGAAGAAATAGTGGCTGCAGACACAAAATTGAGATTGTTGGCAAATACTTGAAAATTTGACCTCAATCATCCCGTCTGTAAAATGGTAGGAGGAAGGAGATAGCTAGGTGATTTTTTTTTTTCTTTAAAGGTTTTATTTTTGAGAGAGAGAGAGAACGCACGCAGGGGAAGGGCAGAGAGAGAGGGAGACAGAGGATCCGAAGCAGGCTCTGTGCTGGCAGCAGAGAACCCAGACTGGGGCTTGAACTCATGAACTGTGAGATCATGACCTGAGCTGAAGTTGGACGTTTAACTGACTGAGCCACCCGGGCGCCCCAATAGATGATTTTTAAGGTTTCTCCAACATGTGTAAGATTCCAGTTGTTGTGGCTGGTAGGACCACAGAGACAAGGAGAAAAAAATCCACGTGGCCTAAGATTTGGCAGAGGCTCTTTGGAGGCTCTTTGCTATTCTTTCATCAGACTATCTTTTACTGAGCAGCTACTATGAGCCAAAAGCTCTCCTGGAGTTGGAAGAGTAAGACCTTGCCCTTGCCCTCAGGGAATTCAGTTTGGTGCTGGGACAAAGCAAAGGGCAATTACGAAAATGTAACCCAAGTACCCGAAGGAAAGCTTGGGAGACCAAGAAGGCTTCCTAGAGGAACTGACATCCAAGACAACACCTGAAATTCAGGCAGAAGAAAGCCCTGTGGGGAATCTGGGCTGGGGAAGATTATGAGGTTATTTTAGAGATTTTCATCCCTCCCGAATTTTTCATCTGGACTCTGCCCTGAGAGTCTATTTCAGGTACCAGGGCCCAGATACTAGTAATTGCATTTCATAGGCTGCATTAAATTGGTCTTCTAGATCCTTCTCCTCAATGCTCCTTGTGGCCTCAACTCCACATGCTAGCATTTTCTAGGGCTTGGATGAAGGCACAGCAAGAGAGGCGCCCAGAGCACAAACTTAGGGAGGCACTCACTTTCAAGAGTGTGCAACGTGTTCTTGACCCTGCTCCCCGTTCACACCCCCACTCCAGACTCTCTGGTGCTGATATCTTGCTGTCCACACACAGGGCTCTGTTTACAAAGACCCTCCCCCACCCCCATTGGCCTGGTGAAAGCTCACTCCTGCTCCAAGGCTCAGCTCTATCTGAAAGTCTACTGCTCTCACCACCCATCCCCGCCTCCACCCTAGGCCAAGGTGGTCCTCTGTGCCCTAACAGCATGGTAATGGCTGCATAGTGCAAACCAGACTCTGGTATCAGAGCCCTGCTGTGCTATTTATCATCTGTGAACCACTCTCTGAGCTGGTTTCCACATGTGGAAAATGTGGTGCTGACTTCACAGGGGAGTTGTAAAGATTAAATGAGAACATGTATGTAAAATGATCTGCAGTGATTGGTACAGACTCCTCAGTAAGCGGTAGGTATTAATACTTTGTTTATACTTCTTCTAAAGCACTCATGTATTCTAATTATTCTCCTGTCTTTATCTTCACTATACCATAAGTTCCTTGGGGCAGGGAGGAGGAGGAGGAGAGGAAGGAGGAGGAAGATCTTTATAAATGACATTGAACAAGCCCTAAGACATGTCTGCTGCATAAATCAAAGAAATGACAAATTCTATGGAAAAAGTTCTGGGCAGGAAATCTGGAGCCTTGGGCTCTAGTCACATGGTCCCAGCGATGGCACAGTGCCTGCCCAACTTACACTCACTTGGAAGAAAAGCTGCCCAAACCGCAAACCCTTTTGAGCCCGTTGCTTTAGACCACTTGGCTCCTTCAGCTTCTAGACTTGAACAAATGGGGCCAGCACCAGAGCCAAGGGTTACCATTTCAAATATTAGCCAGTGACCTTTAACTAATGGCCTACCACAACAATCTGAGACAGGCCAATTAGAGGCTCTCTTGGACCAAGGAACAGAAAGAAACTGTCAGGTAGCGGAGGGAGTTGGAGTAGGGAGGTCAGAGACAAGTGAGCCTCGGCCAGTAAAGCCATGTGCAAGCCAAGATAAGAGGGAGCAGAGACCAAGCAGCAGCAGAAGCTGGTTAGTAGGAAGAGGAGAAAGGAGCAGCCCTGTGCAGAGATGGGGAGGGTGTCAGGGGAAGGACAACGAATAGAACAGTGAGTCCTAGGGCTGCTTCATTCCTGCTGGCATTTCAATTCCAGTCCTCACAAGAAAAAATTCTTTATATTTCAGCTACATTGGGTAGATTTCTGTACCTTGCAGCCCAATGAGGCTGACTCTACTTGTTATGTTGGTCAGTCTCTGCCTTTCTCTCTGCACCTCAGTTTGACTAGACCATCTCCATGGTCTTCTCCAGATCAATGTTTGCTTTGAACACCATGTAGAGAGAATGAATTTTAGGTTGTTGGCCACTGAGTTCAGCATTAGTTACAGAGCGCCATGACATCCTGGCTCCCGAAATAGCTTGGTGACTGGTTAAAGAGCCTGTGGGAGGATCCAACACGTACCTGACTTTGAACCTGAGCCCTGCTGATAGTCTGCCTCCCCCTGTCCATTGCATCCTTTGTTGGATCACAAAGGAACTGAGAAACCAGGGCTGGTGTTTCTCCAGTGTCTTTGGCTGCTGAATGCCCTACCTACTGCCTTAACACTTTCCTGGACCCACTTCAGCATTTCAGAGGAGTCCAGCGCCAGGTCTGCTCCAAAGAAAGTGCCACTCCAGGAAGATTGTGAACAAAGAAAGTTTCCTTCTTTGGTGCTAAGATTTCCTGCCTTCCAGCTGTTTGGCTCTCAGCCTGTGCCCTGCCGTCAGCTTTCTAAACCAACAACTATGTTGATAATAATACTTCCTTGCTTTTGTATGGTACTTTGTACTTTTCAGAGCATTTTCATGCTTGTTGTCTTATTTGATACTCACAGTAACCCAGGGAGAATGGGCAAGAAGTGAGGTGTAGAGGATAATACCTATCATTTCTCCCATCACATCCACCCCCTCCTTGAAACAATTTATTTTAAAATAACTTAAAAAATTATCCCTCTGTTCTTTTTAAAATACACGAAAATAATGAGACTGAGCTTGATTAAGTGACTTGCCCAAGATCACAGGGCAGGTAGACAGCTGAGTTGGAACTAGAAAGTCTCCAGTCACGGATCACACTTAAGCAGGACACATCTTGCAAAACACTGCTGGCCATGGCAAGGGACCTCTGAGAGACATGGTGTGCTTGCACTACTGTCCCTCCCCCCCTCCCCCCCCCCCCCCCCCCCCCCGCTTTTTAAAAATGTTTTATTTACTTTTGAGAGAGAGAGCGTGAGCAGGTAGGGGCAGAGGGGGGGCAAGGGACAGAGGATCCAAAGCAGACTCTGTGTTGACAGCAGAAAGACTGATGTGGGGCTCGAAATCACAAACCACGAAATCAAGACCTGAGCTGAAGTCAGCCGTTCAACCCATTGAGCCACCCAGGCGCCCCCACCCTGCTGCCCTTTTGAGGCCTCTGGGGATCGTTCACCATCTTACCGCTCTCGTCCCTACAGAGACTTGGCTACCCTATAGTGGCATGGGTAGCACCAGGAGCCCACAGAAGGTTAGATCCAAGCATTTAGTAATGGTTCCTTACATGTTGGCAAAGATAAGTGCTTTTGGAAGAGTCTGTGTTCTTGCTTTGATTACAGAGCCCTTCACGGAAGGTAAGACAGGAAAGGAAAGCCTGAGTCTCTCCTTCAACCAGCACCTCTGAAAAAGAGGAAGCAGAAGTAATAGTTCTTGCCCATCCTCCTTTCCTAAACTCTACTCCGCAGCAAGGACACCCTGTCCTGGCCCCTCTGTTTTGGGCCCCTTCACGAACTGTTCTCATTGCTGCACTGTCACCTGGTCAGGATGAGCCCACCCCTCCCAATCACAACACAGATTCAAGTTATCCTGGGAGACAGCAGTAAATTCTCACCTCACAGTTCTAATAGGGGTAGGCGAGGAAGCAAAAGAAGTGGGAAGCCTCTGTGCTTTCTCCGGGTCTGCCCTTGCTCCTTCCCCAGCGCCCCCTAGAGGGCATAGTGTGCTTCTCTTGTGGCATCACCCAGCCCCGCAACTCCAAACAGCACAACTGGGAAATGAGTCAAGGCAGTCAGCCTATCCAATGGCCCTGACAGTATGTCAGCTCAGGTGAAGACAAGAGAATAGAAAATGTGCTTGGAATTTTGAACAGAGGGAATTTATTCCAGAGGACAGCTTAGAAACCTGTTGGCTTGTAGGAGCAAAAGGGCAGGGTGGGGCAGACTAGAGAGTAATAGCTGCAGGAAGCTTCTACCAGGCTTGGAAGATCAAATGGAAGGGTGTTCCTGGCTCCTGAAGTGCACTTGTTGCTGACAGTGTGCGAGCTTAGTTTTTGAAATGATGCTGCTGGCAGAGCTGCTCGAGGTCACTGGAGCCCACCGGTACCCACTGCTGCCCCCCCAGGACCACCAACACTGCTAGAGCCCGTGACAGTAACCCACCACTGCTGGAAATGCTGAATGTCTCCGAGCCCAAAACCACCAGCTGCTGCCAGAGTCTCCAGTGGATGCAGAGAGGAAATGACTTTGCCTGTCCCGCTCCGGTCCCATCTCCTGGCATACCGTTTCTCACCTGTACTTCCCATTTGCAGAATCTGACAGGAAGCCAGTTGGCAAAGGGAGCCTGGGAAATGTAGTTTTCGGAGCCCGGCATTCTTCTGTACAAAGCAGAGCATTGAAAGGCTAGAGCAATAGGCAAATGACAAGCACAAATGCTACTGAAAGTTACACCTCATTTGGGCACCTTAAAGGCCATAGGTATTGGACGTTAGCTGATTACCTCATGACTCCATTTTCCCTTTTCTAGGACCCATGTGTTTCTAGGAAGCTGGCTCCCTGGGAGCAGAGCAGGGCTGAGTCAGTCAATCCCACTGGCCAGAATGATTGGTTCAGGGTGGTCATATGAATCAGCCAGTCCAATCAGAGGGAATTTCAGGATTTTTGCTGAGAAGGCTGGCACACAGGCTGTCTCTTCCTTGCTAGCAATGAATGAGGAAGCAGGAAGGCCTTGGGAGCTGTTGGCAGTCATCCTGGGACAATAATAGGAGCAGAAACCAGGAAGAAAGAGTGGCCTTGAAGACTGGGAGATTGATTTGGGGGCACATAACCCAGATGCTGTGGCCACTGTGTAGGAAGCTCTGGCAGAGGTGATCAGTCTTGTGCCCTTTATGGTGCCTATTAGCAACCCACAAAGCAAGACCAATTTATGAGCATCATGGAAAAATCTGGAAGAGAAAGAAAGTTCTAGGAATCAGCCACTTTTCCCATGGTCACATCTTGGACCAGTGGCGTTTAAACGTTTTTTATTGTACCTTCAATACATGTGTGACCAGTACACATGTAGCTGTATAAATAACTCAAATAAAGCTTCACAACAGTTTTCACTGTATTTACCCTGCTATGTGCAATTAATTCAAATTTTCAATTCTATTCCATTTTTAAATAAAGCTGCTCATAAATTTCTAAATGATTTCATGATCTAATGGTTAGGACCTGCAATTTGAAAAACATTACCCTATACCATGCGATCATCAATTGCTGTAAAACTTAACTCTTGATTTTAATCATCCTAACCTTTGCTAACTTTCCTGCTTTTGTACCCATATTCCCTGTCATCCTTTGCTCTGAAGGACAGTTACAGTGTCCCATGTCTTATTGGAGGTGAACCTCTCTCCAACCTGACACAAGAACACCAAGAATTTACCTCTGTAGCTATTCTCTTTTGCATTGCCAATTTCTGCCTGTCTACTGGAATGTTGAGTTTATAAAATTGCTCTAGAGTCTCTCTCTCTTTTTTTTAATTTTTAAATTTTTGTAGTTTTGAGAGAGTGAGTGAGAGGGGCGGGGAGGCAGAGAGAGAGGAAGACAAAGAATTCCAAGCAGATTATGCACTGTAAGCACAGAGCCCAATGTAGGACTTGGTCACGAAATGTGAGATCACGACCTGAGGCAAAATCAAGAGTCAGACACTTAACCAACTGAGCCACCCAGGTGTCCCTAGAGTCTCTCTTCTTCAGAGTCTCTCTCTAAACTCTCTTGAGTCTCTCTTCTCTAGAGTCTCAAAAGTCCCCTTTGATCCCATTTCAATAGCCACTTCCTTAAGTCAACCCAGATATGGTTGAATGGGATAGGAAGAAGAAGGGTGGCCTAGAGGTGAACTCAGTAGAGGGATGAGGACTCTGTCAAGAAGGCAAGTAGTGGGCATGGAAAGGAGAAGAAGGCATCACAATTTATGTGAACAGACAGAAATCAGAAGTGAACTTTTTTTGTGTGTGTGAGAGAGAGAGAGAGGTTGAGTGGGGAAGGGGCAGAGGGAAAGGGAGAGAGAGAATCTTAAGCAGGCTTTATGCCCAGTGTGGAGCTCAACATGGGGCTCAGTCTCACAACCATGAGATCAAAGAGCTGAAATCAAGAGTTGGACGCTTAACTGACTGAGCCACCCAGGTGTCCTGAAATCACAAGCAAATTTTGACTCAAGAACTGCCTTCCTTAAACCCCACTTTTGAGAATCCTGCTCCTTCCTTTGTTGGTGGAGCCTGGAATCTGGAGTGGTAAGCTCAAGTTCCATACTAGCTCTGCCATTTCTGAGCTGGCTAACTTTGGATAAATTACATCTCTTCTTTAAGTTTTCTCATCTGTAAGATTAGTCTAACAAAACCTACCTTATCAAGCTGGCTTAAGGATTAAATTAGATAAATACGTGTTAGCTCTTATGATTAAGGCCTTTTCCCATCCTTATACAAAACCTTACCTCCCCCCACCCACTAATAATAATTACCATAGTGACCACTTGTTAAGCAATTAATTCCTCTGTGCCAGGCAATATGCTAAGGACCTTTCCAACTGTTTCCAAGCCAACAAGGATTCCCTGGCCACCTTCTTACTGCAGAGTTTTTTTCCCCTGATGATGTACTTGATATTTATAGAGTGTCTACCATGCATCAGGAAGTCAACTGACTTACTCACATTTCATTCATTCTATAGATGTTAGTTAAGCACCTACTATGGTGCCAGGAACTTACTAGGTGTTGGAGATACCAAGATGAACGAGGCCCTGAACCTCGAAGGACTCACAATCCAGTCACATAGTAAGTGTTATGTAGTGAGGGGATGTATAGGAGATGTTCATTACCTGTGGCTTCCTTGGTCTAGACAACCCCATCTTTGGCTCCAGACCTAATGACTGATAGTGTTCGATTCTGTGTTTCTGGCTTGACTTTGGAGCCCTACTTTTAGGACACGCCTTTCAGTTCTCAACTCCCCATGGGCCATCAGGATTAAGAGAAAATTTTTGTGTTTCTTGTCTCTCCCTGCCTGGGATCCCCCTCCAGAGGAAAGAAACTTAGCAGATGTCCAAAAGACAGATAAATTGCTGGTTGGTTTTCACCCCAACACACTTTTAACACTTTCTGTCTTAATCTACTCAGTCTCCTAATTGCCAAATTCAATGGACTTTTTGTGCCTTTGCAGGTCTTTCTGGTATCACATATCATTTACTGTTCTTTGCATCTTTCACCTCTATAGCTCAGAGGGGTTAAGTAACCTGTTCAATTTACACCACTAAGAACTAGAACTGGGACTCGAACCCAGAGTAGACTGACTCCAAAGCACATGCTTTAGCCAACATTCCCTACTGCCTTCCCAAGCAGACCAGTAGTCTAGGTCTGTGCTGTCCAATGTGTAGTCATTAAGTGCATATAATTATTTAAATTGAAAATAAAATAAAATAAAATAAAATAAAATAAAATAAAATAAAATAAAATAAAATAAAAATTCAGTGATCCCTTCATGCCCAGGCAGACTCTCTTCATGAAACAGAAATGATGGCCACTCACAGATCCTTATGGCTCAAGATCTCCAGAAGAAACGTCCCGTCTCTACTGTACCTATGCTTCACATCTTTCAGAGGGCTTTGCTCAGCTTAGTTTGGGTCATGTGCCCATCTGTTCAGAAACTGTGACCTGTCTTAGCAAGGGTTCCTAGAAAACAAAGCCTGAAGAAGGGATTATGTGCCAAAGGCTTTTGTGGACGCACATTTCCAGGGCAGTGAGAATGAGGGGAGGGGGAAGCAGGAAAAGATGGGAAGCAATGCAAGCAAACGTTTGTTACTTCTTCACAATGAGCTGTGAACAGACACAGCTACTCTCTTGAGAGGTCCACCTACTTGGCCATGCAGAATGTCTCTAGACAGGTTGTATAGAGAAATTACACCTTAAAACAGACCATCAGAGGAAGGAAAAGAGAGTGGATTGTTCTCTCCTGCCACTTCCTGTCTCTTGTCTCCCAGTGATCACTGTGCCCTATGGGTAATGAAGTCTCCTGTACTTCTAGGTTGCTTCATTGGCCCCTTCGGGAAGCCAGAGCTCATGTTCTGTGAGGAGGTGTGTCATCGGGGTCTGGAAGTTTGCAGAAGCCAGAGAATATACGTTTGCAATTAGTTGGCCTCAGGCAGCAGAGCTGTGAGACCTCACTCAGAATTGATCAGCCATGCCTGTGGATGAGGTGGACCAAGTAACTAATGGTCTGAGACTGAATCACACTGAGAGACTGAAGAGGCACTGGGCCAAGATGTGGGGATCATTGAGATCAGTCAGACTGGGTCACATGCCTATCCCTACAGCTGATGGGATATGGAAGAAACACTGGGGAAGGAAATAGCCCATCCTTCTTCCCCTTATGCCAGTTCAGATCCTCAGAGAATCAGATACTGAGGCAGGATTAAATGCAAGGGATTTATTATGAAAAACACCTGTGAGAGAAAATGGGGCTGAAGCTGAGAGAGACTGACTGAGGACCACCAGATAGTGATGCAAATCCGACCCTGAAGGAAGGAGCGAGAAGGAAGGAGTTCTAGGTGGAAGGGTCTCTGACTGCAGTGTAGTTCTAAGGAAAGTCTGGCAAGGCCATTGAGGAGTCCTTGAGCCAAAGTCACCCATCAGAAGAGTATCCGTTTATTCTAAAAAAAAAATCCTGTCCTGAAATTCCTGCTGGGCTGTCAGTGGCCAGGAGCAGCCCATGGGGAGTGAAGCCTGGGAGAGAGGGGTGATGGATTTCATAGCTCAGCAGCTGGGCTGCTGAGGAGTTACACTTCTCCCAGTTGGAGATCTGAAAAGTGCATTCTCATGGCCACACACTCTCCCAGCCCAGCACTACAGGCAGATGAAGAAGGATGGTTCTACAATCTAAAAGAAGAAAAAAACGTACAGTGCCATTTCAGTTGAAAGGGCAAAGACAATGAGCAGGCAAGACAACAAATGTCCACCTATAGCTTACAAGGTCTCATGTGTAATTCAAACTCTACCTGTTCCAACCTGATCCCGTGACTTCTCCATGCTCTGAAAAAGCCCAGAAGTCTTCATCTGGAGACCACCATCCTCCTAACTGTGAAAGCTAGAAGTCATATTAAACACCTCTTGATCCCCTCTCCCCTGTCCCCTGAAATAGTCAATCAGTTCTCCAGTCCTTCCAATCCTACCCTGGAAATGTCACCTCTGCCCTTGTACACTCTTCTCTCCATTCTCACTGCTACTGATGTATTCAGAAGCTCACTGCATCTTGCCTGAACTACTGTGAAAGTCTCCAGTGGTCATTTTACAATCCCATTCCATCTTGTTATCTCTGCCAGATTGTCTTTTTTTTTTTTTTAATTTTTTTTTTCAACGTTTATTTATTTTTGGGACAGAGAGACAGAGCATGAACGGGGGAGGGGCAGAGAGAGAGGGAGACACAGAATCGGAAACAGGCTCCAGGCTCTGAGCCATCAGCCCAGAGCCCGATGCGGGGCTCGAACTCACGGACCGCGAGATCGTGACCTGGCTGAAGTCGGATGCTTAACCGACTGCGCCACCCAGGCGCCCCACTGCCAGATTGTCTTTAAATGCAGTTTTGACCATGTCAATCCCTTTGTAAAAACTTCTATCACTGGGAATGTTAAGATGGTGTAGCCACGGTGGAAAACGGTATGGCAGTTCCTCAAAAGATTAAACACAGAATTCCCATATGACCCAGAAATTTCACTTCTAGGTATATACCCCAAAGAACTGAAAACAGAGAATCAGATAATTGTACACCAATATTCATAGTCAGCATTATTCACAGTACCCAAAAGATGGAAACAACCCATATGTCCATTTATGGATAAACGATAAACAAAATGTGTTATATATACATAACAAAATACTACATTCAGCCATAAACAGAAATGAAATTTTGGTGTGATATGGATTAACTTTGAATACATTACGCTAAGTGAAATAAGCCAGACATAAAAGGACAAATATTGAATGATTCCACTTACATGAGATACCTAGAATAGTCAAATGCAAAGAGACAGAAAACAGAACAGTTGTCACCAGGAGCTGGAGGAAGGGAGGATGGGGAATTATTGTTTAATGGGTGCAGAGTTTCAACAGGGGGTGATGAAACAATTCTGGAGATGGACAGTGCTGATATTTACAAAACAATGTGAATGTACTTAATGTCAATGAACTATATACTTAAAAATGGCTAAAGTGGTGAAACAAACAAAAACAAAAACAAAATTCCACACTAACTCTACTTAGCAGAAAATAAAACCCAAGAACCTTAATCTGACCATATGTAACTTTCCAGATGATTCTTCTTCCTTTTCCTCTTACTCTATGTTTCCTCAAGTGATCTCCCGCTTCCTATATTTGCTCCAGTGGCCACTTACAAAGGGCATGCTCTTCCCCTAGTTCTCATTTTTTTCAAGACCCCCTTCAAAGGTCACATCCTTGCAAATCTTTCCCGAACTCCTCCCTGTTTCATACTACGTGGAAGTAATCACTCCCTTTTTTGAACTCCTACAGCTTGTGAATTGTGTCTGTCTTTAACACTTACTGCTTTTCTTTTCTTTTTAAAGTTTATTTATTTGAGAGAGAGAGAGAGAGAGAGAGAGAGAATCCCAAGCAGGTCCATTCTATCTGTGCAGAACCTGAGTGGGGCTCCACCCCATGAACAGCAAGATCATGAGCTGAGCCAAAATTAAGAGTTGGACACTCAACCGACTGAGCCAGCCAGGCACCCCTTTTGGATCACAGAAGGCACACAAGGAGATAGAGAGGTATAGCTGAGGGTAGTCTAGCTGGCACTCTAGACAGGTCCCTCTACAGTGCTACAACTTTAAGGAATTTACCAACATCCCAGAACTGGTCTTCAACTTTATAAATTCAGAACCCTGATTTTAATAAGTAAACAGAGGGGAGTCATCTCTCAAGGGGCTCCTGTATCCACTAAGTTCACAGAGACTGGAAGTTACATAAGCCAGAATCCAATAGATTGATTTATAATGAAAAATGTCATTATCAAAAGAACTGAGATCCTCTAGGCAGCAGATCACTAAATTCTGTCCCCACAGGTGAGACATTTGCTGGGTGAGCACAGAATCACACCAGGGAAGCATGTTGATCTTTTCTTAGCTGAGGCAGCCTGAGATACTCTCACCCACTATAGGGATGACACGGACAAGCAAATCCTAACGCTTAGGTCAGCTTGACTGAGGCAGGGCGTAGAAGGGCAATGCTAAAGTTTGCCTCTGTGACTGCCCTGTTTTGGGCTGTCATGGCTGATTAAGCCCTTTGGTTCACAGAATCTCTCTCCAAATAGGATATAGAATGATTGGTTGATAAGATTGACTAAGCATCTATTTATTAAATTACAATCACATTTGCTTTCATGAGATTCCTCCTGTATGACCTGGCCCAGAGTTTGGTTTGCTTTTTGATCGTGTTTGTAGAGAAACTCTTGGCTTACTGCCACAGATAGCTAATTTTAGGGTTGTATTAGTCAGCTTAGGCTAGCTAGGTTATGCTACGGAAACAAACAACTAAACCTATTTCAGTGGCTTACAACAAAGGTTTATTTCTCACTCACCTTACATTACAGGTCATGTACATCAGCTGTGGCTCTGCACATCTTCGTTCTGGGACCAACCCTGGAGAAGCAGTTCTATTTGAGACATGCTGCTCTCGTGGCAGAGGAAAAACAATATGGCGGAATCATTAGATGGCCCATTTATTTCTGTTCAGAAGTGGCTCATGTCATTTCATATTTCATTGATCAAAGTAACACCAAGCTTGATGACATTAGTGTGAGAAGTATAATCTCCCAGGGACAGACAGACCAGATAGGCAGGGTTTTAGAAAGGCAGGGGCAGGGGCGCCTGGGTGGCGCAGTCGGTTAAGCGTCCGACTTCAGCCAGGTCACGATCTCGCGGTCCGTGAGTTCGAGCCCCGCGTCGGGCTCTGGGCGATGGCTCAGAGCCTGGAGCCTGTTTCCAATTCTGTGTCTCCCTCTCTCTCTGCCCCTCCCCCGTTCATGCTCTCTCTCTGTCCCAAAAATAAAAATAAACGTTGAAAAAAAAAAAAAATTTAAAAAAAAAAAAAAAAAAAAAAAAAAAGAAAGGCAGGGGCAGAGAATATTGATAAGAATAGTCTACAAGGACTAGTATTCAGCCTGTGCACCAGTATGACTGGTACCAGTTATAATACTATCAAAATAGTGAAATGGTTTTATACTGATTAATGCCTGCTGTCCCAAGCTTCCTGAGAACTCCCCACTCCTGGGAACTACTACTCACAAATTAGCAACTAAAGGGTTAATATCTAGCACAGAAAGCTCTCTCCAGGACAGTTTATGGACTGCAAATCTGCTAGATCAATGCTTGAGCACTACTTGTAGTTAAATATGTTTATAATCACTTTGGCTGATTTCCTCCACTATGTAAATTCTTATTAGTTTAATTCTGAGGGCAACCTGATTTCCAGGCTCTTGGAGGGAAACTGACTGAAGCCCCTATGTGCTGTCAATACTTCATTATAACAATATCTAATAACACTAATTTGTGCTCATTCCCACACATTTTTACATCTTTTGCAACAAAGTATATGCAATAATTAATAAGTATTTGTAGAAAGACTCACTTAGCTTTTTCCCATTAGCTGAGCTCATCTCTGTACCATCTTAACATAGTATTTATTTTGGGTCTCTCTGTTTTGAATTTTTTTTAATGTTTATTGAGATTGAGAGTGCCAGTGGGGGAGGGGCAGAGAGGCGGGGGGGGGGGGGGGGGATGGAGGACCTGAAGCAGGCTCTGTGCTGAACCCAAAGAGCCCCCGTGCAGGGCTTGAACTCACCAACTGTAAGGTTATCACCTGAGTGGAAGTCAGATGGTCAACCAGCTGAGCCACCCAGGCGTCCCATCTCTGTTTTGAATTTTTAATGCCATTTCTCATGTCTGAAAATGTCATCATTATCACTAACTTCTTTATGACACTTCTGCAATTTGTGAAGCACTCTCCCTTACACTATTTCATTCAATCTCCCCAACCAACACTCCCAGGAGACAGGAATTAGATCATTTTACAGACAAAGAAATTGAGACTCAGTGAAGTCAGGTGTCGTATAGCTAGTTAGGTTTTGTTCATTCATTCATCAAATATTTATTGAGTGCTTGAAGTGAGATTTATTCAGGTTGGATCTGAAAACAATTTCCCTGAATTCAAGTCAAGGGCTTATTCCAGTATGCTCAACACCTTTATCACCAGGGTCATACACTCAAAGGGAAGAAATAATAATAGTGTGTTGGTTATATTGTTGAAGACCCCTGCAACCCAAGTCTCAGAAAGGCTCCAAGGTCATTTATAAAATTTAAGGTAACCACTAGCACCAGCAGTTTCATTTGTTTCTGTGCTTACACCTAACCCATTGGTTCAATGTAGATAGTCCCATTCCATACGTATTTGGTGAATTTATCGACGTTTTGGAGCTACTCATACTGAGTTTTGACACTTAATAGCTGTAGGACTTTGATCAAGTCACTTAGCCCTTTGAGCATCAGTTTTATCATCTGTAAAACAGAAATACTAACGCCTTGGGACCAAGTGGTTGCGGAGATGAGAGCTAAAAAGATGTAATGCCCATTGTAACTGGGGTTTTCAATCGTCTTGATGAAGTTTTAAACTGCATTTAAATGAGAAAAGCAGTGTCTATGTCGACGTAAGGTTACCAGCGACAATTCTTGGGATGTGCTGTTCTTTACTCTGGAGTATATCATTTTACAGTTTTGGTGTTAAATCCCTTTTTATGGTACTGGTAGCTATCTTCTTTACCGGCGCACGTAATCTGGCATCCCCGTGTCGTCCTTCGTCCCCCCAGCTCTTTCCTTCCAAATTAAACAAACCCAAAAAACCAAAAAAAACGTATTTCCTAACATTCAAGGGTGCGCACCACATCAAACGCCAAGCATAGAACACCCAGTGGAAGTCACCAGGCAACGCCTCCGGGTCCCCTAGAAGGGGGTGGGGTCAGAAGGCTCTCTGATCTCATTCCGCCTCCCCAGGTCGTCGCCCCTTCCTAATTCTCGCGAGATTTCAAACAACCCAGCTTCTGCGCACTTCAAGATACTGGGAGTCAAGGCGCCAAGGGAGGGGGAGGGGAAGGTGGGGGGAGACGGTGCAAACGGCGTGGCCGCCATCTTGTTTGTGCCCCCGCTTCGCGCGCGCTCCGTTCTCCGTGACGCACGCTTCCCCCTCCCCTCCGCTGTGCCCAGGCCTCTGCATTGCCTGACTCCGCAGGAGCGCGGGGGCGGCTCCTGCTCTTCCCTGGACTCCTGAGCAGAGGCGTGTGAGTGTGCGGGAGCGTCTGTGGGAGGGAGGGTGAGAGGCGAGCGGCGGCGGGGGGAGGGGCAGCGCTTCCCGCCTTCGGCGGAGACCTCACTTCCCTCTCGCGGCTGCCGCTGTAGTTCGGTCCGGCCTGCCCGCCGCCATGTTGTGTTCTCGCCAGGCCCGCCGCTGTCGCCGCCGTCGCGCTCCTGGGGTCCGTGCGCCTCGTCGGCCCGGCCCGCGGGCTTTCTCCCATTGGCGGAAGGCGACTGCGGGGGGGCTCGCTCGTGATTGGTCGGTGGCGGGGAGGCCGCGGACCTGGCACCTTATTGGTCGCGCTGGCTCGGGCCTGGGGGGTGAAGAAGGAGTCGGAGGCTGCGGGGATGCGCGCGTCTCGGGCTCGGACGGCAGGGCGGTGACCCCCTCCGGTGCAGGCGTGGGGTGGAGGCCGGGGGCGAGCCTAGAGACCTTAAGGGGGAAACGGGGTGATGGTCTGGCAGGTACTGTGGGGATAGCCTGTGCACGGCCCGGAGTGGGAGGCACTCCTAACTCCAGAGGTACACTCCGTGGAACATGCGTGGCCCATCATAGAGAGGCGTACAAGCCCCAAGGGTGCCATGCTTGGAAACGCTGAAACCTGAGTTAGGGTCTGAGACGGTCTTTGAGATCCAAGAGTGCTAGACTTGGAGGTGTTTTTGTTTTTTAATTCCAGTATAGGTAACAGAGTGTTACATTAGTTTCAGGTGTATAACATTTTTGTTTTTGTTTTTTAATTCCAGTATAGGTAACAGCGTTACATTAGTTTCAGGTGTATAACATAATGATCCAACAATTCCCAACACCCAGTGCTCGTGGCGGGGAGTGCACTCCTTAATCTCCATCACTTGTTTCACCTATCCCCCCCCACCTGTTTCCCCCCTGGTAACCATCAGTTTGTTCTCTATAGTTAAGATACACTGGAGTTTAACACAGTTTGTGAATGACTTTGATGTCCATGGATGTCAGGTCTGAGGGCGTGGTATAGGAAAAAAGGCATCTGGGCCTTAGGGACCTATCTAAAGGATAGGATGAGATCAAGAATTTTGCTGGAGAGTGATAGCATTGAAACCGAGGTTTCAGAGTTACCAGACCTGGGATGTGATATGAGGAGAAAATAAACAGACCCAGCCCAAGAGGTGGATCCTGTTGGACCACTGCACTGGGCCTTCACCAAGTCTAAGAGGCAGGGGCATGAGGTAGTGACATCTATAAGAATGAGGAAGTGCGAAGCATTGGGGGAACATTTTCAGACTTGGGAATTATAGTAAGGGAGCAATTATAGATTATTGGGTCTCAGGACCATGCGGCTAATTTTGTAATGTTGTTATATAAAGTTTTCCTGTATTGGGAAGGATATAGGTCAGGGCTGAGTTTCTAAAGCTACACTTGCTGGCAGATATTAGATACTTGGCATTTATTTGAATAGATATTGGTAGGTATCTCTTTAGTGGAAGAGAGCTTAACAGAGATCCTGGACCTTGACTTACTTGTTTTCTTTTTTTAAAGTTTATTTTTGAGAGAGAGGGAGAGCGTGAGCGAGTGCATGCAAGTGGGGTTGGGGCAGAAAGAGAGGGAAAATCCCAAACACTAGTAGTGCAGAGCCTGATGTGTAGCTGGAACTCATGAACTGTGAGATCATGACCTGAGCCCAAGTCAGACACATAACAGACTGAGCCACCCACGCGCCCCTCTTTTCTTTTATATATACCTAAAAATTACACTCATCTTCCTGTGCACTTAAAAAAATTTTTTTAAAGAAATAAGCAGATTTGAAAATAAACTAGTACATAGTTCCTTGCATCTTGTTTTGAGTAACAGGACTTGACAACACTTTCTGGTTTGTATTTCACAAAACTTTTGTTCTAATCAAGAGTTGTTAGAGTAAGCTTGTTGGAGGTATTTTATCATTTTCCAATTTATTGTTATGACTTGAATTGTTCTACATTTGCATTTCCCAAGGTTTAGGGATCGTGGAAACGTATTTGTGTTAAACTTCTCTGTTTCCTAATTTGTTTTTCCTTGTCTATGTTAGGTGGTCCTCTCTAGTTTCAGATAGATGCTATAAATCTGTTTTTATACCAATTTCAAGAAACTTTTCCGGTTTTCAAATGTGGTCAGTTTGTGAATGCAACAACATTTTCAAGAGAGAAGAGGAAAGTAGTAGAGGAAGGGAATTGACATTTTGGGGCGCATATTTCCTATTATGTAGGCATTGTCATTTGCATATTACAGATGAGAAAATTGAGGATCAGAGAGGTTGTGTAGCTTGTCCAGTGTCTGTGTGGTTGAACTGGGATTCATATCCAAGTTGCCCAGTGGCAAAGCCTGTAGTATTATCTGCTGTGTCGTGTTATCAGTATAAACCTGATTAGTCAAACTTCCAGATAGCATTATATTTTATTTATTTATTTATTTATTTATTTATTTAGTAATTATTATTTTTTAAAATATAATTTATTGTCAAGTTAGCTAACATACAGTGGTATACATTGTGCCCTTGGTAGATAGCATTGTATTTCAAAGTGGATCATCTTTCTTTGATTGCTGGGAATTAGGAGCATATTGAGTGAGGAGAACATAATTAACAAGAGTTTGTTGTACTGTTTGAAAGATTCAGACCACAGGGTAGGAGCCATGTAGAATCTAGGTTCTTCAACTAGGTATTTAAATCATATCTCTTGTTTTTTATTGTGTAGAGAAAGATTAAAAAGTAAACTTGGAGTTTTTCTGAAGCCAGGTAGATAATAGGGGAAAGTATGTACAGAAAGTTTAAGAATCTGCATTCTTTAAAACCAGTCTTCAGAATATTGCTGACGTAGTTTTTCTATATATGGAAGTGATTAATGTCAAGGAGTGAGGAACTACCAAGTATATAAAGAACTCACCTGGGAGCTTTTTCAAATGTCACTAGTACTTTAGATGTTTGTCTCCAAACACTGGGATCTGTCCAGAAGCCTAGTGCCTTCTTCAAACCGTGGGATAGTGATTCTAGTATATGCTTCTCCTGAATGATGTGTAAAATTAAAACTGTATACACAAAATATTTGTAATCCCAATTTTGCATGGAAATCTTTAAATAATTCAGGTTTCAAGGGGAGACCAATGATTTGGTAGTCTGAGTTACTTTGTGACTTAATGCAATTAGGTGAGGGTCTCCTCCCTTTTATTTGCAATTACACTGCAGTGTAGGAGATAGAGTTAAAATACAAGGGGAATTAGGGCTTGCCATATTTTGTACATTGGTCATCTCAAGCTTCATTTGGCTCAGTCATTCAGTTAGCCAAATATGAAGAATGTTACAGCATCCATGACTTAGTTCTTTTTTAGTAAGTCTAGACAAGGTTGCAAAGACAAATATACACATATTCAGCAAGCATTTCTTAATTACCTTCCCTTCAGCAACGGTGATCACCTTCATTCCCATTAACTCCTTACATCCATGGCCGGTTGCTGGGCCTTGTTATCATCTGGAATGGACCACCCTAAAAATCTGGAATCCCAGGAGGTCTGAGTAGGTCTGAGTTTATGGTAAAAACTTGAGAACATCAGCTGTGTCTTCTAAGCAGACATCATACTAATGTTTAATACTTAACAGACTGTGTTCATGTCTTGTTACCTAAATTTTTATAACATAATTCTGTTATTTATGTGTACATATTTTCCATTTGGTCAAAACTGATTCATTGTACTAGAAAAGATACAGGGTTTCTTAACCTCATTTACAGAGATGCAGAGGCAAAGTGAAATGAGGAGCCATGCTAGGTGTCTCTGAGGCAATTTTGAAATTTATATCTCTTTTAGTTCAGAGGTACTGAGCCATTAAGGATCTATGAATCAAACTCAGGAATGATATAGTTAGTTACTAACTTTTATTGAGTGCTTATGTTGCACCAGCTAGGGTATAAATGTATTGTATATATTATCCACACTCTGTATGTGGTGGACACTATTACCACCTTTATTTTTGTGTGTGAAGAAACTGAAGGGTTAGGTAATTTGCTCAAGGTCACACAAGGTGGCAGAGCTCAGATTCAAACTTAAGTCTATAACTCTTAATTCCTACGAAATTTGTGGAACCCTTACTCTTAAACTGTGTTTTCTTGACACCTTAAAATATTATGAGAAAAGAAAAATTCCTGCATCTTAGATCAGGAAGTGACCTTCAGTTTTTTTCAGGCAGGTACTCTTTTCTGAGGCCCTAGAGTGTGATGACCTTGACAAGGTCACTTGGCTTGGCAAGGGGAGAGCCAGGTGTAACCCAGATTGTTGGATTCCCAGACCAGTCTCATTCCACTGGACAGTATTGCCTCTTCCGTGGAAACATTGGCTTGATGATAGGGATGACTCTAAGGCCCTTTTATATTTTGACAAGTTTGCCTCATTCATAGGAAGGAGAATGGCAGAGGACATTATTAAAGACACAAATGACCTTCTTGAGGTTTATTCCAGCCTCAGGCATACAACCTAGGAAGAACATTCCTTAGCCAGCAAGTTGTTCTTTTCCACTCAGTTTCTTGTGCTCAAAGCAGACTTATTGTGAGTTATCTGATGTCTTCCAGTCTCTTTTCATTTTGTTTATTCAGTTTTTCATGCATGTGCTGTGACTAGTTAGGAAGGCTACAAGGTCATTTTAGTATTTTCCCAGTGACTCAAAGTACCTAACATAATTTAAGTAGATTAATCATAGGAAGAAGTGGATTTAAAATACTTTGGCCAAAAAATGCCATTGGGAGGGGGTAGTGTAGTTGCTGACGCTGGAGTCCGACCTGGGAAAGAATTCTGTCTGCGTTTACCCTCTGTGTGAGCTCGGGGTCAGATTCTTGACCTGTCTAAGCCTTAGTTTCTTCCTATGTAAAGTAGTGGTAATGATACCTCTGTTACAGAGTAGTTATGAAAAATGAATACAGCAGCATATGGTAGGTGCCTGTCACCAAGTGGACCTTAGTAAGTGAGGGAACACATCACTTTCTTTTTAGAACAGCATAAAATCTGTCAGCCTGTTAAAGCTTCCCGAATGAGGAGGTCGTTTGTAATCGTCTGCTCTTTCATGTACAGTAAGATTTCTACATGGGGGAGCAACCACTTGACATGAAAGAAATAACCTAATTTAGTTGTGGTGTTGTGATTTAGGAGCTGATTTATAGTGGATCTCTGTTATTATTAGTCTGTATTATTTATGAATGCACAAAGCAGTAGCATCTTCTGCTTCAGAGTTAGGTTGTCTCCTGATTGCCTCTGTTCATTCTTGGGTGCTAAGTGGTAATGATTTTGATGAGATGAGAACTTTTCTGTATTTGCCAAATAGCAATAATTACTAAAATCAGAACAACCAGTTTTATCTTTCAATCCAGAAAGATTTACATTATAGTCATTTAAAACTTTTTCTAGGGGTGCCTGGATGGCTCAGTCTGACTCTTGATTTTGGCGCAGGTCATGATCTCATGGTTTGTGATCATGATCTCCCAGTTTGTGAGATCGAGCTGCACATCAGGCCCTGTGCTGATGGCACAGAGCCTGCTTGGCATTCTCTCCCTGCCCCTCCCCTGCTTGCACTTTATCTCTCTCTCTCTCTCTCTCTCTCTCTCTCAAAATAAATAAACGTAAAAAAATTGTTTTTCTAATTGTAGAAGTTGTCAGTTGAAGTGGGACTGTCAGTTTGGCTTGTAGTCACCTGGTAACATTTTCTTTGAAGTAAGCAGGAAGACAGCATTGTAAAATGGTTCAAGAAAAAAAGTTTGTCTGCCTGCAGAAATTTTTTGCCAGGTTGCGAAATTTGCTGCACCCTTCCCACACTTCTCCATGTTTTAGCAGTGATGTACCTGATAACAGTGAGGCAACATTTGTGCTCATTTTCAGTGTGAGAGTTGTATTTTCTGTTTTGGGTTAAGTCCTTACTTGTTTGCAGACAGATTACTTCTAAATTCAGTGTACTTTTATACTGTGAGAGCTTTCTAATGGATAAACTTCAGGTGCAGTTTAGAGAGAGGGACTAGGCTAACCTTTGCATTTGAATGTTTCCAGTGGAATAGGTTTACCTTAAAGGTTCAGATCTTCATGTCCAAGGTACATAAGGTGTCCTCGTTAGATGAATACTCTCCATTTAAAATCAACGGTGTCTTGTTACAGATCAGATTTAAGAATTAATCTTAAGTACATTCATGGGTATGAGCTATAAATAGTGATCTTGACCAGTGCTTCGATGAATGCCTCAGTGACTCATAGGGAATGATATCGGAGTATGGAATATTTTGTATGATGTCACTGGCTTAAATCTATTAGAGTTAAAGTTGTCCCACCCATTACCTGTGGTTTCGCTTTCTACGGTTTCGGTTACCCATGGTCGACCGTGGTCCAGAAGCAGATGATCCTCCTCTGACTATTGTCAGAGGATCAGTAGTAGCCCAGTGCCCTATCACAATGTCTGTCCTCACGTCACTTCAGCTCATCACGAAGGCATCTTATTTAGCGGCATCACAAGAAGGGTGAGTGCAGAGCAATAAGATTTTGAGGCAGAAAGAGACCACATTCACATAGTTTTTATTACAGTATATTGTTATAATTGTTCTATTTTATTATTATTATTTCTTACTGCGCCTAATTTATAAATTAAACTTTATCTTAGGTGTGTGTGTATGGAAGAAATGAATTGTAAATAGGGTTTGGTACTATCTGCAGTTTCAGGCATCTCCTGGGCAGGGCGCGAGTAGTGTCTTGGAACGTATCTCCTATAGATCAGGAGGGACTACTGTACTGAAGGTTTGCACAGTTTCTGTTATTGCTCACCCTTTCCTCAGGAGCTGCAAATTGTCCAGTGATCTGTATGAAGTGAGATTCTTTGCCCAATGTTAAGAAGACCTATCCTCCTCACTAGTGGTGTGATCAATTCATTTAAGAGAGGAAAGTGAAAGTACGTGCAATCTGCACAGTTGAACATCTTTGTCATTTTTAACTGTGTTAAAAATTATTGCTGTACCCTGAAGGGTAAGTAGTTTAGAATTTGCTCATTATCAGCTGACAAAGTTGTGGCCTTTTTAAAAAGCAAAGCACACTTGGTTGGCAGTAATTTGGGAGGCAGAGGATTGCTATTTATGGTGATATTTAATGTCATTTTTAGTAGGACTAAATTAAAAGGGAAAGGCCATAATGTGTGTAAAACTCCAACCATTTTGGAAGGTGGTCAGAATAGAGTTGCCTATAATCTTTTCATTCCGCTAAAATCTGTAAGGCAGCTTAGCGCAGCATTTCCTAAACTGTTTCATTGAACTTTAGTTCTTATACAATGTAATAAATGTCCTCTGGAGTTGAAAAAAGGATCCTTGACAAAATGATAGCTAAAGTGAAATGCATTTCTTTACTGCAGAATTAGTATTCAGGGCCTTTGTGTTTATGTGCCTTATGACCCTTCAAGAGAGAGGATACATAATGCAGTGTTTCTTGGACATATTTGGCCATGGAACCCTGTTCGTGAGAACATCTAATAAGTATTTCATGTTATGACTGGGGTGTAGTGGGGCCCAGTTGAGCAGTTCTAGTGCAGAGAGCTTATGAGTAAAAAATGAATCTTTTGTAGAGGATAGTTTGGCCAGTAGTGGAAAAGAATTTTTCTGGGAACATACAACACAGTTCTCCAAAGTAACATAGACTCTTGGGGTGAATATGATTTCAAAGGCCATCTAACCCCGTTGCCAGCATCTGTGACACTGGTGGCAGCTACCATTTTTTTGTGCACTTGCTGTTTATCAGTCGGTGGTGGTGTTCTACATGCATTATTAACCACTGGTCTTCATGTTATTTATTTATTTATTTATTTATTTATTTATTACCTTCTTAATATTCCCCATTTATCTACTTTTCAACATCTGCACTGCTACGTTTTCTGGTAACTAGAGTACTGCAGTGTCTTGTTTTCCCTATCTGTCTAGAGCTGCCAGTCTCCCACCCGGTCCCACTTCTCCATACTGTACCCCAAATGATCTTTTAAAAGGGTAATTCTGAGAGGCGCCTGGGTGGCTCAGCTGGTTGGGCGACTGACTTCGGCTCTGGTCATGATCTCACAATTTGTGAGTTCGAGTCCCACATCGGGCTCTGTGCTGACAGCTCAGAGCCTTGAGCCTGCTTCGGATTCTGTGTCTCCCCCTCTCTCTACCCCTCCCCTGCTCTCTGTCTCTCAATAATAAATAAACGTTAAAAAGAATTTTAAAAAAATAAAAGGGTAATTCTGATTGTGCCAGTCCCATGCTTAAACTCTTCAATGGCTCACTGTTGTCCCTTAGAATAAAGTTCTAGTATCTTAGTCTTGTCCAGCCCTGTTCATGTTTCTGAGTTAACTTGTAGCCTTTTGCCCCTGGGCTGCTGCCATACCAAACTATAGCCCTTTCAGGAATGTAATGCTTTATGTCAGCTCCAGGCCTTTGCACATGCAGTTTCTTTGTCTGTCTCATTAAGTTCCTATTCTTAGGATTTAAATCTCCCAAGAAGCCATTTCTGACTGGCCTGAAATTGAGTTAGGCCATGGGCTAAGGGGCTCTGCTTATGTCCTGTACTATGCATTTGTTCCTGTTGTAACTCTTAACATAGAGCACTATGATTTCTTGTTTTAATTTTCCTCTTTGTTATAATAGACTTTAGTCTCATTGAGGACAGGGACTGTATTGTTTAGGATCCCCACGTCTTAGCACAATGCCTACACCTAAGTATTTATTGAATGAGTGAAAGTTCCCTTAATCTTTACAGCCTTGCAAGATGGTTTATAGTTCAGGAAATTGGCCTCAGTGGGGTTAACTACCTAGTTTGAGGTTACTCAGCTAAAAAGAGGTGAAGAGGGATTAGAATCTAAATCTGTCTAGCTGCAAAGACTGTTTTTTCCCCCCTGCTTCTCCACATGGCTGCTCTTTTTCATCTTGTCTTTACATATTCCTGTCAAGTGTTCAAACAGCCTGTGCTAACAACCCCATCCATAGCTTCTGAAGCAGCTTGTGCCATCTTTGGACAGCTCTGAGAGGATAGAATAGTTTTCTAGAATAGTTTTCCATCCATTGGTCTTAATTTATGCTTTGGAGAATATAATTTATTTTTAAAAACAAGTAATTCAGGGGCGCTTGGGTGGCTCAGTTGGTTGAGCGTTCGACTTTGGCTCAGGTCATGATCTCACGGTTCTGTGTTCGAGGTGCGCATTGGGCTTGCTGCTGTCATCATGGAGCCTGCTTTGGATCCTCTGTTCCCTTCTCCCTCTGCCCCTCCCCCACTCACATTCTCTCTCTCTCTCTCTCTCTCTCTCTCTCTCTCTCTCTCAACTTAAAAAAAAGAAAAAAAAGAGTAATTCAGGGGGCCCCTGGGTGGCTCAGTTGCTTAAGTGTCTGACTCTTGATTTTGGTTCCAGTCATGATCTCATAGTTCATGACAAGCCTCACGTTGGGCTCTGTGCTGACAGTGTGGAGATTTCTTGAGGTTCTCCTCTGTCTTTCCCTCTCTCTCTGTCTCCCCCTCCCCACTGGCTCTCTCTCGCTTTCTCTCAAGCATTTAAAAAAAAAAAAAAATTCAGAATTTATAATCCACTTAAGGTCTCATTTATTAGTTTACTTCATTAATTTGTTGAGCAGTGATTTACTGGGCACCAGCGCTATATTCCTTATTCTAATGATACTATCATTGCTCAAAATGTTTCTGGGACTTTGGGGTTCTTTGGGGGTTATCTTCAGAACTTCTGTCAGATTCTTTTGAAAATGTGTGGACACACTTTTTTAAACCTCGAAGGTGGATTTGGTTTGGGAAATAACTAATAGTTGTTCAGGACCAAGTCAGGTGAAAGAAATGGGTCAGAAGCTACAATCTGGCAGCCCTTAATTTTCTTTGGTCTGCTTATAATTAAAAAAAAAAAAAAAAAAAAACTGAACCAAAATTGAAACTGGAAAGATTTAACATTCAAACAATCTGGCTTTCATGTTTGTATATATTTTTTCCTTCAACCAGACAAAATGATACTATTTATGAAGTCATTGCGGTGGTTCTGGAAGGGATAATGAGGGTATAAGGAATGGGCATAATAGATGTTCTCTGTGATGCTATTTACAATATTTTAAAATTGAAGATACTGAGGGATTAATATCTAAAGTATATAAAAAAATGTCTGCATCTCAACACCAAAAAGTAAACAGTCCAGTTAAAAAATGGGCAGAGGACCCGAAAAGACATTTTTCCAAGGAAGACATATAGATGGCCAACAAACACGTGAAAAGATGCTCAACGTTACTAATCGTCAGGAAAATGCAAACCAAAACCCAATGAGATACACCACCTTACACCTGTCAGAATGGCTAAAATCAAAAAGACAAGAAATAAGTGTTGGCAAGGATGTGGAGAAAAAGGAACCTTTGTGTGCTGTTTTTTTTCCTTCAAAAAATTAAAAATAGAAATATTGTATGGTCCAATAATTCTGCTGGATATCTACCCAAAGAAGATGAAAACACTAATTCGAAAAGATATATGTACCCCTATGTTCATTGCATCCTTGGTATTATTTACAGTAGCCAAGATGTGGAAGCTAAGTGTCCATCAATAGACAAGTGGATAAGGAAGATGTGTGAATACACACATACACATACATGCATGCACAGTGGAATATTACATAGCCATTTAAAAGGATTAGATTGTGCCATTTGCAACAACATGGATGGACCTAGAGGATATCATGCTCAGTGAAATAAGTCAGAGAGATGAATATTATATGATTTTTACTTATATGTAGAATCTAAAAAACGAAACTAATGAACAACAGAAAAGCAGAATCAGACCTATGAGTACAGAGAGCAAATTGATGGTTGCCAGAGTGGGGGGTGGTGGGCAAAATGGGTGAAGGGGAGTGAGAGATACAGGCTTCTAGTTATGGAATGAATAAATCAGAAGAGTGAAAAGCACAGCATAGGGAATATAGTCAATGATACTGTAATAGTGTTGTGTGGTGACAGATGGTAGCTATACTTGTGAGCATAACATAACACATAGAGAAGTTGAATCACTATGTTACACACCTGAGACTAGTGTAACATTGTGTGTCATACATCAAAAGGTAAAAAAAAACCCACAAAACATTGTAGACAGTGAAGTTATTAATATAAAACTGATAGAAAATTATGGTATAGCCATTCAATGGGATATACTCCAATTGTAAATGATATAGATACAGATTTGATATGGAAAATTGTTCACATATTTAAGTGAAAATTACAAAGCAGTTTGTATAATATTATTGTACAATATGTTAGATGGTATTAAAAGACTAACTCAGCCTTGTTTCTAACTGACATAAGCAAAATACAGTGTTTGATTCTGAGTGGTTGCTTTAAAGGTATTCTTAAAAAAATAGCCCATCTGACTAACTGATAACATCAGTACAATACTGCTTTATACATCCATCTCATCAACTTAGTATATAAGTCACACAATGTATTTAATAGTCAAGTGAATATGGCTTTGTATTCATATCATAACATACGAAAAGTTCATTTTTCTCTAGAGGCCAGATATTTCTTGAGGCTTCTAAGTGTACTTACTTTACTAAGTCAGTTAGGGACAACATCAATAAAATGTTCAGGGCACTGAAGAGCCCAGTTTCTTTGCTGCTATTTCTGCTTCTGATGTGGTTGATACAGCATAACCTCCAAGATAGGTAATCTTGGGGGACTGAACAAGACTGTCCTTGACAAGAATTATCAGGGTGGTTAAGGTCAACTTCTGTCATAACTCTGGTCCTTCAGTCATTCCTCAGGATCCCAGAGCAAGAGCTGTTCTGGCATCAGCTTTTTGTGTTCAGGATCTGACTTTTGTTTCTTTTATTGACTCTGAGGCTCTTGCTACAGTGGACTAGTATTCCTTCATGGCTTTTGTCAGTTGGAGCTGAATAGTAGCTGCCCCTTCAGATGGGATATACGCTCTCCAGTTTTCCTCAGTCCTCATTACTCGTTACTTCATTGACACTGTGGCTAAGGTTGGGTTTGATGTATTGGGGATATATGTGGATATAAATAAAACACAGCCACTAACTTCAAGAAGCCTTCCTCTGGTAATAGAGACATGGTTAAAAGTAATTATAATGTGTGATAAATGCTATAGTCAAGTGTATATTTAGATGTTATTGAGTATCTACCACATGCTAGGTGTTAATGCTGAGTGCTTTAACCTTATATCATTTAAACCTCAATGCTCCCACGGGTTGGTGTTTTTTTTTTTTTTTTTTTTCCATTTTATACATGAAGAAGTGAGCTTAGGGATGGATAAACTGCCAGTAAATAGGTAGCTATAATTCAGAATCCGTTTTCTGACCAAGAGCATCATTTCCCATGCTGCCTACTTTGAGAGCTTGAACCAGGTAACCAGAGGCAGTCATTTTGCCTCATAGTGATCTGGGTGTTTTTTAGGGCAAGACAATGCAGTTGTCTGTTGCAGAGGGCTGCTGATATCCAGGACCAGGGAAGAATGTGAGTTGGAATTCCAGAGATCCCATGAGGCTGTTAGTCCACAGTAACAACAGGCTAGAGAAGGGAAAGCTATAGTAAGTAAGTACAGTATAGTAAGCCGCCAGATGGAAATTCTAGGATAATTTCAGTTCTCTTCCCACTAGTAGCTTGAATTCTAGTAAGGTGGCTGTTGGTGAGAAATAGGGGTTCGAGTGGTTTTCTTGCAAACCTTCCAAGAACTAATAAAAACTATGCCAAAGGTATTCACAGAGTATTAAGGGACATGTTTGGTTTAATCGGGTATATCAAACTCAGAATCAAAGGATGGGCATGTGGAACAACAACCAAATCTTGGCCTGGATGGGTGATGAAAAGCATGGGGAAGATTTTTTGTAGCAGCTGGGAGTCCTCCCACACTGCCCTTTATGGCTTAGGAGTTGCTTTCTGCAGGGTTGCAGGGTATGCTGGAGATGGAGGAGAGACAGCCCCTCCTAGTAGCTTTGGGGCCTTAAGGAGAGAGACCTTTCTGCATCTTAACCCTGTATAAAACAAGGAATTTGGACTGGATGACTTCTAGCACTTTACAGTTTTTCAGTGCTTACTAGGCACAATACAATATACATGTGTTAACTCATTTAATACTTATGGTGGCTCTGGATATAGAATGGTGACATCCATGTATTACAGATGAGGAAGCTGAGGCTCAGGGTTGGTTAGTTCAGTGTCATACGGTTAATAAGCAGAGGAGTCAGAATTTGAAATGAGCTCTGCCTGATTCCCAGGTGCTTAGTTGTTCTTCCCTAGTGATAACTAATTAATAGTCAGCGATGTGAATGTTCTCCCTCTTCCTCTGCTTCCCACCTCATATAAGCTTCTTTGCTTCCTTCCAGCCGACTTGACCTCCAATGTTGAGGGGTTGAAAGACTCTAGTGTGGATGAGACACAACTGGCTTTTTGGCCCTCTGCCTTCTCTTCTCAGGCTGGTAGCTATTCAGAATCTGGAACCGAAACTTCTGAGAAAAGAACTATAATACCTGCAGTTCTGTAGCTTCAGCAGTCATCCTACAACACACCCTGTTGGCATAACTAAACTCTTATTTAAGATGCCATAGTAAAATTGCCACACAATCCCGTAACAGTTTATTTTGTGTTAATGATTTAATCATTAGTTGTTCCAAGTCCTGATAAATTATAAATGTGATTTGCTACTGGTTAAATGCCCCTAATACTTCAGTAGTAAAATGCGTATCAACTTATAGGGTGCTATTTTGTCATATACTCAGCTAGGTCTCTAACCATCAGGTGAAGTTCAACATCAGTCAGATTTCTAATTTTTAGATTAATGAAGGTGGGTTTAACGGTTTATGCTACCTCTACATATATGTGACTCCTAAGAACTTCCTTGGATGTGCCCTGGGGTGCTCCATGTCTTGGTGTCAGCCTTGTGGTACAATAGAAAGAATACCGCCCTAGGTTGGGACCTGAGTTTGCATTCTAAATGTATGGCTAGGGGCCAGTTGTTAAGCTTTGTGAACCTCACTTTTTTTTCACATATAAAAGAGGATAGTGAGGATTAGAAGGGGAAAGTCCGTAAAATATCTAGCATAGAACCTGGCACTAATTGGTGTTCAGAAATTAATTCATTGCAGTTTGAGAAATGAGTAGAATGTGTGTAGAGAAGTTAATATGGATGGCAAAGTGATTAGGCGGACTACCTTGCTTTTTTTTTTTTTTTTTTTAAATTTTTAAAAATGTTTGTTTATTTTTGGAAGAGAGAGAAGAGTGTGAGGAGGGGAGGGGCAGAGAGAGAGGAAGACACAGAATCTGAAGCAGGCTCCAGGCTCTGAGTTGTCAGCACAGAGCCTGATGCGGGGTTCGAACCCATTAACCGTGAGATCATGACCTGAGCTGAAGTTGGAGGCTTAACTAACTGACCCACCTAGGGACCCCGACCACTTTGCTTCTATTTCAGGACTCTGCCACATCTCTGCATATGCCCATGATGACTTTTCATGTAAGGTCAGCTGAGGTATTTCTAGAGAAGGACTCGTCCTGAGGAAACAGTCATGTTTGTTTCATCCTGGGATGCTTAGTTTTCGTGGCAGGAAGCAGTTCTAAGGAGATTGTCCAGAACTTTCAGTAATAGTACAGTGTTTCTATTTGACCCATTTTGTAAAAAAAAAAAAAAACATGTTAACTGGTTTTCACCTTTTTTAGGAGGTTCCTCTTAAAACCTCAACAGTTGGGCACAAAATCCATAAGCAAATCTTTGACCACTGGTAAACCTCAGCACCCCAGAATGTTTTCCATAACTGCAGTACTTACAGTATCTTTCCTGGGCTCATTCCTGCCACTTATTCTTGAAAATGTGGTAAAAAGTTTACCTTCCATAATATCAGAACTCTGTAAGATTAAAAGCTGATAAACATTTTATGACCATCCTAAATAAATTAATCCAAACTATAATATGCTTTAAACAGTGTAATCACTGGTGTTCTATCTCTGCCAGTGTTCCCCGCCCTTTATTATTATATTTCCCTCTTGGGTTCCTGGTAGACTTTTTGGCAATGCCACTGTCCCTGTCACTACCTTCTGACATTACTGCAGAATTTTCCTGTTTAGGTTAGTTTGTGTTTCAAAGTAAGGTGATTTTTCCTAGCACTAATATGTGCTTTTAAAATTACCAGGGACAAGATGACAGATTCCTTTTTAGAAATCCTACAAACTGTTGTAAGGCCATTGGTATCACTCTTTGTAACAGCTGTTAAAGAGGTTACATTTTCTCTGGAGCTATTTGATGAGCCCACCCTGGTTTCTTTTTCTTCTTCTGTTAATGCTCAACAGAAAACTGTAGATAGTTAAGTCACAACTTTCAGATCTTGTGCACATTGCTTCTCTGGTTTACTGCCATAGGATACTGTAGCAATATCTTACAGACATCTTTGATGGCCAATCAGAAGCAGTTAAATTACCTTAAATTTTTTAAATGGAACTCTGACAGCCAATAAGAAATCCTTTGGGTGGGAACTGTAACAACCCTTTCGTGTGATTTTAAAGAACAATTGTAAATTTGCAGTTTCCTGTGTTTTGGAAGCACAAGAGGCCCTAGTGCATCTGCTGTGTGCATTTGCCAGGCATTTCCAAGCCTTAAGTTCCCTGTAGTTTGAAGTCTGGATCTGACCCCTGTTCTGCTTCTCAAGGTAACTTTAAAACAGGAAGTGTACAAAGGAGGTAACTGATGACGTGAACAGCCAATCATGGCTTTGTGTTCTTAGCTGATAAAGCAGCTCAGCCAATGGGACCACTCTGGAGGCAAGGTTTGGTGTCAAATAGCATGCTAGATTGAATGCCTTTGACTGTTAAAGTGGAAGGAGGCTGCAGGGCTTCATTGGAGCCTCGGAGTTTTTCACTGAGGCAGGGGTCAGCTGAAAGACAAAGAAAAATGGCGAATAGTTTGCTGGGGGGTGGGGGGACAGCTGTTCGGGTTTTCACTGGAGTGGACATTCCAGACTCAGGTTTCTGCATCTCCTGCTGCCTTTTGTTTCCTCCGTCCTTTTGGGGGGGAGGGCTAGGAGTGACTTAAATTCTCCCTGTCCGAGGAGATATAAATAACTACATGTAAAATTAATGCAGTTCCCGGTAAGTTTAATTCTTTGTTTTGTGTTAAAATGGTAGAAACTGTTTAGCTTCAGAGAGTGTAGACAAGTTGCACTGTTTCAGAAAATGGCCACTTTACATTCCATGCATACCTTTTGGTGCACCTAGAATACCTTGCTCTGTTTAGATTTTGCATGCCCTTCACCTAGGATTTCTTTTCCTAGTTGAGTATTGACAAGATCAGGTACATGAAGAAAGGCTAATCATTTTTCAGGGGCACACAGAAACAAGGCACTTTCTCTTCGCATTGGGTAAACTTAACTGTTTTCCAAATAATTTTCCTTTGTTCAAGTGCACTGAAGCTTTCCTACAGAATAAGCTGAGTTGTTGTAAGACTTTTTCTGTTTCCATGCACTTTGTTGACATCTGTGTTTTCAGAGGTGGAAGCAACACTATTGCTGTGCTAAATTTGTGTGAAAATACGGTTTGCACGAATGCAGCTTCTAATGGTGAAGGCCCACATGGCAGTGTGAAATTCTCCCGGTAACTTTCTTGATTTACCTGTCTGCTTCTATTCTGATACATACCAACTAATTAAATAACAGTCTTTGTTTTGAAGTGCACATTTGAGCTTAGAATGCTGGTGAGGAACATACTTTTCCACTATGTTGGCAGTGACAAGAGCAAATCTTTTTCTGTCAATTTCACACATTTTTGTCAGGCATTGATTTGGTTCTTTAAAGTGATGTGAGCAAAGTGCTTTTCATTTTCTGTATGAAATATTTCGAATCCTAATTTACCTGCAATTTGTGAATTGGAAAGTTAAGAGTACAGGCAACCCTATCTTTTGCCCTTGATATATTTTTCCCCTCTTTTAGGGATAGGAAGCTAATGCTGGTTGCTAATCAGTAACCAGCCAGTTTTTGTGAATAGTGCACTCTTCTGTCCCGTGTACTAACATCTATAATACACTTGATTTTAAAAAGCAGTTCTTTGTTTTCTTCTTATTTGCAAATATGGAATGAAGGTCATTGGAACATTTCTGCAGCAGACTCAGTGTGGAGCAGTGAGCCAGCAGTACTCAGTCTCTGGGTAGGGAAAAGGAACAGGCCCTGGTAGAGAAGAAGTTTGGAGGGTGTTGATTTGCCTTCCCCTGGCTTCCCCTCCTGTAAGGGATTTACCTGAGAGGATCGATAGGGGTTTAGGTTCGGGGCTCTTTGAATTGGACTGGTGTTGCAGTGAAAGTTGCTAGATGCAGGCCTCTGTCGTTGCTCGCAAAAGTGACCTTGAAAAACTGCCGAGGAGTTGAAAGATTGAAGGACAAAGTTTGTTTATACAGATTTAGACTGAAAAGCTCTATTTAAGATGAAAAGAGACTGTACTTCTGATGTTCAAGTCGAGTGGTTAGTAGGAATATGTTATAGATTCAGATTAGGAGTTTTCAAGCAATAAGACAATGGGGCTGCATTCATTCTCTCTCCCACTCTTCTCCGTTCCTTCCCCCAGCAAAAAAATTCTAAATCCTTTTGGTATGATAGTTGAGTGAACTGCCTAACAGATTCAGAATTCCTTGCACGCTGCCTTGTCTTCTGTGTAATCTAGAGGGTTCTTTAGCGAAGAATGGCATTTCAGGAGTTCAAAGCAGTTATGTTTGTAAAACTTCTTTGGGGGAATTGGAATGCTTATGGTAAGAAGACTCATTCTGGGAAGTTAAATCAAAGAGAAAGGAGTATGTGTTAAGGATTACATTTTAACAGGTAATTAATTTCCATTTATTTTTTATAAGTCATTGATTTATATGTTACCAGTTGCTCCAGGTTTTATGTATGATTTAAAAACTCGTAGATACTGAATGACTCTTAGCCTGGGAGAGGGCCTGGAGCAGGCAAGGCAGAATAAGTGGGGCACAGTACGAGGCCTTGATAAAAACTCTTTCTCTTGAGAACTTTGTGGATTTAGCTTCTTGGAAAGATATGTGGCTATTGCCTCTAGCTTGGGTTCTTAACCTTTCAGAATCATGGACTCTTGAGAATCTGACCCACTACCTGGAAAAATGCATATAGGCATGCCTATGCAGAACTCCTGGTGACTGAGAAATCTTCCAGTATATGCCAGTGGTCTTTATGTGATCTCCTCATTTAATACTTTAGCCAGATAAATGTTTCCCAGAAAAAGGAAGGAAACTCTACTTCCATAAGGAGCAAAGGCCTTCTAGAGCTAACTATAACTTAGACTAGGGGTTGGTGTGTAGGGATGGGTGAGGCTTAGATGGGGGTCTTAGATTTGGGCATTTGTTTACTCTGATTACAGTGTATGAAGTAGTATGGTGTAGTAGCAAAAGCAGGCTATTGAAAGTCAGGAGACCTGTGTTCAGGTTCCACTCAGCTATCACCAGCTTTGTGAGCTTGGGCAAGTCAGCCATTTAGTGTCAGCTTCCTCACATGTAAAAATGGGGCCTAAAAATAGCACCTTCCTATTTAGTGGTGAGGCTCAAATGAGCTCATGTATGTCAAAGTGCTTTTGCAAATTGTGAATTGCTACATTAATATAAGTTGTTACTAATCCAGACTGTTGGGGGAGGGGTGTTAAATACTTAGGAAGATAGATGGGCATCAGAGAAAAGAATGCCAGTATTTTAATATTTTTACAAAGGAGTTTGCTTAAATTGGACACATGTCTTTGTAAGCCGGTTCCATGTGCCTTCACGTGCATATTCCCGTTTGTGCTGACATGATCCTATGTAATTCATATGTTGAGACCATCAAACCTTCCCTTATCAGGATTCCTTTGAAAGAATTTTAACCCCTTTTTCAAAAATTAAGAGTCTCTCAGAATAAAATGAAATGGGAATGCCGATTTTTAAAAAACCCTTACCAGATTTAGGAACCTCTCAGAGTAAAAACCGGGAACCTGTTCTGATTTGTGTTATAATGCAGGTGAGTTCTAATAGTTAGTTGCAGATGTTTACTAAGCAGAGGTTACATTTTTAGTTTGTGCACCAAATATTTATAAAGTAAACTGGAGCCATTTTTTGTTGTTGTTTGCTTTGTGGTCATATGATTTTTTTGGTCAGTTTTCAAGCTTGGGAGGTAGTTATAGCTTGCAAAGTAGTAGCAAACCAGTCAATGTTGGGATAAGAACTAAAAAAAAAAAATAAAATAGTTGGTCTCTCATCAAAATATAAGCACTAGCATGAATTTCACATAGCTGATACATATTGTGACAGAGATAAATTTCCAAGATAAATGGTGGAAACCCAGGGGGGGTTCTTTATCACCCATTTTACATGCCTGGTGTCCTCTATTTTTAGGACTCTTTTTCTTCCCCTGGGGTGGGGTGGATATTTTGTGATCTATTTGATTTCCTGTCCTATTAAGTCACTTCCTCTCAGGCGTGGTCAGTCAGCATTGATGTCTGCCTCCTTTCTGTGCATTGAAAGAATCATTCACACAGAATAAGGTTTGCCAAAATTGGCATTGGCCTCTCCAAATAAAAGTCCGCTTCCAGGGATGTGTATATTTGAAAACAACAGTCATGGTCACTGTGGGCTTTCTGTTCCTAAAACAAAATGAGATCTCCTTTTAGAGAAGCTATATACTTTTCGTGGAGGCATCAGTAACCCCAAAAGCATTCTTAAAGCTAATCATGTATACATGGTCTTCTTCATGAGTGGATTTATTTTTGCCTATTTCTATCCCCAATAACATATGCATACAGAGTTTTTATACTCTTAAGTTAAGCTGATGGAAATCATTTCAGGATCTAGTCTACTTCCTTTCTTGTAAAGTGGGGAAGTTGATGCCCAGAGAGGTTAGGTGCCCTTGTCTGTCAGCTTATTATTTTTTTTTTAATTTTTAATTTTAATGTTTATTTTTGACAGAGAGAGAGCAAGCAGGAGAGGGACAGAGAGAGGGCGACAGAATCTGAAGCAGGCTCCGCAGAGTCTGATGCAGGGCTCCAACTCATGAAAAAAACGTGAGATCACAACCTGAGCCGAAGTCAGACCCTTAGCCAACTGAGCCACGCAGGTGCCCCAGTCTTGTCAGCTTTTTAATGACTGGCCTATGCAAATTCAGAGATTCAGCTCCCACTTAGTTCATTCCAGGTTTCTTTACTTTTTATTTTTCATATTTCTCTTCCTTTTGGCATATCCATACAGGTTTGCTGTTTGAACACAGAAGGAACAGAGAAAATGGGCTAGGTAAGAGGTTCAGAAGTCTCCATGTGGAGTCTGTTGGTTAGAAAGTCTGCTGTGGCAGCAGACTTATAGTCCCTTTTGGGATATGAAGATTTCTTGCCTCAGCCAGTTGCTTATTCAGAAAGTAGAGAATCAGCTAGGAAGCTAATGGTGTCCACCTGGCTGAGGTGTCCCAGAGAGCTGGTTACTTTCATATATTACAAGGAAGTAAACTAATGTGTACAAACACAACACCTGCATGCCAGTTAGTTGGGTTTTTGTTTTGTTTAGTTTTGTTTTTTTGGTGGTGGTGGTGGTGGTGGTGAATACATCTTACAGACAAGCTAACTCCCAAACAAGTTTGGGCCTGGTTGTTCAAGTGAGTCAACTGGTATTTATAACTAAGGTCTCAGGATCGTTTTATTTTATTGTTTATTTATTAACATTTATTTATTTTGAGAGAGAGCATGAGCAGGGGAGGGGCAGAGAGAGAGGGAGAGAGTGAGAATCCCAAGCAGGCTGCATGCTGTCAGTGCAGAGCCCAATGTGGGCCTTGAACTCATGAACTGAGATTGTGATGAGTTGAAATCAGGAGTCCCACGCTTAACTGGCTGAGCAACCCGTGTGCCCCTCAGGATCATTTTAAGTATTCAACAAGACTGAAATAGAAATCGTTATCTGTATACTCCCCCAATAATATTTTAACTATGTTGACTTTAATCTTTACCACCAACAGTTGTATTGTGTGTCTGCACGTGTGTGTTTGGGTAGTTGTGGATTTGGTTTTGTTCTTATTTTGCATTCTCTGATAGACTATAATCTACTTGAAACTTTCATTTTATTTACTTATTTTTAAATGTTTGTTTCTATTTTTGAGAGAGAGTGCAAGCAGGAGAGGGGCAGAGAGAGACAGACAGACAGACACATAATCTGAAGCAGCGCCAGGCTCTAAGCTGTCAACACAGAGCCCGATGTGGGGCTTGAACTCATGAACTCCAAGATGATGACCTGAGCCACCAGGTGCCCCCTCAACCTTTAACATTTTTTCTTTGTAGTTGCATTTCTTTTCACCACCTTCATATATTTGAATTAAAGTTACAATTCATTGAAAGAATGAGAGCCTGAATGATGTTCATCTTATGTAATGTTTAAGTGCTGAGGCATACCGTGTCTGGAAATTAGAATAGACACAGCTGGATAGTATCTTCCTCATGTCTGAATTTCCCAGAAGCTTAGTTTTCTTTTTAATCTCTTCTCTCTGCTGCCTCACTGTTGGGCCCAGATCTTTAGAACTTGGTCAGATTCTGTTTGTATTATCATTCTTCTCTTCCTATCTCTCCCCTTGGTGTCCCAAAGCCAGACCCCACTGTTCAATAAGTGACCAAAAGTTTTCCTCTGTTGATTGTTTGCTATGAATTGAGTTACAGTGCTGCACTCTGTAGTGAAAAAGGGCACTTGAAGGGTAAGAAATAAAGGTAAATTCCAGTGTAAATGCAAAACTAAAGAAAAAAAATCTGGTAAATGTTTAACCTTAAAGTGGCATAACATAGTTTATGACCTTGTATTCTTTAGTTCAAAGGAAGAAAGGAGACAAACCACAGCAAACAGCAGTGCCGATTCGCTTGGTTACCTTTTTTCTTGGAAGTATTATCATTTGGTCTGTCTTCATCATTTCATTTACATAGAAAACTAAAGCAAGACCTGCTTGACTGGAAATACCCCAGATAGAATGAATTTTTCCTTTATCTCCTTAACCTGTATAGTTCTTACCTACGAGGAAGTCCCAGAGGTGTACGCTGTATACTTTCTTTCACTGATTCAGCACGCACGCATGTCTTATACGTGGAGACTTAAAAACGTGCACAAATAACATTTTACTCCAGGACCTAACAATCTGGTAGGAGAAACAGAGGATGTATATCAAGTACATGAAACTGATATGGAAAGTACAAGCAAAGGACACAATTCAGAGGAGGGGAGACCTCTACTTCTGACTTAGGAATGAAGGAAGGCAGTTTAACTGAGCGTTGGACTCAGGGAGGTAAGAACAAGGGCATTCCAAGCATGGGGAAAGGAGGAGCAAGGTCATGACTGAAAAAGTGCAGCATGTGCTGAAGAGAGCAGTGAATGGTCCAGTCTGCTTAGACCATATAAGGAGATGAGTTAGGGACAGGAGGGAGTGGAAAAAGAAGTCTGGAGAAGTAAGTTGGGGTCTGCTGTTGGAGGGCCTTGACTGTCAAGAAATTTGAACCATCTCTGCTTGAATTGGTGAACTGTTGAAGATCTGGGGTAATAGATTGATGTGGCAGTATCAGGTGTGTGCTTTTATAAGATTTATGAAGAGATTTATTATGTATTTATTATGTAGACATGAGTAGAATTTGAGTAGAAGGCACCAGAAACAGTGAACAATGCAGTGAATTTGCATACTGGGTTCACAACCCTTACAGGATTGTTATGGGGGTGAAAAGGGAGAGCAGTGCTAGTACCTGACACACAGCACTAAACCAGTATTAGGTATTATGATCATCATATTTGTTATTATATGGAGATGATGAGGGCCTGAATAGAGATAGTGGCCATATGAAGAAAGGTCAGGAGATGGACACTGTTGGACACTGTTACTCCAGAGCCTGGAATTGATTAGAATTGAACAACCGAGTCTAGGACAACTCTGAGGTTTCAAGCCTAGGTGACTGGAAGATAGAAACTGAAAAGTTAGAAGGAGCAGGTTTGGGGAAAGAGAGGAAGAATTTGGACACATGGAGTTTGAGTTTGAATTCTGGGTGGCTTTCCAGTTGGAGAGGTCCAACATGCAGGACTGGAGGAATAGCAGAACTGGTAATGTATACTTGGAATTTAGGCTGTAGAGATTATGGCTGAACCTGGGGAAAAGATGAGAGAGAATCAAGGGAGAAAATAGACAGAAGGACCGGAAGAATAAAGTTTCATGTCAAAATTGGAAACAAAAGGTTGTACCCTCAAGCTGAGACATGTAGAAGTGAACATAGTGGAGTTGTCTAGGTCAGTGTTCTGTAAGCTTTTTTGATTGTGCACCCCTATCATCTGAGTGTGCAACTCCCATATATGCATTAGTATTCTTTAAAATTGCTTATTCCTTTTTTAAAATGTTGGTTTCGTTAAAACCAGAGAATATCTATAGCTTCCCTATTCCAGGCCTACATAACGAAGTAAGGTGTTACTGTTAGCCCACATTTTTCTCAGAATACTTAGAGCACCATGCGTGATACATGATCTTGTGACAAGTTAAACGGAATGAGGGCGTCAGTATCAGCCCATAGCTTAAGTATTCAGAAAGCTAATATTAACATTTTCAGTGTGTGCTTTGATATGTAGAAGACTAGAAATCCTGCTTTAAAATCGGGTGGCCTTCATTTCTTCTGAATATGTACAAATATTTCCTTGAAATGTTTTCCACTAGTTCCTTGAGATTAGTTATATATATGTTTCTGTATATGTGTGTTGGTATGTATAGCCATAAGCTTTCTTGTTTAAGTTTTAACCATATACACACTTCTGTCCAGTGCAAAAACTAAGTCATTCGAGGGCCTGGGTGGCTCAGTCAGTTAAGCATCTGACCCTTGGTTTCGGCTCAGGTCATGATCTCACGGTTGGTGCGTTCGAGCCCCACATCGGGCTGACAGCGTGGAGCCTGCTTGAGATTCTGTCTCCCCATCTCTCTCTGTTCCTCCCCTCCTCGTACGTTCTCTCCAATTCTCTCTCAAAATAAGTAAATAAACTTAAAAAAAAAAAAATAAAACAACAACAAAAACTAGGTTGTTGGTTTGTTTCCCAAGTTGCATGGGGCTTGATCTTCACTGGTGTTAACTTTATAATAAAGTCTCAAGTGGCAGCCTCTGCATGAAGCATAAATACACATGTAGGAATTCGGTAGCATTTGCTTAGCAAGTAACTTATAGCCACATGATCATGATAACACTAATGAGCAGCATACAATATAAATTACCAGCAATAGGATAGCGTCGTCTGTAGTAGGATTTAGCAGAACTTTTATTTTATATATTTTATTTTTATTTTTTTGCAGAACTTTTAATATAAGGCACCTATATTTAGTTTCTAGGCTAGGTATGTTGTAATTACCGTCAATTTAAAATAAAAGTAATAAACTTTTCACTAGAGAAAAAGTGGTAAATTTCCAGCCATCCTATGTGATTATTAATTTATATCCTGAATTCCATGATTATGTCTCTCCTGGTAGTTAAATGGCCAAATACCCATGAAGCTAGCCTTGAAGGTAGTTAAGCAGCGTAATAGTATGTAATGTTTATATGAAATAGTACGTTACAGCTAATGGAATGATTTGATATTCATTCTGTCACTTGGTATTTACCTAAGGTAGGTAAGACAGAAATATTAATCCCATTTTGTGGGTGAGGAAGTAAGAGGCAGAGCCTAGTGGCATAAGCCCTGTGCTCTTTGCACCTTGTTACTTTGTATGAAAAACAAGCTATAGCTGTGTCCATCTTCCAGGACTAATTCTTCCTTCCACCTCTTCTTGTGTGTGCTGCTCTTCCCCAGAAAGGAGACACATAAAAATTTTTTTTTCTCCAGAGATCACACATAATCTTACATGAAATGACTATAAACAGTTGATCATAAAAGGAGCAAATATATAGTCAAACTGAATTATTATTTTTTTTAAAATTTAATGTTGATTTATTTTTGAGAGAGAGAGAGAGACACAGAGCACGAACGGGGGAGGGGCTGAGAGAGAGAGGGAGACACAGAATCTGAAACAGGCCCCAGGCTCTGAGCTGTCAGCACAGCCCCAATGTGGGGCTCAAACCCACAAGCTGTGAGATCATGACCTGAGCTGAAGTCTGACGCTTAACCGAATGAGCCACCCAGGTGCCCCCTGAGTTATTTTTTTTAAGTTTATTTATTTTGAAAGAGACAGAGACCTTATGAGTGGAGGAGGGGCAGAAAGGGAGAGAGAAAGAATCCCAAGCAGGTTCCACACTGCCGGCGCAGAGCGTGACCTGGGGCTCCATCTCACAAAACTGAGAGAGATCATGACCTGAGTCAGACGCTTAACTGACTGAGCAACCTGGGCGCCCCTGTTTTTTAAGTTTTCTCAAACATAGCCACTTTTCTTTTCAGAACACGGCATAGTGCAAATAGGTAGGTACTAAATGAGTACCACCAGTGTGGTGGGAAATTTGTCTTTCCTGAATCCTAAATTCATTAAGGTCAGGTAAGTAGTTGATGGACTTTTTCCGAATGGATATGAGGTTAGAGTTGTGTTATGTGTTCTATGGTGTTCCTTAGTTGTGCAAATGCACACATTATGGTGTGTATTGGGCACCCCCTAGATTTGTGTTCTTATCTGGAACCACAGATTGGTATTTTTAGATGCCTTATGGTGTTTTTAGATAATCAGTTGCTTTATATTTCCTAGCTGTGATTTCTAATCCTTGCTTTACCCCTAGGGAGGTAGTTAGGACAAAGGAATTCTGATTTCTTGGAGTGATGGCTGCACAAGTAAAGTAACATTGTCATCATGTTCACAATGTGGCAATAGCTATAATTTTGCGACACTGAATAATACTGAGTCAGGTGATTCCTCCTGTTAATGTGCACGTCTGGAAACACCTCCAGCCAGAGGGCCAGGCTAAGGCTATCTCTGAACCAAAGGGAAGCAGTAAAGGGACTTCCATCACCAGGCCCCCAGAGAGTTAACTTGATCTACCAAACCTTTTCATCCTCACTCTTGGTTAATGACCAGGTAACCTCAACTTCCCAGTCCTTGTGGGCAACTGCAGCTTTAACCAGTTTGAAAACAAAGCTCTCTGCTTTGAAATGTATAAGAATCTGGCATCTTGGTCTTTTGGAGTACTTCTTGCATGAGAATGATGGACTTATTTATGTTCCAGGCTTCGAAGACCCATACATTCTTAAGTTTTTGGTCCTCTGTTGAGTTATTAATTCTACGAAGGGAGGAGGACATGTGGTGTAAGAGCACAGAACTGAGTGTCAGGACACGTGGATTTTCATTTGAGCTGTGGCATGTGCTTGCCCTGTGCCTTCTGACAAGTCCCTCAGTCTGTCTGAAGTGTTTTTGTCAGATGGGAATATTAATTAGTACCTGTGCCGTGTTTATAGCGAAAAACAAATGAGATGACAGAAAGAGAGCTACTGTACAAAGTGCACACACAGCATGTACAGATGGAAAGGACTAGCATTACCATCTCAGTTGCTTTCCACTCTTTGAAGCCGTCTTTACATTCTCAGTTCCTGACAGCTACATACCTGGAGGTAGGAGGGTCAGTGCTTGTTGGGCCTGGAGGATTTGTTTCTTCTGCTGTTTTCATTGCCTGCCTTCCTTTCAACATTTAAGTCAATGATAAAAGACACTTAGCAGAGGGCAGAATTTAGTGTGTCTGTGAATCAGCAGAATCCATACAGCCAAATCAATACAACCAAGCTCGCATTGACATTCTTACAATACCCTGCAGGTTTTTAATTGAGAATTCTTTGCTCACTGCCCTACCCCCGGTTTTAGATGGATTAACTCATCAGCACAATCTCCCGTTTTCCAGTGGAGTCCATGATTAGAGAATTATCTGCATTCGTGGTATGTTTTCTGAAGAAGAACAGGTTTCTCTCCATACCTACTTTTTTTTTTTTTTTTTTACTTTTCTGTTGGATTACTGCACAAAGGTTATTGCACGGCAGAGTACAGGCACTTAAGAAGGGGTTTCCCCATGTGAACATTTCAGAGAAAAGGACCCAGAGTGAGGCCAAAGATACTTGGAGTCTTAAAATAGTTCTTGAGGAGCTTGTATTTGTCCAGTAGATTTGTGTTGAATTCCTACTATGAGCAAGGCATGTTTCCCTTGAGGATGTGCCAGAAACAAAGACAATTACATAAGAACTGGGGAGAAGATAGGAGCAGGGAAATTTTAGGCTTAAGAGATAATGTGCCAAATAATAACATGCCACACAAGTCTGAAGAAAGTGAATATGTTAATTGTAGAAATAGATTTTATTGGGTGCTGGGAATGGTTTCTTGGGGAGAAAAAAATTTAGTGGTCACTAATTAGTGAGCGTGTATATTTAGTTTAATTTGTTACAGTTGTACTGTAAAAAGCAAGCTTCTTAACAGTGCTCCGCCCCCCCCCCCAAAAAAAAAAAACCGTAAAAGATTGGTTTCAGTCCATGAGATAGTCTGAATAGTTCTTGCTTTCAGAACATGTTCCCTGTACTCCAGGGTTTGGGATGGAGATGGAAGGAGCCAGAGGTCTCTTCAGAGCTCAAAACAGAATCTTTTTCTTAGCCTTTGGGGCCAGGTAGGGTGGAGGCTGCCTAGACTCTAGGTCTCCTGTGCCCTCTAAAGTAACAAGATTTCTTCTGAAGGACAAAGCAGCCACATACACTCCTAGCTTACAGAAGTCTGAGGTGTCCAAGGAGACATGTTCTAGGAATTTAAATGTTTTTGGCTTAGTCTGGAGGGGAAACCTGCATAGCTACTGGTCATTGACATTCTCAGGGATTTAAATGTGGAGCATTCCTAGTCATTTCCATTTGAATTCTTTGCTTATTTGGATCAGTACACTCATTCTAAATTTAATAGTTTAAAGGGCTTTAAAATTTATTTCTTGTCTATTAAAAGAGATGGGAGAAGATTTCTCTGTATTTGTTTTTAGCATATTTTCTAAGTCCAGTTTCAGATGCATGGAAACAAAGTAAGTCTAAATTAGAGGATGAAGCAAGTTGAGTTACTGGCTACAGTACCTAAGGGAGGTTGGACTTTGGACTTGATGTTCTGTCTGAGACCATTCAGGCCAGGATTAGATGTCTTATCTAGCTCTGAGCAGTGAAGATTACATGCCATCTGGCATTTGTATGATTCTTGGTATTTTTCGAGGCCTTCTAGCATGTATTTTCCTATTTGTGTGCTGCAACTGCCCTGTGAGGTGCTCCTGCAGGTGAACAAAGGCCCTCAAGAAGTTAAGAGATTTGCCCAAGATCATAAACATAGCAAGTTAGTCGTCAGAGAGGGAGAACCTCCATGTCCAGTACATTTTCTTTATGTATTTATCCTGTACTTTACTGCCCCCCACTGTTCACAGCTGAGTATTCATAGGTGCTGCCTACTGACCTGGAGACCTGCAAAGGGGAAGGAAAAAATAGGAAAGAAAAAAGGACAGAGCTTGGAAAGAGACAACAGAGAAATAAGAAAAGGATGTTTATATGGTAGTAGATAAGAGTGCTATTAGCATCTTCTATTATTGTCACAGAAATGATGGGAGCAGGTGGATAAAAATGATCATTTGGGTTAAGGATTTGAGACATTGATCTAAGCCAAGACTGCTTATCTCTCTGAACAGTTTGAATATACACATACCTTAAAACAGTGCAAAAAGTGAGGACGAACAAGCTGACTTAAGGCAAGAACAGAATTTTAGAGCTCCACCATTAACTATATTGTGATCTTGAGCAAGTAACTTAAGATAACTAATCCTTTGCTTTCTTATTTGTAAAATTGAAATAATATTGATCTCTTTATCACTGAGCTGAGTGAAGATCAATTGAGGGTAATGACTGTGACAAGTAGTTTGTGAACTCAACAGCTCTTAAGTTGGCATTGAAACATTCTGCAGAGTCCTACTTCTCACCTCTCCTGGGCACACACAAATACAGGATCCTGCCAGAACAGGAAGAGGTGGTTCTCAGGGTTTCTGAATCTCAGAAGGAATCCAGTAAGCAAAATGCCTCTTTGTTTTAGGATACAATTTAAAACTCAGGCTCCTGGCACTGTTTCTGTCTCCAACTCATGTCAGAATTCTCTTTCAGGCTCAGAGCCTGAAAAACCAGTAACTCTCCATTCTTCTTGCAAGAATTTATTTACTCTCCAGAGGTTGGAGAGTCAAAGAGATTAACAAATATTCCTGTGGGGCGGAGCGGGTTGGCCCAGCTCACTCCTTCCTAATGGAGGCTGAACAGGTGAGGGAGCTGTGTAACAGCTGTGTGATCTAGGGCAAGTTTCTCCACCTCTGGTGCTAAGTTTCCCCATCAGTAAATGAGGGATGACACTCTTCTGTCATGGAAGGATTCATTGAAATAAAACTTAACAGTTTCGAACTGGGTTCTAAATGTTATCTGATCCTTTTTGTGTAAAGGGCCAGATAATATTTTTGGCTTGCAGGTCATACAGTTTATGCTGTAACTGTTCAGCTCTGCTAATGTAGCATGAAAGCAGCCTCAGTGTAAGTGAATGACGGTGCAGTCTTCTAATAAAACTTATTTTATGAGAACAGGCTGCAGGCCAAATTTGGCCTGTGGTCTGTAGTTCACAGACCCTTGCTTTAGAATACTTCACTAAAATACTTGATTTTTTTTCCTCCAACATACAAAATAGTGTTTTATTGCTGTCCTGTATGCAGGGATGGTTTAAGAACATTACTGAAGAAATGAAGAAAGTGTGTGAAGTAAGATGTTTACACATCATTTTCTATTCCACAGAAACAAATCTTAAAATGTTTTGTTCATGCCTTCCTATAAGTTTCATTGCTTATACCAGATGCTGTGCCTTCATTTATTTTCTAGTTATAACTGCATTATGATCTGGCCCTTGTTTAAAAGATTATGTTGTAGTAGATAGCAAACAGAAACATGTTTTTGTTTTTGAAGCAAAGTGTTTCTGCTGCCAATTTAAAAATGTGTCCTTGTGAACAGATCTTTGGGGAGAGCAGTGTGCAGCTAGTTCCAACCCTTCGTCTTTTGGGAAGCATGGTTTTTCTAGTAGGCAGTTTGAAAAGCAACTTCATACCTAGCCTCTTGGAGCTAAAAACAGACACACCCTCAAACATTGAACTTGGCATTAATCAGGGTTGGGGAAAGGGGTCTTCAGTCAGGCTGCATTATTCATTCTTATAGTGCTGGATACTGTATAATCATCTGCGAATAGTAAGTATGACTAGCTGATATACAGTCAAGTAAGGGTTTAGAACTTAAGTAAGAAGGTTTCTGGCACTACACTTAGTGCTTTCTTGCGTGATTAAGTAGAAACCTTAGATGAGCTTAAATAAAGATTGTTGACCCCTCTTTTCTCTCTAGTCACCCTGCCTTCTTTTGTATTCATTCATTTATTGCATCAACTAGTGAAGTGTCGGTCTTCCATACCAGACCACCCCTTTGGCCTGCATGGTGAGTATACATTGCTCCTGGAGTGCCTTAGTGGAATGACTGGCCCAGGGCCACCAATTAGTAGGCAGTAGGCCAGTTCACAGATGTAGGTCTTTTAATTTCCAGAGTGATGCTGTTTTTCTCCTGAAATTGTTGATTTGAGATTGGTTTTATTGTAGAGAACTCCTTAAGGTTTGAAATACTCTTTAGCCATGATTGATGATGGGTCCATCTATACAAACTTTAGAACCAAATTGACTGTTGGTGGAATTGTTTGGTTTCAAAAGTCTCAGTTTTCAAATGTCATTTACACTTTTCTTTGTAGTTTAGAAGAATATCTAAAATAGCAAGCACAAATAAGCTTAAATCCTACCCCCTTCTTATCCATCTAGTAATTCACATTAACATTCTTTTTTTTTTCTGTGTATCGCTCTCTCACCATTTGAAATACAACATTCCAACAGTTTTGGCTATTTCAAATAAACCTGGAGCTAACTACAATAAATATCTGAACAGTACTGGAATGTAATAAAAGGCATGCAAAAATGCTGGCAGTTGGGCAAGATAAAAAACATGTCATCTAATGACAGAGGAAGACATGCTCAAAATGCAAGGCACAAAAAGGAATGAAGACGGTATGTGCTTTGCACATAGGGAGATAACTGATACATGTTAAGTTGGAGATACACAGGAATGATTAAGGTTGCTTATAGCCTAAAGGCCGCAAGTTGGATTGGGGGGCGGTCATTAAAAGGAAATGGTGGTACCAATGTTTAGATTTGTTTTTCAGTCAAAACTGGGCTAAGATATATTTGCATTTGACAGTAAGAGTATTGTTTTTAGGTGAAACCTGACTGCCTGGAATGGGTCAGCTCTAGTACTTTAATAGAAAGCAGCATTGGTCAAGGGTTGCGTTTCATTTCAAGGGAGCTTTCTTTGATCTTTTTTCCTTGAACAGTTGTTATGTTAGGGTTTTAGGTATTATCTCCCAACAACATCTATTTGGTTTTAGTTATTTTCAAAGAGCTGTAAAGTGGGTTTAGGAATATTGTAAAGGACTTTCATAGAGCGAATGAGGTTATGTGCCAAGAAAAGAGAGCTAAAGTCTAAAGGTACAGAGTTTTAGAAACCAGGGCATATTGCAATAAAACTTATATTTCTATATAATTTTATGAGGTAGATCTTTTTGATACATCCTGTTTCATGTCTAGGCATATCACTGAGGGAGGATTTGGTGAATCGTGGTACCTGGTCAAGAGGAAGAACTTGGAATATTTCCAAGATCTTAAAAAGAGGAACACTCTGTTCTGAGATGTTTTGAAAACTGCTTAGGTCTCTTTTTCTTTCTTCATCAATGATAGAGTAACTGGATATTAGAGTGACAGCTAGATTTTCCATCCTTCAATGATATGATTGAATCATCTCGTTTCCTCCATGCTTTTCTCCTTCTCTTCCTGCTAATGTATGGCCAGAGATACTTGCCCTCCTCCTACTTACCTTTTGTCATTAATTTTTCAAACTTTTCTAATCTATTGTGGTCACCTTCCTGACAAAGTTCTGTCTTTCAAAAGATTTACACTTGGGAATGGTATGCACCCATGTTTCCAGGCTTCCAGTCTGCCTTGCAACTTGCACAAGGTGTGTATGGGGGTGTGGGGGTGTGGCCTTCCTACCCTGCCCTTTTTTTTTTAATTTTTTTTTTTTCAACGTTTATTTATTTTTGGACAGAGAGAGACAGAGCATGAACGGGGGAGGGGCAGAGAGAGAGGGAGACACAGAATCGGAAACAGGCTCCAGGCTCCGAGCCATCAGCCCAGAGCCTGACGCGGGGCTCGAACTCACGGACCGCAAGATCGTGACCTGGCTGAAGTCGGACGCTTAACCGACTGCGCCACCCAGGCGCCCCCCTGTCCTTTTATCATAAATTCACTTCAGTAAGTTTCAGGTGGATTTCTGATTGTTGTCCCTCTTACTTTAAAGGCCCAGAGAGAACCCTCTTTATCTGAGCTTCCCAGAATAGCTCCTATAACCACTTCCCTTGGTTGTTCAGGCAATCCCATTAAGTCTACTTCAGGGCCACACTTTTCAAGAGACCTCTTTTTCTCAGAAAGGCCATGCCCAGCAAATCTCTTGCCTCTTCATTCAGAAGTAATCAAACTTTGTGCCAGATACTGTGAGGGATCCAGAGATAAATCATATTTAGGTCCTACCTACAAGGAGCTTGTAAACCAGAAAGGGAAATATGATAAGACATACACATAAATAATGATCATTCAAGATAATCTGGTGAAGGCAGAAAGAGGTGCAGATCAAGGGCCCTGAAGGTTCACAGGAAGGAGTGATCACGTCCGGATGGGGATGTTTAGAGAAAACTTGTGGACAGATGGCTGTTAAGTTGAGCATTGGAGAAACAGCCTTTTTTGTGATGGACCTTGATTCTTCTCTTTCTAGCTTTGGAAAGCAAACTGTTTTTAAAAAAGCAGGTAAATTAATAGATATTGGGAGTTGAGATTACCTCTGGCAACAACCATTCTATATACTTCATCTGATCCTTATGTCTTTATTAAATAGTTAAACATCTTATTCAGGTAGTATGAAGTAATTAACATGAATGGTAAATCTAATATTAATAATTAAATCTGGGAAATTCTATGCTGCATGTCTCATGAGTGATCTAAAGCTAATACAGCTTGATCTTAAGGCAGTTTTGTTGTCAACTGTGTATAAATAGCTTTGTCCTGTGATGAGATAGCAATTTAACATGGAATAAAAAGGATCCTGGAATATAAATCTTTCTTACTTTTTAACATACCTTCTGTCATTACTCTAGAAAATGAATCTGGCATGTATTTCATGAGCTGTAAATGTTATGAATAGGCTACTTCTGTAGCAGAATCAACTCAGTGGCAATTAATGCGTTAATTATTAAAATCAGAAGTAATAAGATTAAGGTCAGTTTATATTTTTTTTAACTTGTTGGGGTGTTTGGTGAGCAAAATGCTGATTAGGTTTTGTTATTTTAATCCTGTGCCTCAGTGGGAAAATATTGAGAACACCAGTTTGTTCATATAAAATCTGTTGCTTGAGATTTGGTCTAATTTCTTTTCAATTAATTTTTTTGAGAGAGAGAGAGAGAGAGAGAGAGAGAACGAACACACACTGGAGGGGCAGAGAGAGGGAATCCCAAGCAGGCTCCACACTGTCAGCATGGAGCCCGACGTGGGGCTCAAACTCAGGAACCATCAGATTGTGACCTGAGCCAAGTTCAAGAGTCAGATGCTTAACTGACAGCCACTCAGGTACCCTGAGATTTGGTCTAATTTTTAAAGCCCTGTGTAATGACCAGATCTGCTTTAATGAAAACCTTTTGAATGAAAGTAGTCACCTTTTCTTGGAATTTACAGTAACAAAGAGTTATTAACAGAATTACCTACTCATCATCCCTGTGCAAAGATGCTACACTTGATCTTAGCCAAAAGGCCGAGAAGCAGTCTCTGTGCAGATATGCTAGAAATCCTGCACCTAATGAGATCTTCTGTTTCTGATGAGAATACCTTTGGTTTTGAAGTCAGAAATTTATAAAAAGAGGTTTCTGGATGGAAAAATCATAAAGCCTATAACTCTAAATCCAAAGCTCAAGTGGAACTTTGAAAATAAAACCTAATGTAAAGAACAGTGAGAGCTGTTCAGAGATGGAAAAGAATGCCTTATCAGCAAGCCATTTTCCCAAAACTGGGGAGGGAGATACTCATATTGAAGTTGAATGACCACTTGGGATGGGATTGAGGAGGTTCGGCAGAGGTTGGAGTAGAGCAGTGTTCTTTAGATAGGTGGGCCTTGGCGGCTTTCGATGTCTTTTTTTTTTTTTTTTTCCTTTTTTCAGTCCTAAACTTCTGTGATGCAATAGAATACAGAGGACGTTATTATTGACTATATTTTGCCATTGTCTGTGATTTTCTAATGCCGATGGGCATCTGAAGTTAGATATTTAACCTTTAGTACATTTTTCAATTCTAGAAATATTTGACAACTTCTGTTTTGTACCTAACCTTCACTCCCAACAGTGTGTGGCTCTGAGCCAGCCAGGTTCATTGATAATCTATTGACTGCACAGATGTTTGGGAACTGATCATACCATCACATCCTTAGTTGGGATAGTTCAAAATTTAAAAGCATACTGTCCACAGACAGAATTTAAAGGTGCTTCTTGAATTGAGCACCTTTGTAATATTTGTGGGAACAGATCACAGGACAACCAAAACTTGTTACCAACTTTCTAAATCTCACAGACCTTTTGCACTCAAACTGAATCTACCCGTCACTAGCAAGTATACAAAAATACCACACTGGCAATGGTTCATCTTCCTCCTTTGACTGTAGCAGTTTGTGTGGCAAATTTTGCTAGATCAGGCCTATCCATGGATCCATAAAATAAAAAGTTAGATTCTTTTTTAAGTTTTTTGATACTTATTTTTATTTCTGGAAAGATTTTTTTTTTTTTAATTTTTTTTTTTCAACGTTTATTTATTTTTGGGACAGAGAGAGACAGAGCATGAACGGGGGAGGGGCAGAGAGAGAGGGAGACACAGAATCGGAAACAGGCTCCAGGCTCTGAGCCATCAGCCCAGAGCCTGACGCGGGGCTCGAACTCCCGGACCGGGAGATCGTGACCTGGCTGAAGTCGGACGCTTAACCGACTGCGCCACCCAGGCGCCCCTCTGGAAAGATTTTTTATTCCATTTTAAAAGGTTACATACAGTCTTCATTGTCCTGAGTACCTTGTAGATATCTGTTAATAAAAATAAACTTCTCTAGGGGCGCCTGGGTGGCTCAGTCGGTTAAGCGTCTGACTTCGGCTCAGGTCATGATCTCACGGTCCGTGAGTTCGAGCCCCACGTCGGGCTCTGTGCTGACAGCTCAGAGCCTGGAGCCTGCTTCAGATTCTGTGTCTCCCTCTTTCTCTGCCCCTCCCCCGTTCATGCTCTGTCTCTCTCTGTCTCAAAAATAAATAAACAAAAAAAAAATTAAAAAAAAATTTCTCTAGATTACTTTGATTTCTTTGTTCTCGGTACATCTAAGAGAATAGTGTATAGGCCATGTGCATACAATGATGAATGAAAATGTCGTGGGAGCTGAGTTGAGAGGACCATACTTGGTTATTGAGGACTAAAGATTTTATCTAGTCGTTTCAGCTGTGATTCAACACTCTTCACTTTAATTCCCTCCAGAAACTCCAGGATCATATTGCTTCCTAGTACTTAGAGTTCTGTTGATGTATGGAGCTGCTTGTTGGCCTCCACCACCAGAAATTGGCTCCAAATCTTTTCCCATTACATCATCACCCACTAATGTCATTACACCAGAGTGAAATTTGCTTTGAAGATTGTACTCTTGTTTTCCTTCCATTTCTTTCCTCTCATCATTTCCTTTAGAAGGAAAAAGAAAAAAAAAAAAAAAGAGAGAGACCTCTAGGACAATCCCGGCAAATATTTAAGAGGGAATCAAAACACCCTCACAGTCTAAACCGATGATTTATCAGCCCTCATTCCACTCAGCTGACGGAGAGTGATCTGCCCAGTGTGCGTCCACACAGGGTCTGGAAAAGAACACGTTTGGTCACATGATGCTTGGCTTTGGTGCTTTTCTTTCAGCTCTTCAGAATTAGTTCTTAATGATTTACATAGCTCTCTGCCAGCATCCTGTCACTGGCATGTTAAACCTTTTAAAATAATTTCCCAGAATAGAAATTCTTAGGACATCACTAAGTTTCTTGTTCTTTGTATTTAATTAAACTGTTTCTTGCATTTAAGTATTTGCCAGATGAGCATTTATGCCATCTGGAGTTTTTTACTTTCCCACCGTAAATCTTTTAAGACTTTATAGTATCATCTACTGTTCTAACTGATATGGGGGTTCTTATTCATCTTCCCTCCCCCATCACAAAAGCAGTTGACGGCATGCAGGTTTTGACCCTCTTTTCTTCATCCTAAATTTAATTCCCTGTTATTTTTCAACCACCTTTAAAGCTTCCAGTTGACAGTGTGCTTTGTTTGGCTTTGTTCCTAACAGAAGGCTTCAGGTAAGGAAAGAACTGGGAAGTGGTTCCAGTTTGGAGACTTGGTGCCACCCACTCAATTATTGGCCAAGGCTTCAGTGCTTCTGTGCCCTTGGAGGCAGATTAGCTTGAGAGTAGAAGGAATAATAATCATCAGTAGCCTCAAAGAAATGGGGCCACGGTGTCTGAAACAAAGGAATAAAATGGGCTCTTACTTTTAAGACTTGGGTTTACATTTCTATACAGTGTTAGTCACTGGGACCCTCAGTATGTCTGCTGCAGGCTGTGACATGGAATGTGAGAAACCATGTTGAACTTGAAAAAACATTGAAGGGAATGGCATTGAAAATTATGGACCAGACTAGAGCACCAACCAAGTACCCTTTTTGCCCCCTCCTAAGACAAGACATTAAAAGGCCTGATTCACATTAAGATTTCAGTTTGGATTTCTAGTAATTTTAGGTTTTCTAGTTAGAGCTCCTTGTTAGTGTCTGTGGTATAGGTTGGATAGAAGGGAAAACTTGTTCCATATGTTTTTGCTGACATTTAAGTTTGTGTCAAGAGCCTCTTCACAATTATATACCTTCTCAGATTGAAAAATTGAATGAATTTGTGAAAACAGCCATAAGGAAAGATATAAATAACCTGAACAGAAAGTCTGCCGTTATTACTTCTAATGTATCTTATGTATGTGTTTATTTTTAGTTGTCAGAATGTCCACAGAAGGAGGATTTGGTGGCACTAGCAGCAGTGATGCCCAGCAAAGCCTCCAGTCCTTCTGGCCTCGTGTCATGGAAGAAATCCGGAATTTAACAGTGGTAAGTAAGAATGAGAAGCTTGTAGAGCGTAAAGAACTATGAGATGAATAACCAATACTGAGAGTAAAACGTTTTTTTTTTTTTTTTTTTTTTTTTTTTCCCAACGTTTATTTATTTTTGGGACAGAGAGAGAGCATGAACGGGGGAGGGGCAGAGAGAGAGGGAGACACAGAATCGGAAACAGGCTCCAGGCTCTGAGCCATCAGCCCAGAGCCTGATGCGGGGCTCGAACTCACGGACCGCGAGATCGTGACCTGGCTGAAGTCGGACGCTCAACCAACTGCGCCACCCAGGCGCCCCGAGTAAAACGTTTTTAATTTCAAGTACATTCACAAAGGCATAGTTCATTCCTTACCTTTGGGTGGGAACGTGAAGATGTAATTTACCTTAGTGAGGTAACTACAAGGGTTTTCTTTTTATATCTTAGTGGCTTTCCTTAGGCATGTGGGTGTATAGCGGATGCTTTGATGCAGAGATAGCTTAATGTGAGGCATATCTTTTGGAGAATGTGGAAAAAACAGAGCTCTCACCTTCCTTCAGTAGCTGTAGCTCATTTCTTAGTCCTGTTTCAGTGGCCCTGCCAAATTTCTGGAATCATAAATGCTGTTGGGCGATTTATTCAACAACAAATCTGTAAGCAGGCACTCTTTCTAGGTGTTAAAAGATACCCTTTAGATCAGGGTTTCTGCACAGCAGCTTTATTGACATTTAGGCTGGATCATTCTCTGCTGTGGGGGACTGTCCTGTGCATCGTAGGATGTTTAGCAGCATCTCTGGCCTCTCTACTCATGAGATGCCAGTAGCAATCTTCTCCAGTTGTGACAACCAAAAACGTCCCCGTACATTGGCAGGTGTCTCCTGGGGGCTAAAATCATCCCGTTGAGAACCACTGACTTAGAAGAATCAAATATAACCCTGGCCCTTGAGGGGCTTACAATCTAGTAATTACAACCAGAGTCATTTATTCAGTGAATATTTATTGAATATGATAGTGAATATACTTACTGAGGCAGGCACAGTGATGAGTCTAAAGCAGTAAAAGTCAAAGTGCTACGGGATTACAGAGGACATAGTGCTTGTTCCTCCCTGGTTGAGTTAGGGAGGCTTTAAGTAAAGGGAACATTTTTTTGGATCTTGAAATAGGAGAAGCATTCACCAGATGGAAAGGATGGGTGTGAGAGTATCTTAGGTAGAGAGATTGGCATTCGTAAAGGCCTGGAGGCCCAGAGGGGAGGGCCTTCTGTTTCAAGGAACAACAAGAAGTTCAGAGTGGCTGGAGGTTACTGTGTGAGTAATAGGGGTGAGGGGAGGAGTAAAGTGAGTGGTATGACAGTGGTAGGAGGAGGTGAGACTCATTAGAATGAAAATATTTCAAGAGTGTAGTGTTATTTTCTTAGTGAAGATTGTTCCATTTGGTGTCATTTTAGCAAATACTGAAGGATCTCTCTGTTTTAGATGTGTCATTCCTGCCCGGAAGGCATTAAGCATCCTAGCAGAACAGATACTGGACTCCTTCCTAATGTAGAACTCATGTTGCACTTTCTTAGAGCTAGTGGTCTTTAAATCTCAGACGTAGGAGGTCAGTTTATTTGCTTACTCAGCAAATATTTATTATATACCTACTGCGGCTGTGCTACTTACTGTGGATCCAGTAGTGGGCCAGACAAGATCGTTGCACTCACAGAACATGCATCCTGGTGGGAGAGATAGACTCTATAAACAAGTAGTGAATGAATAAAATAAAATAACTTCTCTTTATGGTAAAGGCCCCACTGACTTCAGGGCTTAAAAAAAAAAACAGATTCATATTCTGATGTACCTGTAGGTCATGTTTGTTTATATGGGGCATTTCAGCAGCTGAATTTGGCTTGGCTTTTCTCAGAGTGGCTTGCATTCACAGATGAATTTCCACTGAAAAGTCATTGTTTCTTTTATTTAGTGTAAAGGTGGTGGTTACCTACACTGTCTCAGATAGAGGAGAAAAAGAAATGATAAAGTAAAATGTAGGGTATTTTGCTCATATTTTGAGTGGGTAATCTCAGTCAGGCTTATCAGGTGTTGGTGCAGGAGTCAGCCTGGCATAAAGCTAGTGCCCTCCTGGGCTGTGGTGGGATTAGGCCAGTGCCGCAACTCCAGCTTGAGCATGGAAGCAATTCAGGATCAGGCAAGTGGCCAGATAAACTCTGGAGGTTCAAGCTCAGCACTTAACTTTTCTGTAGTTTGAGTTTTGATTTTTTTTTTTTTAATTGTGGAAAAGAATATGTAACAAACTGTGTCATCTTAACAATTTTAAAATGTATAGTTTAGTAGTGTTAAGTATGTTCACATTATTGTGAAACAGATCTCCAGGACTTTTTCATCTTGCAAAGCTGAAACTCTATACCCCTGAAACAACAACTACCCTTTGCCCCCTCCCCAGCCCCTGGTAGCTACCATCTACTTTCTGTTGCTGAATTTGACCACTCTGAGTACCTTCCATAAGTGGAATCATACAGTATTTGTCCTTTTTGTGACTGGCTTATTTCACTTAGTGTAATGTTGTAGCTTATGACAGGATTTCTTTCCCTTTTAAAGCTGAATAGTATTTCGTATATATGTGTATACCACGTTTTGTTTATCCATTCATCTGTCAGTGGGTATTTGCGTTGCTTCCACCTCTTGGTTATAGTGAATAACGCTGCAATGAACATGTGTATTCACATATCTCTTTGAGACTCTGGGCTTTGGTTTTTATTCGCCTTGGTTTAATTTGCAAGTGTGATTGCCAAAAAAGCAGATGGTGGTGTTGACCAACTTTTATTCTCTAGACAGCTAGTCTACCAGAGGTTCAAAGTGGGTTACTCTGAGGGATTCAGTTTTAGTTCACATTTTATGAATGAAGAGAAAAGACCAGCAAGGAGGACAGTTGTCTTTAATGATTCTTCTATAGATGGCTAAAGCTTTTTCCCCCTTGAAAAAGACTCCTGGACCACTACCATGGGACCGCTTAGATCAGATGCTTAGAGCAGCGGTTGGCATTTAATAGGTGCACAATAAATATTTAAGTGAACCAGACTCCCCTACTTGAGATTGAGTGTGAGGCAACATCAGTGGCGACTTCAAGTAGGGATGCGGTCTACTAAAGTTGGGGTGCTCTTTCCTTTGGTGGGACCCTTCTTTCTCGTCTGCCTGCAGCACATAAAGGCATCTTCCTCTCTGCCTTTAGTATTTAATCTGTGCCTTTCCAGAACTCAGCAGTACTTACAACCAGACTTCTTCAGATATGTCAGAGCCTCTTAGGTTGACATCTCAAAATTTTGAACAGATTTTTAAAAAAATCCGTAGGTTCAAACTGTCCAAATGTAGATAAAGGTTTTGCGAATATTCATAAGGTGTTGGAGTCCCTCTAAAACTGGGACAAATTTGTTCTAAAAACAAATTGAAATTTGCTAGGTGATCTATTTCATGATGTATTGGGAACACTGGCCCCAATCATTTTGGTCTCAGCTTTGCAAAAGCAATTTATCTTTCATCTCAGCTTGGCCATTATGTTCTCCTCGCTCTTAAAAGGCTCTGTAATTGTCCATAAATCCAGGTGATGTTCAGTTGGGATTGAAATTGGTTAAAAATCATACCAAAATGATGTACACTAGGATGATTGTGCAAAGTACCGTATTCCTGCTCAACAGAGCTCTAGGAACGATAATTAACAGACTTCTTGGCATTGAATTTTATCCCTCTAGACCTCTTTGAAAGTGGGGAAGAAAAAGCTAACTTCATATTTTTGGGGGCAGGTGGGGAAGTGCAGCAATGCTGAATCTTGAAAAATCTCCTCCTCTTATTCCCTCCATTCCATTCAGCCTTTAGTTAGCTGTAATTTGATGCATAGGCCACTTTCTTTTAATTGCCAGTTACATCTTATTTTTTGGTGCCTTCAGATTGGACGGTGACATTTCTAACATTACAATCAAGCCAGATAACCGTTTAAACAAGAACTTGGAGATGAAGGTTGGTGGGCTGTTACAAAACAGGTCTTGTGCTGTTTGAGCCCTTCCTGTCGAGCAGCGCCTCTTTAAAGTTTATTGTCTATATGAACCAGATGACGATCTGGTTAAAATACAGATTTTGAGGGGTGTCTGGGTGGCCCAGTTGGTTGAGCATCCGACTTCATTTCGGGGTCATGATCTCACAGTTCGTGGGTTCGGACCTCATATCGGGCTCTGTGCTGTCAGTGCCGGGCTCACCTCAGATCTTCTGCCCCCACCCCCTGCCCTGCCTCCATCACTTGCTCACTCTCGCTCTCTCTCACTCACTCTCTCTCTCAAAAATAAACGTTAATAAAATATATATATGTATATATATTTATATGTGTGTTTGTATACGTATTATATATATATTATAATGTATGTATATTACAAATACACGTACACACATATATATATGTATATAGATTTTGATTTAGTACGTTTGGAGTGGAATCTAAGTTCTGCATTTCTTTTGAGTTTCCAGGTGATGCCATTGCTTGGTCTGAGGACCTCACTTTGAGTAGCAAGGCTTTTAAAGCAGTGGTCCTTAACTCTCACTGTGGGTCATAGTCATCAGGCGAGTTTTCAAAACACTTGATGCCCCCTAGAGTTCCTTGTTCAGTTAGTCAGTCTGTGGTAGAGCCCAGGCCTCTTGATTTTCAGAAGCTCCCCAGGTGTTTCTAACATGCAGCCAAGGCTGAGAATCAGTGCTTTGGAGAGGATTAGAACATGGACTTTGCTGGAATGCCTGACTGGGTAGGACTGGAAAAGATTTCTCATCATTATTTGAAACTCCGGATGTTCTTTAGTGCAGCCTGAGACCCGTTGACTTTTCTTTGGCTCCAGATTCTCATTGAGTGAATTCAGACTTCTTGAAACTCAGCGGTTTCAGATGGCAGTGTTTTTAATGTAGTTATTTGGTTGTGGTGAGGACCATGAGAATTTTCTGAGAGTGAATCTGTTCTTCCCCCTTGCTGATATCACTCCCAAGGGTACAAAAGAAAAGTCAGTATGTGTCAGTTGTTCGTCCACTTGGATCAGCATCAGGAGAAGTTAAATGCTATTCACATCAGTTGCATGGCTGCCATTGACAAGGGGAGCAGGGAATTGAAAGGCAATTGAGTGGACCTTAGCCTGTTGCTGGTGAAAGGGCTCCCCTCTCCAGTAAGCTTGTCGTAAACCCTTACACATGACTGAAAAGGTAGGATGAGATTATAGAAGACTGGGCTCTTGTCAGCAATAATGAACCACACACGCACATATGAAGATCCACTTTTCACACACTGCGCCTTGAGGTCTCAAGGTCTGGGGATCACGATAAAGTTTCCCAAAAGAAAAGGCTTTTTGGAAGGGAGACTTACAGCAGAGTTGTTTTGTAAATTTCTGCCACCTTTTATATCTCTACAAGATGGGACCCGTTTTTGTTTGAAGAATAGTCTCATAGAAATTCTAGAAGTAATAGATTGAAGAATTATTGATTGAAGAATAGTCTCGTAGAAATTCTAGAAGTAATACTCTTCTCTTTCAAGTTGGGGAAGGAGGTCTTCCTCTCAGCTTTGGGCTTTGGTTAAGAAATTTTAGAACAGTCGTGTGGAAATACATTAAATAACCAAGCCCAATGAGAGCACACTTGCAAGAGAGTTAAATCTTGTGGTCATAATCTTGTGCTGTATGTATCACCCTGGGAGGCCTTCCAAAGGAATTATCCCCAGCATTCTCTTTAGCATTTCTGTTTAGCATCATCATTTTGTGTGATATGCCACATAAGAAGGAAGACCAGTGATTGATTTCTGTGGTTAAACGTTTTTTAAAATCCCTTTAGGGTCTGGCCCCAATCCAGCATTCCCTTTCCTGCTGCTCCCCTCTGTACTCAGATCATACATCTAAAACTTAAATAGGCCATGTTTTTTGTGTCACCATACTTTTGCTTCTGACTGAATAACATTCTCATACTTTTCCAACAAGCAAATTTTGTAACATCCTTTAGACACAGTTCAGATGTCAGCCCTTCTGTGGAACGTTTGCCAGCTCCTCTTGTTCATTCCAACCCCTCCCCTTGCCCCACCAGCTGCCTATTTCCTTTCTTGTCACTGGGATTTTACACCCCCATCCTAGTATAGCATAGGGGGTTATATTTTTTATGTGACGGTCTTTAACAATTAAACTATAAATCTGTTCAAAGGTAAGAATAGACTTGCATCTTTTACATAGTAGCAGGTATCATACATTCACTATTGGTCGAGTTGCATGAATGAGTGAATGAAAGAGGAGAAAAATAAGAATAGAAGGAATGTATCCTCCTGTCCTTTTCTGGTGAAATTCCAATCATTTGAACTTGTAAAGCTCTGCCACTCCAGAGGTAGTTTTAGTAGAAGCCTCATGGAAAATGTTTTACCTAAGTTGGAAAGAGAAAAGGTAAAAAAAAAAAAATTGGTGTTGGAGGTTTGCGGAGTTGATGAGTGGTCCCAAGCAGCCTGTTGGGTTTGTGAGGAGAAATCCAGTGTCTCGGTGTGCATTTTATCCTAATAAAACTAACTCTTCCTTCTGTAGTCATAAAAATGGATTCTGGGAAGGCTGGTGATGTTTTTCTAAAATGCCCCACTGCCTTCTTTGACATATAGTTGAGAGTTTCTTTTGGTCTTAGAATAGAAAGTTCACTTATGCATGTTCATTATACCAAATCTAAAATAATAGCTGCTCCTTCCATAATGTGATGATGCAAATTCCCAGGTGAGCACGTTGGGTTTGGTGAGTCACATTTCAGACCACTTATAGAATCAGTCACTTGACACCTGGGCCCAGTAGGGGTTTCGCTGATTTTAGCCAATCTCTCCCTTTGCACCTTTCTCTTCACTGCGGCTCTGAAACCCAGAATTGATTTTTATTTCTAGAATTGCATCCATCACTGGGCATGTGTTTAAGTACCAGTGGTATCAAAAGGGCTTAAATCGCAAATAATTGAGTAGTGCTGGTAAGAAAGCCCTTTCCCAAATTATGTCCCTAGTAAAGTCATGTGGTTTCCTCCCAGCCCCAGGGCAGTTCCTAAAAGGCAGCTGAAAAATTTACCCATTTTTCTCCATACTCTTCCACTCCCACCCCAAACCCCGAACCCCAACCCCCAACCCCACCCCCAAGCAAACTTCGGAGACCAGGCCTTTGCTGCTGTGATGGGAAAGGCCCTCCTCCCCGATTTCTGGTGTCAGGTTAGTGCAAAGGTCAGAAGTAGCCCATATCAGCCAGTGCTGGCTGAAGACAGCTGTGGGTCACAGTGGTCAGGTGCTGCTGGCACCTTGCCCTTGTAGTCCCAGAATAGAAGAAAAAACTACCAACTCAAAGGAATGCCCTTGAGGCTAAAGTCTCATTTTAATCTACATATCGCAGACTGGTTGGTGTGCTTAGGGGGGCGGCGGTGGGCACTCAAGATGCACCTCAATATTGTGCTGGCACAGAATCTGATATTGTTTGGGGCTACTCTTCATGGGCGCGCTGTTAGATGGCATTGTAAATTTATCCTGAAACCTTTAATTGTCTGAAGCTCTGCATGGGTTAAGAAGAATTTTGCTCTGAAACTTGTATTCTCTTCATTTAATTTGTAGCTCCTCTCCTGCCATGTTTTTTGAAAGGAGGGACTAAACCAGTCACAGTGTTTCAAGATGCCTGTCATGCCCTGTTGATTGTCCCCACCATTTATGTGCCTCTTGTTACTCATTTCAGAAAGATTTCCGAGTACAAGAACTCCCACTGGCTCGTATTAAGAAGATCATGAAACTGGATGAAGACGTGAAGGTGAATTCACATTCGTTTTTAGTATTCATTTTGAAGTTATAATGGTGGGTAGGTTGTCGCTCATTTTTGTAGTGCTCAAAGCTTAAAAATGAAAATTTCGTTATTGTTTCTTGCTTTTTTTTATTTCGTTCCTGTCTAAAATTGTTAAGTGAGCTGAAATTGAACAGTTTTAATTATTATATCGTGCTTCTCTGGAAATTAAGGATATCTTGTTTTCCAGATGTTGATAATATGCTGTTTGCCTTTTTTTTTTTAATGTTTATTTTTTTGAGAGAAGTTGAGAGAGAGCAAGCAGGGGAGGGGCAGAGAGAGAAGGAGACACAGAATCTTAAATAGGCTCCAGGCTCTGAGCTGTCAGCACACAGCGCAATGCAGGGCTCCCAAATTGTGAACCCCAGGATCATGACCTGAGCCGAGGTCGGCCGTTTAACCGACTGAGCCACTCAGGCACCCCTGCTGTTTGCTTTTTGAATCACCCATCCTTTTCACTGTGTAGGGTAAACACAAATTGTATCAGCAGGACAGTGCCATCTTCTCAGTTAGCATTTTATTGCAATCTCTAGTTTGTCAATATAAGCTCTAAGAAATGCTTGATAAAGATACTGCTCTTGTTCTAATTTTTCAATCTGTGAGTTGTTTTACATGAATGACAACCTGTGAGGTTTCCTTGCAGGTGGCTATTTCTGTATACCTAGGCGCCCACCTCCTATTTCAACTCTCAGGAAGAGAGCAACACTCTCAGCTTTTTCTTTTTTTTAAGTTTGTTTATTTTGAGAGAGAGGGCACACATAACACGTGAGTTGGGGGCGGGGGTGCAGAGAAAGAGGGAGACCCAGAATCTCAAGCAGGCTCTGTGCTGTCAGTGCAGAGCCCGATGTGGGGCTCAATCCCACAAACGGTGAGATCATGACCTGAGCTGAAACCAAGAGTTGGACACTTAACTGAGCTACCCAGGTGCCCCTTCACTCTTCTTATCACTGAAAACTAATAGTCCCTTGTGTTTGTATAGAAAGCTAACAGTTCACAGCAATTTTCCCTTTTATTAGCTCTCACTTCTCCTTCCTTAACTCCAGAGCTCTTTCCATGGCTCTTTCCTGCACAGACCAGCTCACCAAGGGTTCAGAGCCTTGTTTGATCAAGAGCTTGAACTTTGAAATCAGACAGGCAAAGCAGCTTACATTACTTGAGCACTTACTAAGTGCCAGGCCCTGTGCTGGGTGCTTTTATATACATGACCTCATTTGATTCCCACAACAACACCGAAAGGTTGTCTTCTTTTTCAATATGTGAAAAGTAAAACCCAGAAGGATGGGAAGCCTGAAATTTTATCTAAATCCATTGGCTCTCAAACTCATTATCTTTCCCCACATTGTCTGTCCTTGGATTAGGACCTTAACCCTGCCACTTAACTGGCTCTTTGGCCGTGGGCAAGTCACTTTACCTCTCCTAAACCCTAGTTTCTTTAGGTTTCTTTGAAAATCTGTAATGAGAATAAGAAAGTATGTGGTAGTTGCTAGAAAAGTATTCTTTTTCCCTCTTCCTTTCTTCTACTTGCTTTCTGCTTTGCCCGATTCTTAAGGATTTACTTTACCTTGGAATCTCTTGGGACTGCCACCTTCTCATTTTCCAGCCTTTACCCCATCGTCGATGGCAGGACGTGAGGCAAGGGACAAGTGGGCTGGTTTGAATGACATGCTGGTGATTGACAGGGAGGGCCTACATCTGTTGCAGATGATCAGTGCAGAAGCCCCTGTGCTCTTTGCCAAGGCAGCCCAGATTTTTATCACAGAGTTGACTCTTCGAGCCTGGATCCACACGGAGGATAACAAGCGCCGGACTCTACAGGTAATGTTGTAGACGTACATGGGGAAAGGGGGCAGGCAACTGCCCTTGGCCTTTGTCTGCTTTTCTTGCATCGTTTTGGACCAAAGATTGTTCTTCCTTAGGTTTCTGTCAAGCTGATGTGTGTAATTGGCATCTTCCTCCCACTGTTGTGAGGCAGGCATACTCTATAGCCATGATTGTATTTCCCCACCAAGAATCTTAATTGCCAATTCTCACGTTTTTCACAGCTCAGTGACTGAACTCTTCACTTGGTGAGCTTTGACTATAGACAGAGGCTCAAGTGTTTGATCTATTTCCAGATGTAAACAACTTCTGGTTGGAAGCCTTGTGAGACTCCAGGAGAGGGCAGTCCCAGGAAGAATCCATCTCACTTACCTCATTTGCCTTTTTGTTCCTTGTCTGCCTTCCTGGGAACCCTTTCCTTTTCTTTTTCATTTTCCTTTTATTTTAAAAATCAACATTCACATTGTGTGTGAATTTCCCTTTACCTCCAAATTGAAGATGCGTGCTTATTTATTCTGCAAGTATTTATTGAACACCCACAGTATGCCAAGCAGTGTTCACACAAAACAGAAAGAACCCCCACACCCTTGGGAAGCCTACATTCTAATGCAGCTAGACATTGAGAACTTACTTTATGCAGCTGTGAAGGAAGCCTATGACTCTAGAGAGGTCCAGTTAAAGCTGTCTTCAAGATGAGTCCAGATTAAAAAATGAGCAAGACACTTGGACAGTGTTTCAAAAAAGATACCCAAATGACCAATAAACATATGAAAAGGTGTGCGGCATCATTGTCACCTGGGAACTAGAAATTAGAACAAGACACTGGTTTACATCCACTAGAATGGCTAAAACAAAAAGGACTGACAATACCAAGTGTTGGTGAGGGAGTGGGGTGAGTGAAACTCATATAGTGCTTACTGCTGGTCAGGATGTGAAGTGGTCCAGTTGCTTCAGGAAACTGGCACTTTCCAATAAACTTAAATGTATCCCCACTGTGTGACACAGCCGTTCTACTCCTGCGTATACACCCTGAAGTGTGGATGTTATTGTGTAAGAATGTTCATAACAAGCTTACTTATGATGGCCAAAAACTGGAGACAACTCAAATATCCATCAAGATGGGGATATAGAAACAAAAGGTTATAGTCATAAAGTGGATTACTACTCCACAACAATAACAAAAAACTGTTGTTCCGTACAATGTGGGTGAAATCTGAAAAAATTATTATGTTAAGCAAAAGAAACCAGAGGGGAAAAAATTATATAACACATGATTCCATATACTCTCACCATCTGTGGTGATAGAAACCAGAGTAGTGCTTGCCTCAGATTCAGGGGGGAGGGCAGTTGATTGGAAAGGGATAGAAGGACACTTTTTATAATCTTATCTGGTTGATAGCTGTGTGGGTACGTATATTTATTAAAATTCATCAAGCTGTGTCCTCAAGACTTCTGTATTTTACTGAATATGAGTATTCAGTAAACAAAGGCAAAATAAAAAAAAGACCAACTCTAAGTATATTTGTGTTTCCAAAATACTGTGGCACACTTTGGTGTATGTTTGGAGGTGTTCTTTTGTTCCCCACCCCCACTGTTCCCCCAATTCCATCCATAGATGAGCTGTTTAGATAGCTTTGAGTAGGTGACATCATCAGGAATGTGATACTGCATCGTACCGATCTTAAATGAGACCTGGCGGCCTTAAGATGCACCCCGCTTCTGTTGGAGGGTTATTGTCAAGCTGGTGGTTGGCAAGAAGGGTGGATTGGAGTTTTGCATTTCAGTGGCTTGGGGCCATCACAGAGACAAGGGAAGGAAAAAACAAAATTTCCATCCCCTTTTGTTTTGTCTGGTGAGTCACCTCTCTTAAGATGTGATATATAGAGAGATTGCTAGGGATTTCTGTTACCATGTTCACTTACCCCCCAACATTTTATTACGAAAACATTCAAACATAAGCAAAGTTTACAGTATACTTACCTCTTAGATCCTACCGTTAAGTTTACTTGCTTTATCCCTGTATCTGTCTGTCCCTCTGTCCATCACGTCATCTGTTTTTAAGTGCATTTCAAAGTTTACTTTCCCCTCAAGACTTCAATATGTATATCACTCACTAGAGTTCACTACTTTTTCCTGTTTTTTTTTTTTTTTTTTTTTTTGCTTTAAAATTTTCATGTAATGAAGTATACAGATCTTAAGGATCATGTGTTAGTTTTTAATTACAAAATTTTTAAAATTATTTAAAGAAAGGGAGTATCACTCTTAGAATTCCATTGGAACAAGCCTTGGTTTTGGTATCATTAGTCAATTCTAGTAACTTCAGACTTCCCCTTATTCATATCACATTAAACAAGATATAAACCACGGATTTAACATTGTGACTTTGAATTCCAAAATAAAAATCATAGTCTTGTGGGAGCTAACATATAGATCCAGTGACTAGAAAATAATTGTAAAAAGTTATTAGGATTTCAATAGAGATTCAGAAAGATTATAAGATTGAATAGTAGCCTAACCTTGAAACCTGCCAGTTGAGATTGCTAGGCTTGTACAAATTTAGCTGGAGGATGATAATTTAACAATTGTGGGGCAGGCCTGGTGTAGGATCCAGCAGAGGTGATAGTTGTAGTTGGAGGCTCAAATCCCTAGCTTGTAGAGCATGAGCTACATGTAGATCTTCCGTGAAGTCTGATGTGAAGTGTATGAGTTTGGCTGTGCTTGCTTTAGCTATAGCCTTGGCTGTGGTTGTTGAGTTTGGCTTAGAAGTCATCATCTTATCTTACTGGTAACGTGGAGGGTGTAAAGCCAGGTGAACTAGTTTCTCCCCAGGCTAATTTTTCACCCTGCTTTTCTTTGTTACAGAGGAATGATATCGCCATGGCAATTACAAAATTTGATCAGTTTGACTTTCTCATCGATATTGTTCCAAGAGATGAACTGAAACCTCCAAAGCGTCAGGTGAGCCAGGAAGGCATTGCTGCTGCTTCTGACCAAAGAGCACCTTGCGTGCTGGTGTCAGATATGCTCCTTTTCCTCTCTCAAGTCATTTGCTGTTCCTTTTGCTTTTCTTTCTCTAGACCAGATCCATCCTTAACATCTCCCTCTGTTACTCATTTATGGATACTTTTAACTCAGTGCCTCTGAGGTGGTATTTCAGTGAAAGTAGACAAAATGAAAGTTAAAGACAAGTTACAAACAGGAAAGTGAAGCTCATTTCAAGGTATCCTAGGGAATTTCTCAGAATTCTTAATCTGGGATGGGGGAACATTCCCAGCAAGGCACAGATTTTAGATTTTCCAGATACAAAGAAACAGCTTCTCTGTGTGCCCAGTGGTATTTGAATGGACTTTGGTTTTCTCTTACTCTGGTTTGCGGTTCTGTATATAGTGCTCTGGCTATCCATTAGATCACCTGTTAGGGTTTAAAAAAATACTAGTGTCCGGGCCCCACCCCACACCAGCTGAGTCAGAATCTGACGGGGAGGCCCAGGCATCAGTGCTTTGTCGAGCTTTTCAGATGTGCCTAATGTGCACCCAAGTTTGAGAACCACCACTTAAACCGTTTTCTGAGCAGTCATGAGAAAGAATGTGAATATCTGTCTTTCCCTCTCTTCTGCCTGCCCCTCTCCAAAGGCCACACTGATTGTCTTTTCAGCACCTTGGGTGCATAAAGCTCTTAACTGCAGGTGTAATAGACCCCTTTCCTGTAGAGCTCATTGTTTGAGGCACACGGATTGCATGACTCAGTCGGTGTGGTAGAGACACTTGGGGAATAGTGGCAGGGTCTGACAGGAACAAAGCCGTGCCTTGTTCTCCTCGCTTTATTTTGTTAATAAAATTTTAAGTGTTTTGAATGAATTATTTCATAATATATTATCCTTAGAACAGAGTCATTCAGTGACAACCATTGTCCTATGCTGTCTCATACTAATAATCAGTCAGGAAGTATAGAAGTGGGCATCTTAAAGGACACGTGTAATCCTGACCCTGCCTGGGGGCCTTTGGATCAGCAAATCCTCTGTCCCCTCCTTACTAGAGCAGGTGCCTCACTGCGGCTCCGTTCTTTCTGGGCAGTCTTTGCTACTGTAAACATCCTTGACTGGAAGCTGTAAGGTGTTCAGAGGAGCTTTCAGTCGGATGTTTACAGCGGCAGGCTGCCACGGTCGTCCCCCCGCTGCGCATCGCCTTTGAGACAATTGCAGGTTTGTGCCCACAGGCTCAGTTCCTCCTCTTGGGGTGTTTCCCTCCTCTCTGAGAAGTCACTACAACAAGAACTCCGACTACTTCTCTTCCCCCAAAACAAATGCTACCATACCCCTGCTCTCCTTGTTGGAATTTGTTCCAGAAGCCCCCTTTAAAAACAAGGTGTTGAGCTCTGTGACAAAGTCAGGCCTTGTGCTAACTCCTGCTTGTTCTCTATGGGCCGTCTGCTGAACCAGCTGGCTGCAGGGAAGGGTCATGTCCTGTCCCTTCCTCAAGCCCTCAGTGCCTGACTGACTCAGGGTGTCAGACAGTTCCTTGTTCCATCCTAGCCCGGCTCACAATGCTGTGATCCATCTCCTTTTAAAGTATGTCTAGCTGAAACAGCTCCTTGCTGCCTGGATTCAGGTCTTTGTAGGTGTTCAAGCCATTGATTGGCGTCCTGTTGGGGACAGCTGCTGCCTGGCCTTTGAAAGGTTGAGATTGCTGAAAGCTGGCCTGAAATTCTAAGATAGCACTTTTAATCCTCTGTAGACTCAAAGTTTTCCCAAGCTCCAAATTGGCTGGCACCTCCTTAAGTCCTTTAAAAGCGCCTACTCTCCAAAACTCACCCTTTCTGAAGGAGGCAGCAGTTCATTTCTGGCTACTGAAGCAAATGTACTTTTTTCAGTTTGGGGCTGGCTGCACAACTCTGTAGTGATGGCCCTGGGATGCTGCTCATTCTCTGACATTTGTCAGTCACCACTTCTGAAAAGATTCCAAGCGTAAGCCCTCTGGTCAGGGAGGCCACTGCGAAAGCTGGGCAAGTGCCCCATTCTGGATTGATCCAGTCATTCAGAGATTGTCCTAGCTCAGGGGGTGATTTCCCACTGCTGGGGAGAGAAACTAGCCAGAAATACTGAATTGTAGATCTAAGGTCCTTGACTTCTCAAGAAATGCTTGGAAATTTCTCTTGTTCTTTGGGGAAGCCAGTAAAGGCTATTTAGAAGCAGAGAAGAGTTGAGGCTGACTTCTACTCCACTAAAGCTATGAGTTGAAAGTTCCTGCCCATTGAAATGTCATTTTCTCTTCACCCATTTCTTTAAACCAAGCATAATCATTCCCTTGCTAGCTTGCCCTCCATTGGCCGGATGAGTCTTCATAATGCAGAAGAACCTTAGATGTGCCTCCTTCCATTCCAGTGATTCGAGAACAATCTCGCCTGGTCCTCACAACACAAACCTAGGCACCTCTACTTAGTACTCTCAGAGTGACCTAGACACTGCCTAGTTCATAAACAACTTAAGGGGGAGTGATGGGCAGTTTAGGAGAAGCTTTTTACCTGCTGTCACAGTTTTTGGCAAGGAGTATTTTGGCTTTTGAAAGGGATGCTTAAAGGGTTTGCTTTTTGTCTGGCAAAAAGACTATATTCACTTGTAGACCAGTTGCAGTCAGAGATAACTGGAGACAGAACAATCACAGGTCAGGGCTGGGAGGCACCAGTTTCTCCCTCCTCCCTGACTTCCTTCAAGTTGGTTGTGGCGGTGGGGGGTGGGGGGTTCTTGGTTCTCTACACCCTCTCATTACCCAAGAGCTTTTGTAAGTTAGGTCTAGACTACAGTGATGGATGTTTTTTTTTTTTATAAAATGAGAAGGGCATTCTCAGTGGAAAATAAATACGTTGAACCTATTTCAAGAGCTTTGAAAAGAGCTGTTGGCCTTTATTTCTTGGTTAAGGGAGGGTTATCTGTATTTATCCCTGCCACAGCCAAGAGCTAATTGACAGGCTGGCCTTTATTTATAATGGTGAAAAGTTGAGTTGAAATGGAGATGATGATGATATCACAGTTACATTGTTCTGGAAACTGAGACCTCAATGAAAATGGGACCTCCTTTTTCTTCTGCCTCAGCATGGTTATGGTCAGGGTTCAGATTGTTTGGGTCTAAAGCACAGACTGCATTAACCTAGAAAATTCATTCTTGTTTGAGAACTAGCTTAGAAATCCAGAATGTTAAAAGTGTCTGCTGAGGCTGGGTGGGTGGCCGTTAGGGAATCTTGTCATGCCAAGACCCCAGTTCCTCAAAGCCTGGATGTCAACAGTACTAGTATCCTGGGCCCCCAGTCACCAGGCAAGCCCTGTTCTGTAGGGGACATGAGCTCCCCACACCATGACCACAAAATCCTAGAGGTAACAAAAGAGAGTGTAGCTACTCTTTTCTGTTGGTAATAGCTGTTGGGTTCAAGAGACTGTCATACACCAACCTAAGCGAAAAAGCACTTTCCCGGGTGCCTGGCTGGCTCAGTCAATAAAGCATGTGACTCTTGATATTGGGGTCGTGAGTTTAAGCCCTATTCTGGGTATAGAGCTTAAAAAAAAAAAAAAAAAAAAAAAAAAAAAAAAAGCACTTTCCTACCTGCAGCTGTCTGCCTGGCTCTATAAATCCATCCATCATTCAGCAACCTCTTACTAAGTACCTACAAGGGAATGAATGGCTGGAACAGTGGAGAGCAAGAGTTAAGCCCTCATAGGGCTTCCACTCAAGCAGGGAGGGCACTTGACAAGCAAGCAAAACAAAGTGTAGTGAGGAAAGGACTGCACAACATAGATTGGGGCACCTAACATAGTGAGGGTATGGGGTCAATACTGGCTGTGTCATTGTCATTTTGGGGAACTTTGAGGCAGCCCACAGTGCCTCTGTACCTTGAAGAAGTGCCTTTTCCTCTCTTCTTGAGCCTGGCATACTTAGCCCAGAACAAGGAATTGGGTAAATGAAGCAAATTTTCTGCTCAGTCAACCCAAGTGGTCGTATGTTTCTGTTGTTTTTGTTGTCCCAGGCAGGGGCACCGTGTGTCGCAGGGCCCTCCGGAGCAGACGCCGATCTCTGTGTCAGTGGTCAGGGGCCGGTCAACCCCGGACCCTCAGGCTCTAACCATGTCGTAGTGTGTGTAAACATCCTACACTCTCAGCTGTGAGCTCAAGGTGGCTGGGAGAGGGTTGTTTACTCCTTCTGCCATGGAAAACGTCAGCTGAAGAAGGAACAGTCTCTTCATCCCGCAGATTGGACAGAATGCGACCTCCCTAGTCAGCCAAGGCCGCCCCCCAGCGGAGAGCTGTCCCTCAGGCCCCCTGGGTTGCGCTTCCGTGGCTAAGTACAACCAGAACCAGACCTGACGCTGGACAGATGTGCCTTCAGTGACCACGGAGCTCTTGATGTGCTGTGAAAAGCTAGGCGCTTACCTACCAGTGCTCTCAATCCTGACACTCAATTCTGAAGTTCCAGCCCAGGGAAAGCCCTGTTTCCCTTTTCCCTGCTCTGTCCCTCCAGAGCTGGCAGGAACCAAATAAGGAGAGTGCTGCCTACTGGGGAGATTGGGGGCTGGCCTGAGATGAGAGCCTGATGTTTGGGTAGCATCTTCCCAGTGCTTGCAATTAGCACCGTTTGCAGATCACAGGCCTTGACGGCGTTTACTGACAGGCACTGCTGGTGCGTGGTTTTTAGTTACGGTAATTATTTGCCCATTTGCAACTCATCACGCAATGGGTGATTACTCTGTACTTCAGAAAATTGGCTGTATGTTTTGTGAAGCCTATGGAATCTGTTATTTTTAGTTTGATTTAGCACAACTGGTCTCTTCGAATTCCACTTTCCCTTGGCTTCAAATGTGGAGAGCTCAGCATTCAGCAGGCAACTGCACAGAGTCCGTTTGGGGGAAGAATGGAAATTCACTGTGGCGGCTGCTGAGTCAGTTCTTTTCCTCTTACCTGCTGCTCCTTCTACCCCACAGGAGGAGGTGCGCCAGTCCGTGACTCCCGCCGAGCCCGTCCAGTACTACTTCACACTGGCTCAGCAGCCCGCTGCCGTGCAAGTCCAGGGGCAGCAGCAGGGCCAGCAGACCACCAGCTCCACGACCACCATCCAGCCTGGGCAGATCATCATCGCGCAGCCTCAGCAGGGCCAGGTCTGTGAGCTGCAGAGGGTGCCCACTGGCAACATGGCACCGCTTAGGTTGGGGAGAGCACGGCCGGGGCAGAGGAGCAGGCCGGTCGTTTTACGACACCAAGTTTGAAGTCTAGAAACTTGGGCTTCTCCCCAGATTCAGCCACCAAAGTGACATGTCACCCTGACCTCTCTGGGTCCTGGTTTCCTCACGGGTCACATGAGGAGATGCAGTGAGAAGATGCTCTCCAGGATCCCTATGAGCTAAAACATTTTGGAAGGAAAAAAGTCTATATCATGCCCCCATGAAGAGTAGTAACATCCCCATGGGAGGTATTACAAGTGGACCCCATGCCTGTGTCTACACCGGAACTAGGATTTGTTGTACCTCTAAGGAAGAGATAGGCATCATTTCCAGTTTGCATACTTCCCCTCCTCTTCTCCCTGTCATTTCTCCGTCACACCATAGTTGTGTCAAGTGATCTTTTTACAGTAGCAACCAGAATATTCCCTCCCCCCAGTGGATTGTTGTGAAAGCAGTAACATCCATGCTTGTTGGGGATCGCGGGAGGCTGTGAAGAACTCTGTTCTCTGAGCTCTGACTCCAGATTCCCCGACAAGCATTAATTTATTCACCAAAGATTGAGTCCTATCCTATGTGCCTGGAATATAAGCATGAGTAAAACAGTCCCTATTTTTAAGAATTTTCACGATCGGAGTGCCTGGGTGGCTCAGTTGGTTAAGCGTCCTGACTGTTGATTTCAGCTCAGGTCATGATCTCTCACAGTTAGTGGGATCGAACCCCACACCGGCCTCTGTGCTGACAGTGTGGAGCCTGCTTGGAATTCTCTCTCTCCTCCTCTTTCTCTGCCCCTCCCCTGCTCATGCGCTCACTCCCGCTGGTGCTGTCTGTCTGTCTGTCTCTCTCTCAATAAATAAATAAGTAAATAAACATTAAAAAAAAAAAAAAGAATTTCCACAAACTAGTAGGGTACAATTACATAAAGGTCATACCACCACCACCTGAGAAGTGTAGAAATATTCTTAGGGCTGTGTAAAGGGTGTTAAGGGATCACATCAAAAGGGATACCTAACAAAAATGTGAGAGGTGGTAGAAGTGGATGTCAGAGAAGGTTCCCGAAAGGGAATAATCCAACTTTTAGAGGGAGAACAGTGGCAATGAATCAGATAAAGGGGGCAAGGAGGGCTTTCCCAGTAGCACAGCACGAGCAAAGGCTTGGAGGTGGGAACCCGCACCGGGAGTGGCGGGAGGGTGCAGTCCGCATGGGGATATCTAGGCAAGTCTGAAAATAGAGGCAGAGGACACATGCTAGATAGTCTTGTGTATGCCGATAAGGATCTGGGTTTGCCTAGAAGGAAAAAACGATGACGGAGGTAGATTTAACTATTAATTATGATTTTAGGATTTATTCCCTGCTCCCTTTTTTATCCGTAAAACAAGTTTTAGGGTGCTCGCTCTTTGCCAGACACTGTGCCAGGCAGGAGGGGTTCAAAGATGATCACAGCCTAGTCCCTGCTTCAGGGCATTCACTGTACCATGATGCCTAAGGGATCTTCTTTGGCCAAGGCTTGTGCCTCTGCAGTGGTGAGAGCTTTATCCCTCCACAGAGCAAACTTTGAGGGAGTCTATGAAGCGCTGGCTCTCATCGACTCAACATCTAAGAAGCTCGTGGTTGTTGTGTCCTGACAGCAGGGCACACGCCATACGTGATTTGACAGCTGCCAACTAGCACAAGCCTTCATTTTCCTGAAATGACTCAGAAATACCATGGAAATCCTCTTGGGGAAATTGAGTTGGTAAAGTACAGTGATGAGTTGGCAGTATACATTTTTTTTAGTCAGCAAGAATTTCATCTGTTCTCTTTGCCACCCCAGACTTCTCAGCTTGGAGCTGGTGAGGCTTGTGGGGATGGGGAAGTTGGCCTCTCTCTGTGTCTTCTAGCTGTGGTTCTCTGTCCTGCTGGTTCAGGGTGGCCTTGTGCTGTATCACCCCTGCTTAGGCCTGTAGTAATGATTATTTCAGGTTGAGTTCAGATAACCTTTGCAGGACAGAACACATATTAAAGTTGGAAGGAAAGCATATTTTGGTAAAGTGAATCCTGTGCGTTCTGTCATAAAATTGGAAACTTCTATTCCTGGAGGTTGGAATAGAATAGGCTGAGTTGAAAATCGTGGTGTGAGAGAACAGGAGGTGTTTCCTGTTGTCCTGGCCTACCGCATGTATTTTTACAGAGATCCCTCTGTCCTCTTTACCCGCTGTGTCCAGTTCATAGTAATTTCTCCTTCCTTAGTAATCCCCTGCATCTCCTCTATAGTTCCTGGGACCCATCCCCTTCTCCTGTAACTAGATGCATAGTATACGTATGCAGGCAAAGTCTGAGAGCATCAGAATAACAACATCAGTAGAAGCCCAGATTCACTGAGATTCCCAGAGTCGTCTTACTGAGGTAATTCTTAATTCAGAGTGGGACGGGACCATACCCAAATTGGGGCATTGGGGGTGTGAGTGTAGTTTAAAAGATTCCACCCTCCTGCCACTCCCATGACCGCCACCCCCTGACCCCTCCATTGCCATGTGCCACTACCACCCCACCCCCACCACATGAACCGTGTGCTGGGCCCACTGCTCTAGGTAATCTGCAAAGGTCACATCTGGGGCTAAAGTTTTAAAATTTTGAACAAGTGACCGACCAACCCTTTTGACAGTTCACGTCTACCGTCTCTCAAAGGAGTAAGTTTCATAGGACTGCAACCCACTAAGTTTGTGTGAGAGACACGGAACCTGCCAGGTCGTGTGTGGTAGACAGAATTTTCTTACATCTGAGATTCTTGTTTCTGGAAAGATAAAATCCTTGCTTTATTAAATTCTGTTACTTAGGGGTGGCCTCAGTTAACATCCACATCTTAGTGGCGTTTGCCTCTCCCGTGGGAAGCCGTGCTGGATCCAGAGCAGCCAGCTGGCCGGTGTGGGCTGGCGCTGCTCTGCTGCTTGAGTGCAGCCAGCGTGCGCCTTAGTTTCCTCCCAGTGTCTTGCATGCCTGGAATGGAGTCCAGGATCCTGAACCTAGTAAATTCGTACTGACCCCGCTTTCCATTCAGTTTGCTCTCCAAATTCACCTGCTCCAGACCTGACTTTGGCCATTTCTCAAATGAACTGTCACGGTTGCTTTTGATTCTTTTGTATTGGATGTGCCTTTCTTTCGTTGCAAGAGCTCTGAAAGATTGCAGTATTTGAAGCATAGAGGTGTTTGGGGCTTGGGCAAATATTCTGTACCATGAGCCTAAACATCTGCGTGGCTTTCTCCCATCTTTTGTCTTGGAGAGTAACTTTAGCAGTGCCCTGTACGCTGAGTATTGCTAAATAGTGTTAAGGTGAGTTTGGGTGTCCATGGAGGGGGTTTGCTCCCAGTTAATTGGTCGTTATTAACCCCTTGGTAAGCGCAATGGCTCTAATCTCGAGCTGAATCCTCTTTTCTCATAACTCCTCTCTAGACCACACCTGTGACCATGCAGGTTGGAGAAGGTCAGCAGGTGCAGATTGTCCAGGCTCAGCCACAGGGTCAAGCCCAGCAGGCCCAGAGCAGCACCGGACAGACCATGCAGGTGATGCAGCAGATCATCACAAACACAGGAGAGATCCAGCAGATCCCGGTAAGGCCCGTTCTGCCTTGCAGCCGCAAGGCGCTGTGCTCGTGTGGGGGCGGGAGTGCTTCCATATTTTACACACAGAGGATCTCGTATACCCATATGTGTAGATGTACACGTGTTTTTTTAAACCTATGTCCCTGTTCACCCAGACCACAACTTGCTTCCCTGTATACTGCCTGCTTTCCTCTAATCCACTTCAGGTTTGCCACCGTGGGGCAGCGCCTCTCCACGTCCCCGCACTCCACCTACGCAGAGGATGCTGGTAACCACTGTTCCATGCCAGGACCTGACGGCCCTGGGAGGCAGTCCTGTCTTTTGATTAGCAGAGAATAAGAGGGAGGTGTACGGGGAAGGCCATAAATAACACTTGTTGCATATTCATGAGTCAGTTCCCAGTGGATCCTGCAGCAAAGTGTATTTTTGGCTTTCATTTAACTTACCCATTCCTTCACTGTGGACTGCTGCTTCCTGTGTGCCTTGAGGGATTTCATTTCTTAGATTTGTTGGCTTTTTTACTTGTACTTGCTCTTTTGTAAGAAATGTCCTATCTTAACACTTGCCACCTATACACTGGTCATTTTGCCACCCGAAAACGTGGAAAGTGAGTGACACGGAGCAGTCCTTCTGTTTCTGCCCCTTGGTCTGCCTGTTGTAAATGACATGGAGGCAGATATAGAAAGTCATTTGGACTTGGCTAATCACTTCCTCTTTGCAGAAAGCTCTGTTTTTGTAACTGTTCTTACTAAGTTAGCAGAGAGACCAAGAGAAAGCTTAGGAAAGTGGAGTGTGTGAGTCTCTGTGCCTTTCTGTCTCCTCTCCCTCCCTCCCTTTCTTGCGCTTTTGGCGCACTCTCCCTCTGCTAGAGCTTGCTCCTTCTCCCTCCCTCCCTCCCTCTCTCCCTCCCCCTTCCCCCCCCCCCCCCCCCCCCCCCCACATACAGACCCATCAGTTTCAGGTGCCTTGCCTCATTGTGTCAGGCACTAACCAAGACCTCTCTCTTGAATGGTCCTCTGTTTTACATGTGAAGGCACCGAAACAAATTTACTTAAGCAGAGAAGGGTTCCCACTTTACAGTAACTTTAACTCAAGTCTTTTTAACTCTCTGGGGTACAGAGCTTTAGCACATATTTGTTGCAAATTCATTATTTTCAGATACCTTCTGTAGGAGTCTGCATTTCTGAACTCAAGAGTGCTCACCCCAATAGAGGGGACCTTCAGGAAGGAAACTTTGCTTCTCTTTTGAAAGCCCGAGGAGCTGGCTTATTTATCCTGTAGTTAGCGTCAAAAAGCTGCCAGGCGCCCCAGTCCTGTCCTTGTGATAGAGCCCTGAGGGCAGAGCATCATTAGACGGCTAAACCTAAGCCTAAAAGAGGAGCTTCTTGCTTCTAAGAACTGCTTGGAAACTCTCTGGCTCACAGTTTTTCAGTCACATCTGTTTCTGCAAAGAGCTCTTCCCAGCTGAGAGGTGTAAAATCTCTGTGGCTGTCAGTATACTTTCCCTGTTCTTGAGACAAGGCTTTAGTCTTTCATCCTGGTTCCTGGTCTGGAGTTCGGGGACTTCTGGGACCAGCCACCATCAGTGTCAGCAGACGAGGCTTCCCGAGCCTCCACACAGCTGCCTTCATCCCCGCAAGCAACTTAGTGTTGTTGCCTGGAAGCCACATTACGGGATTTAAGGGGGGCAGTCTGGGCCTGGCATCACAACTTCCCAGCAGCTCTTCTTGACATGTTCTCGGAAAGAAAAGACCGCAGGTCGCAATATCTTGCCCTGTCTCCTGTGAACCCGGTTCTTAACGGGTTTAGATTTTCTATCCCTCCGTTTTCCTAAGTGGACAATTCTGGAATGGTCTACCAAGAACTTCCAAAGTCTACACTGACTACCAAGTGTTAGTCTTTTCTTGGCGGGTCACATCCCCTTTGAGTCCGCAGTTGCAGAGAAGCAGTGTGACGTAACACTGCATGCACACGGGCAGTTGCATTTACCAGCACTGTCCTCATGGAGGTAAAGTTCCCTGCCAGGGAGCTGGCTCTTGAAGGCAAGGGGAGAACTCACTCCAGGACAAGGAGGCATGACTTACCTGTTCACGTCAAGAAGTTCACCCTTGCAACAAAGGCAGGCTGGGCAGCCAGGGAGGGTGGTGTCTGGGCCCCCAGATAGAGACCAGTCTGTCCTTCTGGTACCTCTTTCATCGCCCAGATCCCAAGTGTGGATGTCTGCAGTGCTCTGCTGACTCTCTTCTGCTGAGCCATGGCTCCTCTCAGCGCAACCGCCTTGGTCTCTCCGTTCCCGCTCGAGGCACAGAGACTTCCATGGTACACTGGAGCGTTAAGAGCCTGAGTTAAGGCTTTTAGCGCACAATTAAATGCAGCATGTGGTATTATTGTATTATCTGAGACTTAATCTTAAGCATGAGGGACTCTAAAGGCCTTTTTGTAGCTTTGGTTTCCCGTGATGGGGTTTTCTCTGAAAGGTTTATTGATTCAATTTCCCCTTGGGAGGAGTTTGGCTAGAAGCTAGTGCTGAACACCAAAGATCCTAAAAGTCCCACAGACCCCCATTGGTCCTGGCTCTTGGGGACAGAGATAGTGAAGCAGGCCAGCTTTTTCTTCCGAGATGTGCAGCATGGGGTTGGGCAGGACTGGGGCTAGGGCACGGAGTGACGGCCATCTGCCGTGGGCTCCGGGCAGATGCTGGAGCTCTTGTGAGTATTGGATCAGCCATCCCGGGAAATAGGGTGGCGGGGTGTGGAGGTTAGAGGGGGGAAAGGCCCACACTTTAGGGACAGAGCATTCCGATCATGTCTCACAGTCTTTGGGATAAAATCCTAAGATAAACTAAGCAAACAGCTAAGAGTCCGTGAATGTTGAGGGTGCAGCCATGCTGTTCGTCACATATGTGGCCAGATCCTCTGGGAATTTTCTCCACAGTCCATTCAGGGAACATATCCTCTGTTGTGTTTTGTGACTTGTGGGGTGGGGATGTTCTGGTTTTGCCTGTGTTGACCTCTGTTAAAGAGGAGCTTTTCAGAGTCAGCTTCTTTGGAGAGCTCGGGGAGCAGGGGACGGTCACCGCAGGGGAAACTTGCCTGGTGAGGCCACACTCAGTCCCCTGCGTCTGTCTGTCTGCCCCACCCTAGGTGCAGCTGAATGCCGGCCAGCTGCAGTACATTCGCTTAGCCCAGCCTGTATCAGGCACCCAAGTCGTGCAGGGACAGATCCAGACACTTGCCACCAGCGCTCCACAGGTATGTGCCCCAAAGGTGCAGGGCTTGGGTAGGGGACCGGCCCGAGCTGGCTTCTGGCTGGAAAGGAGGGCTCAGCAATCGCTCTCTTGCCACCTCACCCTTCAGCAAGAGACACCTCCACACCTTTCACATCTCTTCACCCCAAAGGACAGACAGGGTTTAGTGGAGGACTGGATTCAAAGCGTGTCTCTTACCATCTTGTTCTCGAGGGACAAAGAAATGCAAAGGAGGGGAAATCTCAAGGACGCTTGTGAAGAAAGCCTGATGTATGTGTGTACATGTCTGACCAGAGGAGGCACTTTGACAGACTGCCTCACCGTCAGCCTGCGTTTCCATCTTTGAACCTAAATAGCTGTTGTGTTCTGGCAGCCGCTGTGCCCTTTGGAAAGTTAGCCTGGATTTTACTTCCCCATGCACGCCCAGCCAGAGACTGTCCGCTTCGTCTCCTCTCGTGCCCTAAGAGACGGAGGACTGTGAGCCACAGGTGCTGAGGGGACAGCCTCCCTGGGCTTGAGGATTGGGGGTTGGGGAGTATGGGCATCATTTGCACTGGATGGGGGATGCTGGTCAGGGGGAGGCATTGTTAATGGATTCTTTTGCCTCAGACCCAAAAAAAGCAGCGATCGTTTAAGAGCTGGACCCGTCTGGCCCAGTTGCATTTCTGGTGATGTATCTATTGACAGTGGTGACAGAGCTGAGTTTGTAGAGCAGGTCTCCAAAGATCTCATTTGGGAAAATATAAGGAATGAGCCAAAAGCAAGGCTTCTGAGTTCCATATAGTCTCTGGGATCATTAAAGGGCCTGTTCTAAACCCATGCCTTGGCTCACATAAGGGCTTGGCCTTTTCCCTAATTCCTTTGGGGCTGACTGGCATGGAGTCACATCTCCAAACCGGTCAGGTCACACCCTTAGGTACCCCTCTTTTTAAAACACAAAAAACAAAAAGTCTTGTAAGATTTTAACCTGGGGTCCAAAAACCTTTCATGGCGAGGGGGTGGGAGGAAATGAGAAGGAAGAGGTTTTAGTTCCTCAGAGGTCAGTTTGGGGGCCAGAAACCAAAGCCAGTGAGTGGGGAGAGTCGGGTTGTCAGACAGGAGGGGGAAGAAGCAAGAAGAGGGCACCATTACAACAACTACATTACAACAGGTTGTGACTGTGACAGCCCGGCATGTAGTAGGACGTGTTTGTTGAATGACTGCTGAGTGAATAACATGTAAATGGCATTTAAAGGTAAATGAAATTTTCTCAGCTCGTGTGAAGAGCAGTCCTGCTGGCCACAGGGCACAGTTGACCTTCTCATCTATGAAGAATATTTGCCATTTGTCTCAGGGTCATTCATTTATTCTGTAGACATTTCTTGAATACTTAACTTTGCACTGGAGGCTGTAAAGATAGCCACTTAGAGACTGGTAGACTGGTGGGAGGGGAAGGACCCCCAGTAAGGGACAACAGTAGGAAACCGTCATGAAGCCCTATCACACCTGTCCCCTCCTTACTCCTGACGGCCTTACGGGTAGGCCTGACAGGGTGTTTTTGGCTGTTGTGAGGACCCTCGAGAGGATAGTCTGTACCTTGCAGGTTGGCTGTGAGGGTTCCAGGAGATGGTACACAGAGGACGTTCCTAGTCAGATGTCGCAGAGGTGCACATATGCACATAGCCTGCTTTCGTCTTCTTACCTAGTCTACCAGGCTGCGTCTGCAGCTCGCACTATGTGATGCGGTTCTGCACGTCAGCCAGCACGTTTCTTTTCAAATGTACTTAAAATCCCCACGTAAGATTGTAAGTACATGTGATACATGTTTTCCTTGCTCTACCCGCCTCCACCCTCCCCCCCGCACCCCCACCCCCTGCTTGGCCCAGACGACTTCACGTGGCCTGTCTCGGAAAAAGTACTTCATAGGTGTGCCACAAGGGCTTCCAGGGCCAAGGCCACCTCCCCGCCAGGGTGTTTCATATTCCAGGCAGATAATCTAGGCGATACGGGTTTGGTTTGGAGCCCACCTTCCAAGAATGAAACAGACCACTCACCCCTTTGCCCCACGTTTTGCAGTCTGCATTCACTGGCTAAAGGTCTCCCGGGGTTTCTGCCTAAGCCGTAAATGTTAGGCCTAGGGGCTTGCAATGAGAAGCAGGTGGGAAGCAGGTGGACATTAAGAGAGAGGGTTATGGAAGTTGTGTATGTTGCACGTTCCGGGGTCCTCTGTGGTCCCCTCTGTGGCCCTCGGCTTGGAGTAGCCATCGGTAGTTGGGATGGGGAAGGACCCTTGCTCTCCTGCTACTCATTAAGCACCTGCTCTGTGCCAGGCCTCATTCCGGGCACTTGATGTGCATTGTCTCACGCAGTCTTCACAACCCTCTCCTGGTTGTGGGCTGCCGGAGGAGTGGGCCAGACCCTGCAGCTGACCTTACTCTGCCATCTTGATTCCTGCAGATCACGCAGACAGAGGTGCAGCAAGGACAGCAGCAGTTCAGCCAGTTCACGGACGGACAGGTAGGACACCCGGCTGGGGGAGGGGCCGTGGGGGAGAGGCTGTTGAGGGGGGTAGCGGGTGTGAGATCTGTGGGTTTGGATGGTTACGGCAACTGTCCTATTTTCTGTTAATGAGTGGACAGAAATTGTTAAAGCGGGTTCACTCTTGAATTTGGAGTACAAATCCTTTAGATTTAGATTTGTGGGAGCTGAAAATAATCTCAGACATTATATAGTCCCAATCCCCATTTTACAGATGAGTCAACCGAGTCCTAGAGATGAGAAATGTCTTGTCTGTGCTCACGCAGCTCTTGATTGCAGAACCAGGACTAGAATGCGGGTCTCCTGTTTCCTTCTTTAGGACTAGTTTTTTCTAAGCTATGCCGCTTTTTAATAGCATGGGTTAGTTGAAATGCAGCGAACATGTGACTTCTCAAGCTCTCTTGGTGCCTGGAATTCAGTAATTCTGAACTCATGTGAGGAAGGAGTCACCCTTTCCCTCTGTCTTTTCCCTCACACTAACGGTCCCAGAGACCCCCGAGTACATGGTAGGATGACCATCACCCCTCCCCCCCCCACGCCTGTGTTCTCTGCTGCCCAGAAGGGAGAGGAGCCGGCATCAGGACCCACGTCTGGCCCCTGCCTGCACCACACACTAGGCTCACATGCCAGGGCTCTTGTGGCACGGGGTGGGGGGCGGGGGGGTCTTCGCCTGTGGGCTTTTTGAGGGGGAAATGCTTGAGAAGTCAACTGTCCAGTTGGCCATGTCTTTCCACAGTGGCTACCTGAGCTGCTTCTCCACGCCTCACGGGTCTTGGCTTAGTAAGCGTTTAAACCCAGGCCACCTCCTGAGCAGGGCCCATGTAGGAAACGCAGGTTCACTGTAGCCTCGGCCTGAGCCAGGTACTCGGAGGAAAGGAGGAGGAGAGGGGGTAATCCTCCTGCCCCTGCTAGTGAGGATTACCAAGAGTTGGGGAAATGCTGACTTCCAAGCTGCTGGTACAGTGGATCGAATTGCTTGTGTTTGTCACAGAGGAACAGCGTGCAGCCAGCCCGAGGCTCTGAGCTAACGGGAGAGGCAGAGCCCAGAGAAGTGAAAGCCACGGGAAATGCAACTCCCTGCACCTCTTCCCCGCCCACCACACACACCCCCTCACACCGGGCCGGAGCCTCCTGTGTCTGCTGCGCCCAGCCCCCGCAGAGCCCCACTCCTCCTCCTCCCTCCGACGCCTTACAGTGGGTGGTGGTCGAGGTGTCCGGGGCCCCCAGCCAACTTGAGGCCCATAGGGAGCTGCATGCCCCTCTCCCGGGGGTGACCTCACTCTCTCCTCTCCACCCCTCGCAGCAGCTCTACCAGATCCAGCAAGTCACCATGCCCGCCGGCCAGGACCTCGCCCAGCCCATGTTCATCCAGTCAGCCAACCAGCCCTCCGACGGGCAGGCCCCCCAGGTGACCGGCGACTGAGGGCCTGAGCTGGCAAGGCCACGGACGCCCAACACAATTTTTGCCATACAGCTCCGGGCGATGGGTACAGCCTCCCTCCCCAGAGGACCCGGCCGACCTCCGCGCCTCCTACAGGCTAGGACACTGGTGCACTGCGCCCCACGCTGGAGGCCGAGATTCTCCAACATAAAGATGCAATATTTTTTATTTCCTTTTTCTCCATTTTTTCTCCGAGGAATCAATATTTCAGTATGTTGAGCTGTGTGTCCAATGCTATGAAATGAATATTAAATAACATATTTATGGCATTTTCTTGAAGAGTGTGGTTGAAGAAATATTTCTTTTGTTTTCCTTTTTTTTTGATTCTTACCGCCACTTCTTTCCAGGAGCACATCTCCTCAGGGGGGTATGTTATCTCCTGACTCTCGGAGCAGCTGCGGCCCTAGGATTTGCCACCTTGTTCTGCCCGCAGATTGAATTAGGTGACCACGTAGCTTCTTTCTCACTAGTGGTCCTCTTCCTCGTGACCCTGTGCTCGTCCCAGAGCTCTGTGTGTTTGCACCCAGAGGCCGTGGAAACATTCCTTGCATTTAAGAGGTGAACTCATTTGCCATGGAGAGTGGATGGTTTCATTTCCAAACCCTTCTCTCCCAGGGACCCAAGGAGACTAGAACTTTGTGCATTTGCCCACCTCCACCCCCCATTTTTTATCTTTAAAATGCATTAAAAATTGTGCTAGTCTCCTTTGCTGCATGGACTTCAAACTGCATGAAATGCAATAAATCTCATTTTAGATAATTTAGAGTCTGGGTTTCTGTGTCTGGGGCATTCATGGGGCCACTTTTCTTGGGAAGGCTTGGAAATTAGGTTTGTTTGCCCTCAGGTTGCGTGTCTGTGAAGGAGCGGGACCCTTGTGAAGAGCGGGCGTCCAAAGCTAAGGGAGCTAATGCTGCATATCTGATTCAAATGGAGGTCTTCCGCTGATTTTGCAAATGAACTAGATCAGAATCTGTTTGCTGCTTGGAGACGCCCGCCTGCCTTCCCTCCTAGACTACCACATGTGGGCCAGATGCAGCGGTGTCCTGCTGGTTGAGCGTCAAGAGAGCATCTCTCGTGGAAGAAACTGTCTCTGTCCTTCAAACAAGGACCCGGATCAGTCCCTCCACTTCTGCCTTGGCACAGGCTGCCATTCTGAGCTGCCGGCTACAGCCGTGCCCATTACCAGAGGCATGGCATCTGCCACGGAGAGCAGCCCAAGCCTCTTGTTAGCCAGCAGATCAGAGGGTTCTACAGCCAGGGTGTGCTTCCTGATAATCGAAGCAGGAAGAATAGAGCATTCCACTTCTTCACTGGCTTTTGTTGGCCACAGAGGCCAGCGGCGAGCCTCTTTTCCTAACCCTCACCGTACCATCCTTACAACCTGAGTGAGGCCTGCTGTTGTGGGGAGAGCAGGGAATGGAGTACGAGGAGGAAGGAGGTATTAATTTCTTCTCTGATGGTAATATGCCATAAAACCGTGGGCAACTCCCTTCTCTTTGGACTGTCCTAAGGGGTGAAATGGGGACAGGGAAGGGGCTTTGATATGCGGTGATGGCAAGTCTGACCCTGATACCCTGGTAACTCTCACACCAAATGTCCCCCGCTGTTAACCATGGTAAGTACTTGGGCATCTAGCATCGATTTCATTTTCGATCATTTACCTAAGTGTACCTTACGGTATTCCACAAGAAAAATTAAGATGGCTTGTGTAGAAAACATACACGAAGACATAATAAAATATGACAAATTAGGATTAAGAAGAATATCATTGAGTGGGAAATCCAGATTGTAAACGTGAACACAAACATTCTGGCCATAAAGACCTACGTAGCTGTTTGAATTCAATTTCACATTTGGCCCTGGGCTCCCTGGCCACCGAGGCAAAAAGATGAGACCAGGTAACAGATTCATACTATAAAGGGAAGAAGAGTAACATTGTCTTTCAAAAGCAAAGGTTTTCTCAGTTGTAAGGTTTTGGATACATGGTTCCCCTCCGGTGACCTCTTGGTCGGTGAAGCAGGTGATAACTATCACAAGGAAGTCAGTAGGTCCGCCCCTATGAGTCAGGGGCAGGCCCCCAGGCTTCTTCCTGACTCCCAAGTTTAGCGCCCCCCCCCCCCCCCCCCCGTCTCCGGTTATCTTCGTTCTAGTTCTGGACTTTTCTCTGAAGGGGATCATCTGGCTTTTCCCACTGCCCTGTACCCAGTCTCACCCAGCCCTACGCGGAGAAATGCAGGCTCAAGGAACGCCAGCCTCAGAGGAACAGCAGCAGCCCAGCGATTTCGTTTCCTCACCAACCTCCCATGTTGAGGCCACAGCGCTGCCCCACCTTGCTGCTCTTCAACTCATTCTCGAAAACCCAAGTAGTTGGATTTTCACACCAGCCGGAGGGTCCCCGTTTCCCATGGACTTCCATTCTTATTTTGGAGATGTTTGGATCAGTTGTGATTGGCAAGCAGCTTCCTTACTGAGCACGTTCCCTTTAAATTTCCCCGCCAGCAGGGCCCATCTGGGTGTAAACAAACACTTTAGTGCAGCCCAAGAGAGCCCCTGTCTAATCCCCAGCACGATCCCCTTACATCCGGAGCACGCTTTCAACATTTTTCCTAGCACTTGCAGCATCCGATGATCTTCACGGTGACCCTGCAGAGGAGACAGGAAGAGGGATCATGATGCCTGTGTTACAGATGGAGACATGGGAGGCCTAGCAAGGTGCAGTGACTTGCCCAAGGTCACTCCGTGAATAGGGGTGGAGCTGAAGCCAAAACGGTGGTATCCTAACCCCGTGTGTATGCATAGTGGCTTTGCGGCCAAAGGTGGTGGGGTGCACGTAAGAACAAGACTTTACCAAATGTGAACAGTCTCCTTTTGTTCTGCCTCCCCAAGCCATTGGTCCAGTCTTGGGTATATGCGGAGTAAATAAAGCAATCGGATCTGGTGTGTGGACAGCTGGTGGTTGGGATGGCTGTCTCAGACTGGTGCTGGAGACTGGAGGCCCCTGGGGTTTTGAAGACCACCTGGCCAGCCTCCTTGCTGTTCAGTTCTGCTGAGGCCACAAGGGGGCAGCAGGCAGCACTTCCCCAAGCCTCAGGACGGTGCCCTGTCTCACCCACCCTTATCCCGACTTGAGGCTGTTCTAGGAACTACAAGGGGATAGGACTGTCCCCTTTTTCAGTGGGTCCTAAGTTCTTAACCCCATCCCTGGTAAGACCCTTAACTTTTGAAGGCAGGGGCATCTCTAGGGCAACTGAGGGCTGCAAACACTGTCCCAAGCATTACATCAGGGTAGGTTCTCAGGTTTTATTTATTTTTTAAAGTAATCTTTATACCCAGCCTGGGGCTCGAACTCATGACCCCAAGATGAAGCGTCACATGCTCTACTGACCGAGCCAGCCAGTTACCGCAGTTCTCAGATTTTAATAAGACTCTCTGGCAATCCAAGTTCATTCGAGGCCCTTCTTATCTCCCTAGTTTTGTGTCTTTCCACTCTCCTCTCTCCACTCTATGCACTCGGTTACCCACTGGTCCCTGACCTCACCTCCATGTTTTCAGAATGTACTGGCCCCAATGCCTGGAATGTTTTTTTTATTTCCTCTTCCACTTACTGGTCTCCTAGACATCCATCAAGGCCCAATTTAAATGGCCCTTGCTGAGAAACTTCTAATTCCTGGGGCAGAGTCTGCAAAGACCTCTTCCATGCTCCCGCGGCAGCGTCTACAGCCTCTCCTGTTTGCGCTCGTATTCACAGTCATTCAGCGAATATTTCCTTGGCACTTTCTGTGTGTCCGAAATTGTTTTGGACATTGTAAAAACAGCTGAAAATTAGCCAGATGAGATTGTGTTATCGTGGAGCTTATATTGGGTTAGGGGAAAGGGGAGAGAGTGGATGGGAATGAGAGAGAGAGAGAGAGAGAGAGAGAGAGAGAGAGAGAGAGAGAGAGAGACAGTAGCAGAAATCCCCTATCACTCTTAGAATTTTCTGGATTTGGCTGTCTTCCTTACAGATGGTCCTCCTCCAGTTCAGAGTCCTCTCTGCACCTCCAGAGCCCAGCACAGGGCCTGGGACCAAGAGGATACGAGTGACTGATGAGGAGTGAATGAACATAAACCCTTCCCTGAAAACAGGGCCTCCACACCCGCACTCATTCCCACCTCCGCTCGTCTCTTGCTATTGCTTTTCCCTTGTTAACAATTTTTGTTTGTTTTATTGAGCTCTGATAATGTGCGAGGCAGGGATAGTAGATAGAAATTATTCTTTAGAGAAATTTCTGTGTAGGAAAATATATTTAAGCTTGATGCCTAATAGATGATCTCATTTCATCTTTACATCCTCATAAGGTAGGTATTCTCGTTTTATAAGTGAGAAGTGGGGGTTCAAAGAGGTTGAGAAATTACCTGAGGTCACCAGCTGGTCAAGTGGAGCCAGATGCTTCAAGAAGCCTCCTGTCCCAGCCGGGCTCAGCCCCATTGGTCTCCTCCCCTCTGTTCAGGATTCTTCTCCGCTAGAGAATGAGAGCTCCCGCACTCCCCTCCCCTGGTAGGGACCTAGCTTTTGTCCCATGACTCCAGCGTCTGTAAGGCCTCTGTAAGGGGGCATCTCACCTCCCAGGAGGAGAGGACCCTAGAGGGGAGGTCAAGTGCCTGGTCACAGGAGCAACTTGGATGTGGCCTCCCCAAGCTCCCTGAGCTGGGCCGGTGGTGTTACTCCCTAGCTTGGGTTTGGAAGAGGGGATGGGAGAAGCAGCAAGGCTGGTGCCCGGGAGGGGAGAACATAAGATGGGTCCCAGTTGAGAACAGGGTGGGCTGGGTTCCTCTGGCTGGTGCTGAGGAGCAGTCCAAAGTAGCCAGCCCCCCTCGGCAGCCTGGAGCCCCCTCACCTCTCCAGCTCCCAAACTCTCCCCCAAGCCCCTGTGCCTCTCTCTTTCAAGCGAAATTCTGAGACAGAAGCTTTCTAAGATCTTGCATGTGTCAAATGTCTTTATTTTGCCCTTTGTTCGGCGACGGATGGCATTCTAACTTCACAATTATTTGCGCTCAGCACTCTGAAGATACTACTCCATTGTCTTTTGGCATCTGTTGTTGCTGATGAGACGCTTACTGTCAGTTCAATTATTGGACCTTTGTAGATAAGCTATCTTTTCTCTCTGGTGGCTTTTAGAATTTCCTTTTTATTCTTGATATTCTACACTTTAGCTAAAAGGTGTCTAGATGTAGTTTTGTTTTGTTTTTAAAGATATCTTACTAGGCAGTCTGAGTCTTTTCGATCTAGAAATTCATGTCTTATTTCTGGAAAGATCTTAGTCACTCTTTCCAGTATCTTTTTCTGGAGATAAAACATGCTGGGGTTTCTTCTTCAATCTTCAATGCCTCTTTCATGTTTTTAATCTCCTTATCGTACTGTGCTTTGTTCTGGAGGATTTCCTTGGTTCTAGTTTCTAATTCACTAATTCTCTCTTCAGCTGCATTTACTCTACTAACCCACGTATTGGCTTTTTTTTTTTTTTTTTAATGTCCGTGACTTTAGTTTTCATTTCTAAAATTTCTAGATAGTTCTGTTCATATCTGCTACATGGTTTGACATCTTTCTGTTCTTGTTTTATAGATGCTATTCCTTCTTTTATCTTCTTGAGGATTTTAACTATATTACACTTCCTTTCAGATTGCTCCGTTATCTCTAGATCTTTAAGTCTGAAGTCTCCCATGAGAGAGATGTCTCTCGAGATACTGTACTTTTTCTTACATGTTGTGAAGTTTATCCTTGAGATAGTTCTTTTCAGCACATTTTCCTGACCATACCTGGAGATGTAGAAGCCACCCAAAGAGCTGATTTCTCAGCTGTATTTGCCCAAACCATGTGGATGTGCACAGCCCCAGACTAGTTCTTATATTAGTGTCTTGGCTTGGGACTTTTCTGCCCAGAGCCAAGACCAGGAGGCTAGCAGGCAGAGATCTATTAGTCCTGTTTATGGCAGGCAGCACTTGCCCAGACCCAGCATCAGGCAGGGAGCCTACGGCAGCCCCTGCCACTTGTGGGGTTTGCAACTATACCTTCTGTCCTGCTGAATGCCTCCTCAGAGGTATAGCCTCTACTGTTCACCAGAATGCCTTCTCACTTCTGGCCCTTAGAGACTTCTCATTCTTGCTTTTGAGTTTGGATATATTTTTATAAGTCGCCCAGAATTTATCTTGTATATATCTTTTAAGGAAGAGGGACTTTAATACATGTTCAATCAAGTTCGACCTGGAAGTCCCACTCTCTGGGCCTCGACCCCTGTCATTGAGCCCCCAGCCTCCCTTCTGAGCCCCCATTATCCTCCTTGGACCCCTATCTCCTTTACCAAGTCTTATCCCTTTTCTGGACCCCCTTCTCTGCTACTCAGTCTGCAGTCCCTTCTGCTAACATCATCTCCTTCCCCGAGCCTGCATCGAAGCTTCTCCCACCAGGGGAGCAGGGAAGCTTTCTTCCAATGCACCCTCAGCAACTCAAAAACGTCCTTCCTCTTCGTTTTGCAACCGAGTCCACAAGTCCCAGCGGATCTCACTGAGAACACGGAGCCTACCAGCACACCTGCAGTAGTAGTGGAGCCTTCTGCATGGTCTTCCAGGAGCTGGGGGTCAAGGAGGAAGAATCTCGAAGCCAGAGGAGGAGCCACAAAAGAAGGGACGGTTTTGACTTTCAACTCCACACCCCCTCTCCTTCAGTGTCTCCTCTTTGTGGGCCCCCCTCCAGCCCTGAGGATCAATGGGGGTTCACTTTCGCTGAGCTCAGCAACACCGTTCCCTCCCTACTTCCTGTGTCTCTGAACTGACTGGCCCTGAAGGCCTGTGTGGGCTGGGCTGGGGAAAGCTCAGGGGCACACGGAGATCTGGGGGGATAGAAACTCCTCTGTTCCCTCCGGTACCTCCCACCTGCCAAGGGGCCTAAGTCTCTTGTTCTCTCTGGCCTCACTCCGAAACAGAAGCAGGCCTGATCTTTATACTTCTTCCTCCTGCTCACAGTGGAGTGGAGCCCTGGGAGTGAATGCTGCAAGTGATGCCATTACCCCGTGTGCACCCCACCCTGCACGCCAAGCCCCTGCTCCTAGGAAGCCTTCCCAGATTGAGAAGAGCTGCTAAGACTAGGAGCTTCTCACAGCATGTCCCCTCTCCCATGCATTCAGTCTTCCTGATAGCTGGGCAAGGTGGGGTGGAGGTGGAGTGGCTTGCCCAAGGTTACCAGCTAGTCCAGAGGTAGAGGCAGGAAGCCCAGCCATGACCTGTAGTTCAGTGCTCTTTCTGCCCCTGGCACTGCCGGCCTCCTTGGGTGCCGATCCCTCCAACTCCACCCCTCCTGAGCCCTCTCCTATGGAGCCCCAGCCTCTGCAGCATGGCCAGGCTAAGGCTGTGGCCAGACTCTTTCCTATCAGGCCAAACTGGACCCTCCAGCTTAGCATTCAAGGCCCCTGGTGTCCCCCTTGCCAAGCTTGCCCTTCCTCCCCTCTGTTCTATAACTTCTCCATCCCTACCCCCCACCTACACATACACACACACCCTACAACACAGGGGTAGAGAGCAAGATTAGGTGAGTCTCTTCACTGACCCTCGGTCTTCTTGTCTGTAAAATGGGGGTGTAAGCAGCATTGCATCACAGGGTTTTGGGTTGGGGTGCCGAAAGAAGACAATGCAGGCGGATCACCCTGGATAAGGCCTAGCATTTAGCCCGGACCTCATTAACGGGGTCTGCAGGGGTCATTGGCTGCACTTGTCCGCACCTCTCCGAGTCCCCCAAGCCCCTGTCCCCTTGTGGAGACATTGCCAGTGGAGACTTTTCCCTTGTCTGACCTCTAGCAGCCCTAAGAGCTGTAAGAAAACCCGGGGGGAGAGGGAAGAGGCGGAAGTCAGGTGGGTGGAACCTCGACCCCCCCCTCACCCCAACCCAAGCGGAACACCTGCTTGAATGCTTCTTACATGTTGGGGTGCTACTTTACGATTCTGTCTATAAGGAGGATTCCACTGTTAGTAAAAATCTGAAAACCACAGACTTAAAACCCCGCTTCCCACTCCAAGAAAAGAATCTGCACCTTTGGTTGACCTGAGATCACACCGGTGGGCTGGTATAGTCAATGACAGGCTGGAGCCTGGCCCTGGGACAGAGGTCCCAGACACTTTTAGACCCGAACCCTCACAGACCCGGGAGCCTCCACCCCTGGCAGGGATGAGCCACGGAAAACAAGGATCAGGCCATCTACAGTTCCCCTCAGCCTACAGCACTGGTCCCAGGATCCCAGTGCACAGTAGGCAGGTGCCAGCCAGCAGGGAGGACAGGTCACAGGCAGTTCTGGGGTCCCCCACGGGCTGTGTATCCTTCAGTGCGTTCCTGTATCTCTCTGAGCCTCAGCTTCCACACATGCAAATGGCTGCTCTCTGTCTCAGATGGGGCAGGACCTGGCACACAGCTGGTGCCCTGCAAATGGGAGCTCTCCCTCCCCACCCTTCCTCTCAATCAATACTTGCTCCATTGATGGATGATGGTGACAGTGATGAACGACAGGAGATCCTGGAGTCCTGCCCCCTTCTTCTGGTACAGATGGAAAAACTGAGGCCCATAGTGGGGAAGGGACCCGCCCAGGTGGGTCTGGGCAGAGTGGAGACATTCCGGTAGTGTTAGGCAGTGTTACCAGGGAGAGGTGCAGGGGCTGGGGGGTGGGAAAGAAGCTGCTGAGGGTGGGGTGCAGGGAACAGGTGGGAGAGAGGAAGAGAAGGAGGAGGGTGGGAAGCCACAGCGCCCCCCCCCCACCCCCACCCCTGCAGCAGGGAGGCGGACTGAGAGAGCTTGAGACAGCTGTTTGCTCAGAAAAGTGTCTTAGTCACTAAAGGCTGTGGTGAGGAAAGTCCATCCTCCCAGTCATGTCCTGGGAATCCGGATGGGGGCAGGAAGGCCACCAGGTGACCCTCAAAGTGGCCACCTGTCCTCTCGGAACCGGACTTTCTCCTCTGCCTCTTCCAGTCCTTATGCGTACGCACATGCGAGCGCGCGCGCGCGCACACACACACACACACACACACACACACCAAATAAACTGCTTATGGCCTCCTAGGACCATCTTCTCCATTCCCCTCACCCCTTAAGAAGAGTCCACGTCTTTCCACTTTAAAAAGGAGTGGGCCTGTCCCTCTGTTTGTTACACACACCCCTGCAGGAGAAACAAGCAAAGTCTGTGTCCTATGAAAGTCCTTCCTGAGATCTAACATCCATCCCTCTGGCAGCCATGGTCTCTTTCCTTTTCCTGCTGCCAGTGAGGAGGTTGTCTGGAGCTGGAGTTGGCAAAGGTGATGAGGGGCCCTCTCCTGGCAGTGAGGGCTCCTCACAAAGAGAGGAAGCGACTTGTTCAGCATCTCAGATGGGAAGAGAACCGTGGGGTCCAGAGGTGACGCTAAGCTTAAAGATCAGATTTCCAAGAACAGACCCAGGTTCAGATATTCTGGGTATTGGTAAGGGCAACCTGGGTTCAAGTGGCGTTTCTGCCACAGAACGGCCTCTAAAAGATCTCCAGAACAACCCAGATCCTTTAACAACTGCTTTTCTTTCCACCTACCATTCAAGTCCTCAGATCTTCTTAGTCCTACCCTACAGGACCCCTCCCTGATTGTGGAAGCCCAGACAGTCCCATAGAGTACCAGAGAGCGGTGCCGCATCTCTAGGGGGTGCTAGCTTCATCCCACAGGGAGACAGGAAGGATGCGGTGCATCTGTAGCTGGGCCCTGGGGTCCAGAAACCTTCACCAGCTACCAGCGAGGTCGGGGCATAACCCGCCCAGAGGCACCAGGCTCTGGCCCTGGGCACACCTGCAGCTTCAAGGAGCAGCAGGAAAGATTCAGGTCAGACCCCAGAAGGCATCCCGTGTTATGCAGAGGGAAAAGGGTCACTAGCCGGGCACGGGTGTGGGCCAGCTGCCAAGCTGGGCTCGGGGACCCCCCAGGTCCTGGCAGCCCCCTCCCCGCCGCTTGCAGATCTGCCTCTCTCCCTCCCCCACAGGCGCTCAGCAGATCAATGCTGCCTTTGCTGACAGCTGAGAATCGAGCTCGCCTTCCCGCCCCCTGCCCCGCCCCTCCCGCTCCGCTCGGTCCCCCGAGATCCTCCCGGAGGAACGAGAAGAGTTTGCTGCGGAAGCCTTCACCCTGGGGCAGGGCCGGAGGAGGGAGCGGCTGGTGGGGCCCAGGCTTCCGTCAGGGGAAGAGGGAAGGAGGATCGGGAAACCCAAATTACCACTCCGCGCAGGGCCCAGAGGGCTAAAGGGAACGAAAGGGCTGCCCCCTACTGCTAGAGGAGGTCAGGCACCAAGAACTTTCCAGCTGGAGAGGGAGTTCGTGGGAAAAGAGTCTCCCGTTTGGGGGTGGGATTCTGTGGGCCTCTGGGGAGAAAGTTGTCCGGCCCGCAGCGCTAGTTCAGAGCTCACCTCCCATCACCCACGTGCCTTGACCTGGGAGGGAGGCCAGGTAGCGGTTCAGGCTGGGTTGGCTGGGAGCAGGCCCCTCCATCAGAGGAGACTCTTCGTAGGGCAGGGTGGCCAGCCAGGAGGCTCTTTCTCCCACACGAAGAAGGGAAGCGCAGACGTGGGGGTGAGGCTGGGGGTGGGAGGAAGAACGGACACACCCGGGGTCCACTGTGCAACACACTGTGACCCAGCTCAGCAGCGCTGGGACAGCAGGCCTTTCAGGTAGGAGCTGCTCGCCGAGCCACACGCGGCACCGGGACATTCTACACACGCCGCCCAGCGGACTAAGGGCACGACCCGACGGGGCACACCTCATCGCTTCCACCGCCACCACCCAGCGGGGCCTGGACCGTGCACACTCCTCTTCACACCCCTCCCCATCGTGCCCACGCCCCACACCTGCACGCACTCCATCCCATCACGCCCCGCAGCCGCCCGCTCTGCACACACGGAGCACGCACTTCTGCATCCACTCGCACCCGAACTCCACGGGACGCCGAGCCCCGTCCACGGCCGCGGCCGCAACTCCACACTCCACGCCCCACTTTCCGCAGCCACACACCGGGCGTCCCACCCCAGCCCGGCCTTCGGGGCCCGGCAGCCCCTCGCGGCGGTGCACGCCACTTGCACGCGGCCACAGCCCCCCGGGGGCCGCCGCCACGCGGTCGGGTCCCGGCACCGACTCGGCGGCCCGCGCTGCCGGCGCGCCCGGCCCCGCCGCTCGCTCCGCGCGCCCCCCTCCGCCTCGCCGCGCCCGCCCGCTCGCTCCCTCCCGATTTGGGAAGGCGGCCGCGGGGCGGGAGGGGGTGGCGGGGGAGGGGCGGGGCGGGGGAGGATGACATGTGAGCGGCGCGCCTGAGGCAGGTGGAAAGGCGAGCGGCATGGAGCGCGTAATAAGAGAGTTGGAGTCGGAAAGAGCCGCCCCAGTCGCCGGGGAAGCGGGCGGTCAGTGCGGGCTCCGGCGGCCCCCAGGCTCCGCGCGCCCGCCCCCGGCCCCCGCGCCTCCCCGGCCCGGCCCCTAGCCCCCGCCGCCCCGCGCCGGCCCCGGGCTGCCCCGCCGGGCCCGGGTCCGAGCCATGCGCCGCTGAGCGCCCCGCGCGCGCCCGCCCCGGACCTTAGCCGGGCCCCGGCCCCCCCTCTGCCCGGCGCCGCCCATGGCCGAGGCCCCCCCGCGCCGCCTCGGCCTGGCCCCCCCGCCCGGGGACGCCCCCCGAGCCGAGCTGGTGGCGCTCACCGCGGTGCAGAGCGAGCGGGGCGAGGCGGGCGGGGGCGGCTCCCCGCGCCGCCTCGGCCTTCTGGGCAGCCCCCTGCCGCCGGGCGCGCCCCTCCCTGGGCCGGGCTCGGGCTCGGGCTCCGCCTGCGGCCAGCGCTCCTCGGCCGCGCACAAGCGCTACCGCCGCCTGCAGAACTGGGTCTACAACGTGCTGGAGCGACCCCGCGGCTGGGCCTTCGTCTACCACGTCTTCATGTGAGTTTGCGACCCTGCGCCCCTTGCCGCGCCCCCGTGTGTCGACCCCGGCGCGGCCCCTGCCCGAGCCCGGGGCTCCCCGGGGATGGTCGGCCGCCATGACTCCGCCCCCCGCACCCCACCCCCACCCCAAGTTCCCACGACCGACCCTTCTCTCTACCCCCAAGCCTGAGCCCGATTTCTGATCCCCCGGTCTGACCTTAACCCTGATCCCCAGGTCCTGATCCCCGCTTGACCTCGCTTCTGACCTCCCCACCGCAACTCTTTATTTTCACCCTGATCTCCAACCCCTGCTCCTCTGTCCCAGGTACTCCCCACATCCAGCTTCTGGTCCCCCAGCCTGTCTGCATTCCGGAGCCACTACAGCGGGGTCCCCTTTCCTCTTCCCTGCCTGTCTCCTTGTGCCCCAGACACAAAAGGGACTCATTGGCCCCCACACACTTTCTGTCACCATCTCCCCAACTTTGTTGGCAGAGTGGGCTTCCCCCCGGGCTCCCCTTGGAGATGACCCTGTCCAGGAATGGCCTCCACTCCATTCTGGGGCTGGCCCCCCATTGTAGGTGTTTGGGGGTCCCCGTGAACCACCTGAGCCCTGACACTCGTGTGTGCTGTATGTCTGTCTTCACCCAGCCTCCCCTCCACCGTCAACTCCCCAGTGGCAGCAGCGGGCGGCCCTGCTAGCTTGCCCAGCTCGCTGGCTGCTGCACCAGGCCTGGCGCTGGGCACCCTGGGGAAAAAGAAAGAGGAGAGGGGTAGGTTTGGAAACACTGACGCTGCGGGCCCCCTCCTCCCCCTTGCCGAGCTCCTACAACTTTCAAAAACACTGACCCCTCTTGGATGTAAAGAGTGAATTTTGGCAGCTTAGAGCTCAGTCTTGGGGGACGGCCTGGCCCAGCCGGGAACATGAGAGGCCCCGCGGATATCAGTTGAAGGGCCGGGCCTGGCGCTGGGACGCCCGGAGGTGCCCGAGAAAGACCTCCGGTCCCTGGAAAATGTACCGATATTAATTCCTTATTGCTGCTCTCAGAGAGGGCTCTCTGGTCTTGGGGTCTCCTGGGTGGTCCCCTTGCCTACCCACCTGACTGTCAGATGGTCTTTCTGCCTTGTCTGGCTGGCCCTGTGCCGGAATTTCCACCTGTGTGTGGTTGGCCCGTCTATTCATCTCTCCCCCTGACTGTCCAGCCGTCCCTCTGCTTGTCTGTTTCCGTCCCTCTGTGTGCCTGCCTGTCCACCTGTCCATCTGCCTGTCCACCTGCCTCACTCTTCTACTTGTCTTTTTCTTCCTGCCTGCCTCTGCCCCATCCTGACTGGGCCCACAGAATTTCAGAGGTGCAGGGGAGGAAAATGCTAGCAAAAGAGGCCCCGGCCACAGGGAAGGTGGAGGAAAAGAACTCTCTCAGCCAGTATGCTTGGGGGCAGGGGTGGGGATGGGGGTGGGGATGTAGCCTTGACTTTGTGCAGAGACCCCCGCTGGGCTAGGCCCCGGGGCGGAGTGGAGTTTGTCAGGACATGAGGTCAGGTTTAGGGTCATGGTCAGCTGTTAGGAGTAGTTCAACCCTCCGTGCCCATTGGGAGGGTCCAAGCTGAATATTTTTCGCGGCAGAGAGGACTGCTGGAGTGATGACAGTACAAGGGACAGTGGAGTCAGGTGAGAGGAGCAGGGGGACTGCTAATGAAGGGTGGTTGTATTGCTTGCATTGCAGCCTGGGGTGCCCAAGGAGTCTGAGACGCAGAGAGCGCTGTGCCTTCCGTGGGCTCCTCTTGGGAGATGACTTGTCCAAGGCATGGCTGGGCCTGGGGAAGCCAGTTGACCTCTGGGGTGGGGCTCTTTAGTCCCGAGGCCTGGCCTCTCGGTCTCCATGGGGGTCACTGGAGGTGAAGGACCAGCCTCATGTCACCTGGCTAGCCACTGTCTTCGCCTCCTCTGGAAGGGCCTCTCCTTCCTCTCCAGGAGCTAAATCCGCTGGCACCTTTGCCCCACATCCTGCCCTTTCCGGATGCCAGGAATGCCCTGGCCAGGGGCATGCTTGTTCTGACCACTTGTGCCCGGGAGCCCAGGGATGAGGCATCTCAGGAGCTCTGAGGAAGGAAATGCAGTGTGAAAACATCCAGACATTTAGGGGTTCTCAGGGAACTGGTCATCTAACTTAGAGATCAAAGGAAGTGAGGGGTTGGGAGCCCCACCTCTTGTGTGCTGTGTGATCTTGGGTTGATGGCTGGGCCTCTCTGAGCTTTTAGATGTCTCGGCCATCAAAGTGGTTAGAAACCCCAACCTTGTGGACCTCCCTCTTGGATAAGGTAATAGGTGGGAAAGAGCTTGGTGAGCTGGAAGGGTCTGAGTGTAAAAGATGGATGTTATTATTGGGGCTGGCGGAGGGGGCCCACACAGGAAGCCTCTCCCATTCTCGAGGCGCTCCAGGTGTGGGGTTTCTCAGCCACTCACTGTAGGGTCTTGGCTGTTCTTGCCAGGAAGTGCTTCCTGCTGTTGGACTTCTAGCTCTCCCGCTGCACTGTTGGTCAAATCCTTTCCCCACTCCACAATGGCGCTCAGAGGCAGCTCAAGCGTAGGGGTTCCAACGTGCACAGTTAGCAAGCACCCCCTTCCCAGAGGCTCAGGCCCAAGTAGGAGGGCCCTGGCAGAAAAGCCTGGAAGAGGAGGGCTCAGAAGGAGGGAATTGGGGTGAGCTGGGTCTGTTCACCCCAGGCGACACCGCCCTCACACCTGCCAGCGAGGTCCTCCTGGGCCCCGCACCTTTTCTGGCACCGAGGTGTGGGAGATTACCCAGAAGACAAGCCCCGATTTTTCCTCTCCTGCCAGTGCAGCTGTGGCCTCTGGGAAGTGGGAACCACTGACTCCGGTCTTCTTACTGAGGTCCAGCCTGAGGGATTGTGGGCCCATCTCTGAGCTCTCTCACCTCTCTTTAGGCTCCCAGTCCTCTCAGCCAGTCCCTCCTCTGCATCCCCAGCCTTTGACTTAAGCCCTCAACCCTTTATAGACCCTGCTCTCTGAATTTTGAGAAACACCACATCACTGCCCATCCTGCTTCTTGAGCCTTCGGGAAGGATGCTCACCTCCTTGCTGCATTCTCTCAAAGGCCACCCCAGCCTCCCTTTTGAAGCCAGCGCGCTGGAAGGGGCTGATACAGGGCAAGGCCCCATCACTTCCCATCTTCCCCGCGCCACTGTGAGGCTGGCTGCTTCCAGCCCCCAGCTGCCCAGCACTTTCTCTGTGTGAAGGCTTACACTCTGTAAACATCCTCCTCAGCCTTGTCCCTGGGGTCAGAAGCTGTGGGAATGGGGAGGGGAGGAGGTGGCCGCCGCTCCTGGGGCCCTAGACTCCTAATCCGGGAGTCCTCCAAGCTCCCACCCTGACCATCTGAGAAAGATCACCGCCTGGGTTGGAAATAAGTCCAGCAGAGGGGGCCCAGAGCCCTCAGGCATCCCCACTAGGTGGGTCGTCACATTTTGACAGCCCATTTTGCTTATGAGAAAACTAAGGCTCCCGAGTCAAACAGTGAATGAGAAGCAAATGCAGAACCAGACGCAAAGACTCCCGACTTCCTGTCCAGGACCACCCCCTGCTCCCTGCAGCCGCCTGGGTTGGCCCTTGGAATTTGAGCTGAAGTTTCTCATCACGCGTGGAGCATCGGTTGTGTGGCCGGGCACCGTGCTAAGTGCTCTCCGTAGACCACGTCCTTGAGGAGGGTACTGTTCTCCTCCTCCTTTGACAGACGGGGAGACTGAGGCTCAAGAGAGGTCACTGAGGAGCCTGCTCAGAGCTAGGTCGGACTCAGAGCTGTCTTTCTCCTGCCACTCGGCTTCGGCCAGCAGCCCAGCCCCAGGCCCAGTCTCAGGCGCGGTAGTCCTGCATCAGTGGTTTCTCTGGCCCCAGCACCCAGCACACAGGCAGCAGGGGGTGGGCAGTGACAAGGGTTTGTGGGATTGGGTGGAAACTGCCCGGCCTCACCCAAGGCAGTCATACTTCTGCTGTTCACGGCTTTGCACACACGTCCCCGCGGCACGCTCAGCGGCCTGCCTCATGCACACGCTCACTACAACTTGGACACACATGGCCGTGGATGTCACACACGCACCTGCAGCAGGCATCCAGTGAAAGGAAACCTAATGCACAGCTGTGTCCACTCTGCACTCGCTTCGCAGACACACACCTGGGCCTGCGGCCCCAGCCCAGACCCGTAGGACAGAGCAGAGTTGACCCCACTCCCGAGGTTTCTGACCCCCCCCCCGCCCCCGCCTGTCCATACCTGCGGGGCTGCCCTTACAGGTCTGTGTGTATTTGTGCGTTTGTCTGGGAGGGCGGCCTCAGGCCCGCGTGGGAGCAGCGTGGGTGGCCTCCTAGAATTTTGCTGGCCTTTGCTTCCCCCGAAGGGCCCTCTGAGGCCCTTCTGCCCAGGCCTGCAGTGTGCTGCTGGGTACACCAAGGCACGGAAAGGGGCAGATCGGTGGTATGACTGTGCCAGGAGCCCAGGCCTTCTGCCTCCCAGGTCCGGACTTGAGATGACAGTGTTCCTCACCCCCCCGGGCTGATGCTCCAAGAACTTGGCCTGATGCTGGGGACAGCCTTGGAGTGTGACCCCAATTTTTTTGTGCCGCTGTTTTTAAGTTCTTAATTCTTTTGTCTGGTCTTTGTGAGGAGGGGGTGAATGGAGAGACCATCCTGCCAGCTTTCTATCCCTTCTATTCCCCACCCTCCCCCTTAGGTCCCTTTGCACCCTCCTGCCCGAACTCTCCTTTGGGGGGTCACCGGAGCAGGTTAGATTCCTCACTGCTACCCCACCCCAACCCCGTAATACATTCGTTCCTGCCGTTGAGGAAGCCGTGCCGAATGATTAACTTCAGTCCGTATTGCCGTGGAAGCCTAGATTCTTGAACGTTGGAGCCAGGAGTGTTTCAAGAGGTGATTATTCTTGGGCTGATGGCAGCACTTTGAGTGGGTGATTAATTGAAGTTTCTCTGAGCCAGTCAAGGGAGCTCGAACCGCCTGGGGAGCAGGAGAGAGGAAAGCTCTGCAGAGTCTGCGGCCAAGGCCTTGCCCCTGCTCCAAAGGAGGCCACGCAGGGAGCTTCCCCGACTCGGAGCGGCTCATCACCCTTCCTCCCCGCACCACACGCACGGGGCCGTCGCGCAGGACTGACCCTCCTATGGGCCAAGGGGCCCAGCGGGGGACTCTGGGGGCAGCCCCTCTCTAACACCCCCAGTGTGTTAGTCGTGGGGCTGGGGTGGAGAAGGAGGCGACGTGTCCTGTCTCCAGTGGCTGCCCCACCGAGGGTTAAGAGCATGGGGTCTGAGCCGGACACATTTGGGTGCACTTCTGGTTCTACCCTTAGCGGTTATGTGCCCTTGGGCAAGTTACTTCACCTCTCTGAGCTTCAATCTTTATCATCTGAAAGCTGGGAATGACCATACCAGCCTCTGGGATAGTCAAGGCCAAGTGGGTTAAAGCACCTGCTCTGTGCCCTGCATGGGCCGCAGCCACCGGCAAGGGCACCGGCGTATTGTGTTGTTGTCATTTTCACTGTTCTGCCTGGGGAGGGTCCGACCGGGTGCTGGCCCAGTAGGGGGCAGAGTGTGAGCTCTCCGCGGGGGTCCTGAGGGCCCCAGCCTGAGCCCCTTCCTTGTGGTCCCTCATGTAACCGCGTTCACATCTGAGCAAAGTGAGGCCGGTGAGAGGGTGCCAGCCACCTATATGCTACCTTGTACCAGGTCACGTAACTAGTGAAGGGTGGTGCCAGGACTCCAACTTGGATCCTTAGGACGCTCTCCACCAGGCCTGGGGGCGGCGCGCACAGGGAGACAGACCTAGGACTGGGGCCCAGGGAGAAGTCTGCTGAGACTGTCTGGCCACTGGCCTTTCCTGCTTCCTCTCCCAGGGACTGGCGGAGAGGTCTGGGGGCTAAGTGTGAGCATGTCTGTGTGGTGTGGGGGGGGGGGGAGGAGCGTGTATGCGACAGGGTCACCGTCTGGCCAGGCAGGCCGAGGTGTGGGCCTCGTTAGCAAACCCTGCAGCGAGCCTGGCCCCAGGGAGATGGAAGAACAGCCATGGTGCTCAGGGGGACAGTGGGGGGGCTGCTGGGAGAGGAGGGCGATACCCCACTCTCTCCTGAGTGTATCATCCTGGGGAATGGGGACAGGGAATCCCAAAGGTGATTCAGAGATCTCAACACCTGCTGGGAAGGTACCCACCCCCACGCCACCCCAATCCCCAAGCCTCACTCTCCTCCCCTGTAAAATGGGGCTGAACTGGAAAGTGGACCATTCAGGGCTATCAGGCGCAGAGTGATTCTGGAGGGCCGGAAGAGCCACCGTATAGACTCTGAGTGTTGCCAGGCGAGGACCTGGGCAGTCTCCAGCACCTTCTCCCTGGGCCCCTCAGAGGACTGGGAGCACCAAGAAGGGCACCCAGGAGGCTGTCTGCCCCCAGCTGGGGCTCTAAGGGGCTGGGGAGAGGGTGCTGGTCAGACCTCTGGGGCCCCCATGAAGTGCCCCTAGGACTCCAGGCTTTCTGGGCAACTCTCTCCCTAGGGCAGGATCTTCGTGCCCTGGGGGTTGGCACCTGGTGGGGGGTGAGGAGGGAATGGGAGGGGCAGCCCCAGGCAGCAGACTAATTGGGCTGGGAATCTGTGGGCAGCGCCTGAGGGAGGGAGGCAAAGAGAGCTGGAGCTCAGCAGTTCCTTCCCTCTTTCTTACTTCTTGGAGATTTGGGGAAGAGTGGGTGGAGTGGGGTCTCTGGCCTAGGGGCCCTCCCCAGTCCCTGCAGGGAAATCTGGGGGGTACTTTCTCTTGACTCCTCAGACATCTAGGCCAGGCAGGTGGGAGAGGGAGGAAAGCTTGCTGGAGATCAGTGGAGCAGGGTTCCCAGTGAAGCATAAGGGATGCGGGTCAGACAGCAGGAAGGACTGCCCAACAACCAGGAGGCAGAGCGAATTCCCTGGGGTGCTCTTTCTAAAGCTTGGGGACCCATGTCTAGCGTGGCTGGACAAGATCTACTCTGCTAATTATCCTCGGCAAGCAAGTGGTACCCCTCCCTAACAGTGTGAGAATGGAAAACAGAGACTGCTCCCTGGAGCCCAGCTCTGGGGGCTGGGGGGAGAGGGGTCCAATCTGGTATCTTTTGGCTTTGGTGGGAGGGGGAGGTGGTCACAAGCTACCTCTCTGCCACCCTTCCTTCCCTGCCACTCCTCCCTGGGAGCCTCAGGCCCGTCCAGGTCACCGTCTTTGGGTTTATTTTTTGCTGGGCTAGGTAGGCTGTCCCCTGGGAGGGGAGGGGGCAGGGAGCAAAGGAGGGGAGAAGGAACAGCTTTGTCAGCACAATCCCGGGCGCCTCTGCTCCTGCCCTCCTTGGCCTGGCTGCCACCCTCTTCCGGAGAGACCGGTCCCTGGGCCCAATGGGGACCCAGACCCCTGTGGGATTTCCTTCCCTGGGGCACAAATAGGCCTTTCTCCCCTCACCGCTTCCCATTTTGTCCTGCGGCTAGCTTCTTTTCACACATGGGGAAACTGAGGCCAGGAGGAGAGACCCGATTGCCCGAGGACACAGCACACGCAGGCCTCCTCAGTGGATGGGTGCTGTACTGTAATCGTCCAGGACCGAGGAATGCCTCCCTCTGCATTCCACCCCTGATTTCACTCACTCGTCTAATTTCCCGACTTCTGGGGATCGCTGGAACTCTGGCGGGAGAGACAGAGGAGGGACGGAAGTGTGACCCGGGCCCCGGGCCGGGCCGGCAGAGGGAGGGAGGTACAGCCTGGGGATGCAATGAAGGCCGCCCAAGCTTGTTGGCCCTCTCCCCTCTGCCCTTCATTCCTCTTTCTGTAAAAAATAAATTAGCCCTATTTTACAGACGGGGGAATGAAGGCCTAAAGGCAACGTAGCTGCTAAGTAGTGGAGGGAGGATTCACACCCACAACGTGGTTCCCTGGGACGCTGCCACGTCGCCCCTGAGGGTCGAAGCCTGTTGGGCCTTCCCTTGCAGAGCCCGCCCTTCCCTTGACTCTCTGGCTCTTCTCCTTCTGCCTGTAGAATGTTGGGGTTCCTCGGGGCTCTGCCCTGTGTCCTCCCCCCTGTACAGAGTTTTTGTGGAGGGGGAGGGGGTGGGCTCATGCCCTCCTGTGTCACTGGGAGTCACCTCTGTGATGACAGCCTGCCCCTCCGCAGTTCCAGCCCTGAGCTTCCTGTGGACGCCTTGCCTTCTCTTCTGGTGGGCACCTCACACTCAGCCTCTCCCTCCAGCCTACCCTTCCCCAGTCTCCCCTGACGGTGACGCTCGTACCCTCACTGCCCAAGGCAGGAACCCCTTCCTCAAGCATCCTTAGTGACCCGCGTAAGAAGCAACTTGTGTCTCCAGCACGTGCTGTTTAATGCTCTCTCTGCTTTCCCCTCGCCCTGAAACTCCCTCCCCTCGCCCATCCGTCATCTCAAGAACTCCTGTTCGCCTCTCAGCTTGAGGACCACCTCTTCTTGGAGTCACTCCCCGCACACCCCCACCCCAGGCTCAACAGGGGGCCCTTCCCCAGAGCTCCGCTCCGCTGGCTTCGCTCAACCAGCCCTGTGTGTTCTTCTGGACGCTTCTGCACCAGGATCGTGAGGTCTGGCCGGTGGGGGTTGAGCACAGGCCTTGGCGTGTGGTTGGTAATTTGTAAATGTTTGCTGAGCCAAGGGAATAAAGGTGGCATTGAGGCGGTTGTAAGGATGAGAACGGTCTTGCCAACTAGAGAGAGGTTGGAATAAGGACCCCAGGTCCTCTGTGCGCAGGCACTGAACTGGAAACTTTAGCGATTTTTATCCTGAGTGCATTCCACGTGGAGGCAACAGCGAGAGCAAAGGCTCTGGGGTGGAATTCTCTTCCTCTACCCTTTGTGCCCCAGGATCTGCAGAGTCTGTTGTTGTGTCCGAGGCCCTGAGGGTGAAGCCTGGCTCATCAGGCTATGGCGGTAGACTTTGCCCTGTGGGCAGTGGGGGACAGCCATAGGCAGTGGCAGGACAGGGAGGTGCCACTGGCTGGAAGCCTGATTTCTTCCCAGGAGCTAGTGCTTTGCAAACACTACTGTTCCCATTTTGCAGATAGGAAACTAAGGCTCAGAGAGGAGAAATAACTTGCCCCAGATCACACAGCTTGTCCACGGGGGAGCCAGGATTCGAACCCACGCCCGTGTGGCCCCCGGCCCAAGCTCCGGATGCCGCTCAGATACGTCAGCAGACCCATGCGGTTCTCAGTGGCCTAAGGCAAAATTGAAGGAAATAAGGACAATGTGGTGACTTTTTCATAAAGCTAAATTTATTCCACTTAAAGGAGTTTTAGTCTGAGATTATGTCCTTTCTTTTATGAAATGATGGGGCTGGGAATTTTTTTCAAATGTCCTTACTTGGCAAAATAAAAAGTTGACAACCAGTCCCCAAGTGTTTTTGGGAAATTTTACCCGTGCGTGAAATCCTTGAGTCTGGGCGCCACCCAGCCTCCTCCCTCCTGAGCTCGAAGGCCGGAAGAGTCTGGGTGGGATGGAAGGATTAGGGGGATGGTCAGTCTCCACTATCCATTCCTTCTGGGCCTGTGCACCCAGAGTGCAGTGAGGACCAGCTCAGGCTCTAGCCAAGATTGCGCTGGGGGTGGGTGGGGACAGGGTCAACCACAGTCAGGGTTCACCTGTCAGTGAAGGGAGCACTGGGGAGGGGCGCCTGGGTGGCTCAGTCGGTTGAGCTTCCGACTTTTGATTTCAGCTCAGGTCATGATCTCACAGTTGTGTGATCGAGCCGCGACTCAGACTCTGAGCTGACAGCACAGAGCCTGCTTGGAATTCTCTCTCTCCCCCTCTCTCTGCCTCTCCCCCTGCTCGTGCTCACTCTCTCTCCCAAAATAAATAAATAAGGGGCGCCTGGGTGGCTCAGTCGGTTGAGCTTCCGACTTTGGCTCAGGTCACGATCTCACGGTCCGTGAGTTCGAGCCCCGCGTCAGCCTCGGTGCTGATAGTGCGGAGCCTGCTTAGGATTCCGTCTCTCTCTCTCTCTTTGCCCCTCCCCTGCTAGCTCGGGCGCAAGTGTTCTCTCTCTCTCTCACTTGATCTTAGCCAAAAGGCTGAGAAGCGATGTCTGTCTCTCTCAAAATAAATAAAAACAAACTTTAAAAAAGAAAAGAAAGAAAAAAGAGATATCTCAGGTATTGTGCCAAATGTTTTCCAAATATCACTTCATTTAATCCTTCCAAGAGCCCTGGGGGTAGGTACTATCATTACCCCACTGCACAGAAGAGGACACTGAAGCATAAAGGTTAAGCATGTGCCTTTGTCACACAGCCAGTAAATGCTGCACACCCGGGAGGGCGGGAGTTTAAGCCTGAGCGTGCAAGGACTCTGGGTGAGCAGGTCTTCAGGGCCGCAGTCAGTGTGTGTGAGGGGGCGGGGTGGGGGGGGGGCGAGGTGGCGCTCAGAGTGTACATGGGGATGTGGGTTGGGATGGGAAAGCCACCTTCCTGCTGGGTGGCCTCCAGCGGTCACCTTCCTCTCTGAGCCTCAGCCTCCCTCTCCTACTATGGCTCTCAATAATAAGAGAGATAATAATAGCAAAGGCTTACCCATCATATTATGCCTGACTGGCCCTCATGGTCCTGCAGCCAGTATGAGAACCAGCTGAGCCTCAAAGTTCATGGTCTTGTCCTCCACCCCAGTTCTGCGCTGGGAACTTGCTCTCTCATTTGGGAAGCCTTCACTGGCAATCGCTTGGGGCCCGTCACTGTCCCAGGTGCTGGGGACAGAGTAGTGAATCAGACCCTCCCTTGGTCCCCGGGGAGATGTGGCAGAAGCTGATGGTTGTCCGGGGAGTGCAGAGTCCTGTAGGAGCCCAGCACAAAGGGGCCAAACCGAGCCCTAAATTGGGCATGGCTAGGAAGGCCTCCCGGAGGAAGAGGTTTAAGTCGAGCCCTACAACATGAGTAGGAGTAGTAGTTAACCAAGCCAAAAGGAGCATGGAACAGCATTCTGGGCAGAGGGACTAGCATGGGCAAAGCCCAGAGGTGAGGCTGACCATGGCATTTGCAAAGACCTCCAAGGGGTCAGGAGAGTGGGAGCCTGGAGGGAGCAGGAGGTATGCAGAGAAGAGGCTGGGACATGAGCTGAGGGTGTCAGGCTGAGGAGCAGTGACTTTCTGGAGGAGAAGGAAGGAAGTGAAGACAGGAGTACCCTGGGCAGATTGGTATTTTATCAACGTTTATTTATTTTTGGGACAGAGAGAGACAGAGCATGAACGGGGGAGGGGCAGAGAGAGAGGGAGACACAGAATCGGAAACAGGCTCCAGGCTCTGAGCCATCAGCCCAGAGCCTGACGCGGGGCTCGAACTCACGGACCGCGAGATCGTGACCTGGCTGAAGTCGGACGCTTAACCGACTGCGCCACCCAGGCGCCCCCGATTGGTATTTTAGAAACACCTTTGTGGATCTCCAAGGAGGATGGTAAGGGGGGAAATTCTGGCAGGGAGCCATGGGGATGCCATCCACTTGGCCTCTTTTTCCCTCTGCCCTCCCCTCCCCTTGGCCCAGCCCCCTGAGTGGCTCCTCTGGAGCTGCCCACTAACTCTGCCGAGGCCTGACCAGACCTGGCCTGAAGCCCTAGGACTTTGCCTGTAGGGAAAGTTCAGCTGCTTATGCAAAGCCTGGCCTGGGGGAAGGTGTGTGTGGCTGAGCTCAGGGAGCCTTTGGAAGCAGAGGGGATGGGTGCAGTCCCGGAGGCTGTCTGCAAGGATGTCTGGGGATAGGGCTTAGGATCTATGCGGGTCCCTAGAACAGTGGCCTTAGAACAGGCTCGCAAGAACACCCAGGGGTTTGGCCCAGCTAGTGGTGCGGTGTCCTGGAGAAGGACAGAGCTCGGGTGGCCCAGCCTGCCCCACCTCTTTGTCCCCTCCCTTTCTTGCAGCTCAATAGAGTGTGGAAATCACCGGTCTCACCCCATCCCCTCATTCTACTGATGGGGAAACTGAGGCCCAGAACAGGGCATGGGCTGAACTTAGGTCAGTGGCAGAGCTCAGATTGCAGCCCAGCCTAGCTCAAAAGTCTCAGTTGTCCCCAACACCTATAAATAACAGTGAAAACCTTTCTGCAGTGAAAACTTTTCTGCAGAGCTGACCGGGGACCCGGTGCCTTCTGGGTGGTCTTCGGCAGGCCTCTTCACATCCCTGAGCCTCGGCCTCTGGGTCCAAAATGCTACCTTGGGGCGCCTGGGTGGCTCGGTCAGTTAAGCATCTGACTCTTGGCGTCAGCTCAGGTCATGATCTCACGGTTTGTGGGATCGAGCCCCAAGTCGGGTTGCACGCTGTCAGCGAGGAGCCTGCTTGGGATTCTCTCTCTCCTTCTCTCTCTGCCATTTCCCTGCTCATGCACGCTGTCTTTCTCTCTCAAAATAAATAAATGAACTTTAAAACAAAACAAAACAAAAACAAAAATGCTACAAAAACAAAAAGGCTACACCCCCTCTCCACTGGATGGTCCACAAAGCACTTAAAGCCATGCCTGGCCCATTGTGGGGCTTAATTAATGTTTGCTCAGTGGAATCCCACTGAGTTCTCCCAACAACCCTGGAGGAGATATTGTTACACTATTTTACACTGAGGCTCAGAAAGGAGAAGTGACTTGCCCAAGGTTATTCAGCTGGAAGTAGCTGATATGGGGCTGGAGCCCAGGTGTCCAGGCACCTAAGACCCCTGATGGACATGGCCCCAGTTTGGAGCCTCTGCTCTCAGTGCGTATCAGTTTAGTGTCCCAAGCAAGACCCAACAGTCAGTTGGGCAGAGTGTGTGTGTGTGTGTGTGTGTGTGTGTGTGTGTGTGTGGTAAGCTGGCCTGGCCTGGAGGCTGGAACTCAGCTCACATCAACCCCTGGGCCTCCATGCTTGGGCAGACTGCAGCTGCTGTCCCATGGGGAAGGGGACCCACTTGCCCTTCTGCACTGAGGGTTTTTTCTCTTGGCTGGTTAGGGAGAGGAGCTGGCTGTGGCGTGACCAACAGGGCGCCTGCCCGCCCCTCTCACACCGGGGTCTGGCCATCTAATGCTCTGCACATGACAGGCATGGGATGGGCACTGGGCTGGGGAGAGGGATTTGCACTCTCCTAAGCCGGGGGCTGCAGCCCTCCTCTGTCTTGGCCAGGGCCGTGGGAGAGGTTTGTCTCTGCCCCCCTGCCCAGTGGCCCCAGCTCAGATCCCTGGCACATACCCAGCTCCTCTGCTTGGGGCCTTCCTCTGCTATACTCATGCTCTTCACCCTCCCACGATTTGAGCAGAGTTGAGACTTATGGGGGCAAATGCTGGGGGCATTTGGGGCTAACGGAGATGCCGTGTTGTGTAGCACTTGGGGCTGAACAGTGGGGCGATATTGAGGGGGTTAGGGCTCACATTGGGCAGAGTTACGGGCAGGACCTGATGGGGTGCAGAGCTGGAGTGTTTGGGGCTAATCCTGGGCCACCCCTTCCTGGAGAAATTTGGCTATAAGTCAGGGAGGCAAATGTATGGGCTATGCACACCTCCCCCCCCCACCCCCCGGCAGTAAACATAGCCGTAGCCAAGGAGACTGGCCCAAACATCCCGGCCCCCCCTACGGTTATTTATACCAGGACTCCCTCTCCTTCTCAGGCCTGGTCCGGCCTCTCAATCTACTCCTGAGCTAAGCAACCTGAGTTGAGGAGCCAGACCCCTACCAAGGCAGGAGGCTACAGCTGCAGGCTGCTTGAACCCCACCAGGGGCTGGGCACTCATCACCTCCCAACAGCTTGTATTGAAGGCACTGGGTCTTACAGATCATAAATGTGCTCAAGGAAGTCAAGGTCTGGGCAGGAGGCAGGAACCCTGGATATACTCTAAAGTGCGGTATGACTGTGGTCACTGACACCCCATAGCCTCAGCATCTATGCTCAGTAGGAGGGAAGGGGCTAGATTAGTGCTCTGTAGACTGTTTTAAGCAGTAGATCTGGTTCCTTAGATGAAATGTGACACAGGAGGGCAATAGATAAAACATATCAAAGCGGGCACCTGGGTGGCTCCGTTGGTTCAGGGTCTGACTTTGGCTCAGGTCATGATCTCCCAGTTCATGAGTTCAAGCCCTGCATCGGGCTCTGTGCTGACAGCTCGGAGCCTGGAGCCTGCTTCGAATTCTGCGTCTCCCTCTCTGCCCTTCCCTTGCTCATGCTCTCTCTCTCTCCTTCAGAAATAAGAAAAAACATTAAAAGAAAAAAAAACCATATCAAAGCATTGCCACCCTGGGTGGATTCAAAGGTAGGGGCCCAGAATCCTACCCACTCAGCCCGTCTGGCTCTGCATACCAGCAACCCAGCGCCTATACACAGCCATGCTTATTCTAGAACACATTCCAGGTAACCCTGAAGTCCCCCGACCCCTAAATCCCTGTGTCTGTGCCAGGGCATGTACAGGCCTCTTTCCTGGTTCATCATCCCAAGGGCCGGAGTGGTGTGAGCTCTCCTAGGACCAACAGCAGCTGTTTGCAGCCAGTGTAGATGGAGCCTGGAAGAGTGGGCTGGGGCGCCCGCAGGAGTGGCCCCCAGGCCCCCCTGTTGAGGGATGAGCCCGGTGTGGGAAGAGAAGAGGGCACACTATGGGGTAGCAGCCCCTCCCTGCCAGATTCCAGCATGGAACTATAAAGAGTCCAAGGTTTTAAATTCAAACCCGGCCTTCCAGATCGTTATGAAGGTATACGCGTCAGGAAGGGTAAAACATAGTTTATCTAACAGCTGGCTAGCTTGATTTAAACTTTTAAATATTTAGACTAATAGTCTGTGTGCCCCATTTGTACTTCTTCTCCAACCCTGCCAGTGTTCAGGATGGGCTTGTATTTGCCCTCACTCCACCCACCCACATCTGCAGCCATCCCCAAATGCCTGTACCCAGAGTCCTCAGGCTTCCCAGGACAGTGGAAAGCCCTGACTCACTGATGCTCAAGGTCCTGGTGACCTGGTGGTCTTCCTGATTCCTGCCAAATACTGTCTGAGCATCTACTCAGCCAGCAAGGGCCTTGCCCTTGGTGGCTGGATTCTAATCAGGCGGTGGTTGGGGAGGTGGGGGCTGGACAGAGGCAAGAACGGCCTCAGCAGGAGGGAATCTTAGGGTACCTAGAGAGGGCCAGGAATCCAAAGGGGCTGGGGGAAGCACTTCTCCCTGAAGCAGATCAGGGATTCTTGGGGAGGAAGGGGGAACATCCCCAGGAGAGGAGAGAACGCAAAAGTCACCAAGGCAGAAATGTACAGGGGTGGAGTGTGTCTGACACTTGTGTGTTTCCAGCCTCAAGCTCTGGGCTGAGGAGCTTGGATTTTAGGTGGTAAATAGTAAGGACCCATTGTAGGATTGTAAATGGGGGAGGAGCCCTCAGACTGACAGAGGTAATGGACTAGTGGGGGTGGGGATGAATCATGGTAGTCAGTGAAGAGGTGGCTGGAGGGAGGAGGAATGGGGCTCGTCCCTCCATGGACAGGAGTAGGAAGCGGGAGGCTGTGCAGAAAGAGTTGACCTCCATTCTGCCTTCTGGAATCTCTTCTTCTGTCCCCTCTTCCTTCTGTCTCCTTCTCTCCCGTTCTATGGCCCTGTGTCTCCACGCTGGGGAGAGAGGCACCTAACCCCAGACCCACCTCCCTAAGGAAGACCAGTTCACACCAGTGGTGAGTGGGAGGCCACAGCTGTATAAGAAGGGACCTGCTCATCATTCCTTCGCTTATTCACTCAACAGATATTTATTGATGACCCACAATGCACCAGACCCTGTTCTAGGTGTGGGAGAGATAGTAGTGAACAGGATAAAGTCGCTGTGTTCATGGAGCTTACATTATGGGGGACTTGGGGGCCAGAAACTGTAGCTTTCCTGGGTGTCCACCCTCTGGCTCGCTTGGCCCATGCCCCTGCATGCCTGGGAGAGGGGACTGTCTCCGTTACCCCCTCATTTGTTCCAGCTGCCCTAGTATCAGCATCCGTGTCTCAGGACACTGGCGAGGGAGGTCTAATGCCCAGGGCCCTGGCCACAGGGACTGTTCATGTCCATGAGATGAGTCCAGGCCTGGAGGTCAGGTTCTGGGCTCAGGCCCTAGTTCTTTTCACTCACAAATGACTTGGAGCCCCTTACAAGGACCTTCCTGGCCTCAGTTTCTTTATCTGTTAAGTGTGGCTTTGGGGAAGCCCCGAGGAAATGAGGGGAGGAAAAGACCAGTCAATTCCAGTATTCCCCACTGGTGGACAGCAGAGGTGAAAGGATGCCAAGGACTCAATATCATCATCATTATCAACACAAGATAATAATGGCTGCTCTCTGTTGTATTCACTGTGGACCAGCCTCAGGCATCTTCTCATTTCACTTGTTCCTCAGCACCAGCTCTGAATCTTCCCTCCCCATTTTTCAGATGAGGAAACTGAGTCTCAGCAAGGTGAAATGACTTGCTTGAGGTCACATGCAAACCTAGCTGACTCTTGGAGCCCTTAAGGACGGTGCTGTGAGGGTGCTGCCTGGCACCTGCCCTCCTGGGCACTCAGCCTTGAAAGTAGTAACCCAGCCCTAGTGCCCCCCCCCCCCACCTCCGCCAGCGCCCTCGAGGGCTGGCACCACCCGGAGCCTGGGCGCTGGGTCCCGCGACGCTAGGCCAGTACAGTACGAGGGACTGGATCAGGCCAGGACCCGACTTAGGGGCCTTGGCACCTCTGTGCCCTGGGGCGCTCAGTGCCCGCACCCGGTACTAGGTGGGCAAGCCCCGGGCAGTAAGGGTGTCGCGTCCCCCTCTCCACCCCCGTCCTCGGGGACGCGGCGGCACCTTCACACTTTCCGCTTGGCCCGCTGCTCGCCTTTCAGGCCGCCGCGTTTTCAATTGTTAATTTGGAAACGGAAAAAGAAGCCGGCGGGGCGGGGGAGGCCGCAGGGAGGTAACTGGAGCCGCAGCGCCGCCCCCGCCCCCGCCCCTCCTGCGCGTGGTGCCGGGTGTCGGCGAAGCTCCGCCCCTCCCGGGGAAGACTCGGAGCCCCGCCCACCAAAGTGTCCCGCCCCCACCCTTTGCCCCTCCCCTTTTAATAAGCCCTGCCCTTTTAATAAGTCCTCCCCGTGCCGAAGAGGCGGGGCGGGCTCTGCGGACCCCGGAGCCCGGAACTGCTGCGCGTCGGCAGCAGAGGAAGGGGCCCCTGCCGCGGAAGGGGGTAGAGCACCGTCAGGGGGGAGGAGTCCCCCAGGAGCTCTCCTCCCAGGAGCCCCACCCTCTCCCGAGGAGTCCCGCCCGGAGTCAGCCTCCTCTGTGTCCCTAAGTGAACCCAAGCTTTTCCGCAACCCCTCAGCGCTGGTTCCACCCCCCGACTCCAGACTCAGATCGGGCGTCCCTGGCCCCATTCGATAGACGAAGAAACTGAGTCCCAGAGAGGGACGGCTCACTTGCTCAAGGTCACACACACAAGGCTGGCAGAGGTCAGGATCTGAGCGGAATTCAAGCCCCGTTCCTTGGGCTCTGATACTTGTAGGGTTCTGTCTTCCTCCGCTAGAAGAGGGTGAATCAGGACCAGAGATGCAATATGTCCCTTCCCTGACCTACAACACCCTTTCTGTGGTTAATGAGCCATTGAAAGTTTTGCTTTGGTCTACCCTGACTCCTCCTTGCTATTATTATTCAATTATAGGGGGAGTTTTGGAGGTAGCCTTTCTATGCAAATGAGCACCATGCAAATGAAATGTAAAAGATCCTCTCCTCAGACTCCAGAAGTTGCTCAGGACAGGCAGCTTTCTTTCTGGAGCTGCTAGGACCTCACTTCCCAATTGAGAAGCTGAAATCACCAGTCCCAGATGGATCAGCGAAAAATAGGGCTCTCAGAGACCCTTCCTCAGGAGTAAAGCCAGACTCAGAGACAGCTTCCCCAACTCCTTAGCTTAGTGGTGGCAGAATCAGGATAGAGAGCACACTGACCCAGGTTCCTAGCTCTGTCCACGCCCTTGTGCCTCCCTTTCTGCAGCCCCAACCCTGACAAATAGCTCAGAGCCATCAAGCAGGCTCCTGGCTTTTAGAGGACTCTGAATCAGCCGGAACTAGGGGCTGGGCAGCCTTTCCTGTTAAAAGCAGAGGAAACTGAAAGGACGTCTGCAGATGTGCTTCTGGTTTCCAGCCTAAGACCCTCCTAAACCATCCTTCCACCTTGGCTGCGGAACAGGTCCAGAGAAGTTGTGCTCCTGGCCCAAGGTCATACAGCAAGCCTTTCCCAGCTGTCAGGGCCCACTCGAGTCAGTCTTGCTGGATTCAGTCCAGCCGGGCCTGGATTTGGGGTTCCTATGGGGAGCAAGGCTTTCAGGGCAGCTGTAACCAACTGCCCCAGGTGTGGCCCATGAGTTTGCATACTGCTTTGCTTGCTGATAGCAAAGGCATTGAAACACCCCTCCCCATCACGCCCCCTAAACCTCCCACTGGGTGGGCTGCTCACTGGCTTGGGCCTATAACAGCTCCCAGGCTGGGCTCAGCCTTGGGGCCTGTACTCCCCAGGGGGCCTGGCCCTCCCTGAATCTCCTGTTCCACGCTGTCAGCTCTTGGTGCCCTCTCTTCTCCGGGAGTGCTGACAACCAAGTGTTGGGGACTAAGCTCTTTCCCCTGGTTTGGATTCTTCTCTTCCTCTCTCCTCCCCCCTTTGCGAAAGTTCTGCTGATTCAGAGGACAGAAGGCTCCTTAGAGGTGACCCTTACCCCTACTGGGCTCAAGTAGCCGGAGGCCAGGGCAATCCTTGAACCCAGTGCCACCCTGTCACATACAGCAGGAAGGGCAGGGGCAAGGCCTGAGCCTGATGCCTGGATGAGGGAATTTTTGAGATGGGGGTGGGGGAGGGGCAGGTGCCTGGGTCCTGCTACAGGAAGAGGAGAACTCAGAAGGACATTACCTTAGGAATCAAGAAATCTGGGTGCCAGACCCAGCCGTGCCGCCGATCTACTGTATGATCCCAGGTAGATCAGGCCCCTCTCTGGGACTCAGTTTCCCCTGTTTAAATGAGAGGATTGATTCACTCTAGGGGATCTTTCAGCGCTAAAAGAGTCAGTATCTGCTCACCTCCTGCCACCTCCATTCCCCTAGCACAAGTCACCGTCATCTTTTGCTTGAATCATACAACCGTCCCCCACCCCATCCCCTCTCTGCACCAATGTCTGTTCTCTACTCAACAGCCTGTGCTGTTGCAAACGCCAGTCGGATCGTGTTACTCCCTGCTCAGAACTCCCCATCTCACTTGGAGTAAAAGCCAAAATCCTCACAGGAGCCGGTAGATGATCCGCATCCCACCTCCTCTGCCCACCACTCTCCCCCTTCCTCACTCCGCTCTGGGGGCACTCCTTTCGTGATGTTCTGGAATATACCAGGCAACCTCTGGCTCAGGTTTTTGCTCTTGCTTTTTCCCTCTCCTCCGAACCCGATTTGCCCAGATACCTGCGTGGCTCCCTCCCTCATTTCCTTGAGCTCTCTGCTGAAAAGTCACCTTCTCAATGCTGTTTCCCCAACCAGCCTCTATAAAATAGTCCCCAACTCCCATACCCTTGCTCCTTCTCTCCTTTCCCCACCTAATTTCTCTCCATCGTCATCTCACATTTTCAACCTTTACTTGCTTATTATCCGTCTCCCCCAGGAGACCGCACGCCCCATGAAGGCAGGGACGGTGCCTGTCTTTGTCGTCCGGCTCCTGGGGAGCCCTCAGTAAATACCAAATCAGCAGTGAATCAGGCTGTGAGTGAGTGCTCTGGGGCCCTGGCCTGCGTACTCAGGGCCGCTCACCCCACCTGCTGCAGGAAGGGTCGAGATGTGCAGCCAGGGGTGGCCCAGCAGGGCGGCGCAGGCACCCTGGAGGGTGGGTGGTGCCTGGGGTCCAGCGCCTAGGTTGTGCTCTCTCTCAGGGAGCCCCGTTCTGAGTTGGGCTTGGGGCATTCAAGGGGAAAAGGACAAGACCTCAACTAGCTCCTGGTCTGTGGGAGGAGGCAGTGCCTCAAACAGCCTCTCTCGAGTTGAAGTCATTGCCACGACCGACAGAGGTGGGCATAGAGATAGGGGTGGGGGATTAAGGGAGCCTGAGGTGGGCTCCCACCGGACCCAGCCGGGCTGGAGGAGGGGCAGACGTGAGGGAAGGAAGATCGGGGAGGGGAAAAGTTGCTTGCTTTTGCAGGGTAGAGCTCTGACAATGGAGCGTCAAGTGCCAGCTTGGGCTCTGCGTGGTGGAGAGTGAGGTGGGGGGTGGTGAGGGCCTTCCTTGCTTAGGAGCTTGGGCCTGAGCCTGTAAGTTGGTGGATTTCACACTTTTTAAAAAAGCAGCAAAGCTCTTCGTTCAAGTGGAATCTTATGCCAAGCCCAGAATGTAAAACTGAGTCACCCAAAGCCACATGGAGCTTTCTCAGGTGGAACTGGGGAAGCCTTCCATTGGCTATCTTGTTTAAGTGTTCAGAATCCAGGCTGCCTGTGCTCCACCCCTTACTTCGCTTTCGTTTTTTTTTTTTTTTTTTTTTTTTTTTTTGCTGGCCTCCTGCCGGGGAGCCCACGCTCCCTGTTTATTTGAGGAGTCCATGCTGCCTGGCCAGCCCTAAACAGATGGATGGCCCCTGCTCCCTCCTTGTTCCCACCCTTGACATGTTGCTCAGCCTACTTACCTGGTGCACCAGGTAGTCTGGCTGGCATGGGCAGAGGGAAGCAGCCAGAGCGAGTGGGAGGGTTTGGAGCCAGACCAGGTAGGAGAGGACGAGGCTATGACTCATGAAACACCTTGTCCAGAAGACACTGCCTTCCACATCCTACTGGGACCGAGACCATTCACACTAGCTCAGGAAAACCTGGCATGTGAAGGCGGAGGACACTCCTGCCAGGCTCGGGAAGAATTTCGTGGCATCACGGAGGGAGGCGCACTCCTGGGCTTCACCAAATAGAGAAGGGGAGATGAGGTTCGGGAACAGCGGCCTCACGTCCATTTCTTTCTCTGCATCCCTGCCAACTTTGCTCTGTGGTTCTTAGTTCCAGTCCTGAGAAAGATAACCTGACTGGCTGGGCCCTGCCTACAGGGGGACCTTTCTTGGGTCCGGCTCCAGCTCTAGACGAATCCGTGGTGGCGAGGAGAGCGGCACGGAGCCATGTGGCCCCTCCAGGCCTGTGGTGGCTGTCAGAGCCGCCCCTGGGGCTGCCCATGTCCTTGTACATCCTGTGCATTGCCAAGGGGCCTGGCCGAGAAGACGTCAGTGGCACTGAAGTCCAGGCTCTGCTTAGGGCTGGGTCAGCCCGGAGCAGGGGATGCCTGTTTCTGGTGGGTCCATCCGGAGGGGTCAACTTTTTACAATTTTTCAGGCTAAAGGGGAACGCCTTTTTCTAATTGCTTCTCCGAGAGGGGCATTTTTTTCATATTTTGTACTATGTGCTGGCGGCCGCCGTCCCTCCAGGGACACCCTCAAAGAATCTGGAACTGAGCTGAGGGCTCAGCCCTCTCCCCTCCACCCCACTCTGGAAAATGCTAAGGCTGGAGGGGGTGGCCCCCTTCGCTGAGTGTCCCCCACCTTCATGTTATGGACAGGGAAACTGAGGCTCCACTGAGACCTCATCCCTAAACCTGAGCCCCCAGCATAGGCCTCCGGCCCAGAGAAGCAGCGGCCGCAGCCGCAGCCCTGGTGTGGGGCCCTGGGTCACGTGCTTTTGCTCCCTTTGCCATATTTAGAATCGCTGGATCAGGGGAAACTTCTCGTCCCAGCCCCTGAGGATTCTTGGAAAGAGCCTCGCTCTGAGGCCTGGCTGACTGCCCCTCCCCTCTATCCCCCTGCAAGAGAAAGTAAGAGCCTGCTCTCCCCAGAGGAGCCCAGGGCCCTCCAGACCACACTGCACCCCCGTCTCAGGGGGAGCCTGTCAGGTCGGGCTGAGGTCCCTCCTTCACTAGCAACTCTGGTTGGGGGTTTAAGAAGCCCTTTCCGGCTGGAAGGTGGTGGGGTTATGGCCTCTGTCCTCCAGGAACCTTGGCTGAATGGGGACAGACTGGCCCTAGCTGTCCCCAGGGGGAAGACAGAAGCTCGCCTTTGGGGTCCTGGTCTGGGAGGTGAGGCAGGGGTCACATACTCCCAAGGCCAGATGTAGAAATGAGAGAGCCAGCTGGTGGCCAAGCAGGCAACAGACCCTGGTAGAGGTGTCTGGGAGGAGGGACACCGGAGAGAAGGAAGGAGGCCCAAGAGGAAGGAGGGGGCACGGCCTGGTTCTGCATTTACTCTAGCCTGATTGGAGGCTGGGGCATCCCCTCATCCCACTTGGCTGCTTCCCCCCTCAGGAGCACCAAGCCTTGAAAACAAAACCGGAGGGGGCACCTGGCAGGCTCAACCGTTGGGCATGTGACTTGTGCTCTTGGGGACACGAGTTTGAATCCCTCATTGGGTATACTTCAAGGGGTAAAAATTAAATAACAACAACAACAAAAACTCCCAAAACAAACCAAACCCCAAATGCACGTGTGGAGCACCTGTGATGTTCTGGCTCTTTTCTCCCATTCGTACAGCAGGGAATAATGGTCCTATGTTCCCACGGGGACCCCTCTCTGGGGCCTGGTCAGTTTCCTCCACACCAGCTGTTCGAATGCTCCCCACCTCCCCCAGGAAGGAGGCCTGACTCCTCTGTCACAGAGGAAGTGAAGTCAAAGCCCCCAGGGAGCTCTCTGGCTTCCTTGGCCCCGAACCTCAGGTTCCACCTAGCCCCTCCTCCTTGCCGCCTGTCCCAAGCTGGCTGGGGGCGGGGCCGGGGGGTGGGGGGGTCCCTTCTGCTCAGCACCAGCCCTGCCTGGCCTGGATCCGCGCCTCCCTGCTGTCCTGGGGACTTCATTCCATGGATCACTCCCTCTCTCTCCCCCATCTTCATCTTCTCCCTCTCTCTCGGCTCCTTCCACTCTGGCTCTTGAATCTTCAAATAAAAAACAAAGCCCAGTCCCAGGGCTCTGCGTCCTTCTCCGGCTCCTGTCTGCCTCTACTCTGTGCCGTCAGGCTTCTTTAGCCATCCGTACGCCCTCTGTTTCCTCTTTATCGCTGCCCCTCTCCCTTTCTCATCCCACCTGGGCCTGTGCCAGGCCTCCCCTTGGTCTCCGCTGCCCTTGCCAAGGTGCCCAGGGACCGGCTTGTCACCAAAGCCAGTGGACATTTTTCAGGCTTTATCTTGCCTGACCTCTTGGCAGCATTTGACGCTGGCTTTCGCTCCCTCCTTGAAACCCTCTTGCTCGGCATCCTTGCTGCTTCTTTCTCCTGGTTTCCCTCCCATCTCGCCGGCAGCTCCTTCTGAGTCTGGGTGGAGTGTGCCTCCTCCCTCTGCGCCTCTGGGGCCCCCTTGGGTCTTTCTCCAAATGTGCCGCGTGCTCTCCGAACTCTCTCGGCCACTCCCGTGGCCTCTCCCCCCAATGTGCCCCACGTCGGCACTTCTGGCTTGGGTCTCTCTTCACGCCCGTGACCATTTGCCCGGTGCGCCGCGGCCCTGTCAGTCTCCACGTATCCCAAATGGAGCTCATCGCCCCCAGCTGCCCCTCCAGCGGGGTCTCTCGTGTCTGCTCCCTCGCGGCACCTTCACCCACCAGGTGCCCGCACCAGAAGTATGAGAGTCATTCTCCCCCCTTTGTCCCCATTTCCAAATAATCGCCAAATCCTCCTCCCTGAAACCTCCATCCATCCCCTTCTCTTTGGTGCTGTCCCCTTCATCTCTCATCTGAGTTATTGTGGAACTTTCTACCTGCTTTTCCCCATCGGTCTCCCTGCCTCCGGTCCATGCTCCACACTACCCCTGAGTGGTAGTCCTGGAGAACGTAGCATACCACGTCATTCCTCCCTCGAAACTCTCCAATGGCTCCCCCTTGCCTTGAGGATAACATTCGTAGTGCCTTAGGGTGCCCCTCGCGGCATCCACTGGATCTGGACCTCTGGTTTTTCCACTGCCCCTTCCCTTCAGCCCCGCGTCATCCAGAACTGCTGGCCACCGGGGGCTGTCTGTAGGCCCCCACGTCTCGGGTGCCTGCACATATCCTGCTTGCCCTGCTGGAGGCCCTGGCCATCACCCTCTCCGTGTCTTCACTGATCCCTCCACATTGGCTCTATGGAAGCTGTCTTAGGGCTCTCCCCCCAACCCCCTTGGCAAACTGTTATCCCCTTGTCCATCCTATCACCGCTTTGCAACAGTTGTTAATTTCTTGGGGGTGGGAGGAGGAGGTCTGGGTTATTCATTTCTGGCTTTGCAATCAACCTGGCTGAGTATGGATGGCGAAGAACATTTCTTAAGTGAATGCGACTCAGAGGTTAGGAGATCACCCCTTCTCTGCGGGTTAAAAACCAAACCCCCAACTCCTATCCCCACCTCTTCAGCCTCCAAGCGTCTGTCTCTCCGGGGACATCCCCAGAGAATCTGGAACTGAGCTCATGGCTGACCCTCTCTCCCTTCTACCCCTCTGCTGGAGAGTCTTAAGGCTGACACCCCCACTTCATGTTACAGATGGGGAAACTGAGGCCCAGAGAGGTAGTATGGCTTGGGGGTCCAGGTGGACTTGGGTTTAGGTCCTGGCCTTATGACTTTTGGACAATCTAGTATGCCTTTCTTTTTCTCCTTTTAAATAACTGCTTTATTGAGCTATAATTCACATACCATAAAATCCCCCCTTATAATGCGGTGTTTTTTAGTATACGCACAGAGTTGGGCGGCCATCGTAGAGTATCTTTCCGAGCCTATGCTTTCTCACCGATAAGCCTTGGGTAACTTTGACACTGCTCTCACAGGGTTGTTGTGAGAAGTAATTAAACACAAGCATGGAGGGGGCTTGGCCCAGTGTTTGGGGGTCACACGGTGAATTGGGGGCGAAGCTGATGTTGGCATGAGACCCACCTCCCCAGTAGGGCTTTCCTTGCTACCTCTGCCCCGTGGCTGTTTCTGGGCAGTGATTTCAAGAAGGTGGTGGGGGGAGAGTGAGGCGGGGAAGGCAATATTTGCAGTTGTTTAAAAAGCCGTGAGTTGGCTAATAATTGAGTCAGCCACAGGCACGCCTATCAGCTGAGCCAGTGATTCTCAAAGTATGGTTCCCGGAGGAACAGCATTAGCATCAGCAGGGAACTTTGTAGACATGCAAATTCTCCGGTCCGCCTCATACTTACATTCTAGGAGTGAAGCCCAGAAGTCAGTACCTTAACAAGTCCTCTGGGTGATTCTGACACCAGCTGTGGTTCGAGAACCACAGATCTAAGCAAACCAGCTACCTATTCAGTCCCTAATCTCCTCACTGCCTTCCTGAATGAGCGGGATAGTCACAGCATGGGGGTGGAGGTGTGGAAGGGTTGTGATGAGTCTCAGGATAAGCCCAGCCAGGGAGAATCAGCCAGGCAGCACCCACCTGTCCCCGCACTGCCTCCTGGGCCGGGCAAGGGAGGACACGGGCCCCAAACTGCAGCCAGACATGATGGGCAAAAATGTTCCAGAAAGCGGCAGTCTGACCTCTCTGTTGGGGCAATTATAGATGGCCCAAGCCAGCCAGCTCCTTCATACTACCTATAATTCTAGAGAGAGAGAAATTGGAGCCCCACAGGGGGCCAGAGGCAATCCTTAGTCCTTATTTGTTGCATGAATGAAGCCACATGGTGGTTCTGGCATTCACAACCAGACCCTGGCTTACAGCTCCTTCTCTCTGTCTCCTCTCTGCCTAAGCTCCAGACACTGATCTCCCTTCTGCTGTAAGGGAGAAGAGTGGGTGTCTGTGTGAGGACCCCTCAGGAGGACCAAGGTAGCCTGAGGGATCACACTGATTCACTGATTTGGAACAAGTCTATCCCTCCTTCCTGAGCCCCATCTCTTCATCTGGAAGATGGGGATAATTATTCAAGTGCCTGGGACACAAGATGTTCTTTATCAGATTTAATGTATCTGTACCACTGTATTGAGCATCTGGGGTGGAGAAACTCTCAACCAGTGTATGAAGGCAGGGGAAGTGAAGGTTCAGGGGCTTTTTAAACAGTTTACCACATGGAGCTGGTCAAGGTCAGAGACCTGCCTTCTCTTCCCTTCTCAGGAAGGGCGCTGGAGGAGTCCAACAGGTCAGGGATGGATGTGCTTAGAGCTTTGGGAGCCTTCTCAGTGGGTACAAATTGGGGGCTTTGGTGACATGGTGCTTTAATGTTTGTTTCATGTGAATTTCTGCTATTCATTTACTCAGTCTATGAAAAAAGTAAATAAAGCAGAGCAAGGAGAGAGAGAGTGGGGATGGGGCTATTATTCTGGAGAGGGGGTGGTTAGGGAAGGCCTCTCGGAGGAAGTGATGTTTGAACGGAGACCTGAATGAGTAAAGGAGCAATGAATAGGCAGAGGAAGCAACAAAGCAAGTGCAAAGCCTGGAGGTGGCAATAGGTTTGGTGTTCCAGGAATGGCATGGAGGTCGGGGTCATCGGAGCAAAGTGATGGAGGTGGGGGAGGGGAGGAGATGAAGTCTGAGAGGTGAGGTGGGGGCCAGAGCTCACGGGGCCTTGCTGCACATGCTGAGGAGTTTAACGTTCGCTCTCAAATGTGATGGGAATTTGGAAGTCAGGGGAGAGTTGGAGGAGAGTGATGGCGTCCAACTTTGCACTGTAGGAAGATCACGCCAGCTTTTTTGGAGAGAGTGGGTCACGGCTGGGCCAGAGTGGAGGCAGGGAGGCCAATCAGAGACGAGGTGGTGGCGGCTTGGTCAGGATGGTGAGCTGTGGACTGTGCAGGGATTTATTCTGAAGGTAGAGCCAATAGAAATTGCTAAAGGGCAGGATGTGGAGGGTGAGGGAAAGGGAAAATCAAAGGCAACTCTTAGATACTTGGCCCGAGCCCCTGGGCGGCAGGTGGTGCCATTTACTGGGATGGGGAGACCGGAGGGAAACAAGATTTGAGGGCAAATGGAGTTTGGTTTTGAACATGTTTGGTTTGAGAGGCCACCAGACATCTGAGAAGAGATGCTGAGTAGACAGCTGGACATGTGAGCTGGACTCCTGGGGAGAGGCTGCCACGCCCTGTCACCTGCCAAACGGCAGAAGCGATTATGGTAAAGAGGTGGGGGCAGGATTGAAGGTGGCTCTTTCTCTGTACTTTTGAGGAAATGCATTTTAAAATTCCCATTAGTTTGTTATCACCCCTGTTTATTCTAACAAAATATGAGGAGATGCAGGGAAGCAAAAATGCAAAACAAAAGCCAAATCACTCTTAATCTTGCCACCCAGAGATAAGCCCTTCTGACTCTTGGTATGAATATTAAAAATATCTATATTTTATTTTTTAATGTTTATTTATTTATTTTGAGAGAGAAAGAGTGCGTGTGCATGGGGGAGGGGCAGAGAGAGAGGGAGACAAAGAATCCAAAACAGCTCCAGGCTCCGAACTGTCAGCACAGAGCCAGACGCAGGGCTCGAACCCACAAACCGCAGCGTGAGATGATGGCCTGAGCTGAAGTCGGAAGCTTAAACGACTGAGCCACCCAGGCGCCACCCTCTTTAAAAAAATTTTTTACCCCCCCCATTTTCAAAATTTAGGTATTTGGGGGGCACCTGGGTGGCTCTGTCAGTTGGACATCTGACTCTTGATTCTGGCTCAGGTCATGATCTCACAGTTCATGAGCTCAAGCCCTGCATCCAGCTCTGGGCTGACAGCATGGAGCCTGCTTGGGATTCTCTCTCTCCTTCTCTCTCTGCCCCTTCCCTGCTCACACTCTCTCTCTCAACATAAATAAATAAACATTAAAAAAAAGTAAAAATTGGGATCAGGTTTTATGATCTGCTTCTTTCATTTAGCTTATTGTGATGTGTCCATTTTATAGACATAGAAAGAACAGTGTTGGGAAAAATAAATTCCTGAAAGCCTCAGCAGGAAGCCCCTAGCGTGGCCCACTCACCCGCGGATCTGACATCAACCGAGCACTGGGACAGAAGGATTTCTGTCCAGGGCTGGGGTGAAGGTCCATCAAGATTTGGCTGCAGCCCTTCCCAGGGGAGGGGGTTGAATGAGATGACCTCAGCAGGGCGTTGGGGGAGGCAGGCCCTCTGCCCCCGAGCCCTGGGTCAGCGGCCTTCCCCCCCTCCCTGGGGGATGTGGTTTTCTGTGGTTAATTATTGAACATGAGGAGTGGGTGCTCTCCCCGCTCCTCTCCCTGTGCCTTCTGTCTTCGCTGACTCAGCTCTCGCCTGGAACTGGCCAAGGAAGCCTCCTTCTCACTCATTCATTCAAAACCCTTTGCTGACATCTGCCACCTGCCTCCTCTACCCAAGGGCATGTGCTGGGATGCAGCCCTAAGCCTGCCCTCCAAGCAGCCTGGGAACCCCTGTCCAGGGAGGTAGGGCCATGCCCTTCACGGGTCTATCTCCCCATCAGCTTCCACCGTACAGAGGTGGAGACTGGCTCAGGGAAGGTAGGGGACTGTATAAGCCGGACCAGGATTTGAACCCAGGTCTCTCTGACCCTGAGCCCATGCCCCTGGCACCGTGAAACACAAATGAAGCCATATGGAAAGTGACGTGGGCCACATACACGCGGGCAAGCACGGGGAAGGGGCGATCTGAAGAGGGAACAGTGAGGCGGAGGGCATCCCCGAGGCTTCCCAGAGCCGAGGGTGAGCAGAGAGACTCAGCAGGCTCCGACGCTGGGGTGTTTCAGGCAGGATGCCCTGCCAGCCGTCCCAGGCGGGGAGACGCTGGGAACATTTGGGGAACGCTGTGGATCAGTTCATAAGGGATGTGTTTCCAGAGAAGCCCGTTCCCCCGGAGTCTCTTCCAGAGCACATGTGTGTCTGGCACATCCCCCTCCCAAAGAGCAGGGCTTCTGGGAGTCCAGATTCCTTGTGCTGCCTCTGCACGTATTCACGTCCTGAGGCCTCCAGCCTCCCTCCTCATGCCCTTTCCCCCTCTTCCCGTCCACTGGGAAGTGGGGGACCCTGGCTCTAATCTCAACCCTGTCCTGGACATAGTGAGTGACCTTGGGTGAATCCCTTTCCCTGTCCGGGCCTCAGTCTCCTCATGTGTGTGGTTGGGGTTGTGGGAAGTGTTGGCTGAGCTGGCATATAAAGTTCTTCCCTTTTCTAAACGTCTCTCTCTGGGCTTCCCACAGCCCTCAGGGGAGTTCCAGGCCTCCATGGCATGGCTCCATGAGGCCTGATTCCCCTCCCTACCCCACTCTGAATCCTTCCCTCCTTCCCTGTCCTCCCTAGTCCCCTTTCCTTTCATAGTTGTCTCATTATTATTAATTCCCTAAGAGCCCACGAAGGCAGAGGCAATTGTCCCCATTCTGCAAATGGAGCGATGCTCCTGCCAACCTTGGAGTTCAGAGGGAGCAGAGACCCCTCCCTCAGCCGCCGACCGTGCCTGGCCCCCCAGCTGACCTCTGAGATACTTCTCTTAAGACAGTCTTAAGACCGAGGGCACCACTTGCGAATGGCTGAGCCTGGAGGCGCTTCCTGACTGTGGGAGCTTGAGCTGGTGTGTTTCCACCACCAGCCCAGACGGACCTGCCGCCCCCCAGAGGAATGACCACCTCCCCAGGCTGCAGCCCGCAATGAAGGGAACTGAGAGGCCTGTAACGTGTCTGTGAGCTCAGTAGCCCAGACCTTGGGGCTTCTCCCTTTTTTTGTCCAGCACAGAACCACAATTCCAGGGAACCCTGATTCTGATTCTGCCTTCCAGATAATTCTTCCCAAATCCTCCTGCGACCCCGCAGCCCCCTGCCAGAGGCTCCTCGGCTGTCCTGTCCGTGCAGCATTCTAACCCTCTCCATGCTGCTATTGCAGATTTTTGCTGGTCTTCAGCTGCCTGGTGCTGTCCGTGCTGTCCACAATTCAGGAGCACCAGGAACTTGCCAACGAGTGTCTCCTCATCTTGGTGAGTGCCAGAGTCCGGGTCTGAGCGAGGCTGTGTAAGGTAGCACCTTGGGGTTCAGGGTAGACGGACAGAGAGGCTTCTCCTACTGTGGCTCAGAGAGTGGCTTGCTATGCTGTGTTCTCTGAGTTGATGGCTGCCCCTCTCTGGACTTCATCTTCTGCTTTATAGCAAGTGTTGAGGGATCTCCTGCCGCTAAGCCAGGGCTGATGTTGGGCTCAGAGAAGAGGTTGAAAAAGCCCTACTCCTTCTCAGGACCAAAACTGCTAACTCAACCTCTGGTGTGATTTTTTTTCTCTCTCTCTCTCTCTCTCTCTAAACAGAAGCACCTTGGAAGTGGACAGCTGACAGATAGCCACCCCTTAGGTCACCCAGTCAGGGTTACTGAGTCTGGGATAGCTGGGAGGGGGAGGGCAGAGTGAAGCTCAGAAAAAGCCAGACAGCTGGTGGACAGGAAATGGAAGACAGACTGGGGCTTTCAGTCTGTGGAAGGCGCCGCGTGCCTTCTGGAATTCTCCTCGGGTCCAGCCAGGTGTAAGAACGTCCAGGAGAGGTGGTCTGAGGAAATCCTGGTACCCCTAACCCAAGGACTCCGGGCTGGGCCGGTGCTGTGTGACCTGGGCCCTCGCTCCTGGAGGGTGGAGACGAGAACTCAGGCCCCTGGTCCCACAGGAATTCGTGATGATCGTGGTGTTTGGCCTGGAGTACATCATCCGCGTTTGGTCCGCGGGATGCTGCTGCCGCTACCGAGGATGGCAGGGCCGCTTCCGCTTTGCCAGAAAACCCTTCTGTGTCATCGGTAATAAGGCCTGCCCTGCCCGCGCCTGACCCCTGACCCCAAGCCTCAGGGTTGACGCCCTGATGCCACCCCTGACCCAGACCCTCGCTGCTGACAGAGATTCCACGACCCTCCCGACCCTTCCCTCCACGCCTCCCACCACGGTCCTCCCCCCTTCCTCCCCCCCACAGCCCCAGGATCGCCCCCCCCTCCCCGCCCTCCCCTCCCCCGCTCTCCCCCGCAGACAGCCCCAGGATCCCCACCGCGGGTCCTGATGCACGGTGGCTTGGTGAGCTCGCCTGTCCCGCCCCTGCAGACTTCATCGTGTTCGTGGCCTCGGTGGCCGTCATCGCCGCGGGCACGCAGGGCAACATCTTCGCCACGTCTGCGCTGCGCAGCATGCGCTTCCTGCAGATCCTCCGCATGGTGCGCATGGACCGCCGCGGCGGCACCTGGAAGCTGCTGGGCTCCGTGGTCTACGCGCACAGCAAGGTGCGCCGGCGGGACGTCTCCCGGGGCCGGAGGTGGGGGGTGGGGCAGGGCCCGAGTCCAGCCCCAGGGTTGGGGAGACTGTGGGCCCGGCGGGGGCCAGGCCACAGGGGCCGATCTCTGAGGCCCGGCGAGGGCCAGTCTGCAGGGGGAGGGCAGGTGCAGGCCAGGAAGAGGGGCTTGAGGGGTAAGGGGTTGAGGGGCTCAGTCGGAAGCTTCTGGGTTAGGTGAGTCTGTGTGCACAGCAAAGTGGGGAGCTGGGGCGGGTGGGGGGGACTGGATGTTGGGGTGTGTGGGGTGTTGAGGGGCGGTGGGCCTGGGGACTGAAGTCGGAACCTGGAACCTGGGGGGGGGGGTCAAGGGCGGGGCCGGGGGCGTACCCTGAGGCCGGGAAGGCGGGGCAGGGTCTCCCCGGAAGGAGGAGCTGGGAAAGAAAGATGGGCAGTGGCCGCCAGGCAACTCGGAGAGGTGGGGCGCCTTTATCCCCCCTCCAGAACACCTCTCGGGGTCATTCTGGGAACCTCCCACCTGCCCCCCTCTGCCAGGTACGCACAGTATTAGGCGCTTCCTTATACCCCTCTGGCTCGGCCCTCCTGACGTTTTCATCTTTGCTGTCCCCGCAGGAGCTGATCACCGCCTGGTACATCGGATTCCTGGTGCTCATCTTTGCCTCCTTCCTGGTCTATCTGGCCGAGAAGGACGCCAACTCTGACTTCTCCTCCTACGCCGACTCGCTCTGGTGGGGGACGGTGCGTGAGGGTCTGTGCAGGGCTGCCCTTCTCCCTGGGACCCTCCCCTGCGTGACCATTGTGACCCTGACTCAAGGCTGAGTGGGCCTGTCTCTGTCCTCTCTGCTAAGGCTGGGACCCCCTGTGACCAGCCCCTGTGTTAGCCCCCATCCTGCCCCAGTAAATCTGCTTGTGCTCCACGTAGCTCCCCACACCAAGCCCTTGTGACCTTACCCCTGACCGGCATGGTGGAGTGATGGGGAGGGATCCATCTATGCCCCTAACCAGCCCCTGTGAGTGACCACAGGGCACCGCCCTCATGATCAGGCTCCCACCTGCCTGTGTCCCAACAAGCTCTTGTGGGTGGCTCCCGAGACCGCCCTGAGGGTAAACTGTTTGTGTCCCCAGATCACACTGACAACCATTGGCTATGGTGACAAGACACCGCACACGTGGCTGGGCAGGGTCCTGGCTGCCGGCTTCGCCTTACTAGGCATCTCCTTCTTTGCCTTGCCTGCCGTGAGTCGCCATCCATTTAGGATCTCCCATCCCGGGGGAGAGAGGTCCTGGGGGCAGAGCCTGCCAAGCCCCTAGCCTGCAATTGCATGGATGGGAAAGGGACGTCTCAGATGGGCAGTGATGGAGACCTTCTCTGCCTTTTGCTGTCCTCCCCCACATCCCCCCCCCCAACCACGCCTATTCCCCTAGGGCATCCTTGGCTCTGGCTTTGCCCTGAAGGTGCAGGAGCAGCACCGGCAGAAGCACTTCGAGAAGAGGAGGATGCCTGCAGCTAACCTCATCCAGGTACAAGACGCCAAGGAACCATGAAATGAACTGGTGTATCAACTCCGTGTGTTGACCCACGCGTCCCAGTTTCGCAATTGTGGCTCCACGTTGAGGCTCAGAGAGCAGATGTGACTCTTCTGGGGTCACGTGCCAAGTCAGAGGCAGAGCTGGGATGCTAACTGGGACTGCTAGAAACTTCTCTTGCTCCCTGGGCTCAGTTCAGGACTCACCAGAGCTGCCCCACTGTCCAGCTCCAGCCCCAACTCTACATGGCCTGCATTGGAATGGGGCCTAGGGCCTCTTGTCCTGCCACCCAAAGGTGCAGTCATCAGTAAGCTCATTCCACAAGCACGCACACAAATGAATGTTGTAGCTATAAACTGAGATAAACACTTTGAAAGAAAGAAATTGTTCTCTGAAGAGTGTTTAACAGGGTCCTGGCCTGATCTGACCTTGAAGGGGAACTCAGGGATGATGACCTTGGGAAATTGACACTCGAGTTGAGAGATGGAGGACCGGTAGGAGTCAACTAGGTGTAGAGGTAAAGGGGGGAGCATTCAGGGTACGGGAACAGCATGTGCAAAGGCCCTGTGGTGGAGGGGAACATGGTGTGTTTGGTGAACTGGAAGGAAGCTAGGGAGGCTGGAACAGAAAGCTCAAGGAGGAAGGGTTTGGGGAAGTGGGTGAGGGCCAGACCCGAAGGCCACGGGGAGGAGTTTCCCATTTTCCCATTTTCTTAAGAGCAGGGAGGAACCGCTGACAGGTATAAAGCAGGAGTGGGTGACATGATCAGATTTGTGTTTTGAAAATAGGTGAATGGATTGGAGGGTGACCCAGGTGTGTGTGTGAGATGATAAGAGGCTCTGGCCACAGTGTGGGCAAGGCAGGGCGCCGGGTGACCTGACTGGCATAGCAACAGATGAGATGGGGAGAAGTGGGCCGACTCTGCATAGTTAGGAGGTGAAATTAGCAGCATCAGAAGTGAGGAAGAGAGTGAGGGACATGTGTGGGGGGTGACTTCCAGGTTTTTGGCTTGCCCAACTGGATGATCGATCGCCTTCCTCCCTCGAGGGGGGACCAGATCTGAGACACGAGGAATGTGAGCTTGGCTGGAGCACGTGGAGTCTGGGGGGCCTCAGCCCCTGAGCAGTGATGTTGACGAGGCAGCTGCATATGCGGGTCTGCGGCTGAGAGGAGAGGGGTGTGCTGGGCGGAGAAGGCTTGGAGCCGTTGCACCTGGATAGTAACGAAGCCCAGGGCACGGATGAGTTCACCCTGCAGGGGGAGGAAAGACGACGGAGGAGACAAGATGGTCCAGAATGCTTAGGAACCTCAGCAGTTAGTGACAGGGCCCGCAGAGTTGAGCCAGTCAAGGAGACAGAGGAGGAACAGCCAGAGGGGTGGGAAGAAAACCAAGGAGCATGTGGTGTCAGTTTCCCCCACTGTGCTGAGGCATTCTGATAGGGCATGGGCTGAGGCAAGGGCTCCAATTTTATATGAGTCTGTGACTCAGCCCTGGCTTCTCTCGAGGCAGGGTGTGTGCAAGAGAAGCCCCTGCGGGAAGTAGTTCAGGGAATACTGGCACATCCCAGCTTGGCCTGCTCCCAGCATGCCACCCTCGCACTCCCTAATCCAAGTCTGACTCACCCCCACTTATCTCTCCTCCCCAGGGTGGGAGCCCGTCCCCATCCCTGCTATCTCCAGCCACCAGCCCAGCCTTTCCTTCTCGGCGTCCCTTGGGGCACAATGGCCGTTGTCCCCCGGGAGCTGGCCTTCCAAGGGGCATTGTAGGGGCAGGCGGCTGGCACTGTCCAGGCCAAGAGACAGCTGGTATTGTGGTGCCCATAATTAATGAGACAGCTCTGGCAGCTGCTCTCCAGCTCAAGCCAGGGGCCTAGGCAAGCAGGAAGTAAAAATATTCCTGTCCTAGGAGGGTGCCTGGCCAGTGAGGTCAGCAGTGGGCAGTCCCTTAAGGACAAGAGGCACCCGAAGTGGTGGTGGGGGGGGGCATCCAGGGCTCAGTTGTGCTCTGTCCATGCCTCCCTGCCCTCCCTAATCACCCCACTCACAGTCTCTCCTTGGCTCTTCTCGTTACCTGGAGGGAGAGGGACAGTCCTTCCTCTTGTCCAGCCCTCATCCCTCCCGCTGCAGAGGAAATCCTGCAAATCTGTGGATGCTGAGGGGTTGGTAGGTGATGCTCTGATGCTCTTTCCTTCCCTCCTCAACCCCGTGGGCAGGGACAGGCAGCTGCGAAAGATGGGGTGGACTTTTTTTTTTTTTTTAATTTTTTTTTTCCACGTTTTTATTTATTTTTGGGACAGAGAGAGACAGAGCATGAACGGGGGAGGAGCAGAGAGAGAGGGAGACACAGAATCGGAAACAGGCTCCAGGCTCTGAGCCATCAGCCCAGAGCCTGATGCGGGGCTCGAACTCACGGACCGCGAGATCGTGACCTGGCTGAAGTCGGACGCTTAACCGACTGCGCCACCCAGGCGCCCCGAGGGTGGACTTATTAGTAGTAATTATAATTCACGCGGTCAGTATTTATTCCCCTGACGTTTGCAGAGCACCTACTATGTGCTAAAGGATACAGCAGTGACCAAGACACGGCTTAGAGTCTAGGGGGAGAGGAAGACATTAATCAAATGCACAATGAATGGAGATTTACTAGCTGTGGTGGGAGGAGGTACCAGGAGCGTTCAACAGGGGAACGCGGTGTCAAGTGTCTTCCATGTGCCAGGCACTGCACTTGGCATTTAATACACATTTGCCCTTTTAGTCCTCATGATACCCTGTTAGGTACGTAGTATTACATCCGGTTTACAGATGAGGAGACAGGGGCTCTGCAGCTTCCCTTAATTTGTCCATGCTAGTAAGGGGCGAAGCTGGGACTGGAAACCCACGTCTGCCTTACAAAACCCCAGCTCTTCCCTTAGACCCCTGGCTCTGATGCCCACCTGCTCCCTACCTTGCAGAAGTCTGTCTGGTCCTGCTGATGGCTATGGAATTGAAGCTGGCCTCTGGCTCTGAGTGCCCTTCGGCCGACCCAAGGACTGGGTTCCTTCCGAGGGGCTCAGAGGCTTACCTGATGCTTTGTCCCCCTCCCCCTCCCCCTTCCTCTCCCTCATACGACCAGGCTGCGTGGCGCCTGTACTCCACCGACACGAGCCGGGCCTACCTGACGGCCACCTGGTACTACTATGACAGTATCCTCCCATCCTTCAGGTAGGCCCTGCCTTCCGGGGGGGGGGGGGGGGGGGGGGCGGGCGGAATGGGCGGGCGTGGGCTGATGGTAACACCCCTTGGGGACAAGTGGCTGGGACTCAGCCCTGGAGGGTGGGGAAGGGGTGATGGCTCCCGGAGGCGTTATCGGGCTGGCTCTGCAAATCCTATGTAACGCAGAGCCCGGAGTGTCCTCTCTCCCGCCCTGTTCTGCCCCAGGAAGGCGGTGGGCACTGGGCATGGGGTGGAGCCCTGCCCCATGGGGCTGCACCCCGGTTTCTGGAGAGCTGGCCGTCCGTAGGCTGACCCACAGGGCTGCCGTTCAGGGCGGTGGGCAGCCAGCTCATCTCCCCTTCGAGCTGAGGGTAAGGTTATTATTCCTTACCAGCCGGCTAGAGCAAGTGTGGGAGGGGCAAGAACGCGTGTGCCAGAGTTGGGTTCACGGACACACCCCAGCACCCATGTGTGTGAACGTGACCCTATTTTTACTGGCCCTAGCACCCGGAAGTGGGTTCGTCCCACTGGCCCAGGCCAGGGTAGGACTGCCCCCCGGGGGTGGCTCCACAAAGAGGATTATTAATAGCCATCTCCGAGGTTTGTATGGCCAGGTGCCCGGCCAGGCCCTTGGGCAGGAATGGAGACCACAGAGTGTGGCTCAGTCCCGCGGGCAAGCGGGCATCTAGCACGAGGCTGGGCTAGGCTGCTGTGCTCAGCGCTTCTGCGGGCAGGTCTTTTTCCTGATTAGTTCTCCAAGAGCAGCTCTTGCGTGGTTCCACTCACCCCTACACCTGGCTCCCCCTCCCTGCTCCCTCCTGCCTCCAGGGGCTTCCTAGGGGAGGAACAGGAGACAAGGGGCTGGGAAGGGGGGCTCCACTTGACAGACACAAGCTCCTACCTCAGAGACAGGGGTCGTAGAAGGAGCCTCCCTTTCCAGGGGTAGACTTGGGGAGTGGGGCAGGGGCTGGTTTGTTAGAAGTATGGTGTATGTGAGGAGGAGGGAAGATTTGGGGATAGTGTTGGGCCCTCCAGTAAGAGGAACAGAGCTTGGTTTGGAGATTCTAGGTCCACGGGCCTGCTGCTCCTTGGAGCTCAGTTTCCCCATCCATACAATGGGAAGGCAGAGGGGAGATATCCTCCTTGGGTTATGGAACCAGGAAATGGCCTGGAGGCTTAGGAAGAAGCTGAGCCCCAATCTGGTCTCCAAGAACCCAGTGGCAGGAGTGGATGCTGCAGGAGTGAGAAGCCGGGCTAGCTACCCAATCAAGTCTCTCTCCTGCGCCTCAGTTTCCCCCTAAGATCCCGTCGGATCTGGAGGGTGAGGATTTCAGGGCTGCCGCTGGCCTCCAGGGAGGCACAGCTTCCTGTCTGGGCACTCTGCTTGATGAGCAGAGAGGAGGCTGGATTTGAGCTCCCACTTGCCACCTTCTGAGGGTGCCCTCAAGTTGTGCCCCGCCTGCAAAACCGTACCCAGCAGCCCTGAGGATTTCCCAAGAACTGGGTGCAGGAAAGGAGGGAGGAAGGCTCGTCTCTCCCACCTGCGACCCTGCCTGTTCTGGCTTGGGGTGTTTGGTGAGCACCTCTAGAGGCAGAGCCTGGCAGGATCTGAGCTCTGGAGCTCGGTGCCCACCAGGTGAGCGGGTGGTGCCACGGCCCTGCCTGCCGCTGATGGCGCCCTCTCCTGCAGAGAGCTGGCCCTCTTGTTTGAGCACGTGCAACGGGCCCGCAATGGGGGCCTACGGCCCCTGGAGGTGCGGCGGGCGCCGGTACCCGATGGAGCACCCTCCCGTTACCCGCCCGTTGCCACCTGCCACCGGCCGGGCAGCGCCTCCTTCTGCCCTGGGGAAAGGTAGGGGCCCCCCGGGGCCGCCACCTCCTCTTGCTTCTCCTCCTCCTCTTCCATTCGTTGTCTCATCCTCTCTCAGACCTGCCTGCAGCCACCATGTGGGTGTCTGGGCCTGTTCTGGGGACTCCCCGGCTTTGTCATGAGGCCTGGGCAGTTGTCGTCGGATGGCCTGACAGGTACAGACGGAAAGCCTCCCTGCAGAGGCCAGGCTGGACTCACCTGTTTGTCACCTGGGGCTCTAAGGGTCTGAGTGGGGGAGCTATCCGCACTGTCCTTTCCCAGCACCTCCTCCATTCATTCCATTGTCCTCTTTCTTTCTCTGTTTCCGCGTCCCCCTCACTCTTCCATCCCTGCACCCCCATCCCTCCTGGGCAGCTGGAGAGAGGAGGAGGCCGCTGGCCACAGGTGCTTACGGCTCAGGTAATCGTGGGCACCATTCTGGGGCATGAGGGCAGGGAACCCCCTCCCCCGGAATGTTCCTCTAGAAGGGGCTTGCCCCTGAACTTGCCTCTCGGGAGTGAGGAGCCAGCTGGAGAGAGAGCTCTGTGCCTAAGAACCGCTCTAGGACCTACGTAAACGCAACCAATGACTAATGCTCTTGTCTTGTGCAACCCTTGTCCGCAGCTTGGCTAATCCCAGAGGGTCCTCTTGGGATGCTCCTATAATGCCTTTCTTCCTTACTGAGGGACATTTTGCTGCTCGTAACTGTCTCTTTCCCCTTGACCTGTCTCTCCTGGAGCTTTTGCATCCTGAAAGAAGAACAAAGAAAGAACGATGCTTACCCCCACATAAATGTTCAAAATAGTGGAGTTTCAGGCATTTTTGGATAAGGGAAGCTCACTAACTCACAGTATGGGAAAGTGGCCGCTCCCATAGAAGTGTAGCTTTGAGGTCAAGGATTCAATCCCCCCTCATTCCTCCCCTGACCCCTACCCATCTCTTTCTTTTGTTTCATCTTCACACATCATCCCTGATCAGCCAGGTAGACATCTGGGCGTTGAGCCTCAGTTGTGATTCTGAGGCCAGGACCCAGAACAAGGGAGGGGAGAAGAGACCAGCCATTCAGTGATCAGAAGGTGGTGTGGTGAAAGTCTGTCTCTGCCGCCTGATGCTGTGTGTCCTTGAGACAGTCACTGAGGGACTCTGGGCCTCTGGGTCCTAGACGGAACATCAGCGATGTTTAGGATGATCAGGGGCTCTGGGTTCTCTGGGTTTCTGGGCTTAAAAGGCCTGGGAAACAGGGAGGAGGGAGTGTTGGTGCAAAGGATGCTGGGAACGACATGTCTTCCCTCTTCTCTGTGAGGGCATTTCTGGCCAGGGGCCGAACAGGAAGCAGGGAGAATGAGGGTCCCTCCAGGTCAGGGGGTAGAGGGAGGGGCAGCATGACTGGGCAGGCCAGGCTGGGAGCTCCCTGGAAGAGAGTCCCTGGTGTGGTCCTAGCCAGATTTTCTTGTCCCTGTCTGAAGGCCCTTCACTGTCCTCCCCAACCTCACCCAACCACAGCTTATAGGTAAGACTCAAGAGCTTTGGTATTTGAGCAGCCCTGCCCAGGGCCTGAACCAGTGCTCTCTGGAGCGTCCGGTTTGCTCTGGTCTCACCTTGCTTGGATAGAAAGGTACTGAAAATTGAGACTAACCTGGAGCGGAACACCCCTCCCTCCCACCGCTGCTCCAGGACTCTGGGTCCCCCAAAACCTAGGACCAGATGACTGCTAGGGGCTTGGCCATCACTAACTCCCAGCCTTGTGTCTGTCTGCCCTGGAGTATCTGTGTGGCTGGGGCTCACGGTGATGGTGGTGGAGTGTCCCTTCTTCCCAGAGACCCCAGGGGTTTGAGCTGTGACTTCTAGGACATCAGTCATCAGGCTCAGGCCAAGTGGGCATATCCTCACTCTTGGCTTTCTGGACCTATGGGGTGGGTACTCCAGACAGAACCCCCCACACACACACACACCCACATACACTTATATACTCCTCCTCATTGGTCATCCCCTTCGTGCTACTTGTGGATGGACCCAGGCTGAGCACGTTCCAAGACTACAAGGAACAGAACTTCCTGGGGGATGGTATTGCCAGGGTCAGCACCTCCTCTCTTTGAGGTTTCTCGATGAGGCGCTAAGATGGTATTTCTCAAGGCATGGTCCACTGACTTCCTGAATCAGCACCTGTGGGGTGTTTGTTCAAAATGCAGATGCCCGGATGTCTCCCCAAGCCCACAGAAGGAGAATCTCTGGAGAAGAGGCACAGAATTCTGCCTATTTAACACGCTCCCCAGGAGATCCCCAGGAGATCTTGAGAATCTCTGCATCCTGGGGATGCGGGCTGGAGGATGATTTGGGTGGGGGTTCTTCTCTCCCACCAGCCACAGGAAGCCAGCCCCATCCTGGCAGCCCCCCATGCTCTGCCCACCTGCCCCCTCCCCACTAACCTGTTTGTGTCTTGTTCTCAACTTCCAGCCAGATGTTTAGTAATAAACGGAGTTTCTTTCGGATCCACGCCAGCTGGAGACCGAGGTACCCCCTCGCCTGCTCCTCCTGTCCCCACTCCTCCTTGCCCCAGCCAGTTCGGGGGCTGGAGAGGGGGACAGGATAGGCCAAGGACAAGGTGCATGTGCCTGCCGCCTGCCGTCTGCCTTGGGTCCCTGATGAGCCTTTTACCTTCCTGGGGATGCCTCTGCCAGGTCTGGGGGGCAGACTCTGGAGGGACTCTGCCAGGAGGGACATCTGTAGGAGCCTTGGGATGAGTTCTGGCTCTGCCGCTGACCCCCGTGTGATCTTGGTCAAATTGCTTCCCTTCTCTGGACCTCAGTTTCCCATCTGTGGAATGGGCAGATTGAACTAGAGGCTCTCTGAGGGTCCTTCCCACTCTGACTTCTGCCGGGCTTTGGGTTTAGCTTCCTGGCTTCCCACTGCCCACCTAGGGACCTAGAAGATGCCTGAAGGAGCTGGGATTGGCACCTCTTCTGCTAACTCTAGAGCCCAACTCTTAAAGCTGCATCCCCAGTACTTTCCTTGGTACCTGCCCTGTGCTAGGCCCTAGGCACTAGGGACACAGTGATGAATAAAATGGTGCCTGGAGCGTTGCAAAGAGCAATTGCTATTCAGTGTGATGAATGCAACAAAAGGAGGAAGCAGAGGGGCTACGGAGCCAAGGTCAGGCACTTCACCTCCCAGAGGAGGCCCCAAAAGGAGTGGACGTGAGGGAGGGCATCCCAGGCCAAGGAAGCAGCGTGCACCAAAGCAAGGAGGTGAGAGAGCACAGCTGTGGCAAGGGAGCAGGCAGCCCAGTGTGGCCAGATTTGGGAGTCGGGGGGCGGGGGGGGGGGGTCAGGAGTGAGGCTGGGGGCAGAGCCGGATCCCGAAGAACCCCAGAGCCCTGCATGAGCATCATCCTGTAGGCCCTGCCTGGCAGCCTGGGCTCACTGAGTCTCGGGTTTCCCCAAAGTGCCTCTGGAGCTTTGTGGGGTTGAGGGGCCCAGGAGTAGATGGGTGACAGAGCTCCTGGCTGCTCATCCAAGACGCAGTGCTTCTTAGGAATAGGGCTCTGGATCTGAACCCGGCCACCACTCACTAGCTAGGGGACCGTGACCATAAGCCCTGGGGGCCTCAATTTCTTCTGAAGTAAAACGCGGATGGTAATAGCATCTGCTTCCACTTGAACTGGGCCTGGCTCATAGGAAGTGCTGTATGAATGGTTGGCCTTGTTCAATGTGGTATGTTGAGCAGTTAAGATCTTATTTAAAAAAAAAAAAAAAAAAAAAAAGCTTGGAAACCATAGCTGAAGGAAATGGGGATACCCCTGAAGGGTTAAGCCAAGATGTCGCTGGGTTAGATCTGCCCCTTTGCAAGGTGACTTCAGCTATGTGGGCATGATGGCCAGGAAGGGCAGGGCCAGAGAAGAGGGGCCAACATTGAGGCTGCCTCTATAGTCCTGAGAAGAGGGGCTTTATGCAGCACCAGAGGGGTAGGCTGCCCCTTCCCCGCAGAAGCTTGGCCTTCGGTATCAGAATCCTTAGAGTCATTCCATGTGGAAGCGAGCATAGGGGTGGGTCCAGCAAGGCAGTCAAGGGCAGCTTGTGCCCAGAGCTTGCCCCCACCTCCCACCCAGGATAGCCTCAGTCAAGCCTACCCCATCTGGGTTCCAGGCACCAACAGACCCCTTAGGCCAGTTTCTCAACCTCGGCACCATGGAAGTTTGGTTCGGATCATTCTTCACTGGTTGGGGGGGGCGGGGGTTGTCACGTGCATTATGTAGCATGGTTTAGCAGCCTCCCCGGCCTCAACCTGCTAGATGCTGGGAGCAGCCTCCAGCGGGCCAACCAAAAATGTCTCCAGATAGTACCAAACGTCCCCTAGGGAGTGAAGGTGCTCTCAGAGAACCACTGCCCTAGACACTCTGCTAATTGCTAGTCCCAGAAAAAGAACACAGTCTCTCAAGTCAGGAAAAACTGGGTCCTGGTCCTTGCTGCATCCACAAGGGCTCTGTGACTTTGGGCAGGCGGTTTTACCTCCTTTCCAGTCTGTAAACTCAGGATGGTAAACGTGGAGCCCAGCACACAAAGTGGCCGAGAGAGCTGGGAGGGCCAAGGCATTCAGACAGGACCCTGAGTGTTCTGAGGAGCTTGGGAAGGGAAGGAGCACTTCTGATGTCCACCGCGTGCCAGGTTTCTTTCCATTTTGTTTGAGCATTTAGGCTCCAGAGAGGCTGACGTGAGCCATTTCCTGGGCCCTGCCCAAGGAGCTGGAATCTAGAGCCACCCCTGGGAAAACAGTGCCTCCTTCTGTTGCAGAGGGGCCCAGGGCCTCTGGCTGGAAAGTTACAGAACCCCACAAACCAGGCTGGAAGCTCCTTCAACCATCACAGCATCAGAGCTGGAAAGGGACCTTTCAAGGCCTCTAGTGCAAGCCTCCAGACCCGTTCCTCCCTAAGTCCCGCTGAGAGCAAGCTCAGTCTTGCTTGCACACTTCTCGTGACAGGGAGGTCACCCCCTTCTCCCAGAACGTCATTGGAGTGATGTGCCGGGCGCAGAGATCCGGGGTTCCAGGCCCTTGGCTAAGTGGCAGGGCCTTCTCCACCCCCCTCTTGCTCTCCCCCTTGGAGGAGTGGGGGACAAAGGAAGGGGTTGCACGGGCCGGGTGGGTGGGGGGTGCTTGCCAGCATGAGGAGAGCCCCAAGGAATGGCTCTGCAGAGGAAAGTTTGGGAGAGCCAACCTCAAACTTTGGTTGGAACCTTTGGGATGCATTGAGGGGATCCTGGGCCAGCAAACAGCATGCTGGATTGTGGGGCTGCCTCGTCCTTCCCTTCTGATATCCTCAGGGCCCCAGTCCATGACCTATGTAACCTCTCCCTTCTGGGCAGAGGCCCCTACTCCTAAGGATGGCCCTACATCCTGGCTGCCTTCCCGAAGGTGCCCCTGGTTTCGACGTCTTCCTCACCGCAGCACCTTGGCTCTGTACCCTGGACCCCATGCCCCAGGCATGGGGGACCCTAGCTCCCACGCAGCCCTGAAACCAGAATCCGTCCTCTGCTTAACTCTTGACCCGAAAGCCCCTGACAGTAGGCGACACAGTTTCCTCCCCCAACCCTTGCCCCACCTTAGGCCTCCTCCAAGACTGGCTGGTGCTCTCCTGAGCCAGGGCCCCAGACGTTTGGGGTGGAAGGGCCCCCAACCTGGGAAGGTCCCCACAGCAGGGAGGCAGTGGTGACACCCCAGGGCATGGGATGGGGGACGTTTGCCTAGGTCCTATTCAGACAGTGATAACGTGGTCCTTGAAACTCTTGGACACAGAGTTTCTGTACCAGGTACTGGCTAACCTGGGCGCGTCCTGGACAACCTGAGGCCTCCCCGCATCTGTCTTCCTCCAAGATCTGGGGGGATGTGGTGGGGTGCTGGGGTGTGGGAAGGGAAGTCTGAGCACACACACACAGACATGCACAGGTGCGTTCCCGTGCACACAGACATGTGTGGGTGTTGTTGAAATGGGGGTTCATTAGGCAGTGGCGGGTGTGGGTCTGGGAGGGAGGACGTCAGTCCAGGTGGGCAGAGCTCAGGCAGTGGAGACCACAGAACCAGGTTACAGGCCTTCACCGGGAGGCTGCGCACCAGGCACGTCTGGGGCAGATATGAGGGCCCAGTAGCTGGACCCTCTGTAGCCGGCACACCGCGCCCCGTAATAGGGGCACTACTTACGCCGAAATCTGCGTGGTGCGGACCTTTGCACCGCCTGCAAAACTGCACTAGGTCCCAAAGCCCTGACCTGACCGGTGTGGGATCAGAGAGCTCTGGCAGGAAAGGAAGAAAATGTGGACACGTGTCCACACCCTGGTACCTGGGTACCCACACCGTCACATGCGCGCACACGCACGCACACAGACACGCACACGTGCACAAACACACACCCTCGACTCCACGCGGCCCGCCTCTGTGTACTGTGAGGACCCAGAGGCCTTTCTCAGTGTGCATGGCCAGGTGAGCCTCTCCACCCCTCAGCAGCCTGTCTGTGCCCAAAGGGTGGCCATCTCCACCTCCACCCACCCACCTGAGCCAGACCCAGCTCTCCCATCCTCCTGTCTGTCTCTGACTCCCTTCTTGGGTCTCTCACTCCTTCCGTCCTGACATCTGTCTCCTGTGCACCTCTTATCTGTCCGCGCAATGAGGGGTGGGAGATGGGGGTAGGGAGGGGATCGGCTCAGACTGACCCTGCAGCAGCTTCTTGTAGGAGTCAGGGTCCCCCTCACCACACCCTTGTTCCATCCCCAGAGTCTCCACTTGGTGGAGAATCAAAACCCAGTAGCCACGCCCAAGTCCTAAGTCAGCGGTGTCCCCACGCACACCCGCCCCCAGCTCCAGCTAACTTGGCTCTCTCCCCCACCCGACCTGCCCTGCCAGCAGCCGGATGGCCATCAAGGACCGCATCCGCATGGGCAGCTCCCAGCGACGGACGGGCCCCTCCAAGCAGCACCTGGCGCCTCCACCGATGCCCACCTCCCCGAGCAGCGAGCAGGTGGGTGAGGCCACCAGCCCCACCAAGGTACAGAAGAGCTGGAGCTTCAATGACCGCACCCGCTTCCGGGCCTCCCTGAGACTCAAACCCCGCACCTCTGCTGAGGGTGAGCCCCTGGGGGTCTGGGACCCAGGACCTACCTGCATGGGGGGCAGGGTGGGGACACAGTCCGGGCTGGGGGTAGAAAGACGGTTCTAGTCCCAGCTCTATAGCTGATGGACCATCTTTGGACTCTGGTCTTCTGGTCTGTGAAATGGGTGTCGTGACACCTGCTTTGCTGGCCTCTGGAATCAGATGAGAATTCAGAGGGTGGCACTTGGTAGTGGTTAAGAGTACAGGCTTTGGAGCCCGGCTGCCTGGGTTTGAATCCTGGCCTTTGCCACTTATTGGAAAGTTACAGAATCCCACAAACCAGTCTTTGGGGAGGGAGACTCCTATGGGAGTCTGGGCATGGCTAGTGCCCAGGGCCTCTTCTCCCCTGCCCAAGAAGCTGCCTGGCCTTTCCCCACTCCTGTCACCCCCGTGGAACAAGGATAGTATCCCCTCTCCATGCAGCGTACTGGCCTGGGAAGAAGCATTTCTCTTCCCCGGGGAGAGAATGACTTGCTTTCCAGGGCCTTTCCCCCTTGTCTCCGGGGCTAACTGTCCTGGTGGGACCATAGGCCTTCCTCCGGGGCTGTGTGTAATTTGCCTCAGGCCAAACCAGAAGTGCTCTAAAGCAGCTTCTGCTCACCTGGCCACTGGGCAGATTCTTACTCTGACTGGTCGTAGGGCAGATGGGCACGCAGTAAACCAGGGTTTTCCACCCTGGGTAAGGCAGCTAGGGAGGCAGGAGCCTGGTCTGCCTCGTGCCCCCAGGAAGGTTCTGCACCCTTACTGAGCCTCTCTTTATCGGTATCTCTAAGGGTGGCTCGGCAAGTGGTGGTCGGGGGTTGGGAGTGGCCCCCTTCTGCTGCCACCACTCGGGCCCCCTGACTTTGCAGAGGGCCCCTCGGAGGAAGTGGCAGAGGAAAAGAGCTACCAGTGTGAGCTCACAGTGGACGATGTCATGCCTGCCGTGAAGACGGTCATCCGCTCCGTCAGGTGAGACTGAGGCCCGAGGTGCCCCCCCCCCCGGCCCCCCAGTCCGTCTGCCACCCATTGCTGCTCCCCGTCTGGGGCCTGCCCTCACGGCCAGGCCTGGCCTAGCTCCCGGGCACACCAGCTGCTGCCCGCCTGGCGCTCTTGGCGGTGCTGGCTGGCGGGGGCCCTGGAGTGTGGGTGGGGTGGGAGGGGCATATGGCTCCCAGCAGGGTTTGCTCATCCCCTTCACGTCTGGAGGGCCGGCTGGGTAGGGCGGTAGGCTCGGCTGCCCACCACGGTCCCTCTCCTACCCCTGCGGTGTCCTCTCTGTGTCTCTCTCCTCTCCTCACCCCTTTCTCTCCCCCTAGCTGTGTACCAGCTACCTACTCTCCCTGCATCTGTCCTGTGTGCTCTTTCCCTCCATCTCTGTGTCTCACTCCATCTTCCTTTTGCTTCTGTGTCTCAAAGTTCCTCTCTCTCTCCTTGGGTGTTTTGACCTCAGCTTGTCGGTCTCCCCCAGGGCTTCCTCTAGAGCAGTGCTTTTTCAAACCACAGGTCCCAACAGTTTGAAATCAACTTAGTGAAATCAACTTAGTGGGTCACGGTCAGCATTTAAAGAAAAAAAAGAATAGAAAATAGCAGAGTGCATCCCCTGTAGGAAGGATAAATAATGTTTATGAAACCTACATTGAGGGTGTGTGTGTGTGTGTGTGTGTGTGTGTGTGTGTGTGTATCCTGGTTTCTGATGTAAAATGTATTTCTTATGGTGGGTCTGGGTTAAACGAGTTTGAATGCCCCTGCCCTGCTGACTCTACCGGCTGTCTCCCCGCCTTGACAAGAGTGGGCCAGAGTCCCCCGAGCCCTTTAGCCATGGCTCAGCCATCATCTAGCCCCCAAGCTTCTTGGCGTGGAGTCCTGGCCTAGACTCTGTCTCCGGCCTGCAGCTCTAGCTCCAGAGACCTCCTTCACCCCCAGGCCTTCCAGACTCACCTCCTCTCTTCTCTGGCTGATGCATCCACCCACAGGCTCTTTCCTTTGTGTTCTTTGTAAAATCAGAGTCAGCTGGATCCCCCTCTACTCCCCAGAGAGTCTGAGGCCTCTCCCCACCCTCTTTTCATACATGCTGTCTCTCCCCCTCCAAGTGAGGCTTCTGGAACACATCGCCTGAGCTGCCACATAGCCTGGGTCAGCTCTCCTGGGCCACCCCACAGAGCAACTCACACCCAGCATACCCCAAACCTGCTCCTCCTCCCGTGTCCCCATTTCAGGCAGGGGCACCACCATCCATCCTGTTGCCTAAGCCATGGGCATCATTCTGCACTCAGACTCAGAAGCCTTGATGTCCCTTTTTGTCCTGAATTGCTCTAAAGCTGCCAGCTCCTGGCTCAAGCCCAGCCCCTAGGTCTAGTCTTCCTGCCCAAGACTCTGCCCCTCCAGGGCATTCTCTGCACAGGCTGGCAGAACCATCATGCTAACATAGAGGAAACCACAGGGCCCCTTCCTCAACCCCAATTGCTCATTGCGTGATCTCTGCCAGGGATTCAGGGCTCTTCGGAGTACCTCTTCCTCCTACCCACCAGCCTCCTTTGCAAGGCCAATCTCTTTCCCTGTCTTCTGTGCCACCCTACCTCCCCAGGGGGTGGAGGGGGGGGGGAACTGACCCCTTATCTTCACATTCTGTTCCAGCTACTTTGAATGGAATCTCGCTCATATGCCTCCATGTCTGTCTGTGTCCAGAAAGCCTCCCTTCATCCTCCTCTTGCCTTGGGGATGGAAAGTATCACTCTCAAGACTTGTCCTCTGACCTCCCCAGCTGAGGTCCTCCTTCTCCTGGTCCCAGACTATGAGAGGTCTCTCCATTCCTTGACACAGCCCTTGTCTCCCCATAATTGTGTGTCCTGTCTCCCACCCCAGAGCAGGGCTCCTGAGACCTGGGGTTGGATCTGATGCCCCTTGGGTACCCAGGGTCCAGCACAGTGGCACTGACAAGCATGTGTGGAGTGAAAGCAAAAATGTCTTCCCCTAAGTGGTCTTGATCATCAGTGTTCACAGATGCCTGCCCTGTGTCCAAGCTAGCAGAGAGAAACCAGGCCCAGTCCCTGACCTCCCAGGCAGATACAGGCACATTAAAAACCAACCAACCAACCAACCAACCAACGAACCAACCAACCTATGAGGGCTGAGGGTGGAACGTGGTGGGTAGGGAAGGAGGCTGGGAGCCTGACCCAGCAGAAGCTGTTTGCGGTGACCCAAGCAGAAGATGCCCTCATGGTAGGCAAATGGTTAGCAAAGGGATGGAAAGGGGGCTGGGAAGGAATCCCCTCCCGCTGAGACCCCCCTCTCCCGACAGGATCCTGAAATTCCTGGTGGCCAAAAGGAAATTCAAGGAGACGCTGCGACCGTATGACGTGAAGGACGTCATCGAGCAGTACTCGGCCGGGCACCTGGACATGCTGGGCCGGATCAAGAGCCTGCAGGCTCGGTGGGTGCTCCGGCAGTGAGGCCGTGGCCCCAGCCCCCCACCCAAGGACTGCTCGTGGGAGCCCCTCCGCTCGCGCCCGAACAGAGCCCCGAGCGCCCCCTAGGGACCGCGGAGGGAGCTGGAGTTTTTGGCCGGGGCAAGGCCTCTGGCTTGCAGCTCGCCACTGAGGCTCCACCCTGCCCCTGTTCCAAGCCTGAAGAAGGACCCAGGCGCAGGTCCTCTGTGCGAACCCTACTGACCGGCACTCCTCGGGGGACGTCTTTAGATGACTGTTTCCTGGTCCTAAATGAATAGGATGAAAATAATCAGTGATCTCCCATCTCCCAAGGGGATAGGCAGATTGTCCTCAGTGGGACCCACCTCTGGCCTCTGGGACCCTCTGGCACCTCTTCTCTCCACCTAGCATATAGGAAGAATTCTTGCACCAGGACCCCAATCGCCTACACCTTTCCCTTCTCCTCTTGTGGCCTGAATTATCACTGCCCATTCATTCACTTGTTTCCTTAAATAATCGTTGGGCTTTTGTTACTTGCCAGATAGTGAGGCTCTGGTGGAAAGCAAAATTCCCAGCCCCTGTGGAGCTTTGATTTTAGTGGAAGGAGAACAGATGATAAATAAGTCAAACTAGACAATGTCAGATGATGATAAAGGCTCAGGAGAAAACTAAGGGTTAGGGTGTTGGGGATGGTGATTTTAAATAGGTAAGAAGCTGACATTTGAAAAAAAAAAAAAAAACTGGAGGTGGGGGAACCAGCCCTGTGGCTGTTTAAATAAAGAGTTTTCAGAGGTAATAGCAAGAGCAAAGACTTGGGCAGGTGTCTGGGGTATTGTTTCAGGAACAGGAAGGAGCCCAGTGTGTCTGTTCTCTAGCCCGCGAGAAGTAGGCAAGATTAGAAGGTGAATGGCATTTGGACTGTTTAAAGCCCTGTAGGCCACTGCAAACACGCTCGCATTCATCCAGGGGGAGATGTAAGCCTTGGAGAGCTCTGAGCAAAGGACTGACAAGATCTGAGTTACACTTTAAAAGGAGCACCCTAAGTGCTGTGCTGAGAAGGACCTACAAGGGAGTTAGGGTGGAAGCAGGGCAATCAGTAAGGAGGCTACTTCAGATGTCCAGATGTCCAGAGATGATGGGGACTTGGACCAGGGTGGCAGCAGTGGAGGTGGGGAGAAATATGCCGACCCCAGATATATTTTGAAGGTAGAGCTGACAGGGTTTTCTGATAGGGTATAGGAGAAAAAAAGAGTCAAGGCCTGAAGCCAAGGGTTTTGGCTTGAACAACGGGAAAAAGTTGCTGTTTGTCGACATGGAGAAGGCAATGACTGCGGCACGTCTCACTCGGGAGAGCTGGGGAGTGTTGGGTTATGATGCCCATCGGACATCTAAGTGGAGTATTGCTCTGGCAGCCAGACAGAGGAGTGTGGACTTCTAGGGAGAGGTGTGGGCTGGAGATACAGCTTTGGTACCAACAATGTACAGAGGAATTGCAAATCTGGAACTGAAGACGTCGTTTCGAGTGAATAGAGAAAAGAGGTCCCAGGAGTGAGCCTTGGGGCCTACAATGTTTTGTGGCAGGAAAGGAGGAGGAACCAGCAAAGAAAAGTGAGGAGAAGTCGGTGAGGAAAGAGAACTGGGAGAAGGTGGTGGTTTTCACCCCAAATGAAGTGGAGGAGGAAGGGTGATCAGATGTGTCCGAATGCTGCTAAAAGGTCAAGTTTAATGAGGCCTCAGAACTGATCATGGAATTTAGCAACATGGAGGTCATTTGGATTTTGACAACAGCAGTTTTGGTGAGATGGTGGGAATGAAAGCGTGACCGGAGTAGGTATAAGAGAGAAAGGGAGGAGAGCAGTTGGAGAAGCGGACAGAGATAACATTTTCAAGAGTTATGCTTGTAAAGGAGAGCAGAAAAATCAGGTGGGACCAGCTCCAGACTTGTCCACCTTATAACCCACATCCCCACTTGTGTCTCTCCCTCTTTTACCTGTCCTCCCACCAGGCAGTGGATTTACTTGTCATGTTCGTGTGTGGTGCCTTTGCTCGGCTAGTCTGAAAACACTCAAAGCAGGGGCCCAGGGCCCTCCATCCAGCTGTCTCCATTTGTCAGGGGCAAAATGGTCCCTTCTCCCCATTGCGGGCTGTGTCTCCCCGTTCAGCAGGCAATCTAAAGTTCTCGAGTGAGGGACAGGGATGGGGGCGGGGGGGGGGGCGTGTGACTAGGTGCTTCGACGCCCAGAAGGTTACCTTCTTCCACAGGGTGGACCAGATTGTGGGCCGGGGGCCGGGGGACCGGAAGGCCCGAGAGAAGGGAGACAAGGGGCCCTGTGACACGGAGGCAGTGGATGAGATCAGTATGATGGGACGCGTGGTCAAGGTGGAGAAGCAGGTGAGTATGGGATGGAGTTTCCCTCGTATGGCGGAGCTGGTCGTTGACCAAGAAGCTCCGGAAGGCCGCGAGGTCCAGCACAAGGGGAGGGTGCACTTCTCAGCCGCAATCCAGAGCACCCTCCGGGGAGGCCCCAAGCAGGGCAGACGCGTCCCGGTCCCCACGATCCCCGCCCCACAGAGAAGCCGCGCCTCCTAGGAAGTCCGCCCACTCCTACCTGAAGACCCCGATAAACCCACCCTCTCCTGCCAAGCCGCGCCTTCAAGTCGCTAACGTCTCAGATAAACCCGTCTAAATTTCACCTGTTTCCATGTAACCCCGCCTCAGTTGTCTGTCTCTAGCTCCCGGACTATTCCAACCAATCACAACTAAGTTTCCCTCCGGGAATACCGCCCCCCACCCCGCCTCGCTTCCCTCCTTCGTCCCGCCCGCCGGCCAAGCTCCGCCTTTCCTGTCTCACCTCCCGCGGGAGGAGCCGCGTCTCCCAGAAGCGCCCCGCCCCGGCCAAGCCCCGCGTCCTGGCCCCGCGCTCCGCCCCAAACCCCGCCCCCGCCCCAAGCCCCGCCTCCAACCGCGCCCCGCCCCCAGGTGCAGTCCATTGAGCACAAGCTGGACCTGCTGTTGGGCTTCTACTCGCGCTGCCTGCGCTCTGGCACCTCGGCCAGCCTGGGCACCGTGCAAGTGCCGCTCTTCGACCCCGACATCACCTCCGACTACCATAGCCCTGTGGACCACGAGGACATCTCCGTCTCCGCACAGACGCTCACCATCTCCCGCTCGGTCAGCACCAACATGGACTGAGGGGCTTCTCAGGGCGGGGCAGCACACGGCCAGCCCCTGGGCCTGGCGCTCGGACCCGCCCTCTGAGGCCTCCGGACTCCTCTCTTACTTGAACTTGCTCCCTTGTGGGGAGAGAGGCCACACGCAGTATTGAGCTGCCTGAGTGGGCGAGATACCCGCCGTGGGGGTGCCAGCGACCCAACCCACCTCAGGAGCGTGAGATGCCAGGCCGCACCGAGGGCAGCCGCCGCGGCTGCCCCGCGGCCTCCTCCGCACCCCCCCCTCCCCCAGTGCCCTGCCCGTTCCATCAAGGCCCGACACAGCCCGCCTGGCAGGGCCACTGTCCCGGGAGTGAGAATGGGGCTCTGGGGTCCTGGGCCCTGACCCAGCTTCCAGCTATGCAAGGTGAGGTCTCTGGCCCGCCCTTCGGACAGAGCAGGGAAACCCTCCCGCCAAGTCCCCGCCCCACTTGGGGGTGGGCCCAAGGTGCCCATAGGTACCGACTAGCAAAGGACCCTGCCACGAGGCAGTTGGGCACCATATATGCAAACTATGTTAAATATGCAACTTTGGGGACCCCCATGGGGTCCCTCTGCCCCTCCCTCCTTGGGAGATGGGCCTCCAGCAGTAGCTGGTCTCAGGCTGCTTGGCCATGACCCTCATCCCTGTTCTTTGGCTTATCACCCCCTCCTCACCCCGCATGGGGCCTGTTTGTTTCTCCCTTTCCTCCCCAAGGGCAGTGCTTGGGCCTTTCTTCCATTTTGCAGGGACCCTCTCCCAGAGGCTCCTTCTTCCTGCTGGATGTCCACTTCCCTCCTTGGCCCTCCAGACACCTTTGACAGCACAAGTTTCTGTATTTGCCCCCACATCTCTCATGGACAGTGCTCCCATGGTCACACACAGTTTCCCCAGACATGCAGAGAGTCTCTCACACTCACAGTGATGCACACAACCACACACGCTTGGAGACACAAGCACACCGCCCCTCAGCCTCTCTTGGGCCTCTGCCGCTGATGCCAGTGGGCGGGCCTTGCAGGGTGATGTCCACCAAGAGGGAGCCTGCCACTCCATCTGGGTAGGGGAGGGAGCTCTGAAGTGGCCCCAGGCCTCTCCAGGCCTCACCCCAGTTTTACCAGCTCCCCTTTCTCAAGATCTACTTCTCACCGGTCCAGGAGCCCCATCTGCTGCTTCTGCTGCTCCCAAGGGCCCTCCTTGGTGTCTGTACAGCACAACTCAGGCCTCGACCTCGGGGGCCTGGACAGCACTAGAAAGACCCCAGGCCCTTCCCCAGCGTGGGTACCAGGCCTGCTTCCACCTAGGCTTGTCCCCTTCCTAGTCTCTCTCGCTCTCTGGGACAATAATGATGCATTTAGCAAGTATTTGTCGGGCACCAGCTGCGTACCTGGCACTCACACGCACTGTTTCCCCTCGTTCCACACCCCGCTCTCCACTTCAGTTGGCAGCCCCCCCATACTGGCATAAGTACCCCCCCCCATCCACTCCAGGCTCCCAGCACCTCTTTGGTACTCCCTATCCTCCTGTCCCTCTTTTGTGAAGCCAATGCAGGTAGCAGGAGGGTGATGGGTAGTGGACCAATGGTGACCCTCTGTGGGGTGCCAGGGAACAGGGGCTCAGGCCCAGCTGCCTGCATCTCACGACTGGGGACCTGCATGCACCAGCGCCAGGGCTGGGGCTGGGTCTTCTCAGCCCCATGGTGCCCAGCCTCTGCCCCAACATACCCTCTGCATGTGACCATCATGTCCTGGATGGAACCTGTCCTGGCTCACCTCACCTGCACTGTCCCCAGACAGCTACCCTCCATCCCCTCAGAGACAGAGCTGTGGAGAGGGGCAGGAGAACGGGATTACCCTCTGACCAAAGGAGACTTGGGATGAAGCCTTCTCTCCTTCCACGATCAAGGTTCCCCCACCAACCCAGTTCTCGGATATGCAAGTACCTCACTTTGTTAACTTATTAACTTATTGGTTTCATTAAAATTTTCAGTAGGAGGTGGTTGCTTTTGGCTGTTCAGTGGCTGTGGGGTGGGGCACCTCGTCTGGGGGTGGGGATGAAGAAATTTGAATTAGTCAGCACCCTTTTGCTTGTAAACAACAAAAATCTAACCCATTATACCTTAAGAAAAAAAAAAAGAAAGAAAGAAAATGAAACTTATTGGCCCAGATAACTAAACTGTCCAAAGGACAGAATGGTTGTAGGCACAGCTAGATCTAGGCGCTTTAACATGTCAGGGATCTGTCTTCTGTCTCAGCCTCCCTCCCAGGCAGGCTGACCTCTCATGATGATCCCTGGCGCTTACAAATTTACTTTCTCTTGGCTTAGGGCCCCAGTGAAAAGTGAGTACCAGCTTCCTAATCGTTTGTGTCAGTCAGGGTCCAATTAGGAAAACAGAAACTACACTTTTTTTTTAATGTTTATTTATTTTGAGAGAGCCAGAGCCAGATCACAAGCAGGGGGAGGGACAGAGAGAGAGCTGTCAGCACAGAGCCCGATGTGAGGCTCAAACTCACAAACCGCTAGATCGTGACCGGAGCCAAAGTTGGATGCTCATCCGACTGAGCTGCCCAGGCGCCCCTCCGCTAGGTTGTAACAAAGAGAATTTTCAATAGGGAACAGATTACATTGATATAGGTGGGCTTGAAAGAACAGAAAGAATACTAAGGTAACTGAGAGGAAATTCCTACAGGAAGCAGCTACCTCTCCTAAGGCTGCAGGAATGGAGGGGAGAGGTTGGGGTTCGCAGAACCCACAGGCTTGACTGGGGGAGTCCTGTCTTGCTAGGGCTCAGAAATCTGAAGGGAGGGTGTTGTCTGGCTAGTGCCAGCACCTTTTAGGGGATACAGTGAAGCTTCCCTGGGAGTGCGGAAAAACAGCTAAGGGCTGGCACCAACGGTTAGGCTATCGCTGTTAAGGTTATGAAGCAAAGGAAGAAAGAAGTCTCCACTCCTGCCTTCCAATCTTTCCCTAATGCCTCTTATTGTCAAGGCCAGCTCACAAAGGTACTGTGGTTTGCAGAGTCCCAGCCCCAGGATCACAGAGCTGAGTGCAGAAGGCTGTGTTTGGAACTCTAAGACAATAGCTTCATAACTGGCACAATCCACCCTTTTGGGCACTTGGTCCCCATACACATCCATCTACACGTACTTGAACATCCATATATAACAACAGTAGCTTCCACCTAATAAGATGAAACTACCTTGCAAATGAGGATAATAACCCTCTTCCCCCAAATAGGAAAAGCACAAAGTCCCACCGTCCAATAGATGTCTCCATCTCCAGGAGTTAGTCATTGAATCCATATTTGGATGATGTTAATTACTCCTCTAATTAAGTCACAAGCCCACCTACAACTAAACAGTGAACTGTAAAGTTAGCAACCACTTACAGTCTTTATATAAAATAATAGGGGAGAAGAAGGAGGGAGGCAAAAATTAAGTACTTAATATGCAATGCCCACACCAGACACAGAAGAAGATATGCATGCCTGTGAGGGACCTCCTTTGGGTAACTGGTCACAGTGCCATAGTTGATAGATATTTGTTTGTTAATTGAGTAAGTGCGTGTATACATACATATATATACATATATATGTATATATATATATATATATATATATATATATATATATATATGGCTAATTGGGTAAATATGTGTGTGAGTGTGTATATATTTGCAATTCTCTTATATGTAATTGCCCTTAGCCAGGACATCAGCTAGTTGGGGTTCTTTGTGTGGTGGAGTGACCCAAATAATCATTCCCGAATGGTCTGGATCTTCCATGGGCCTGCGCAGTTTGGGGTACCAAAGCTCTTTGCTAACTTTTACTATTGTCCGTGGAAGTACCAAGAGGGGCCCTGAAGGATCCCTGGGTTCTAGACGTAGTTCTCATTCTTATTGGGTAGCAATATCCCAATTTCCCTTTGGTGACGAGGACCAGTTAGGCAGGCAGCACAGTAACTCTTTCTTTGCCTGCTGGTTTAGTGGCATGAGAAATCCAAAAGACCAGTTAGAAGTTTCCAATTCCAATGCAATGAAGACGGTTTCTTCCCTTCCTTTGAGAACTAAGACCTCCAGACTGGTGGAGCCCAACACTGCAGGGACAAGAAGCAAAAGTTTTGTGAGTGGGTGCAGTAGGCTGAATAATCGCCACCCAAAGATAACAGATCCTAATCTCTGGAATCTGTAAATGTTACCTTGTAAGGAAAAGGGATCTTTGCAGATGTGATTAAGTTAATGATCTTGCCTTGGGGGAGATAATCCTGGATTATCCGGTGGGCCCTGAATCCAATTGTAAATGTCCTTTTAAGAGAGAAAGGCAGAGGGAAATCTTACACACACAGGAAAGGAGGAGGCAATTAGAGACAGAAGCAGAGACTGGAGTAGTGCGGCCAGAGCAAAGGTATGCCTACAGCAGCCAGAAGCGGGAAAAGTCCAGGAACGATTCTCTCCTAGAGTTGTATAGGGAGGACAGCTCTGCTTGACACTTTGGTTTGGGCCCTGTGAGGCTGATGGTGAATTTTTGGCCTCCAGAACTGTGAGAGAATAAATTCTGTTGTTTCAAGTCGCCCAATTTGTAGTGACTTGTTACGGCAACTACAAGAAACTAATACTGTAAGTTATTTGGTGTCATAGTGGGAGAAGCTATTCTCACTACTGCTCATTGATGCCTGGAACTGTATATTGGAGCTGCGTTAATGAGGCTAAGTCACTGTCCTCTCCATGATGGGAAGGGCCCAGGGAATCAACCTGGCACCAGGTGGTTAGATGAACCCCTGCAGAATTGTGGCATGTTGGGTATTCAACATCTGTCTCTCCTGATGGTAGATTGGACAGACAGTAGTGGCATTAAGCAGATGAGCTTTGGGAGGAGGGGTGGTGAGTTCATATCGTTGAACCTGTAAATAGTCTCCCTTCTTGCCACCATGACCACGTGGTGCGAGAGCATGTTGAACAAGCCCTGGAGGAGTTGCAGAAAGAGGCCAACTGGTGTCCATGGGATGTGCCATCTTAGCCATCTGATTATCAAGAGCCTTGTCTGCCGTGGATGCTCTTTGGTGAGATTTCACTTGGGATAGAAATATCTTTACACTCTGTGCCCATTGCTGAAAGTCCATCTAAATACCTCATCCCAAGTCCTCCTTGTCACCAATCCTCCAATTCTGTGCTTCCTAAGTCCCTGACCGTGCAGCCAAATCATTAGCCATCACCCCAAACCGGTGTTGATGCAGTACCGAATAGACTGAAGGATGAGTAGGATTTAGCCAGTTTTAGGAACTGGGTGGTGGCGAATGTTCCGGCTAGAGTGTCTAGCATGTATAAAGGTCCAGAGGCACCAGAGAGCATATGGCACAAAGGAATAGAAAGAAATCCCTGTGGCTGGGCCCAGGGAGCAAAGGAGAGAATGGTACAAGATGGGGCTTAGGAATTAGAGATCAAGGTCTTCAGGATTCCATAAGTCATTCATTCCAAAGAGATGGGACTTAACCGTGAGGGGATTTGGGAGCCAACTAAAGATGTTGACCAGGGATGAAACCAGGCTAGATTTCCATTTTACAAAGTTTTCTTCCTAGGTTGGAAGAGGGATTTGAGGGAGCAAGTCTGGCTGTTCCCAGTTCGGAGACTGCTGCAGTAATCCGAGCAGGAGATGTTGTTAACCTAGACAAGTCCCATGGCATTTCACTAATTGAGTAAATGTCTATGGAGCACCTGCTGTATGTCAGGTCCTGGCTCAGCACAATACACAAGATGAACCGCTGCGGGAGACCCAGGTCTGGGCCTGAGGTCATCCAGCCCCTGGGGGAAACAGATGCACAGTTACCCAGTGCACACGCCGCTCTTTATCTTCCGAGTTTGTCTGGCTCAGCAAGGAGTGTTTGCAGGTGGCTATGGGAGTCCCCAAACAGTCATCAAATATGGCCTCGAGAGCAGATACGATTTTAGCTTGGTGTGTCTTTATCTATTGCTATGTAACAACTCACCTTACACCTTAATAGCTTAAAACAACAACCATTTTACTCACTCTTGATTCTGTGGGTCAGCAATTTGAGGGGGGCTCAGCTGAGCAGCTCTGCTGGTCTCACCTGGGATCACTAATGTGGTTGCCATCACCTGGCTTCTTGACTGGGGCGGGATGGTCTAAGATGACCTCACTGACCGGCTGTCAGCACTGTGGTTGGTCCGACGGGGTGGATGGCTTGTCTTTGCTCCTTGTGGCTTATCGACTGGGCTTCATTACGTGACCAGAGGGCAAACGTGGAAGCTAGGGCCTCTTAAAGGCTGTGGCTCAGAAGCCTTACCTAGCAGCTTGGGACTGCCGTGCCGCAGGGGCTCAGCTCATAGGGGGTGCTCTGACTCTTGCAATTTTTACACTCTTGTAGATCAAAACACCCCATGCTACATCTTTCCCACTTTAGAGAGCTTATGTGATGTACTTTGAACAGTTCCAGTCGCCGAAACAACTTCTTTGTTTTCCCTCTGAGAAGTTGACGGACACATTTTCCCCTTCCACACCCACCTCTTGCGTGCAACAAGATTGTGAAAGCTGCTATACTGGTGTCTTAGTTTGCTGCCATAACAAATGCTACAGACTGAGCGCCTTTTTTTTTAAGCCCCAGAATCTTTTTTTTTTTTTTTTTTTTTTTTTTTTTTTAACTCCAGAACCTTTGCTACAGCATAGCCTATTTGGAACCCCAGTATAAAAGATAAAATCAATGTATACACACTGAGCGTGTGCCCAGCATTTTGTTGCAAGCAAAATAAATCGGATCTGTCTCCAGGAGGCTTTCTTTAACAGTTGTAGTAGACAGTATTATTCGTCTGAAAAGTCTTTCTCCTTTCCTTGTTGCCATGGCTACCTTTGGGTGGAGTAAGCTTCCCCACCTGTCTTACAATGGCTTTCCTTCAGATTCTGAGACAGAGTGGTGGGCAGAGGTTCACTGGGGAGTGCTCTCAGCAGATTCTTCTGTGGGGATGTCAGGACTGGGCAGAGGGAGAATTTGATCTGCAAGTGCAATTTCAACGGAGGCATCTGCTGACCTTCAGGAGCTCTGGAACTCAGGCAGCCCTTCAGGGTTTTGCCAAATTGAGGAAAGGAGGCAGGTCTTTGTGTCCCTGCTTCAGTCAGTCACCTGCCGTGAGCTGCCCCCGGGGGAGGGCATGACTTTGGGTAAGGCAGTTTCCTATGGCCAGGGGCAATTCCCAGTGAGTGATGGTTGTGGGCCAGCAGCTGGAGAATGGGTGCACAGGCCCTAAAGGTATCTGAGCACCTCAGCGTCCACTCCACCACTCCAAGCCCACTTTGGGCTTGGCCATGGGATTTACTTTGGCCATTGGAATGTCAGCGGAGTGGGGGGCGGGGGGTGCGGGGAAGGACAGCATGCTTATTCTAAGGTAAGGCCATAAGAGGCAGAATGATTCTGTCAAACCTCTTGGTGCATCCTTCCTCCACCACAAGAGACTCAGATAACTATTGTTCCTTCATCCTGGGTCCAGAATGAGCATGAGCAGACCTGAACCAGATTCAAAGTCAGGAGTCCAGCCTGATCCAGCCAATATCAGCTGAATACCATGCAGTTGACATACAGACTCAGGAGTATGGAATCATACTTGATTTTCTAGGCCACTGAGATTTTGGATTTGTTTATGTCACAACATTATCACAGTAAGACCTGACTAATACAGCTAGTAAGGTGGATTTTACAGGAAGCAGTGAGATCAAAGGTTTACCAATGCACATCACAAAGCAGAACATTCCTTGAAATCTTGCCATTTGCAACTACATGGATGGAACTAGAGGGTATTATGCTAAGCAAAATTAGAGAAAGACAAATATCATATGACTTCGCCCATATGAGGAATTTAAGATACAAAACAAATGAACATAAGAGAAGGGAAGCAAAAATAAGATAAAACAAGGAGGGGGACAAAACATAAGAGAGTCTTAAATACAGAGAACAAACAGGTTTGCCGGAGGGGCTGTGGGTAGGGGGATGGGCTAAATGGGGAAGGGGCATTAAGGAAGACACTTGTGTGGGTGAACACTGGGTGTTACATACAGGGGATGAGTCACTGGAATCTACTCCTAAAATCATTATTTCACTATATGCTAACTAACTTGGATGTAAATTTAAAAATAAATATGTATATTTTTTTAAGAAGCAGAACATTCTTTGTGTGTGTACAAAAAAGGTGATTTTATTAGAGCACGGGGCCAGGACCCTTGGGCAGAAAGAGCTGCCCAAAACAGAACATTCTTTAAACTCTCCTTACACACCTTTATTTTTGTACCATTTACTTCTGTGGGCATCAAACACTTCCTCCTCTCCTCCCCTCCCCCCTTTTCTCCTCCTCCTCCCCCCCCCCTCCATCTCCTCCTTCTTCTTCTTCCCCTTCTTCTTCTCCTTCTCCTCCTTCTCCTCCTCCTCCTTCTCTTTCTTCTCCTCCTCCTTCTTCTTCTTCTCCTTCTCCTCCTCCTTCTTCTCCTCGTCCCCCTCCTCTTTCTTCTTCTTCTTCTTCTCCTCCTCCTCCTCCTCCTTCTTCGCGTTCTCTTCTAATTTCCCACATAGACTTTAAAGTGGGTGGGAGACAAGGAGGACTTCTTGGAAGAAAGGGGGAAGATTGCTGGAAAACAGATACCCTGGGAGGAGAATCCTGAGGCCCAAGACCCAGGCTACCCTGCCTGCTCGCCTGGGTGGGTTCTGCCCTTACCACTTGCCTTCCCTCCCACTAGACTCTCCCCTGGCTCCTCTCCTGGACCTAATGACCCATACCCTTCCGCTCTTTCCCCAGGTGTCACTTCAGCTCCTGGAAGGCAAGAAGCACACCTGCTTCTGATCTGTAGTCATAACTATCCCCCCCATCAGCCGGGGAACACAGGTGATAGATAAATGCTGGTTTGCAGGGGGGGAAGCAGGGCCACCTGGGATTGACCGTCCCCTACCTGGGAAGACTCCCAGTCCCTGTTATATGTCTCCATGGCCACAAGGCGTCAGTAAAGACCTTGACTTGGTGTTGTAGCTCCAGCCTGGAGCCAAGAGGGAGGCTGGACTTTGGGGGCAGGATGCCCTACCATGAAGGCCCATTAGTTAGGACCAACATGTCTGAAGAGAGAGAGGTGTAGCAGAGCTGAGCACGTCACCTGTTGAGAAATGGGGACTCCAGGACTTGCCTCAGAGAGTCAGGGGCTCTGTTCTCTGCCCTTCATTCATTTGTTTCACAACTGTTTGTTCGTCTCAACCATGTGCCAAGCACTCTTTAAGGTGCCAAGGTCATAGTGGCTCTCCCAAACTCACAAAGTCCCTGATCACATGGAGCAGACAGCAGATTACTGTCTCGACAGAAAATAAGCTAGACGGGCACCTGGCTGGCTCAGTCGGTATGGCATGTGGCACTTGATCTCAGCGTTGCAAGTTCAAGCCCCACATTTGGCATGGAGCCTACTTTAAAAAAGAAAAGAAAGAAATTAAACAACAAAAGCCGAACAAGATAATTTCAGAGAGTGTTAAGCGCTATGAAGACAAGAAACTGGAGATAGGAAAGTGACAGCATTGAGGGGAGGCAATTTTAGGAAGGGTATCAGGGAAGCTCAAGGAGAAACAAGAGCCTTCAGAAAAAGTCAGGGCTTCCAAGGCTCCCAGGGCTGGCCGGTCCAACCGCCATATTTTGCAGATGGGGAAACTGAGGCCCAATAATCCAGGGAGGAGCCTAGAGAGCTGAGCCCAAGTTTCTTGACCCCCAGTTTTTCCCTTGGGTGGTCTTCCTCCTCTCACATCCTTGACCTGGGGAAAGAGTAGATGTAGGGGCTCTCTCAGAATGTTTTGGTTAAACAGGGACCAGAGGAGAGGCACGCCTTCCAAAGCCCTAAGTGCAGAAAACGTGAAACCACACCACAGTGGCAAAGAAATTCCACAGAGTTTTGATTTTCCCATGATACAATTTCAATGCTTTAAAAACTATTTTAAAAATAAAATTCTTGGGGCGCCTGGGTGGCGCAGTCGGTTAAGCCTCCGACTTCAGCCAGGTCACGATCTCGCGGTCCGTGAGTTCGAGCCCCGAGTCAGGCTCTGGGCTGATGGCTCAGAGCCTGGAGCCTGTTTCCGATTCTGTGTCTCCCTCTCTCTCTGCCCCTCCCCCGTTCATGCTCTGTCTCTCTCTGTCCCAAAAATAAATAAACGTTGAAAAAAAAATTAAAAAAAAAATAAATAAAATTCTTTTTCAAATATTGGTATTGATGCCTTTGCCTGTGTGAGGGGCACGGACCTGGAAAATTCATTTTCCCACTCTGTGAGCCTCAGTTCCCTCCTCTGCAAAATCTGAGCCCAGCTTTCCTGACTCCCAAACCACTGCTCCATCCAGTCCTTGTATGACCACAGGCATCCCCCTGGCCACGTCTGGCCGGGGCCCCCTCCCTCTGCTTCTGAGCCTGTGCCCACTGTCCATCCCTGCCCTGAATCTGTCTATAAGACCATCAGACATAACCACACTCATTTAAGATTCCCAATGATCCCTAATACAAGTTTGGGCATGTTATCATCCCCAGTTTGTCGACTAGGAAGCAGGACTTACTCAAGGCCACACAGCCAGTAAATGACAGGGTTTGACCCAAAGTTCCGTTAAGTTTTCTTTGCTCAAGGCTCTCATCCAAGATGGCAAAACCCCCCAAAGCTTTGCTGTTCTGGGAAATAAGCTTCATTTCCCTGAAAATACATTCATGTGCAATGTGGCGATCCTGGCTGTGTCACTTGGTGTGGTGCTGCCACCTCTTGAGCAAAATGGGGTATTGCATTCCATCTCCAGTCTGCACTATCTGGGTCAAACCCTGGGAAAAACCCAACCAAGAAGCCCCAGGCATGGGTCACTTGACCCATAAATACGCTGAGGTCCCAAACATGACCTGACCAAGCCACTTACCTTTGCTGATCCTTTACCCTTCCTCTTTCTTACCTTCTGCTGACCCGCTGACTAATGCCCCGCTATTCCCCTGAAACTGCTTTGGTAAAGTTGGTTTTCTCTTCCTGGTTGCCAAACTCAACAGCCTGCTTTCAGCCCTCATTTGTCTGATATTTCAACAGCATTAGACGCTGCTGACCACATCTCCTTCGGTGGCTTTCATGACATCTCCTCTGGTTCTTCTCCGACCTCCCCGGCTGCTTCTCAATCTGTTGCTCCCTTCTCTCTCTCTTTTCTTAATGTTTATTTATTTTTGAGAGAGAGAGAGCGAGCAGAGGAGGGTCAGAGAGAGAGAGAGAGAGACGCACAGAATCCAAAGCAGTCTCCAGGCTCTGAGCTGTCAGCACAGAGCCTGACCCAGGGCTTGAACTCACGAACTGTGGGTGAGGCCATGACCTGAGCTGAAGTCGGACGTTCAACTGACTGAGCCACCCGGGTGCCCCACGTCCCTCCCTTCTCTTTAATGTCTGCGTTCCCCAAGGTTATGTCCTTGGCCACTTTCTTTTATTACTCGGCATGACCATTCCTATGGCGATCGCTGATATGCTAATAACTCCAAAACATGCTTATTCTCAGCCCAGAGCTCACTACTGAGCACTTGGCCCATGTATCCAGACTTCCTCCAGTTGGCCATGAACCCTGGATGTCCCGGTGGGTCCCTTCTGGTCTTATCCTACTCTCTGCTATCCAACCTGCTCTTCCGGCTCCCACCTTGGGCAAGAGCCCATCTCATCCTTTAAGCCACACTCCTGGGAATCGTTTTGGCTCCTCTCTTTCCTACAGCCTCCACTTTAGTAGCCCATTACTAACACTGCGGTCACCCCCAATATTCATTCCCACTTCCTCTGTAGTAGTAGAACCCCCCCCCCCCCAATTCTAGCCACCAAGAATAAAGGCAACATTCCTGACTCTTTTTTGTGGTTCCGTGCGGGCAACTTCCAGAAAGTGCCCTTCTCCTTCTCTTTCCTCTTTTCTGGCTGGAATGTTGATAGAGTAGCCAGAGCAGCCTTTTGGGACCACGAGGCCTAACCCATGAGTGACGAAGCAATAAGGTGGAGAAGCCTAGATCCTGTGACGCTGTGATAACCACGCCAGTCCTGGACCACCTCCCTGGTTTCTTCTGTTCAAGCTGCCGTTATTCTGGCACTTAAAGCCACACACCTAATCCTAAATAATCCTAAATCTACAGTTCATTCAGCAAGAGGGTCCCTCTACCCCAGACATCGTGTACCAGGCTTTTTCAGAGCAAATCTCTCTTAAATCTTATTCCTTCTGTGTTTACGGTCTCTGCCACGTGACCCACCTTGCCACCACATGTCCTGGGGTGCTCGTCTGTACCTGGATCAGCGTCTCCAGTACTCCACTGGACCCCTCTTGAATTCGTGCTACTCAGAGCAGTCAGAGTGATCCTTGCAAAACACAAACCTAGCTCTTTTTCCATCCTGCACAAAGACTGCATGCCCCTACCCCCATTACTTACAGGATCAAGTTCAAGCTCCCCAGCCTGCCACTCGAGGGCCATCCCTTCTCTGACCCTTGATCTACTCGAGTAGATCACTCGCTCCCCTGACTGCCGCCCTACACCCTGACACACTGGCATGTTGTCCTTCCCAGTCAAGCTTTATTCATCCATGCCGCTTGGTCAGAGGACACACTATTACCTCCCCTGGCATTTTCTTCTTTCATGTGCTCATGTCCCATTCTACTCCATCCATCCCACCATGTGAGCACCTAGCATGTGTTATAAACTTTGGCAAGTACCATTATCATCCCAGTTTGCATGTAGGAAAACCGAAACTCAGAGAAGGGAAGTGAATTACCCAGGGTAAAAATTCACAGTGCGGACATCAACTCTTCCCAGTTCCAGCAATCTCTGTTCATTTATTTCGAGGGGAGGGGGGAGAGAGAGAGAGAGAGAGAGAGAGAGAGAAAGTGTGAGTGGTGGAGGGGCAGAGAGAAAGAGGGAGAGAGAGTATCCCAAGTAGGCTCAACGCAGGGCTCGATCCCACGAACCAGGAGATCATGACCTGAGTGGAGATAAAGAGCAGGACGCTTCACTGACTGAGCCACCCAGGCGCCCCAACCAGCCATTCTCTTTATATAGAGACACCTCTGACACCTTCCCCGCCCCCACCGAGTATTCTGGGGCACGGGAGACTTGAGTTCTAATCTCCATTGCGGGAGACTTGAGTTCTAATCTCCATTGAGCCACTTATTACTACCACCTGCTGTGGTAGAGACAGCTGGTTGTCCACCCAAATCCACCCCTCCCATTTTCTGTACTGATAGAAAGTACATTCTCTAGTCTTTTTTGCAGCTAAATGGGGTCATGTGAACAAATTCTTGTCAAGAGAATCTGGGCGGAAGTAATGTATGTATCTGGGCCTTGAAACATTGCTTGTACTTTACCTCTTTGCTGTCCTCTTCCTGAGAGCTGACCCAGCTTCCACTCCACAAAGACAAACAAAACAAAACAACAAACACCCAATCCCAGTAGCCCCTGGGTGGCTCAGTCGGTTAAGCACCGTCTGCCTTCGGCTCAGATCATGATCTCACAGTTCATGAGTTCGAGCCCCGTGTCGGGTTCTGTGCTGACAGCTCAGAGCCTGGAGCCTGCTTCCGATTCTGTGTCTCCCTCGCTCTCTGCCCCTCCCCCTCTTGGTCTCTGTCTCTCTCTCTCAAAAATAGATAAAACATTAAAAAAAAAAAAACCCCAACCCCCTCAAAACAAAAAAGCCAAAGTGGATTTCGAGCAGCCTACCTGGCTCATGAGGTTGGGGTCATCAATAGCAGGGCAAGAAGGAAGCAATCTGGGTCGGAGTGACTGAGTAAAACTAGACAGAAATATTTTCTACTCTTGAAGCCACTTGAAACCTTTTCTGGTTCCCTTTGTACAGCAGCTGGGTTGACACTTAAATATCTCTCATTATATGTACTAGGCTCAGTACATTAAATTCAATAAATTACTAGCTGTGTGGTAGTAGGCATGTCACTTCCCCTCCATGTGCCTCAGTTTCCCTGCCTCTATGTATCTTGGAATAATAATGTGTAAGCAGACAGCTCACGTGTTTAGGGCACCAGCTGGAAACTTGAAAGGGTTTGATGTGAAGAAGAAGGGGAGGAGAAAGAAGAAAAAGAGGAAGAGAGAAAACATTGCGATTTGAGGGCACCTGGGTGGCTCAGTCAGTTAAGCGTCCAACTCTTGATTTCTACTCCGGTCACGATCTCGCGGTTCCCGGGTTCGAGCCCCGCGTCAGGCTCTGCGCTGACAGTGTGGAGCCTGCCTGGGACTCCGTCTCCCTCTCTCTCTGCCCCTCCCCCACCCACGATCTCTCCCTCTCTCTCTCTCTCTCTCTCTCCCCCCCTCTTGAACATAAATAAATAAACATTAAAAAAACATTGCTATTTAGACTAGTTACGGAAAACCGAAGAACTTTTTGGGATTTCTATACCCGTTTTGCCGTTTAGTATTATCTTATTTTGAATCACCTAGAGAGGAACAGGCAAACTTATCCAAACTACATGAAGGAGAGGTGATTGCCCACACAGAATTTGAGGAAACCTTTTTTTTGGGGGGGGGGGGAAGGATGACGGATTCTAGGAGGCGTCAACGACAAATGTCTCCTTCTGCCTCTGGGTCTCCCTCTGCAGGCTGAAGAGGCCCATCCTTCCACCGTTTACGTGGGACATTGTTTGAAGTCACCATCCCCACTCTGGCCTCCTGTCTGGACACTGTTAACCAGCTGCTGCTTCTTACTCAGCACCTACTGTACTAATGTTGGAAACACCATCACTTATTGGGAACTTACCGTGGGCCAGGCACTGTGCTGGTCACACACACACGTCAGCCTTGCTCATTTTTTTTTTTTTTAATTTTTTTTTTTCAACGTTTATTTATTTTTGGGACAGAGAGAGGCAGAGCATGAACGGGGGAGGGGCAGAGAGAGAGGGAGACACAGAATCGGAAACAGGCTCCAGGCTCTGAGCTATCAGCAAGAGCCTGACGCGGGGCTCGAACTCACGGACCGCGAGATCGTGACCTGGCTGAAGTCGGATGCCCAACCGACTGCACCACCCAGGCGCCCCTAGCCTTGCTCATTTGATCTGACCAGTTGGGTGTGTGTGTATCGATACATATTTTAGACTAGAAAGAAAAACAAAACCAGAGGCTCAGAGTGGTAAGGTGGCTTTGCCCGATGTCGTATATGTAGCCGGAGGCCAGAATTTTAATCCGGGTCCGTATTACACCAAGACCTGGGCTTGTTTCTCAGCCCCTGTGGCCAGACTGTTGACCTTGCTCTCTGCATACAGAACCCGGGGCAGAAGCACAACTTGGCCGGTGTCTCCGAGGAGGGCCAGAGAATTCCTGTCCTGAATTTAAATCCAGAAGCTATTGGGGGGAGGGGGGGTAATGGAGAGATTTTTTTTTTTTGACACGAATGACACGAACGTTAAATGCCCCGAAAGGCAAAAGATACCATAAACAAAGTCAGACGACCAGCCACAGATGGGGGAGAGAATATTTGCAACATTTACCAGAGACAAAGGTTTACTATTTGTAATATATAATGAACTCTTATACCGCGATGACAAAAAGACAAACGGCCCGGTAGGAACACGGGCAAGAGTATGCACAAGAAATTCTTAGGACAAGAAATACAAATAAACAACATCTTTCTTGATAATCAAAGAAACAGAAATTAAACAACCTTTTTTAAAAAAGAAATTTAGGGGGCGCCCGGGTGGCTCGGTCGGTTAAGCGTCCGACTTCGGCTCAGGTCATGATCTCACGGTCCATGGGTTCGAGCCCCGCGTCGGGCAGCTCAGAGCCTGGAGCCTGTTTCAGATTCTGTGTCTCCCTCTCTCTGTGACCCTCCCCCGTTCATGCTCTGTCTCTCTCTGTCTCAAAAATAAATAAACGTTAAAAAAAATTAAAAAAAAAAAAAGAAATTTAGGGAGGTAACAATTAAAGACATTGCTAACGTCCAGGGTGGCCCAGGGTCTGAGCCAGCGGGCGCTCTGTCACAGCGCTGGCAGGAAGGTGAATGGGAACAGCTAGTTCGAGAACCATTTGGCAGTGGCTCTCACGGTTTTATTTGCTCATATCTTCTGACCCAGTAAGTCCCCTTCTAGGAGTGCATTATACAGAGATGTTTCCACGAGGGTGCAAAGGTAAATACACAAGGATGCTCCTTGTAGCATTGTTTAGTAACAGCGAAATTCAGGAAGCAAGTTCAGTTTCCATCGACAAGAGACCGGTTTAAGCAGATTATGCACGATGCGGTCATTAAAAAGAGTGAGGGAGAGACGTGTTCACTGACAAGGGAAGATTCCTAGACTACATTAAGCGAAAGAACGAAATCCAATCATATACAACCATATAATCCTAGGCATGTAAAAAAGAGATGCGTATTGTGTACGTGTGTATAGCACAGGTAACATAATGTACACATCGCATGTGCGCGTGTGGAAAAACCCGGAGGGTCTTGGAATTTTCACTTTATACCTTCGAAATTGTTTCAAATGACTTTGCTTCAAGTGTATATTACTTTTGACCGAACACAGTGTGTTTGTTTTAAGAGCAAACAATACTTAACTCATGTTCTCTGCCAGACCAGAGCAGGGGCTGGGTGCCGGGGGGCGGGGGGGGCTTGCTGCCAGGATGTGCCAATTGACCGGAAGTGCCGACTTTATGGCACCGCCCACCGCAGGAACTTTTCACGAGGAAGCGGCAAAGGTGCAAGTCCCCCTGGAGCGCACCCCCTGATGAGCTGTAGGCGACTCTCTGTCCCGTCCCTGCCACACCCCTGCTCCCTGGGGGAGATCTGGACTTGATGCTGATTGATGTTCAACAGCCCTCATCCTGCTGATGAGAACAGCCTCTTCCCTAGAGTCCTGTGTATTGTTGAGTAGGTTGCTTGACCTCTCTGAGCCTCAGCTGCCTGGAAGGAGGCCAATAGGCTGGGATGAGGCCGGTAACGACAGCCGCCTCTGGGAGCTGTTGTGTGGGGGGGGGGGGGACATGCACATCAAGCCTGCGGCCCCACATGCGGGGGAAGCATTGCATTTCCCGCCTCCCTCAGTCTAGCCTCCCTGCCTTCTAGCACCTGTGAGGCAGGAGGGGTGGGGAATGTGGAATGTGGTCCTCCAGGTACTGAGTTTAGAGCACTCGCTTCTTTTTTAAGTCTGTTTATTTTTTTTGGGGGGGGGGGGTAGAGAATCTCAAACAGGCTCCACACCGTCAGCACAGAGCCCGATGCCAGGTCTGAACTCACGAACTCACGTGAGATCATGACCTAAGCCAAAATCAAGAGTTGGACACTTAACCGACTGAGCCGCCCGGGTGCCCTGAGTTTAGAGCACTCAAATAATGCGCCTCAGGTCACAGATTCATGGTTGGGCTGTCAGTAATGCTGCCAACTCCAGCTCAAGCTCTGGCTTGGACCCTCTTCTGGTCTCGGCTCCCAGCCCAGGGCCAGGAAGCAGCCCTTCCAGCACTTTCTAACACCCACTTGGAGCCACACGCGGGGTGGAAGCCAGGACAGCGATGAATCAGGTTCCGTCCTCGGAGCCTTCCAGCCTGGGGGAAAGACTCCTCATCAACCCTGATATGTGGTGAAGGTGGAGGCACCAGAGAGGGCCTTTCAGGCCAAGGAAACAGCACAGGCGAGGTGTAGAGGCATCAGGAGCCCGAGGAGACTGCAGTGGAGGGTGGAGGGGGCCTGGAAGCTGGTTGGGATGAGGCTGTCTCCCCATCCCTTGGAGATGCTCCCTGACATCCGAGCAGCTCACAGGGGCAGGGACTTGACATCACCTTCATTCATCCTCACAAGAACCCTGTGGGATCTCCATCTGGCCCGTGAGAAACACTGAATTCAGAGTAGCTTCATTTCCTCTGTCTGCCCTGGCATACGTTGGACCTTGGGCTTTTTACCTGGGTGTCCTCCCGGGTTGACCCACCCCTACCCGTTTATCACCATCAGCTCCCAGGACTTCCCAGACCCTGCGCTGCTTGGCAAAACCTGCCTGGAACCACCCCCCCACCACCCCCCGCATTTGACTCTATGTTGTGCGCTCCGGGCTGGCCCGCATCTCAAGTGCCAGGATGCACGGATCCCTCTCCAGATCAGCCGCCTGGGGTCGAATGCGTGGCTGTTCACCCCCAACTCACCCCAACCAAGCAGCGCTGCACCATTTGCAATGTGCTCACAGAAACCTAGTCTTAACTAGGAATCCCTGCACGCACACCAAAGGGACGACGCTCCCCACTGTACAGAAACTGAGGCCCAAAGAGGCTCAGTGACTCCTGTACCCCACGGCCACAAAGCGGCAGAACCAGGTCTGGGACACTGCCCTTGTTCCGCTCAGGCTCAGGTCCTTGGCCAGCCCCAGCGTGGGGGAGGGGGAGGGCCCTGGAGTACCAACGTGGGCATGCCCACGCCAGCGCTTAGCGGGATGTGACCTGGAAGAACCATCCTGAGCTCATTCTGAGCAATTCTGGGATCACTCTGAGCCCCAATCCCCTGACTTCTGAAACGGGGGTAAAGGTACCTAGCGGCGTTATTCGCAGGGTTGAGTGGAGGTTAAAGGAGAGGCTGGAAAAGAAAGAGCAGCTACTGGGTGCCGTTAGGTCCATCATGCCTGCACACAGGAGGCAGTCAACAAATTGGGACTCAGTGATCCTGACCCAGCACGGCCAGCAGCGGGGTGGCGTAAGAGTGGGGCAAGGATGGGTTAGGAATTCAAGAGGATTACTTTGCCATCAGCTGAACCGAACGGCCTGAGCTGCCGGGGAAACACTGGGATCAGACGGTTCATTTAATTTATTCGTCAATGACTGTGGAACACTTAGCTGAGCTGGCACAGCGACGATGAGGATGGTGACAGCGGCTCTCAATTATTTCTGCCACGTCCCAGGTACTTCATGCGGTCTCATCACATCAACCCTGGAAGGTTGCTCTTCTGTGCAAAGGTTTTTTTTTTTTTTTTTTTTTTCCCTCTCACAGGGCAGGTACTAATCAGGCCTGGGATGAAGGAGAGGCAAACGAGACACCCAGAGCACAAATTTAAGGAGGCTCTTGCTGTCATAGCTCTTACGACATTGGCCTCACCGTGTCCCCACCTGTGCTTGTGGTGGACTCTGTGGCGTGCTGCCCAGACCCCCTTCCATGAGTTGTCCTGGCTACTGGGGCCACTGGCCCTGCAGACAGCCGTCCCCTGCCAGCTCCCAGAGGGACTGCTCAGCAGCAAAGAGCTGCCTTGCCCAAGGTCAGCTGCCACCGGAGCTGCCCATGGGGCTGGCCAAGGCTCTGATTGGGTCTGCTCTGTAGCTTTCTCTGCTCACATCTGCTCCGGCCCTTCCCTTCCACAGCTGCTGACCTTTAGGGCTCTCCCTAATAAGCTCCTTGCAAGCTAAACCGCATCAGACTCTGCTTCCTGGGGGCCCCAACCTGCACCAGTGGTCCTACTGGAGTAACCCCTCACTAGCTGGTTAAAACACAGCCTTTCGAAAGACTAGTATAAGGGTACCCCCGAAAAGCCCAGGCTCGGGGATGCTAAACTACACACTACACTGTTCTGAACACCTTATGTGAATTGATTTCATTCATTTCCACTGCAGCCCTGCGAGGAGGAACTATTAGCGTTTCCATTTTATAGATGAGTTCAAGAGAAGTCTTGAAAAAAAAAATAAAACTACTTTGTGATGAAATCCAATCATTGTTGAAAAGATGAGTCACAATAATGGGCTTCGGCCCCAGGGAAACTTTTCGTCTGAAAAGAAAGGAAAAAAAAAAAAAAAAGATGGGAAAATGTCTCGTCTGGGCCACAACTCAGTTCCCAACCTTGAGGGAGCCTGACTCCCAACCCCAAAGACCCAGGCCGGGTATGAGAGTAAAATCCACAAGCCCAAGGGCAACAGGTGGGTCGCTTTAGGAAGTAAACCCCAGAGAAGAGGTGAAAGATATGCACCGGATCCACAGGAAGGTGGTGATCACCACCAAAGACTCAGAAGGCAAGGTGACTTATTGAGGTTAGGCAGCTAGTAAGAGTCGCTTCCGGAACTGGATCCCGAGGCCGTCAGAATACAAGCCTCTATGTGCTGGCAAGGACACTCCATCCTCCAAAGAATCCTCCAAAGGGTATCAGGGATTTGGAGATCCAGGTGATGGACTGCCCCAGCCTTACCTTCTATTCCGTCCACCTGTTTGTTGTCCAATTTGTCAGCAGCCCCGCTGGGAAGGATGGGGGGCTGGAAATAGCTCAGCAGCTGGACTCCTTCTACACCTCCCTCCACCCTGCCTTACCTCTACAAAGAGGCAGGTGTTGGGTTTTCATTGTAATCCCTTCCATATGGAGAGCACTTTGGTGTTTTACCAGCTGCTTGTTAACCCATCCCTGAATTTGCTCCTCATTTCTTGTGAGGCTTATTGCCTTATGAAATAGCAGGGCCAGTATATTAGCCCCATTTTACTAGTGGGAAAACGGAGGCTCATAGAGAAGGGAATCATGATAGTGTCCAGGAGAGTGCCAGACCCTCCCATCCCAATCCAGCCTCCTGATTTTGTTTTTGTTTTAAGAGAGGGAGAGCGCGCAAGTGAACGAGGGGCAGAGAGAGAGTGCGTGCGTGCGTGCCAAAGAGAGTGAGAGAGAAACGGGGCTCGCCCAAAGAGGAGCTCATGTTTACCCGAAGTGGGGCTCGAACTCACCTGATGTGGAACTTGAACTCAAGAATGGTGAGATCAAGACCTGGGCCAAAGTCAGATGCTTAACGATTGAGCCACCCATGTGCCCCCAGCCTCCTGTTTTTTTTTGTTTGTTTGTTTTTGTTTTTTTATCTCTAGGTCTTGGGCAGAGCTGGGGCAAACACGGGCCATTCTGAGCCCAGAGCTCAGGGCAGTCCCTTTACAGAAGCCTATCTGTCCTTCCCATCCTGTCCCAGAAAGCCCCATTATCTTAGGGGAGACCTTTATTCACTTGCCTAAGACTTCCTGTCATCCACTCCATGCCTTCTGGTGGCTCCAGAGCCCATGGTGACACTGTATACCCTGAGTGAACTCACAGCTGGAGAGAAGAGTCATGTTAACAAACAAGTTCCTCATTAGAGCGAAGCCCTACCAGTGTTCCTCTCCAGAGTCTCTGGAATTCATTCTCTCTTCTCCAGCCCCACTGCCCTGTCCTAGCTGGTCCTCGGCATCTCTGACCTCCTCCCTGCCTTCAGAGCTTCTGTCCTGGCCTTTCACCCACCCCCACGAAACACCTGGGGATCTTTCCAGAGAGCCAATAGCAGAGGGTGGCCAGGAGCTCACAATGATGATCAGGACTGAGGAACAACCCTGCTGGGCCTGGGAAAGCTCTCACATCTCTCCTCTGTAGAGTGGGGACTGTGCCTACTTCACAAAGTGGCTGGAAAGACCTTTGTTGTCCCTTCTAGAGACCCCATGCCCTAGTGCGTGCCCTGTACTTGTATGCTTCCTGCCTTTGAACAGGCTCTTCACTTACACGCCACCTTCTCCAGCTCCTAAAGATCATCCTTCAAGGCTCTGTTCACATCAAATGTCGCTGCCTCCCTGAAGCCTGAACTGACACACCTCCAAGCAGCTGAAACCACTCCTTCCTCTTGAATGGATGGTGTCCTGGCCAAGGAAGAGAGCCAGGATTCAAAGCGAGAACTGTCTGAATTGTCAGGTCCCACCCAGCTTCCCTCTGGCCTCTGTGCAGCCTGAACAAACAGGTGAGGGCAGCACCACCAAGCTCTCCCACCCTTTCTCTGGGCTGAGAAGTCCAACCTAGGTGCCTGTGGGTTACTCCACCGCCAGGCAGCCTCTGCCTTCCAGATTATGATGTAACAGTTGCACAACTCACAGATATTTTTGAAAGAAACTGTCAATTTCCTCTCCTGGGCACGGCCGGGGGCTGTGGCCTCCATCCCACCCAGAGTCCCCAACAGCCTCAGGACTCTAGAACCCAAATATAGTGCAGGGTTGTTGAAGTGATAAAGAAACGAAAACGCAAGACTGTAAAGTGACCCAGTTTTATTTTGGTTTTGGAGGCCAGGGGGGGCATTGCCCCACTGTGCAGGGATCAGGGCTGTACAATCTTCTCCTCCCCAAGGCGGGGGCCCAGGCAGCAGGGTGGAGGCCCGGTGGATTGGCGGCTCCAGGGACCCAGTGACCGCAGTAGGTTGCACAAGGAGAGAAGGGGCATCAGGCAAGCAGCCTGGAATGGCTCAGATTGGGGGGTGGGGTAGAGGAGAATCCGAGAGGACAGAGAATCCAAGAACCGGGAGTCCGAAAGGGGGTCCGGTCCCCTTCACTTTACCGCCGAGGCTCCGGGACAGAGAGGGGGAGCTAAACTGTCATCCTGCAGGAGGCAGGGCCTGGAGTGAGGCCAGGCGTCCCAGCCCGGCGTCAGGCTCTGTGCGCTAACCCGCTGCCTCCACCCTCACGGAGGGTGCGCGCGGGGCCCAGGCGCAGGGTGCGGACTCCGGCGGGCAGTCAGATCCCCTTCTCTTCTCGGGCGCGCCAGGCAGGCGCCCGACCGCATTCAGCAGCTCACCGAGCCGGCGGGTGGCGCCGACCCCAAGTCCGAGAAGCAGTCGAACTCGCTCTGGCCCAGGAAGAGCTCGGGCAGCTCGCGCACGCGGTGCAGCCCGAGCTCCAGCTCCAGCGACGTCAGCGCTTCCTCGTCGATGAGTTCGGCGTCCATGCAGCCCAGGGCGTGCGCGGGCGGCGGTGGGGCCGGGGCGCCGGGCGCCGGCTGCAGGCACTGGGGCCCTCCCGGGACGCCGGGGGGCGCGGTCGCGCGGCCCGGGTACAGCGTCGCCACCGGCTGCAAGTGCGCGCTGCCGGCGGCCGGCGGTGGCACGGCCGGAAAGGGCTGGAAGGCAGGCGGCGGCCCGAAGGGCCCGTACGCCAGGGCCCCGGGTGGGGGCGGCGGCGGCGGGCCCAGCGGAGTCCCCCGCGGCCGCAAGCCGCTGTCCAGGCCCGGGACCGCGTACGGCTGCAGCGTCCGGAGCGCGTGGGGGCCGTGGGAGGGCGCGCCGGGCGGCGGCCTCTGCACCAGGCGGTAGCCCTCGGCGAGCATCAGGTGGTCGGCCATGACGGCGGGCCGGATGCCTGCAGGGGCGGGGGGCGGATGGTCAGCGCGGGCGTCCCTCGGTCCCGGCCAGCTCTTCCTCCGCGGCGAGGGATCCGCGTCCCGTGCCCTCACCGCAGCCCAGCCAGGCCAAGGAAAACGGCACTCGACCCGTGCTACTGTCCAGCCCAGGGCGCACCGAACTCAGAGGTCCCGCGCGCCCCGTGGTCTCAGCTCTCGGCAGCTAGAACACCGCACACCCACGGGTTCGGGCTCTGAGACCTCCGCGCCGCGCCCCCAGAGTCAGTATCTTCTTATACCAGAGGCGGAGCTTCCCCGCCCCCAGGCGCTCATTGGCTGAATGGGACGCTCCTGGGCCGGCCTGCCCCCTCCTCCAGGTTTCAGCCCCGCCTCTCCCGGAGCTCCGCCCTTTGGGCCCGAGGCTGTGCCTTCAGGCTTAGAGAGCTGTCCTGGGGAGGGGTGTTTTGCACTTTTCAAGGGGTTTGGGCTGACTGTCTCCTGCTCGGCCTGGGACTGACTGGCTGGGGCCAAGCTCAAATTGACCGGAAGGTGGATTGAGAAGGGCCAAAGGTTTGGGTCCCCAGAGCTGTAGGATCACAAGCTCAACTTCTTAATTTTCCAGATGGAAACCGAAGCTCAGCGGTGGAAAGGATTTCCTGGGAATACACACCAAAGTCTTAACAGGATCGAGACATGGCTTTGTGATTGCCATCTCTACACAGGACACATGCACTTTAGCGGTGCAGGGTCCCCTGGAAAGTTAACTGCTTGTCCCCATGACCCCAGGGGAGCCAGAGGCTCCCTCACGGGCTCCCACTTACTTGTCGGTGGAAGCATGTACTGGGTTGTTATTAAAGTAATTTATAGGCACGTCTCCTGAAGGACTTGTATCCTCAGCATTTGGCCCAGAGCCTGGCTCAGAACAGGCTTTTAGTAAAGGTTGGGTGAAAGAACAAATGAGCAAATGAATTGAAACTCATTCACCTGAGCTTCAGTTTCTTCATCTGCAAAATGGGAGCAATGGCAGCACTGACCCTACTGAGTTGTCGTGAGGGTTAAATAAAGCAGGGCATGTATAGTGCCTGGCACATAGTAGGTGCTCAAAAATGTACCTCAAATGAATGAAAGGCTGGATTTAGTTCTGTCCCTAGAGATCTTCAGAGTTGGGGATCTTGCACCTTCCCCTGATAGACTGGTAACAACTGGGATGTTTAGAGTGCTTTACATTCCACAAGCATCTTTTTTTTTTTTTTAATTTATTTTGAGAGAGAGAGAGGAAGCAGGAGGGGCAGAGAGACAGGAGAGTGAGAATCTCAAGCAGACTCCACACTGTGAATGCAGAGCCCAACGCGGGGCTTGATCACGACAGTTTGTGAGATCACAACTGAGCTGATATCAAGAGTTGGACGGTTTACTGACTGAGCCACCCAGGTGCCCCCCGACAATCATCTTAATGGGGGCAGGGCATGGATTAGCAGCCCCATTTTGCAGCTAAGGAGACTGAGGCACACAGAGAAGTGGGCGTCCTGGGGTCCTGCACAACCTGGGGTCCAGCTAGCATGTGAATGCCTGTGTCCTTAAAGCAGCTGGAGTCTCTCCAGGTGGCCAGGAGAGAGCCACCTGAACCTTACCCTTCACTTCTTTGTTACTCTGCCCCTCCCTTCTTTGGCTCTTCTTCCCTGGTAGTGTCCTTGGGACTTCCTGGAACTTGGGTTTATCCAGCTGATGCAGAGGGGAGAACCTCAGAAGCCCGAGTTTTAGTCATATCCCCACCACTGGCAAGCACTGTGACAGCTGGGTGTTATGAGGGGGTTGTCCCTTGATTCCCAGGGCCTCGGTTTTCTGCTCACTGAAAGGGAGATTCTAATCCCCGCCTGGTCACCCTGAGAGCTTGTGGCAAGGTCACTAGTGACGATGGGTGTGATCATGTTTTATGCCAAGTATAAAAGCTGCACAGTGGAGTTGATTCTCCTGAAACTCTCCAATTAATGCTTCACATAGAAACTCCGAAGGCTGGCTGCACCTGGGACTCACCTGGACATGTGTATCAAGTGGGGGAAGGTGGGAGGGCTTTTGAAAAATACTAAACCTCTGCCCCCACCTAAACCTCCCGACTCAGACTCTGTGAGGGTATTTTTGAGTCACAAGAATTTGTGTTTTCAAAGAGCAATCCTGTCATTCTGGCATAGTTGATCCAAGGATGCTAACATTTGGGAGCCATTGTGCCACTAAACAGTTTTCTCAAAAAAACAAATAAATAACGTGTGTGTGTGAATAGTGTTAAAAAGCCCTTTAATGTAGTCAACAAATATTTATTGGGCACCCACTCTGTGCCAGACATTGATCGACTAGTGGTATTGAAGCTTTGGGGATCAAGTAATTCTTTTTATTTTTTTATTTTTTGGATTTATTTTTGAGAGAGAGACAGCGTGCGCAGGACAGGGGTAGAGAGAGAGGGAGACACAGAATCCGAAGCAGGCTCCAGGCTGTGAGCTGTCAGCATAGAGCCTCAAGCGGGGCTTGAACTCACAAACCGCGAGATCATGACCTGAGCCTACGTCGGATGCTTAACCGACTGAGCCACCCTGGTGCCCCTCAAGTAATTCTTTGAGCATCTAACAAAAGCTACAGACATCATGGCCACAAACTGTTGTGTATGAATGTGCAGGCCAGCAGATCTCTGGGGGCATCCATGAGGTCATCAGGGGTTCGTGGAGTTTGGTTACTTGGGGACATGTAGGAAAGTGTAAATAAGGAAAATGATCATCCAGATGTTAGAAAGTGGGGGAAAAAAGTGGGAAAAAGAAAGAAAAATAGAGTTGAGAAGAGATTGGGGTACAGGGGCAGCTTGTAGTATTGAACAGGACGGTGATGGTAGGTCTCACTGTGACATTTGGGCAAAGACTTGTGGGATCTGGGACAAGAGCCATACCAACAGAGGGGACAAATGCAATGTGCCAGGGACAGAGGCATTACTGCCACCCAGGACCTGTCCCAGACCAGAATCAGTTTCTGAATCAGAAACTGGGCTGGGGCTCAGACAGCGGGATTTTCATAAGCCCTGTGGGTGGTTCTGAGCCCCTATGTTAGGGTAAAGCCTCACGGTAGGAGTGAGTGACAGTCAGGAGGGCGTGTGGCTGCAGCAGAGGGAGCTTGGGGTTGGAGGAGGTCAGAGGGAGGAGGGAGGAAGATGACATGGGGCTTGTAAGGGCTTTGTTAGGTCTCATAAGGACTTTGCAGATGAGTAACATGATCTAACCTGGCCTGAGAAGCACTGCTCTCGGTGGATCTCATTTGTTCCCCGCATTTCCGTGAACTGCTTCCTTGCCCTGCCTCGGACTGCCCAGCCACCTTCATTTCTCGGGGCTCCTGCTAATCCTGCTGCCTGGAATTCTCTTCCCCGAGACACCCACATGAGTCACTCCTTTGCTGTTTTTGGATCTCCATCTAAGAGTCAGCCCCTCATGTGCCTGGGTGGCTCACTCGGTCTGTTAAGTGACCGACTCTTGATTTCAGCTAAGGTCATGATCTCATGGTTCGTGAGATGAAGCCCCACGTCAGCACGGAGCCTGCTTGGGATCCTCTCTCTCCCTCCCTCTGCCCCTCTGCCCTCAAAATAAACATTTTTAAAGATTTTAAAATAAAAATAAAGATCGGCCCCTCATAGAGACCTTCCCAGGTCACCCTCTGTCCCTCTCTATCCCCTCACCCTGTTCTGCTTTGCTGCTCAGTGCCTCCCACCACTTGGCTTTATGCCAAAGAATGCTTCCCCGCAAGCAGGTCAGCTCCCTGAGAGCCCTTGATTCACTTGTTCTGCACAGTACTTCTGAGGCCCCAGAACAGTACTTAGAAAAGACTTAAATATTTGTTGAGTGATGAGGCAGAGCGGACGTTATTGTCCTTCTTGACAAAGAAGGAAACTGAGGCCCAGAAAACCACTCAGGAGGTTGGCCGAGGTCACAAGGTGTGTGTGTGCGGGGGGTGGGGGCGGGGGGGGGGAGCTGGCGTTGGAAGCGAGAAACCTGGTTAATTGTGGTGGTTCCCCCAGATGTCCAGAATTTTTTGGTACACCTCCTTAAATTTCCCTCTCCTTGAATGTGGGTTGGACGCAGTGACTCACTTCTAACAAAAAGAGTATAGCAGAATTAATGGTGCCGTTTCCAAGATTAGATCGTAAAAGATAGTGTGGGTTTCTCCTTGCTCTCTTGAATCGCTTGCTCTGGGGACATTAGCTGACACGTCATGGGAACGTTAGCTGACATCCAGCAGCCCTATGGAGAGGCCCACCTGGCAGGGCACAGAGAGGCTTTCTGTCAACAGCCCCTGAGGAACCAAAGCCTTTGGCCAACAGCCGTGTGTGTGAACTCTCTCAGAAGCGGACCCCCAGTGCAAGTCAAGCTTTTAGATGTCCACAGTTCCACCTGACATCTTAGTTTGCGAGATGAGAGACCTTGAGAGACCTTGAGCCGGAATGAGCTAGCCAAGCCATTCTTGGATTCCTGAACCACAGAAACTGAGATAATAAATGTCTGTTTTATTTTTTAAAAAAAAGTTTTTAAACATTTATTTATTATTAAGAGACAGAGAGAGACAGAGCATGAGCATGGGAGGGGCAGAAAGAGAAGGACACACAGAATCCGAAGCAGGTTCCAGGCGCTGAGCTGTCAGCACAGAGCCTGATGCGAGGCTCGCGCTCACAAACCGGGAGGTCATGACCTGAGCCGAAGTCGGAGGCTTAACCCACTGAGCCACCCAGGCGCCCCAATGTTTGTTGTCTTAAACTACTCGATTTGGGGGGTAATTTTGTGCCACAGCAATAGATAATTAATACATGAATATATCAACCATCCCTGGTCCATCCCCCACATGGGCCTTACTTTGCTCTACTTTTTTTTTCCCTAAGCATTTATCAAGTTTTAACACATTAAATAATTCACGTATTTATCATGTTTAATTGTTTATCTCCCTACCACTAGAATGTCAGCTCTGCACGGCGGGGAACATTGTCTGTTTCATTTATTGATTTATCTCCGGTACCTAGAACGGCACCTGGCACATACTATATATTTATTTTTCATTAAAAATGAGATATTGTCAATACAAGACAATTCTTATTTTGGAAAAAAATAGAATGGAAAAAGAATTCATGGATGTGAGAATTAGTAAAATAGGGATGTAGGTGCTCAATAAGTATCAGAATGTTGAATGACAGAACGGCTGACTTTGTGCGAGGGCGGCAATATGCCCCGCCCCATTCAGACACATTCCTGGCCAATGAGATGTGAGCAGAAGAGGTTGGGCGGGGCTTCCTGGAAAGCTCTTTCAAACCGATGAATTATGCAGAAGAGGTGAATCCACAGAGACTGGATGAGGATTGGGGGTTACCAGGAGCTGGAAGGAAGGGAGAATGGGAACAACTGCTTAATGACTCCTTTTGGGGCTGGTGGCTCAGTCAGTTAAGCGTCCAACTTGGGCTCAGGTCATGATCTCATGGTTGGTGGGTTTGAGCCCTCCCCATGCCCCCAGCCTGCTTCCGATTCTGTGTTTTCCTCTCTCTCAGCTCCTCCCTCACTCATGCTCTGTCTCTCACACATAAAAAACAAAAACCAAAAAGTTAAGGATTCCTTTTGGGGTGATAAAAATATTTCGGAATTATATAGTTGGTGATTACACAACATGGCGACTCCATTAAATGCCACTCATTTGTTCACTTTAAAATGGTTTGTTTTATGTGATATGAATTTCATCTCAAAAAAAAAAAAAAAAACCACACACACACACACACACACACACACACCACAGGTGGATTCAGCCATCACTCACTTTATGGGCTCTGCCTTTCCTCCCTTCCTTCCAGGGATGAGGATGTGAGGCCTAGAGGGGCAGCAGCCATTTTTTCAGCATGAGGGCAGAGGAAGAAGAGGAGGAAGAAGAGAAGAGCTAACACTTATAGAGTGCTTAATGTGTGCCAGATACTGTTCCAAGCTCTTTATGTATATTAATTCACTTAATAATTACAACAATCCTATAAGGAAGGTACTATTCCCATTTTATAGATGAAAAAACTGATACAAAGAAGAAAAATGATGTACATGCTAAAGATAGCAGAAAGGAATCTAGGAGAGGCCTGAGACCCCCCCCCCCCCACCCTGTGCCATGGAGCCTCTGTAACCAGTCCTGGAAGACCTACTTTGGCCTTCTTACTATTTGAAAAAAAAAAAATTTAGTCACGTCATTATAGTTACGTTTCTGTCCATGCATCCTGAGGTTCAAAGCCAGGTGTGTCTGACTTTAGTGTGCAAGTGCACCTCACCACTGTGCTCCCCTCATCTGCAAATCAGTCATCAAGTGCTTTTTGGTACCTGAGATCCCACAGGATGGTGGTCCTCTTGTGGGTAGAGATGGGGTCTCTCTCCTCTCGGAAGGCCCATTGCCTGACACAGGGCCTGGTCTTACCAGAGTGTGGTGTGAGGTTGGGATTAGCCGCCTGGATCCAGGAAAGGCGGGTGGAGTGCAGGAGGGAGACATTCCCCAGCATAACACAGACGTCAAAGATGCAGTGAGCCCTGGGGATGTGGGGGTGAAGGGTGGGTGGGGGAGACGTCATGGAGGAGGGAGTCTTCCGGAATAGGCAGGATCTGGACAAATGAAGATGGCAGGGAAATGAGCCTTCTCAAGAAAAGCATAGCTTTTGAATGAAAGCAGCAAGGCATGAATGTACAGGATGAAGTTCAGGAAGTATCAGGTAGCTGGGTGGGGCCAGAATAATGGTCATTTGTGTCTGGGAAGGAGATCAGGCTTGGACGGTGAAGGCCCTTGAAAGTCAGTGCTCCTAACACTGAAAATCATTGTGAAGAACTTTCTACATCTTCTCTCAACAACCCAAGAAGGAGAAAGGGCAGGCGGTATTTCACCCATTTTACAGAAAGGAATTAAGAAAGAGAGAGGTGAATCCATTTGGGAGATGTTGGATTGCTAGCAAGTGCAAGGGCAGGACTTGAACCTGGGTCTTTTAATTTCACATCCTACACTGGCCTGCTCAAGCAAGCGATGGTCAGTGACTCCTTGGGTAGGAAAGGGCCATGGAAGGCTTCTGAGCAGGAGAGTGCTGATCCCCTTACTGGAACTTTCTCTCCTGCCAATGGGAAGGACAGGATGAATTTGAGGCAAACTGTTGGGGCATAGCAACGGACTCGTTCATTCGTTCATTCATTCATGCGTTCATGCATGCATTCAACAAATACTTTTTGAGCCTCTATTGTGTGCCAGGCACTTCCTGACATCGTGGAGCTTATAATTGAGTGACAAGAGACACGAGAACCAAGTGAAAAAAAACCAAACAATTACAAACTGTCAAGGGCTAAGAAGGAAACAAGCAGGCAGGGTGATTTGAACTCATTTCAGAAAGAGGGATCAGGGCTGCTGGCCTCTTGGACAGGTGACATTAAATTGAAATTGATGGAGAGGAGGAGCCAACCCTGCCAAGGACAGAGGAAAGAAGTTCTGGGCAAAGGAGCACCACATGCAAAGGCTCAGGTGGAAAAAAGCTGGTGGGTTTGAGGAACTGAATGAAGGCGCTTAGGCTGGAGGGTGGTGAGCCGAGGGTCGGTGGTCAGACAGGCAGGCGAGGGTCAGGTCGTGCGGGCACTGTGGAGCTGAGGCAAGGGGTTACATGTGTTTCAAGTGGGATAGGAAGCCACTGGAGCCAGGAGGCTCCCCTTGGTGCCCCCATTAGGACCAAACCCTGTGAGCCCGAGGAAGAGGGAGATTAGGGAGGCTGGGGGGAGGTGCTCAACCACGTATAGTGGAGTCATATTTAATAAGGGTGGGGAGTTGGGGCCCCTGAGTGTCTCAGTCGGTTAGGCATCCAACTTCAGCTCAGGTCATGATCTCATGGTTCGTGGGTTCGAGCCCCGCATTGGGTTCTGTGCTGACGGCTTGGAGCCTGGAGCCTGCTTTGGATTCTGTGTCTCCCTCTCTCTCTGCCCCTCCCCTGATCACACTCTGTCTCTGTCTCTCAAAAATGAATAAGCGTTAAAAATAAATAAATTAAATTAAAAAAAATAAGGGCGGGGCGTTAACTTTTTAAAATCAGCATGTAAGGCAAAAGTCACACGTGGTCCTTAAAAATCCCCTGTGGGATTTATTACATTTAAATTTTTGCATGTTCAATCTGTATAGCCATTCGTATGTTTGTAGTGCTAGTTATAGTAATGTATAGTATATGAAAAATCATATGCTATATAAAAAGCACAAAATAAAGATATTATTTAATATTACTCTTGGGGCGCCTGGGTGGCTCAGTTGGTTGAGCGTCTGACTTCGGCTCAGGTCATGATCTCCCAGTTTGTGAGTTCGAGCCCTGCATCGGGCTCTGTGCTGACAGCTCAGAGCCTGGAGCCTGCTTTGGATTCCGTCTCTCCCTCTCTCTCTGCCCCTCCCCCAATCATGCGCACGCCCTGTCTCAAAAATAAATAAATGTGTAAAACAATTTTTTTTTTAAATTTTTTTTTTCAACATTTTATTTATTTTTTGGGGGGGACAGAGAGAGACAGAGCATGAACGGGGGAGGGGCAGAGAGAGAGGGAGACACAGAATCGGAAACAGGCTCCAGGCTCTGAGCCATCAGCACAGAGCCTGACGCGGGGCTCGAACTCACAGACCGCGAGATCGTGACCTGGCTGAAGTCGGACGCTTAACCGACTGCGCCACCCAGGCGCCCCTAAAACAATTTTTTTAAATATTACTCTTCAACACATAAAAGAGAGAGATAAAGGCAGGAGTCAGCTAGTGCCCATGTATGTTTACATAAGGCTCCCCATAACGGATGCTGTTGGTGCCCCCCTCCAGTCCCCTTTCCCATCTGTCTCACCGCCTCCCAGCTGCCCTGATGTCTGCCATCATAGCTGCCTCCTTCTCTTGCAAATTGCCCTCAGCCAAATGGAAGCCTCCTCTTCCCCCACCCCAGCCCCTGCCTGTCCTGGGGACAGACTGGTGAGGGGCACAAAAGACTAGGCCCCTAGCCTCAATGTGAGATTGACCTGTGGGGCTCCAGAGCTTGCTATGGCCCAGGCTGGGCCTATATCTTTCTATCCCTTCCCCTCTTTCTCTTCCTCGCCCCTCTCTCCCCAGAGCTGTGCTTCTAGGGAATTCGACCTAAGACTTTCTCATCTATTAGGTGCTAAAGGTTGACGTTCATTCATTGTCTTATGTACTCCTCACAATAACTCAGGGGGATCTGCCTAGCTCATGGCGACACTCCTTCTCTGAGAAGTATCCTCTCCTCACTTACCCATGGGAATCCCCAGTAATGCTCTGTGATCCCACATTTCCCGGACGTTGCTCCCTGTGCCAGAGACCACAGTGGTGGACCTTAGCCTGAGCGGGGCTGGATTCTTTCTCCCAGGAGTCTGGAATTGGGCCTGAAAGACAGAAGCCAGACAGAGTGACTCTAGGACGGTCATACACAAACCTATGTGTAAACTGTGGGGACAGCCAGCTTTTGCCACAGGTAGCAGGTGAGTGGAGAAAGCCCATCTGCAGAGGGAGAAAGACAAAGCCAGCATGGAGGGAAAAGAGACAAGAGGGGAGATGGAGAGGGAGTCCTGTCTGAATTCCTGATGGCTTTGCAGGCATCGTGCCAGGCTCACGTGGCCCTCGGCTCTGGAGTTCCAGGAGCGCCCTGGTCTCCTCCTGCCACAGACCTGAAGTTGCTTAAGCTAGTTAAAAAAACAGAGTGTTGACCAAGATGAGGAGTTTTATCCCCAGTTTACAGGTGTTGAGAAGGGTATCAGGAAGGGCACATCACCAGCTGATGGGAACAGAGCCAGAAACTGACGCAGCTAAGATTCACAGCAGGGTCTGGCTCGGCCCAAGGTCAGGCTCATCCCACTGCTGGCCCTGCCTCCCCAGTGTTCACGCCTACCCATGGGGGACAGGGCTCTGGGCCCGTGAATGCAGCATCTCTGAGCACCCCAACTCTGGACTGGCAGAAATTGCGTCCTTGGACTCAGGAACTCCTGAGCTGACCGAGAACATGAGAAAGGAAAGTCTGTGTAACTGGGACCCCGAGACCCCACACATCTGGGGGAAGGGGGTGTTGGCCTGAACTGCATTTCTTCACCAGCATTGGCCATCCCTTTAGAAATCAGGCTGATAAACGAGTTAACGCTGAGCCCAAACCAGGCATGATTAATCATTTCCTTCTCCACGCTTCTGCTACTGCATCCTGTGTGAGTCATTTCCGTATCCCTATACCTCACATAGTGCCTACCACAAAATAGGCATAGAGGCACTTTTGCTGAATGAATGGCATTTTATCTTGCACTGTTGGATGTTGTGTCCACTCAGTCCCCTTGGCGATACTTAAGGCGGCCTGAGGGTAGGGCCACATTTTATTCTTTGGTGTGGGAAGGGCCAGGTTAGTGCAGGGCAAAAATGTGGGCTCTGCAGACACTCAGGAGTCCATGACTTGAATTCTGCTTGGCTCTGCTTCTCTGGGTCTTCAAATCTCGTACAAGTTATTCCAACTCTCGGAACCTCAGTTTCCCCACCTGTAAAATGAGAGTGATAAGAATAACTATCTGATCGTGTCACCAGGAGGGTTAAATGAGATAATATACCTAACATTTACATCACTGGCCTAACACAAAGTAGGAGCTCGGTAGTATTAGTTTTCTCCACTCTGGTATTTCCCACGGTGCCTGGCATATGGCAGACATTCAGTAGGACTAGGTCACCTTCAGGCCATCCAGGACCATCCAGCCCTGGTCAAACTGCCAGCATACTGCAAGTGCATGAATGGGCCTGGGAGATACCATTAGCAGAAGAAGAGTATCAGCTGAGCCTGGCCAAGTGTAGCAAAAGAGAACCAGGAGCTGATAAATGGTTGCTGTTTTAAGCCCTGTGTTTTGAGGTAGTTGTTACACAGCAAAAGCTGACTGAGACAAACAGTGAAGTTATAGGAAGGGCTAGGATGGAGCAGGTCTTTGGGACCAAATGGAACCAGAACTTCCTCTCTGTGTCTCTTGTCTTTGATTTTTTCTGAACATCATCTTTTTTTCTCTTTCACGGCACACTGGTTTTCTTCATGGTGTAGAAAACATGGCTGAGTTTTATACCTTGCCCTTCTAGCTAATGGAGAAAAAACTGAATCCTTTCTGGCAAAAGACTCCTTGGATCAGCTTGGGTCAAGCACCCTCTGGGACCGTCACCTGGTGATGAAGGGGGGAGAATAGGATCACAAAACACACCCTTGGTGATGCATGCTGAGCACAAGACACGCCAAGCCCTGTTCTGAGATTAACGTGTGTTTACTGACTTTATCCTCATAACACAACAATCCTATTGGAACTGTGACATCAATCTCTGCTTTGAAGTGAGGAAACTGAGGCACAGACAGCTGAAGTAACTTGTCCAAGATCATACAGCCAGAAAGAGGTGGAGCCAGGAATCACAGCAAGACTGTCTTGACTCCAGAGCAACCAACTGCACTAGTCTGCCTCTCCTATTGAGCTCCTGGGGGATCCCACGTATAGCAGGGTAGGCAGGGTGGAGACCCTCCTAGGAAGCAAGTGGAGTACTTAGCTCAGAGAAGAGAAGCATCTAGGGTTCCTTAATCACATGCTTTCACATCACTAAATGGCTGTCAAGAGATAAGGAGAGTGGAAGGTTCTGAAAACGAGCCTAGGACCAGTGAGTAGACATCACCAGAGAGTAGGTTTCAGTTCAATTGAAGGAGCTTCTTCAGAGTCATGGTGTCTGAGGATGGGAGGGTAGCCCCTAGAAACACGAGAGCCTTGTTGCCAGAGGTTGGAGGAGCCTCTTGCCAGGGTTGTGAGAATTCCTGCAGCCCATCTCCAAAGGTACAGTTCATGCAGGACGAGTGGAAGATCCTCAGTGGGTAGGTGACTGGAGTCCATCAGTGGGTCCCAGATCTTTGGATCAGTAAACCATCCCCTTCCAAATTTTAGGAACTGACGTAAGGGGACTTTTTTTTTTTTCCCCACCAAGCTAAGACATATAAAAATAGCCTAACGAGTTGGCCCAACAAACCAAAAGCAACTACCAGCCGTTTCTCTACTGCACGAGAGGAAGGCCATTTTAACACCAAAATATCCGAATGGCAATAATCTCAGAATAAGCCATTTGCTTTCTCTTAAGGAAGAGCACTTGATAAAGGTACATGAACATAACAAAAAAAGGATATATTAAAAACCAATTGAAGGTAGAAAAATTAGGGCACAACCGTTTGTCCTGCATGCTGATATGAGTATGATACGAGCTCGTCCATTTGGGGATCTGGAATTTCTGGGACTTGAAAAAGTGCCACTTACTGTTAAGAATCCTGTTTTAAGGAAATGGAAGCCATACTCTTCCAGCTGTTTTATTTATTTTACAGACTGTGGGGAGTTAAGAAAACAAAAACCAAAAAACAACTTCTGGGTTCTCCAGCCACATTTTCTTGAACATTATGCCACCCTTCTGGACCTGCTGTCTGGTGTGTGGGGGGAGGGGAGCCCAAGAAGGGGCTGCCCGAGGAGAGGGCCCTCCTTGCCCCCCCTCCCCACCCCCCCCAGGGCCTCCCACCCTGCCGCCTTCCCCACCCATCTATGCTGTTCAAGCACCTGACCGGCCAACCCTCACCAGAGGGGGCCAGTTCAAACTGCCACAGAGACGTGTGGCTGGTCTTTATGAACCACTAGACCAGACATCCTGCAAAACCCCTTTCCAGTCTAATTACATTCCAATGACTGGTTCTCAGAGTCTCAGAGAACCCCCCTGTGACAGCCTTGGCTAGGCTGATTTTCGTCACAAAAAGAAGCATGTGAATGAAGACGGATTGTTATCATTAATAACAGTAACAGTAGCTGACATTTGGTGAGCCTTTCCTCTGGCGGGCGGTGGGCGGTGTTCGTGCATCACCTCGTTGAATTCTTACAATAACCCTGCAGAGAAGGAGACAGAGGTTAATGCTCGAGGTCACCCGGCAAGCAGCTGGCCAAACTAGCGTCTGAAGGTGTGCTAGGGTTTCGCTATTGACGACTGTGCCCTGTTCTTTATTTCCTTCTAAAACGTGGAGAGAGAGGGGGGTAGGTTGGGGCATGGAGAAACCGGGCCCATAGCTTCCCATATCTCCTTTAAGATCTGCTGTTTCCCAGCAGATGGGGACTGCTGTGTGATCATCTCCAGTTACTGTGGGTGTGACCTGCCTTCTAGACTCTGATGCATACATTCCCCAGGGGTGGGGGAGTCCTGTGCTCCTTCCATGCCCGGCCTGGTGCTGTCCTGGCTGGGGACTATGGGATGGGGGTGCCCCTGGGGGCCTGGCTCAGACTTAGGGGGCAGGATCGGGTCAGCCACAAAGGAGTAGTGCGGGGTTTCCTCTAGGTGGGCCGGCTGGCTCTTGCTGGGCTGGAAGCCAGCCTGAAAAGGAATTTCCCAGGCGTGTCTTAATTCTGTCTTTATGGGAGAGGGAGCAGAGCATTGGAGGACGGGCTCTGCTCTTCAATTGCTCAGAAACCAGATGCTCAAGGGGGAAAGCGGGGATTTGGGACGCCTTCCTTCCCGGGGAGGAAGCAACACTTTCTCATAAGGTATCAGGGTCTGCTGGTCTTTCCCTCCTGGGAAGAGACCCCACCCCACCCCACCCCCAGAGCTGATTGGTACCCAGAGGAGAGTCTCGGCTTAGCCGGGTGACCACCAGCAATTTAACCAGTGCTGTGTAATAGAACGTGAGTCACACATGAAATTGTACATGTTCCAGTAGTCACTTAAAAAAATAAAATAAAAAAGAAACCAGTGAAATGAATTTTAATAGCATATTTTATTTAAGCCGGTATATCCAAAATTATATCACTGCATCATATAATCAATATAAAGATTAATGAGCTATTTCCCCTTTTCATATTAGATCTTTGAAATCTGGCATGTATTTCCCATTTACAGCATAATTTGGAGTAGCCACATAGCCAGTGCTCAGTAGCCACAGGTGGCTAACTGCTACCATATCGGACAGAGCGGCTTTACCCCGTGGGTTTTAGAAGCTTTACACCACGGATTCTAGGAAGACCAGGAAGGCCGCAGAATTTCTGCCTCGTGAGATTGTCTTTGGAAGGACTTCAAGGTCGCCTGGTCTGGTCCATCACACGCAGGGAAAAAACGCTGTCAGTGAAGCTGATGGTGTGTCTGTGTCCAAGTCTCAGATAACTGCTCTAGCCCAGCAACCCCCTGCCGGTGGAGATGGGCTGCTGATGCCACCATTAAGGTGTAACACAGGACGGGCAGGTGAGGCAGGAAGACACTGGAAGGAGAAAGGACGTGCCCTCCCCCAGTAGACCTCCTCTTCTCTGCCACCTTCTCCCTTTCTGGAAGGAACATCACAGTCTGGGCACAGAGTGGGCAGGAGTTCCTTTGATGAATCCCTAAACCTGACTCAGGCCCAACCCCCTCCCTTCTGATCCTCCTCCCTTCTCTTTATTGCTGTCTACGATGAGCTAGAGCCTGTGCTTGGTTGCAGATAAAAGACTGGCCAGAATTCCTGGGGGAAGGGAGCAATTAACTCTGCCTGGGGCAACCAGGGCAGGCTTCCTTGCTGGACTGAGAGGAGCAGGGGAACTGTGGGTGTTGGGGGTGGGGGAGGGAGGGTAGGGGGCAGGAAATGAAGGGAGAGGGCATCCAGGCAGAAGGTGACAGAGAGAAAGAGAGAGGGGAAATGTGAAGGAGTAGGACTCCTAATCTCCCAGAGGTGAAGGCTTTCTCCTCCTCCAACTCTGGGGTCTCAGTAACCACCATGGCTTCCCGTGAAAGAAGGAAGATTCCATTTTTTTATATGTCTGCCCTACCTGAGGTCCTAAGAAGACCAACACCTGATGGGTACTCAGTGAACAGAGAGGAAAGAGGCAAGCAGACAAAGAGGACATTAGGGTGAGGTCAAGCCAGCTGGGCAAGGGGCACATGGGGACCAGGAGAGGGGCAGGAAGGTGAGTGTGCAACTTGTCTGCTCATCTTCAGAATCTCAGTCGCTACCCCAGTAGTTGGAGGTGGTATTGCCCCCATTCGACAGGTAAGGAAAACGAGGCTCAGAGAAGTCCCATAAGGGGTTAAGGCTGACTTCAAAGGCCAATCTTTCTAGGTTCTTCCTGGCATGTCCTCACCTGGCTACTGCCCAGAACCCAGCAGTGACCAAGTTCTTGGCAGGCACCCCTGCCTTTGGAGAGGACTGCTTCACTGGGAGTTCCTGGTCAAATGGAGGGTTCCTGGAAAGGCCTCCTGTAACAGGCACTCACTACCCTACTGGATTTGGGGATCACCCAGGCAGCCCCCCTCCACCGCCCCCAGGTAAGGATGGGAGCTAAGGTGGCTGGCTCAGGGTCACACAGTGAGGGGGTAGGAGAGGTGGGATTGACCACTCTTGCCCCTGGGCGCTGACTCATGGCAGCCGGTGTGGGAAAGCCACTGCCAGTCTTTCAGCCTTGGGTTTCCCAGTCAGGCAATGGGTAGGATGGTCTGGCATATCTGCCTGGGCCTAGAGCCAGGGGACTGGGAAAAAGCTGAGCACAGCACATCACCAACGTGCCTTGCCCTGTTCCAGTGCCAACAGTTCACATGGGGCATCCCTGCCCGTGGGCAGGAGCCTCTCCGGTTCTCAGAGGGACCAGGCCAGGCTCTGACGTGGCTCAAATCCCCAGCACCCAGCACAGGCAGGGCCACCATCTGCCCGATTTGGCCAAGACTACCTCCATCTTAGAAGTCCTGCATCCTGGGAACCCCTTGGTCCCGGCCAAACTGGGACAGTTGGTCACCCCAGCCCTGGCACCAAATGCAAGTTCACAGCACTCAAAAATGTTCTGCGTGAATACAATCAATGAACAAATGAGCAACAGTGCTGGGAAGGAGGCTGAATGGTGACTGCTGTCCCCATTTTACAGATGAGGAACTGAGGCCCAGAGAGTTTCAACTTTCAGGTGGCTCATCTCTATCTCACGCCTTTTCACCTGCACCAAATTTCCTTCAAACTGTCCCCTGAGTATTTTCAGTTGGTCACTGGGGTGGGAGGCAGCTGGGCAAAGAAAAGGCATTTGGTAAATTATGCCCTCCTAAGCTTGAGGCTGGAAAAAACGCTGAGAAGAGGGGAGGGGGAGGAAGGGGAGGCTACCATTTCAGCTGCACAACCTTCCAGGGCCTCAATGCCCATGCTGGGCTCCGTGACCTCAAACCTCCTTCCAGCCACCTCAGCTCTGTGGCCTTGAGCGACTGACCGACCTATTCCCTCAGCTTCAGTTTCCTCATCTGTAAAGTGGGAATAAAATACAGACGCTCGGCTCCTGAGGTTTTCGTTGCAAGGATTAAATGAGATACTACACAGAAAGCACTCAGCACAGGGCCCGGCATAGATACAGTAAGCGCTCAGGAAATGTCAGCTGTTACTATGTTTCTTGTTCGGTGTTGCAGGCACAAATGGCGCGGTCCCTGTATGGTGGCGCCGCGGGAGCGGCTCTGGAGGACAGAAGTCTGTCTGACACTCCTGTGCCTGCGTGTGTGACCCCCGCAAATCCCATCGCCTCTCTGTGCCTCAGTCACCACGTCCGTGAAATGGGGGTTCACCCGCCTTCAGGGTTGCCGCGGGCACTACGTGAGCGCGTGTGTATTTGGGATGGGTCCAGCACAGAGCGGGGACTTGGCGACGAGCCATGCCTTTCTTCCCCCCCACGCCCCCCCGACCTTAACCCTGCGAACGATCCTGTGGAGCTCATATTGTTATTATTGTCATTTTTGTTTAGGGAACAAACGAACGGAGGAGTGGAGGGAGAGGGCGCGCGGCTGAATGAATGAATGGTTGGCGCGTGGGCACCTCCCCGCGCGCTTGGCCCCATCGGCTTCCTGCAGGGAAGGGGGCTGCGGGCCCCGCGCTCTCGCCGCCGGGGGGGGGGGGCGTTAATGGGCGCGGGGCGCTGGCAGGTGGCAGATGAAAGGGGCCGCGAGCGCCGCCCAGAAATTAGCCTCGGGGCGAGCGGCGGGGCGGGCTTATCGGCCGCCGCGGCCTCCCGGGCGGGCGGGCTCGCGACGCCGCCGTCCCCGCCCCCGCCCCGGGCGGAGGGCCGGGCTGTTCCCACGCTCGGCCCGGGCCGGGGGCGTTCTCGGGCCGGCTTGGCCGCGCGGGCCTCGGCCGCGGAGGCCGGGCTGTAATTAGGGTAATTGCGCGGCTCCCCGCGGGCGGCAGCTCCGGACCCCGCTGTGCCGCGCTGGCCGGAGGTGGGGGGGCGGGGGGAGGGCAGGGGGCCGGGGGCGCCCCCACCCGCGGCGCAGCCCGGTCCTGCCGCCGTGAGTCAGCGCACCTGCTCTCCCAGCCGAGGAGGAAGGGGCTCCTGCCCGGGCTCTGCGGGGGGAGAGAGCTAGCCTTGAGGGCTGGTTGGCCAGGCCTTTCGTTCCTGCTCAACAAGCGGGTGGTGTCCCGAGCGGACCAGAACTTCTGGGGCCGGCCCCGGGAAGGTGCTGAAAGCTTCACACGGTATCGTGATCCGCCCGGCAGTTTCACAGGTGGGCGCTCGGAGGCCCCGAGGGGCTAAGCGACTGTGCCCGAGCTTCCACAGCCAGGACATCTGTGCTTCAGAGAGGAGGAAAGTGAAAACCCCACGCGCAGCAAATGTTGGTTTGGCTTCTTCGAGTACTTCGGTGTTACTCCAACCCTAAAGCCCATCCCTGATCCTTTGATCTTTGGCCACCCTACTCATCACCGCGGATTCTTACCACTGATACAAGCCACGTGGAATCCTTCCGGAAAAGGCACGTTAAAAAGAAATAATCCAATTTCAAGCTCTACTCTGTAATCCTAAATCCAGCCCAAACCTTAACCCTGCCCCACACCTAACTCCCAAATTAATCTTGACCTTGGCCCCCTCCCCTGCCACTGTTCCCACCCTCCCACCTCCAGGTACCCTCCTTCTCGAAGGTCTGCTTAAGGTCTCCCAAGGCTTGTTTCAAAGCCTCTGGACCTTTGTACATGCTGTGGCCTCTGGCTGGGACATCCTTTATTCGGGGCCACTTGGTTTCACCTTTTAAAACTAATGGTAAACCCTTTGAGTTCCACTCTCCACCTGTGCCACCTTGTTCCCTGGCCAGGCTCTCCATAGACTCTGAGCTCTTAGGGGATAGGGTTCAAGCCTGCTGGAAGTAGAAATTGGGAGTAGAAACAATTAATTGTGAATGAATGAGAGAATGAATGAATGGATAAGCAAATGAAGAGCTAATCTGAACCTAAATCCTTAACTCTCTCCCTAGCCCCGGATCCCTTCCCGAGTAGGGAACAATTGAAAGATCAAGGGAATGTCCCTCACTCTCCAAGTGCCTTGAGATGATTAATTCTGTGTATGTGTGCACATGTGTGCGTATGCATTTGAGCCCAGGACTTTGAATCAGACAAGCCTGGGGTCTACTCCAGCCATAGTGGTGTTTCCCAGCTGAGTGACCTGGGCAAGCGACTTCATGTCTCTGGGTCTCCATTTGCTGATGTAAAATATAGAAACCATAATAAAACCTGTCGTGGAGAATTGCCCCTGCCCCCCACCCCCTAGCCCTTTGCCTGCGGCAGGGTCAGTGTTTGGTGCGACAGGAACCCAGTCTTTCTTGAGGCCAAGGAACACCAAGGAGGGTAGAAGGCAGGGCCACAAGGAAGGGAGACAGCCCCCTTGGGTGGGGAGGGAGGCTTCACAGAGGATGTGAGAATCAGTCAGTTTGCTGCTGGGCAAGTCCTGGCAGAGGCAGCTGCATGTTCAAAGACACCAAGCTGGGAACAAAGGTTGCTCTATTATTGCTGGAGGACAAAGTGGGAGGTGGGGGCTGGTGGCAGAAATTGGGGCTGGTGAGGGTGGTAGTGTCTGGATCAGGAAAAGCTTTGAGGGGCCTTTGGCTGTTGAACTATATCTCAGAGGCAATAGGGAGCCATTGCAGATGTGAGCAGGGAGGGATGTCAGATCTGGGCTTTAGAAAGATCACACTGATCAGTAGTGTGGACAGCATGGAGGTGGTCATGGCAGGAAGCAGGGAGGCACTGAGTGCCTACTGTGTGCTGGGCGATATTCTAAATGCTTATCGGTTTTAAGTCACTTAATTCCCCCAACACCCATACACAGAAGGTGCCTCGGAATCTTCTAGAAATACCACCTGGACACTAAAGTCTCCCATGTTTCCATCTTTAGCCTGCGCCTCCCCTCTGTTGGACCTATATGCCTAACAGCACACAGGCTTCTCTGCCGCACCTCTAACTGGAATCCTCGCCATCAGGTGTCTGAAAACCGTCTTCCCAAACCTGCTCCTCTCAGCCTTCCCCATCTTGGTAAAATGACAATTTCATCCTTGAAGTTGCTCAGGCTAAATAAACACTTAGTCTTCCTTGCCTACCCTCTCCCCACCTTTTCCCTCAGTCCTTATAGCCAATCCATCTGGGGATCTGGTTGGTTCTGACTTCAGCCCACGTCTTCAGTCTGATTACTTCCCTGCTGCAGCCAGTTGGGCTGAGCCCCGATTCTTAACCTGGATTACTGCAGTGGCCCCATTTCTGACTGGCCTCCCTGCCTCCGCCCCTTGCCCTGGCCTCTCCAGTCAATTCTTCACACAGCAGCCAGTGTGACCTTAAAATACAAAGTCAGATCGGGTTCCTTCTCTGCTCAGATCTGACCCCATCTCCCTAACAGCAAAGTCAAGGTCGAGGCAACAGCATCTAGATCCCTCCATAATCTAGTCCCTCTTTCCCCAGCTTCTTATCAGACTTCTGTACTAGACCACTGTTAATCTACTCTAGCCACACTGACTTCTTTGCCATCCTCCAACACTCCACGTGCCCATCAGCCTCAGAATTCCTACACTTGCTTGCTCCTTCAAGTTTCTGCTCAAATGTGACCTTCTTAGTGGGACCTATTGTGGGACATTAGCCACCGTATTTTTTTTTTAAGTCTATTTATCTTGAGAGAGAAAGAGAGCACAAGTGGTGGAGGGAAAGAGAGAGAGGGAGAGAGAGAAAATCTCAAGCAGGTTCCATGCTGTCAGTGCAGAGCCCAATGCGGGGCTCAAACTCATAAACTGTGAGATCATGACCTGAGCTGAGTATTTCCTTCCTTCCTTTTTTTTTTTTTTTTTAAATGTTTATTTATTTTTGAGAGAGAGAGAGCACACAGGGAAAGGGCAGAGAGAGGGGGAGACACAATCTGAAGCAGGCTCCAGGGTCCGAGCCCAATGCGGGGCTCAAACTCATAAACTGTGAGATCATGACCTGAGCTGAGTATTTCCTTCCTTTTTTTTTTTTTTTTAAATGTTTATTTATTTTTGAGAGAGAGAGAGAGCACACAGGGAAAGGGCAGAGAGAGAGGGAGACACAATCTGAAGCAGGCTCCAGGGTCCGAGCCCGACGCGGGGCTCGAACTCACAAACTGTGAGATCATGACCTGAGCCAAAGCCAGACACTTAACCGACTGAGCCACCCAGGCGCCCCTAGCCACCCTATTTAAAGTAACAATGCTTTTTCTCTCCCTACCCAGGGGCTCTCTATCCCCTTCTCTATGTGTTTATAGCACATATCACCATCTGAAACATTTTATATTCTATTTTTTTGGTTACTGTCTTTCTCTCCCTCTGCCCCCCACCACACTAGAAGTCTCACGAGGACAGGGATTTTTGTTTATTTGCTTCATTGCCACATTCCCAGTGCCTAGAATATTATAGGTGCCCAAATAAATTGTATTTGTTTAAACTTTATTTTTTGAGAGAGAGAGAGAGAGAGAGAGAGAGAGAGAGAGAGAGAGACAGAGAGAGATCATGAGCAGGGGAGGGGCAGAGAGAGAGGACCCCAAAGCAGGCTCCGAACTGTCAGCACGGAGGCCGATGTGGGCTTCAAACTCACAAACCGTGAGATCATGACCTCAGCTGGATGCTTAACCAACTAGCCACCCAGGTGCCCCAAATTGTTTTGAACCTCCAATACGGAATCTTCACTTTACAGATGAGGAAACTGAGGCACAAAGAGGTTAAGTACTTTGCCCAAGATCACATACTAGTAAGTGGCCGGGCTGGGATGATGGAACCAGAATATGGGCAGTGACCGAAGTGAGCGGGGGAGGGGAGGGCTGGGTGAAAACAAGGGCTCTCCGGACGGACGGGCTCAGGTGACTGGGTCCAGAGTCCACGAACTGACTGCTGCACCAGCAGGGGAACCTGATATTGTAGGACCTCTCAGGGTTGACATGAAGGTTAAGTTAGTCTGGAATTGAAAACACATTGTATATGTAACGAAAAAGGATTTTTGCAAAGCTATCCCATGAATTTTTAATTCCCGGCAATTTTCCTGTCCTTCGTCACCCTTGACACTGAGGCGTCTACTGCTTCTAGGGGAGGCAGATTTGGCAGCCGACAAGAAGCTAATCCTTGGCCTTGACTTTCTAAGTGGATATTTTGAACGAGTAGAACAGACAGACCGTTTCGGAATCCAGAATTTCAGATTTAAAGACCTGTGCACTTGGGAGGGATAGAGAGTTTTTCTGAACGCACCCTCCCACCCCCAACCTCCAACTTCCTTTTACATGTCAAGACCTGGAGTCTGGCCAAATGGACCATGGACTTTTCACTCTGAGCCCTGGAAGGAGGGAAGGTACGAGGTATGGCAGTGATTCTCAAATTTGAGTGCACAACCAAGTCACCTAATGGGCTTATTCCAACACGGCTGGCTGGCTGCTCCCAACCCCAGAGTTTCTGATTCAGTAACTCCCATATTGGGTAAGGCCTGAGAATTTGCATTTCTAACAAGTTCCCAGGTGACGTTGACCGCGCTTTGAATAGCCCTGATGTCGGGGATGTTCTTAGCCACACACCCTTGTGGAGCCCACCCCTTCCAGGATGGAGGTATGGAGGGGGAAAGGCAACATAGGTTTCCGGGATCCCAGGAAATAGGGATGTAGAAATGCTCAGGAGGACTGTGGGCCAGAGAGAGCTGGGGTCAGAGGAGAGGGTGTGGCAGCTGTGGCCAGGAGCAGTCACAGGCGGTGGATGCCTGGGGACCTCTCCGGAGGACAGGTGAGATGCATACATCAGCGCACCCAAGGGAAGAGACGAGGCTGGAGGCAACCCCGGGACCACAGACCCCCCCCTTCCCACCCTGAGTTACCCAGGCCCTCGCCTCCACCTCCCCTCTCTGATGTTACCCAAGAGAAGGAAAAGAGTGGGTGAAAAATCCTGAAAGAGCGAGCATTTTACCCTCAAGAACTCAAGTGGACCCGGAGGAGCGCACTTGAGAATTTGTTGCCAAAACTCTATTGATTAATCCTTCTGCTCCTGTGAGAGCACGTGGCCCCACAGCTGCATCACAGTGGTTAAGAACCCAGGCTGTGGAGTCATTTGCCGGTGACACAACCCTGAGCGGGAGACCCTCTCCAAGTGCAAGCTGAAGACGAAAATCTCCCCCACTTCACGGGACCGCGCAGTAGGAGAACATGCAGGACCAGTGCTCGGCACGGAGCAAACATGCAGTAAATGGTATTTATCGTTATTCTGGGTTTAAAAAATTCTTTCCCTCTAATTTTTCCTTCTCTCTTCCTCCTTCCTCAAACACTTGCAGGCACCTACTAGGCTCTGAGCTAGATTTTGCCCTGCAGGGAGGAATCAGACAGGTCAGGGGGTTCCCGACCATGGGTTGTTACTGTGTTGGGGTACGCCCAGGAGACTGGGGGAATCAGAGAAGGCTTCCTGGAAGATGGGATGGATTGCTTACATAGCTGGCTTTGTAGAAGCTGGTAACAAGTCAAAAGAAGATTTTTTTTTTTTTAAAGATACTTGGGAAGGGAGAGTAAAAATGATAAAATTTCTCCCTTAGTCAGGGTTCAGAAATATAATTCTCAGGTACGACAGTTTATAATGGGGGGCAGGAGAGGATGGTCATCTTTGGAATCAGGTAGAAATGACCTAAAATCCAGATTCTGAGGTTTAACAAAATGTGTGACCTTGGGCTAGTTCCTTAACCTCTCTGAGCCTCAGTTTTCCTTATCTGTAAGAAGAGACTAAAGATATCTGCTTGATACCTGGGTCTGCCGTATGAATTAAAGGAGGCTGACTCTGCAAAGCACCTGGCGTGTTTGTTTACTCATTAACTCCAAGTTCAGGGCAGGAAGGTGGATCAGGGCTGTTTTCTCTCCACTTTCCACCCAAAGCCAGCCTGTCGCTTGGCATTCTGGATCTCAATGAGCTGATGATCATCTGTGTTCCCCACCAGCCTGGGTGCTGCATGGGGACAGGGTCTGATTCAAGCTGTTTAGCGAATCCACTTTGGAAAACATTTGGCATCATCAGTAAGGCTGAAGACCACCTGCCTTATAACACAGGTATTCCCCTCCTTGATATTTAGAGAAACCCTGACATTGGGAGGCATGTACATAAAGGTTCACAGCAGCATGTCTATAACAGCGAAAAGCCGGAACACCCCAAATATCCATCAGCAGCAGAATGTATAAATGATCGTGGTCCATTCTACAGTGGGATGGTACACAGCGATGGGAACACACGACTGACAGCTCCTGACGTCCAGGAACCTCAGGACGATCGTGTCGAACAAATAAAGCAAGTCACAGCAGAATCCATTCACTGCGATTCCTATGTATAGTTCACAAATATGCAAAACTAAGTGGTATTTTTTTTTTTTTTAGTGATATGAACACATTTAGGAAAATAAATTTTATTATTATTTAAATGTTTATTTTTGAGAGAGAGAGAGCGTGAGCAGGGGAGGGGCAGAGAGAAGGAGACACAGAACTGGAAGTGGGGTCCAGGCTCCATGCTGTCAGCACAGAGTCTGACGCGGGGCTCAAACCCACGAAGCGTGAGATCATGACCTGAGCCAAGGTGGGAGGCTTAACTGACTGAGCCACCCAGGTGCCCCATATTTTTTTTAATGTTTATTTTATTTTTGAGAGAGAGAGAGCGAGCAAGCAGGGCAGTGGCAGAGAATCTGAAGCAGGCTCCACGCTGACAGCAAAGTGCCCAAGCCAGGGCTCGAACTCACGAACCATGATATCACGGCTTGAGCCATAGTCAGATGATTGCCACCCAGGCACCCTGGAAAATACATTTTAAGGTAAGGGAATGATAGACACACAGTTCAGAAGGGTGGTTTCCTCTGTCCTGAAGGAGGGAAGGAGCCAGGGCGTGAAGGAGGGAAGGACCCAGGACAGGAAGGACACACGAGTGGCACAAAGGTGGCTGGGGGGAGGGGAGGGATGCAGGAGTGACCTCAGTTCTCTCACCTTTAGAACATACATGTATATTATAAAAATTTTTTCTGTGCTTGCCCAATATTTAATATACCAGGGCCAAATCTCGACTAAGAAGCTTTGGGGGAAGAGGCCCGTGGGGGCAGGGAGGATACAAGTAGCTCAGAAGAGGAGTCCTCAGGGGCTGCAGGGCTGTGGGTCTATAGGACCTACCTCATGAGAAGGAGTGGGATGTATCTCCTTCATGATGACCTCTCCCATCACTGTGATTCCATGATCCACTATCATTACAGACTCTCAGATTTCCTTTCCCAAGTCCCTCGATCCCAGAAAAAAAAGGGCTCCAGGTTAGGGAAAGTGGCTTCTGAGTTTTACGTCCGGATCCTGTGGATTTTATTGCTTTCTGGGCATTACAGGACCATTGGGAAGAGGTAAAGAGATGGGGCCTGGAGAACCCCAAACAGAGCTCTGGCACACAGTGAGCGCCCAGTAAATTTCAGTTCAGAGAAAGGAAATGTGTCTTAGGGTGATTCCTGGCTTCCAGCTGCAAGACCTCAGAGGCCGGGTCCAAAGAAGCCTTGTGGCTTCTGCCTTGATCTCTTGGAACGCTGGCTCCTCTGGATGTGTAACCCAAGTTCAAGTCACCCGGTTTTATTTACAAAGCTTTTGCGCGAGAGCTCAGGACCTTAGCAAATCTAAGATGGGGGAAATTCCTCCGTGGTTGGGGAACTTCTCTGGTAGAAGGTTTCCAATGGCACCCGGCCTTGGCATTCTGGTGACAGCTCACCTCTGGGAACTGCAAGCCTTTCTGAAGCCAGGATCCCAGTTCCGGATTCCAGAGGGTGTGTAGTGGGAGGGTGGAACCCGAGAACGCAGCTGGAGGCGCTCGGGGCTTTAACAGAGGAAACCCCCGCTCTCCCCAGCCCTGGGACCCACACAGGTCTCCTTCCTTCCGTGAGCCTCAGATTCCTCAATAGTAAAATGGGAGAGCAATCCCTGCTCCTCACAGGGCAGCTGTGAGGGATGAGAACATCCACAAAGTGCTGAGGACAGTGGCTTCCAAGCCCTGGGCTGGAGGGGATGGAGTCTAGAGTTTTCTGGATCAGAGCCAATGAGGAGGCTCAAAGACTGGCCCCTGGACCTCCCTCTCTCCTCCTCCCCCATTATCTGTCCTCTTCTCCCACCCCAGCCCTCAGCTTCTGTCTCTCCTTCCCTCATTCTACTACTACCTATCTCTCCTCACCCTCCATTTTCTCCAGTTGGGTGGCCTTCAGGGACATACCTTTGTCCTCCTGGGGGCCCCACCCTGCCAACAGGAGGTTTAGGGACTGAGTGTTTCCAGGGCTGGGTGCAAGTGAGATGAGCTTCTCTACCACTGGCCTGATGCCCACGCCCTGCCCATGCCACTCCTGGTCAAGGTTACCCTCCCTCCACCTAACAGTGGCCTGGCAAAGGCCTGAACCTGGGCTGACTCTGAAACAGGACAATGACTTGTCCTGTGGGCACCAGCCAGTTCTCCGCTGCTATTTGCTTCTGCTGCGGTCTATTCCATGCCTCTCTGTTCCAGTCCATTCCCTTTCCTCGTCCATAGGAAAACATCAGGATTCTAAGCACACCTGCATAGAGGTACGTGAGGCCCAAATGCACCAATGCATGTGAAGGGCTTAGAACACGGCAGGTGTCATGTAGGTGACGGCTGTTAAGCAGATTCTGGAGTATTTTGTTTGTTAAGCTGTATGTAATTCTGAGCCGCCTTGATAAGAACCAGAGCTCCTCGCTCGATTTTTCGAATTAAATCAATCACAGATGGAGAGTTCCTTGAATTCAAGGGAGGCCAGGTGCCCTTGAGACTGGACCCTGCAATAACATCAACAAACACCTATTATATTTCTCCCCAGCCCCTCCGCCGCCCCCAAAGAAACTGTGGCAATTTACCAGGGTGAGTGTACCTGGGGGAGAGGAAAAAAATCCAAACCTTTGGGGTATCTTCACCCTGGGTTTAAATATAGTCCCTGGAGACACAGTGCCCCAAGTCAGTGTGAGGGAGCCTGGCCTTGTCCCCACCACCACCACCAGGTGGGTCCATCTCCTTGATGACATTGTGCGGATGAGACCTGGTGGGCGGGAAGTAGCAGAAACTCGAAGTCCCCTGGTAAGGTATATGCGTGCCTTGGTAGGAGGTCCAGACCACAAAAATTCAGACTGGTACCTCGTGATGTTCCTGGAGGCCTAGAGGTCTGGGCATGTCATGTTTGCTCCCCCCGAAGTGGGACCACCTCACCTCCCAAAAGAACATTGTTTTTGGTGGGCCTGTGGAATGTGGAGGCCTGGCACTCCATGTTGGGGTAATTTATCCCAACTCGTTGACCAAGTGATCCACAAGGCTTCCCCTTGGAGTAAGGCCCAGAGGAAGAGAAGTTTCCAGGTGGTGCCGGCTGCAGAGCAGGCCATGAGGCAGTTGGATCTTTTGACTCTGCACTCACGACGGTGCTCAAAGAGATGCATGTATCAGGACGTTGTACGGACCCCGTGGCAAAGCCCTGGATAGAAGAATCACAGGGAAGGCCCTTGGTTGTTGTGTTGTGTTGTTGTTTTGTTTTTTATTTTTTAAAAAAATGTTTATTTATTTTTTGAGAGAGAGAGAGCGGGGGAGAGACAGAGGATCCGAAGCAGGCTCCACAGTGTCAATGCAGAGCCCTCTGCGGGGCTCAAACTCACGAACTGTGAGATCATGACCTGAGCTGAGGTCGGACGCTTAACGAACTGAGCCACCCAGCTGCCCCTGTGTTGCTGTTTCTTCTTTTTCTTTTTTTAAACTTTTTTTTAACGTTTATTCATTTTTGAGAGACAGAGAGAGTGTGAGCCGGGGAGGGGCAGAGAGAGAGGGAGACAATCTAAAGCAGGCTCTGGGCTCTGAGCTGTCAGCACAGAGCCCGATACGGGGCTCAAACTCACTGAGCATGAGATCATGACCTGAGCCGATGTCGGACACACAACCGACTGAGCCACCCAGGCGCCCCCCTGTGTTGTTGTTTCAAACAGCTTTATCGAGGTATTATATCCACACTGAATAAAATGCATGTATTCAAAGTATGGAATTTGGTAAGTTTTGATATATGTACATACTCTGACACCATCATCATCATCAAGGTAATGACCATTACCCCCAAAAGATTCCTCATGCCCTTCTGTAATCCCTCCCTGCGGCCTTTTCCCCTGTATCCAGGCAACCATCTATCCATTTTCCAATTTTGAGACTTTTGTATAAATGGGATCACAGAGTAAGTACTCTTTATGTCTGGCTTCTTTCACTCGGTGTAATTATATGTAGATTTCCCCATGTTGTTCCATCTATCACTAGTTGGTTCTTTTTTTATTGCTGAATAGTATCTTTTGTGTGGATATACCACAGTTTGTTTATCCACTCATCTGTTGGTGGACAGTTGGGTTTCCAGCTTTTGGCTATTACAAATAAAGCTGTTGAGAACATTCATGTATAAGTCATGGTATGGACATGGTCCCTAGAACTGGAATGACCAGGTCATGTATATATATATTTAAGTTTATTTATTTATTTAGAGACAGAGACACAGAGAGAGAGAGGGAGGGACAGAGGGAGGGGCAGAGAAAGAGGGAGAGTGAGAATCCCAAGCAGGCTCTGGGCTGTCAGCACAGAGCCTGACACGGGACTCAAACTCACAAACCATGAGACCATGAGCTGAGCCAAAATCAAGAGTTGGATGCTTAACCAACTGAGCCACCCAGGCGCCCCCTTTATGGTGGGTACATATTTACATTTTTAAGAAAATGCTAAACTTTTCCAAAGTGGTTGTACCATTTTATATCCCCTCCAGCAGTATAGGAGAGTTCTAGTCCCTCCTCACCTTGCCAATACTTGCTATGGGTCAGTCTTTTTTAGCTTTAACCACTGTGATTGACATGTCCTGGCATCTCACTGTGGCTTTAATTTGCATTTCCCTAATGACTAATAATGTTGGGTATCCATATACCTTATTTGGTGAAGTGTCTGCTCAAATAGCTTGCCCATTTTTAAATTGAGTTATGTGCTTTCTAATCATTGAGTTTTGAATTCTTTATATATTTTGAATACAAGTGCTTTATTGACTGTATCATTTGCAAATATTTTTCTCCCAGGCTGTATACTTTCTTTTTCATTCTCTTAGCAGTGTCTTTCAAAGAGCGGACATTTTTCTGGTTTATGAAGTCCAATTCATTGATTTTTTTCTTTTATGGAGTATGCTTTTGGTGTTGTAGCTATGAAATCTTTGCTTAAACCAGGACCACAAACATTTTCTCCTGTGTGTCTTCTATATGTTTTATATACATTTATATACTTACATACATTTATGTACGTTTAGGTGTATGAATCCACTCTGAGTTACTTTTTACATATGATGCAAGTATTAGATTGGAGGGTGTGTGTGTGAGTGTGTGTGTGTGTGTGTGTGTGTGTGTGTGCGTTTTAACGGATGGGTGAGCACTTGTTCTTGTACCATTTGTAGAAAAGACTATCTTTTCTCCATGGATATACTTGTGTACCTTTCTCAAAAATCAGTTGTACTTATATGTGTATTTCTGGACTCTAAGTTCTGCTCTATTAATGTATTTGTCGTGATTTACACCACACTATCTTGATTACTGTAGCTTACTCCAAAACAAAGACATAACTGATAAGGGGGAAAAAAGGGGGAAATCTGTGTGTGTGTGTGTGTGTGTGTGTACGCGTGTGTGTATTTTTTCAAATAGACACACTTGCCAAGAAAGAACTTTTATTTTCCTTGGAAAGTGAGAGCTTACGCGACGCTTTCCCAAGCCCCACCCCCTTCCCATCTCTAGGTGCTGTCTGATCAGGGCTGAGGGAGACAGAACTAACACCTCCCATCTTCTAGAGACAATATTTTTTTAGTATGACTCAAGATCACATTTAGCTTGGTGGTGATTACTGTCGATTCACTTAAAGCTTGCTATCAGTTAAGACTTATTTTTCTGTTAAAAGTGATCCTACTAATCCAAGTCAAGTCAAACCCTCTGCACTGAGCAATGTGTATTTTATACTACATGATTTTTGATTAATAATTATGTGTCCAGCCTCATGCTATAATTTATTATTATAATAAGTTATTACTATGGCTACCATATACTGAACACTTTTACTATGTGCCAGATATTATGCCAAACATTTGTTTTTAATGCTGTGGGAATTTATTGGCTAATGTTACTCAAATGTCTAGGGATTGTGAGGCTTCAGGCACAGTTTGATCAGGCTTCACACACTAGACATTTGCATACTTCATTCAAGCCTTACAACAACTACTTTATTAGCCCCACTTTATTGTTGAAGACACTGAGGCTTTTAGAAGTGACATCACTTTCCCAAGGTCATCATCAGCCAGGAGGCGGCAGAGTCCGGAGGAGGTAACCCCAGGGTCTACACTCTTCTGCTTTCCAGTTTGTAGAAATGAGGAAGTGAGGCTAAGAGAAGTTCAATAGGTCATATAGGTTAAGTGGACAGAGGATTGGGACCCCTGGGTCTGCCTGGCTCCGTATTTCCCACTGTGCTCTTGGGAGAGAAGTTTTTTGCATGAGTAGTCTGGGGCCAGTCCTCCCAGGCTAGAAGTGGTGACCCCTACGCTAGGGACTTTTAAAGTTATAATGCACCAATCAAATGTAAGGGTGGGGGTCATTACTATCATGACTGCTAGTGCCTGGCTTGCCAAGTCTAAATTGGGAGGCTGAAAGACTGGTTTCACTGTATCCGTGATTGATTTGGTTACATGAAACAGAAGCCCACTCCAGCTAGTTTAAGCACGAAGTGTAATTCAATATGAGGAGTCAGGGCTATCTCACAGATCTCAAGGGCAGGCAAGTCACACAAGGACCTTGCTCCTGGGACTGGCAAGCCATCGGGACGGAAGGCTCTCTGGGAGTGCCCAGCAACCCCTCCCCCCTCCTCTGCCCCCCATGCTTCTTCCAGAACACTGGTTTCCGGCCTCTGTCTCAAATGAGCGTTCTGAGCAAGCCTCCTCAGTGAGTATATGTTACCTTACCTGACCTGTACCTGTGCCTAACTGTCTGGGCTCTCCTCATCCTAATTCTAAAATCTGGGAAACTGACTGACCCAGCCTGGCCTCTGGAGTGGTTCTCTCTGAGGCAGGTGCCTACCTCTGGCCAATCAGCTAGACAAGGAGGGGCTGGCTGCATAGAACAAAGATGGGCCTCATTCTCCTTCCCTGTCCACGTTGGGGTCAAATAGACACAGGCAGAGCAGGTACCCAAAAGGGAACCTACTTCCCTTTGGCCTGTCCTGGAGACTAGGAGGAAGGAGGCCAGCTGGGTCATTTTTCTGCCTAGTCATTCCTCAGTGCCAAGCATCTTCAACGGTACATTTTCTCTATCAGGGGTCCCTGCACCTCTGGAAACTACAGAAGATTCTGGGAGAGTCTAGTGAAGTGTGTGTAGTTTGTGCTTTTGGGGCTGTTTAAAGCTCCTGGGACTTGCCTACTTGGTTTTCTTAGTTTCTGAAGGGTGGTTTACAGACCGATCCTTAGGGATTTCCTGTGTTGTCTCCTGAGTCATGGCTGAGAAACATGACAGATAAACCTGTTGCCTTTGACCGCTTACTTCTCCCACTGATTCCATCTAGTCTCTGTGTTTTCCTTTGCTGGGTGTGACTCTTTTGCATTCAAATGCCATCCACCTCTCAAGTGGGGAAACTGAGACAGAGAGGAGAGATGAATGAGTGCAAAGATAACCAAGGGTGATATGGGAAGCGATTTCAGATAGTATGTGGACAGACATGATGTTGGTCTCACAGTCGTCGTTTGTTTGTTGGTTTAAGTTTATTTATTTTGAGAGAGAGAGAGAGAGCGCACACGTGCGCCCACGAGAGCACAGGGGGAGGGGCGGAGAGAGAGGGAGAGAGGAATCTCAAGCAAGCTCTGAACTGTCATCGTAGAGCCCTACGTGACACAAACCGTGTCCCATAAACCGTGAGATCATGACGTGAGCTGAAATCAAGAGTTGGACGCTCAACTGACTGAGCCACCCAGGCGCCCCTCCCAGTTGCATTTAAATAAACTATACTATTGCCTAAGCTGTGGCTAAATTCACTTAAGTAAAATCATCAAATAAAGAAAAACATGAAGTAAATAGGCTTATAACTTATATTGGATAAGGCAAAGTGACGAAGGTAATATAGTATGAGTGGAGTTTAGGAAACACTACGTTGATGAATAACTGAAAGAATGAACAGATGAATGAATGAATGAATGAATGAGTGAATAGATAATGGGCAACAGTGGAATCTTTGGGTTTTATTTCCTTATAGACTCAGAATTACTTCCCAGTTCTTGGTTTTCAAGTCAGAGTCATCAGGGCCCACAAGACACAAAACTAGCCTCACTTACCATATGGAACAAAATCTGTTTACTATACTGTTTTCATTGTTCAGGTCAGCAAATTCTGGCTTCAATGGCGACTGAGTCTACCTTTTAAGGTGAGTGTCTTAAGGTCTGGTTGCCCAGCTGCCTTTGGAGACTTATCCCTAATCTTACAGAAGGGAGGGTCTTGAGGAAACAGATGGGGTCTTTGGCTTCCCCTGGGGATCCCTAAATGCCATCTCTCTTTCTTGGCAAAACCCTGGGCCTGAGCCAGGACTGAGTAATAGAGGGGAAACCACCCTGGATGGAATGGGACAGGCCCAAGTGACCTTGGGCAAGTCCCTGCCCTCCTGCACTGGTCTCAGATGCTTCCTCTGATAAACAGAGAGTTTAACTCCACTTCATTTTTCTGTCCACCCAATAAACGTCTACTGAACTCCTACTACATTCCTGGCATTTGCTTGGCATGTGGGCAGATAAATAGAGGAATTAGACTCAGTGCCTGGAAGAACCCACAGTCAGGTGGGGTGGGAGAGAAGGCACATATAACATATAATTACAGATACTCTTGGTCGGTGCTAGGGGACGTGGACAGTCCCCGCCAGATCTGGGATCCCCAGAGTGTGTCAGTCCAGGGACAGGAATACGTGATTGACTTGGCAAGGTTACAGGGCTGCACCCAGAGAGGCGTTGGCCCTTGAAGGTCAGGAAAGCCCTGGCCCAGCTTCGGAGAGCAAAGCTGGTGAACGGGGGCTTTGGAATCCGGCAGACCCAGGTTTCACTCCAGAGCAGACACCGACCAGAGCCAGCAGTTTAGTTCTCTAGGTCTCAAATTGTTCCTGTTATCAAAGGAGGATGCCCCCAAGCTCCCTGGGACTTTGGACGTTCCATAAGGTGACAGAAGTGTGGCACAGAGGCTGGCGTGTAGTTTGTGTTTCCACCATCTGGGCACGAGGGGGCAGAGCTGCATGCCCCCCCTCCCCCCCATTCTGGGACACACCCGCACTTTGCCTCCCTGGCTGGCCTCCCCAGGGCAGACTTTCTTGCTAACGGCCTCTGGCCCCAAGAAGACTCGGCCTAGCTCTTCCTTTAAAAAAAAAAAAAAAAAAAAATTTTTTTTTAAATGTTTATTTATTATTGAGAGACGGAGTGTGGGAGGGGCAGAGACACAGAATCCGAAGCAGGCTCCAGGCTCTGAGCTGTCAGCACAGCCTGATGTGGGGCTTGAACCCATGAACCGTGAGATCATGACCTGAGCCGAAGTCGGACACTTAACCGACTGAGCCACCCAGGCGCCCTTGCCTGGCCCTTTCTTGATCCCATAAATGCTACGGTGGGCTTTCCTCCTTCCAGGCTAGAGTCCTTTCCACCATGCCCCTCTGCCTTCCTGATCTGACTGTGAACTTGGTATGTGCTGAAGCCACGGGAGGGACTCCTCTGGGGAAAGCCGGGGCAGGCTGCGGATTCCTTCCTCTCTCCCCAGCAGCGGGGCACTGCTGGAGCTCCCTCCTCCTGCCCAACAACTTGCTGAGGACAAGGTGACATCCTTCCTCCCTTCTCAGAGGCAGGACTGACTGGCTTCCTAGAAGAAGGCTTCAGGACAGGCCCAGCGTCAGACGCACCCAAGGGAGGCAGGAGGAAGCTGCTGGCAGGGGGAGGGTGGGAGCGTGGGGCAGCAGTGGAAGGACAGGTTCACCCGCATTCTTGGCAGGTCCCAGGATTGCAAAGCACTTTCTGTTTTTGTCACCGATTGCCAGTCGCTTACTCTGCCAAGGCCACAGCGCACCAAGCTTTTCAGAGCACGGAGCCCCTTCTGTTCGTAATTCCCGCTCTCCACAACATGAGAGATGGGTCCCACTGGCTCTGTTTTACAGATGAGGAAATTGAGGCCTCGAGAGGAAGAGTCACATGTCCAAACTCAGATGGGCTGAGGGGAAGGAATCAACATTTCATCGAGAACATGCCACAAGCCAGGCCCGTTCCATACTCGAGAACCGTGCCTCCTTTCAACAGCCCAGCAAGAGGCCTCGTTCAGGTTTTCCCCACTCTGCAGATGAGCTGCCCCAAACCCAACTTGGTGAACACACTTGCCCGGGGTCCCAGAACTAGGAAGCCCAGAGCCAAGATGTGAGCGGAGATCCACCGGGCTCCTGGTTCTGCTGTGCTCATTTCCCTCTCCACGGCAAGGGCTAGGAGGAAGCAGAGACTCAGAAAGGTTCAAGCTGGGCCAGGGTCATGCCAGCCGCTAGCAAGTGGCAAACGTCGTTTTCCACCCAGGTCTAACTCCAGAACTTCTGCATTTCCCGCAAAGCTGCATGGTCTCAATAACTTCTTTTGTGGAGCAACTGACTGATACCAAATCACCACAAATGACCCAGAGACAGAAAGACCGAAAGGGCCATGAACTTTATTACTGTTGTCGTTAACGCTGTTCTTCATCGCAAACCGAGCAGGGTCAGCATTTACACCGTATGGCTCAGACGGGCAGAAATAAGACTTGTTTTCTTTTGCAACTGAGCCTGACTTGATCACAGCTTCCCTCCCCCCCCCCCAGTTTTATTTCTGAGTGAAAGTTTATTCTCTGCATGGCAACTGAATAAAATGCATGATCCTGCGTTTTCTTTTGTTTTAAAGGACATTTGAGGACAACCAGTAAAATCTGAAGTCTATAGCTTAGATAAGGGTGTTGTATGGTGGTGACTCTCTAATCTTAATAATTGTTTAATTGTTCTGTGAGTATATAGGAGGATGTCCTTTTTTTTTTTTTTAATGTTTATTTATTATATTGAATGAGAGAGAGAGAGCATGTATGAGCAGGGGAGGGGCTGAGAGAGATGGAGAGAGAGAGAATCCCAAGCAAGTTCAGTGCTATCAGCACAGAGCCCGACTCCGGGTTTGAACTCACAAACTGTGAGATCATGACCTGAGCCCACATCAAGAGTTGGATGCTTAACTGAGCCACCCAGGTGCCCCGAGGATGTCCTTGTTTTTAAGAAATACATGTTGAAGGAGGCACCAGGGTGGCTCAGCCAGTTGAGCATCCGACTTTGGCTCAGGTCATGATCTCCAGGTTCATGAGTTCGAGCCCCACATCAGGTTCGCTGCTGTCAGCCTGTCAGCTCAGAGCCTGCTTCAGATCCTGTGTCCCCACTCTCTGCCCCTCCTCTGCTCATGCTCTCCCCCAGAACAAATAAATATTTTTTAAAAATACGTGCTGAAGTACTTAGGGGTAAAGAGGTACTATGCCTGTAGCTTTTAAATATTTCAGAAAAACAGGATTCATGCACTGCAGAAAAACACACAGAAGGGGAAAGCAAATGTGGTAAAATGTTAACATCTGGGGAGTTGGGGTGAAGGGTATCTTGGAAGTCTTTGCACTATTCTTGTGACTTTTCTGTAAATCTGAAACGATGTCACAAGCAAAAGATTTGAATTCAAAAGTGTATTCTTGTTCGGGCAAAAAGTCACATCAGGATCCAAAATCTGATGGTGTCCAACCGCCACCCCTCAGGATGACATCCGGGGCCTTGGGCCTGGGCTCCTGGGCGGGCTGGCCCTGCTGGTGTCAGCTTCACTCCCCATCATTTCTCGGCTGGCATGACTGGTCCAGCCTGGTGCTGGGCCCGTGCCTGTGTCGCTCCAGAGTACGCTCCAGTCATGGCCTCTGGTGTCAGTGCTGTGCCCTGGGAGCCCTTCTCATCCTGACCCCAAGTCTCTCACAATCAATATCTTACCAGTGCTTGGATACACCCCACTGGAAACTTCTGACGCTTACCATGACCCACAAAGGCCTTGGGGGAGTCACGCTCTCGTATGAGTCAGTCCCATCAGGAAAACGGAAGTCACACTGGCTGTTTTAAGAGAGAAATCTTAATGTAAGGAATTGGCTCAACAGTATTGGACAAGTGGAAAAGCAAACAATGAGATATCAGAGGTATGACTGCAGGAAACAGATACCGTCCCTCGGGATGGGGGGACAGAGGGAGAAGCTGAGATTATTAGAATCTAGAAACTGGAACCCCGACCCTTGACGAGGGCACGCCTGTGGCTGGTGTTGATACATCCACAGGGAGGCCGGTTCTGGGGATGTGAGAAACAGTTGGAAACTGGAACCAGTTGCCACTGCCGGGGCGAAGAGCTATTGTGAGGTGAGGTTGCCACAAAGGAAGGGCCAGCAGGAAGCCTCAAGTCCTTTTCCGGTGGCCATCTTGTGCTCTCTAGCGCCCCCTATGGACAGAGCCTGCCATGGAAACAGCTGGAGAAACAAGTGTCACAAGACAGAACAGAGAGGTGGGTTTGGGGTTAAGAGCCAACAGCTTAATAACTGGCACCGGGAGAGGGGTGGGAAGCGGGGTGGACCTGGGCAGAGTGAATGTGAGGTTCTTTTCCTAAATAAGCCTTACGGCCATTGCACCAGTATGGCTTCCATGTGGGCCCCCGGCCCTCTGTGAGGTGATGTCCTCTCCAGCACTAGCGAGGCACAAGCGTCTTTGCTCCGGGGTCTTCTATCCACATCCACTGGCTGTTCACCTTCCCTGGGCAGAAGATTCCAGAGGCAGGCTCCAGACTCGAATCCCTTCTCAACCCAGACAGGAAGAGCTCCTCGTCCGACACGAGAAACTTGCCTGCTCTCTCACTTCAGTAAACCTTTTATTCTCCGTCGTCCGAGTTTCATTTAAAGTGTCATATGAACGTTTAGTGAAAGAGAAGATTTTACAATTCTGGAAACATTTTTTTTCTCCCCGGTATATGTTGACTCTTGCAAGTGAATGCCCGGCTCTTCAAAGCAATTTTGCTTCGGATCCTTTTAGGAGTCCAATCTGACATTCAGGGGGGAACAATGACTTCTTTCTCCAAGGCTGTTCTCCACCGCCCCCTCAGACAATGAGTGGAGGGCCATTAAACAGCCAGAAACATTTGGGCGAAGAAAAAAAACCCTCCATGTAAAAATTCCCAATATTATCCTGCTCCAATAACACACTGTGTACTCGGTGCCCTGCTGGGCACGGCCACCTTCATCCCATTTTGTCTTTTGAACAACGCTGCGGGGAAAGTACAAAGGTTTGCATGACTTTAGAGCCTCAGCTTTTCCCCACTGCGCCGCACCACCCTTCTGGGGCCACTTCTATCCTTTCACCTTTCGGAAAACTGAGGCCTGGCGGCGGTTACGCAAACCAGCAATGAGTACGAGTTCCAGAGCAGTCTAGCACTGGGCAAGTAACTGAACCTCCCCTCCTATAAAGTGGGGATGTTGTAAGGATTGAAGGTAATGCATGGGAAGTTTGGGGCACAGTGCTTGCAAAACAACAGGTATTTGATAAATGGTAATATTATTACTATAGCTCCTAATAAAAACAATAATAAACAATGTTTACGGACGGGCTTTTATGTCGGGCACAGGGCTGAGAACTTTGTGTGTGTTAACTGTGTGAAAGCCCGCAATCTCCCTCCGTTTCATGCTGGGATGCTCACCCCGCCCCACTGGGAAGCCTCACTGGTCTCGTTCATGCTGCGCCCCACCCTGAGGTCACAGCTCTGAGCGTGAATAACGCCAGCCACAGGAGGACATCCATTGCTCCGGACCGTGCATCCATCGGGAGGGCTGGAAACATCTACACAGCCCATCGCATTTCGTTAGTGGCGTGGTTTTCTTTCATTCCGCGGAGGATTGTGCGAACTACAGTTCCCAATCTTGGTGAGAGTGAACACTTTTGCTGTGTAATTGGGGAATGTGAAGGCTTTGTGATGTTGTTATTCTCTTTGTTATTTTTTATATTATTATGTCAGATTTACCCAAGAGTTGCGAGAATGGTAGGGAGAATTCACCAGCTTCCCTTAACGTGACGTGATGTTTCATACCCGTGGCACGTTCTTCGAAACTAAGAAACTGACATTGGACAACACTATTAACTACCAATTGTATTTGGATTTCACCCCTTTTCCCACTAATGTCCCCTCTCTGTTCCAGGATCCCATCTAGGGTCCCACGCTGCATTTGGTCATAATGTGTCCTTAGGCTCCTTCAATCTGTGACAGTTTCTCAGTCTTCCCTTGTTGTTGGTTTTTGTTGTTGTTGTTGTTGTTGTTGTTTTTATGACATTGGCTTTTGAAGAGCATGGGTCAGGTATGCCTACCTGAGGCTTTGTTCAATGTTTCTCATGATTAGACTGGGATTGGGGATTAGGTGGGGTGGGGGGGGGGGTGAGAATGTCCCAGAAGTGAGGTGGCCTTCTCCTTGCGTGCTACCTGGGGATATATAATAGCATCGTGTCTTGTTACTGGTGATGTTGACCTTAATCATTTGGTTAGTGTCATGTCTGCTAGGTTTCTCCGCGGTAAAATTGATGTTTTTTTTTTTTTTTTTTTTTTTTTTCTTTTCCATACTTTAGAAGTGAGTCACTAAGTCCAGTCCTGGAGGAAGAAAATTAAGCTCCACTTCCCGGAGGGAGAAGTATCAGAGAATCCGTGGACATCTGTTCAAACCACTATGGTAATTAATATTCTGAAGAAGACACTTTGAGGCGAGGCAGATATTTTATTTCTCCTTCAAATTTCCCCCCTTCTTCTCGCATTCACCAGTGACCTTGCCTGCAGCAGTTAGTGACGTGCTAGAGAAGAATACTTTTAACAACAACAAAAATACCGTGGTATCCATTGTTTGTGAAAATTCGTAATGTCAATAAGCCCTTGTGAAATCCGTTTTTATACTGTATAAACCACATTAGAATCGACACGGTCTAGCTGGATTTAACACACGTTGTATTCAGGGCTGACTCAGGGCTGGGACCCACCGCTGAGGCCACATTGGCTTGGGATTATTGAAATACTTCTGCCCTCATTGGTAAATAGTGACTGCCTACACCCCGCGCTGAGTCCCACCCTCCTCAAGTCTTGGAAAATTTCTCCTCATGTCTCCACAAATTAAAAAAAAAAAAAAAAAAAAAAAAGCCACACTCTCTAGACATTTCACTTGCGAGTACAGACCGAAGTTTGTGATCACCTCGCTGCAAGGGAAGAGGGACGTTTTATGGGAAAAGAGAATGCTTGGAGTAGTTTTTGCTGGATTCGCTAGAAAAAGAGACCACGGCCTGATTGTCGGGAAGGTGGGAGCATGGGCTCCGGAAGTGGATCTGGGGACAATTTTGCGGATTTGACACTGTCCGGCAATGAAAGCCTTCATCTTTGGCACAGGACCGGAGCCCTCTTTATCCTTCATCCCCAGCTCAGGCTAGGCAACTCCCATTCTGCTAATCAGCCCTGTGCTGGGCTGGCGGTGAAATACTTTGAAGAGTATGCAACTGTTACCTGTGCACACAAGACGTGTGAATCATCAGTCTGCGGTTTGGTTCAGGTGCAGAACTCCGAGGAAGCAGGCTTTCGAGCCAAATAGAGCTAGTTTTGAAAACCAGCATAAGATACAAGTTCTGGGGCAGTCTGGCGTCGGGCAAGTTGTCGAACCTCACTTTTTGTAAATCGGGGGTGTTTTGCGGATTTGAGATCACGGAGGAGAAGTGTTCAGCCCAGTGCCTGGAAAAGAATTTGATAAACGGTGATGCTATTAATAATAATGAAAAACATTTATTGACCAGTTACTATGTCAGGCACGCAGCTCAACCCTTTACATGCATTAGTTATTTTAATCCTCATAATAACTGAGTTAGGGGCTTTTAGCATCACCCCTACTTCACGGAAGATGGGAATCCAGACTCTGAGAATTCAAGTAACACATCTTATTTAAAAAATTTTTTTTAACGTTTATGTATTTTTGAGACAGAGAGAGAGACGGAGCATGAACGGGGGAGGGGCAGAGAGAGAGGGAGACACAGAATCGGAAACAGGCTCCAGGCTCTGAGCCATCAGCCCAGAGCCCGACGCAGGGCTCGAACTCACGGACCGCGAGATCGTGACCTGGCTGAAGTCGGATGCTTAACCGACTGAGCCACCCAGGCGCCCCTCAAGTAACACAACTTAAGTTCACACAGAACGCTGGTGGAACTGATTCAAACCCAGGCAGCCTGGCATCAATGCCTCTGTGATGTGGACATGCATAGGTGTCCATTAATCCCTGGCAATAACTCAAAAGCCTTCCAGAATTACATAGCCCTCAGGTTGGGAGCTCCTGCTATATACACTGCACAGAGACCTTTGGCTTCTTACGAAATATTTCTGACATCTGCAGGCTTTGGTACTTATTTTTATAACTTTACAGCAAGAGAAAGATAAAAAGGAACGGAGATTCACGCAGTTACCCAGAAACAAACAGAATATCCTGAGATACCTGGCGGGCAGAATGCAGTCATTGGACAGCACTCCCCCCTGCAAAGCCCTGTCTCAGGATGCCTATTAGAGAACGACTGTCCAGTCATCCATTTTCTTACATCTCACAAAACTTCCTAAAAATCTGAAGGCAACTAACCATGTGCAAAAACAAAAACAAAACAAAAAACCTACCAAACAACAAAACAGGGCTTCTCGTTAATGGAAATAGAAGTGGGGGTGATCTGCTGAAAACTTGTTTTCTGTTGTAGCATAAAAGATGCCCAAAACTCCCTCTTGTCTTTCTTGCAAAGAAAGGGGTGGAAGGATGGAAGGCCTTTCGTTCAGGACTCACCCCTGGCCCACCCCCACTAGTGAACTGTTTTGAGTTTCCAAGTTCTGGCCCTGCTTAGGGGCAATTCAGAATCTCTGAATGAATGAATGAATGAATGAATGAATGAATAAATAAATAAACAAATAAATTTGTTTACTTTTGAGAGAGAGAGAGGGGGAGGGAGAGACTGAGCAGGGGAGGGGCAGAGAGAGAAGGAGAGAGAGAATCCCAAGCAGGCTCTGTGCCACCAGCACAGAGCCCAACACGGGGCTCGGACTCATGAACTGCGAGGTCAAGACCTGAAGCAGAAAGCAGGAGTTGGATGCTTGACTGGCTGAGCCACCCAGGTGCCTCCGGAATCTCCTTTACAAGGAATTACCTGAACGTTTGGGGCCTGGGACCGAGATCAGAAGAGCTGGCCCTGACAGCGGATGACCCGGGACACTGACAGGCAAGCCCAGGAGGTGACCAGGCCCTGCCTAGTGCAGGGACGGCGGTGCCCATGGACTCTCACTGTTTGGAGCAAGGACAGGAGAGCCACCACAGCGAGAGTGCCACACCAGGGCAACAGTGACAGTGGCATCACACGACTGCCTCTGGACTTTGAGACTCTCGTCCCCATCTTGGGAGTGAGAGTCAAGCACCTTCACTTCTCTTGGATTTTAGAAGCCCTGGCTATTCTCGAATGACCCAAAGTGGTCAGAGTAGCAGGGGAGAGGGAAGGCACTGCCCACAAAAGGTGATCCTGGGTTTTCTGCTGATCCGGCCAGCAGATGCTCAAGACAGTTTAAATTCAATTCGGATAAACAATTTTAACACCCTGAGAGGGTTTCCCCCAGTTACAGAAGTATAACCATGGCCTTCTGCCACATCCCCCCTCCAGGGGACGATGTCTGCTGGAATGAGGAATTGGCAAGACTCAGCGCTCCTGGTCACCAAGTTTTTCTTGTCCCTATCACGCATCCGTGCTTGATTCGCGGGCGTCCACAAAGCCCCTTTGTGTGTGGCCAGCAGGAGCCCGGGCAGTCGGAAGGGCCGGGGCTGGCACTGTCCTTGGAGTTTGCAGAGAGAGGTACCTCTAGCGATGAGGCTCAAGCCAGGAAAAACAGGTCCAGGAGGAAAAATAACCTGCCACCAAAAAGTCAGTCTTATGGAAGAGGAGTATCACATTGGACGATCACTCATGCGACACAACAGGACTTTTCATTATTCATTGTGTTTCGAGACAAAAGATCTTTCTGTTCGGCTTCGTACTGAATCATTTTTCAACTACCTGGAGATGGAAACCATTTTTGAGAGACCTATAGGAGCAGCCTCTGTTGGCAACTTGCAGCCACCTTAAGGAGGGCCTAGCTCTTTGGCCAAGACCCCCAAGGCCAATCCAGGTACCCCATAAAGGCAGAGCCAGTGTTACTGAAGATTTGGACCACGGGCTGACATTGTGCATCCCGGAACACAACTCACACAAATGCTGATCAGACTCCTCCTTCCTACCCCAGTATTTCCTTCTTGGCTGCTGGCTCCCCATCTCCTGTTGCCCCCTCACCCCTGCCTGCACCCAACTCCCTGGTCCATGTCTCCCCATCACCCCTCCTGCCCAACAGAAACCCCTCTAGGAGCCTCAGCGTTTACTCTCCTTGGTTTGGGTTGTGGGGTATGTAAAGAAATACTTTTCCTCTCTCGTGGAGGTTTTTTTCTATTCCCTTTGACATTAGTCGACACAAATGCCATTTTTCCCTCCCCCAGATCAGCAAACACGAACTCAGTCTCTAGCATTTTAAGACAGAAGACAATGGTGATAGAGGCAAGGCTGGAGAATGAAGTGATAATCTGCTTCCGTGGGGCAGGCTCCCGGCTCTGGTCTGGTGGCCTGGCTTCAGCCTCGGGCTGGGCCTCGTTCCGCTGTGTCCCAGGACTGGCACCTGATCGGGTGTCAACCAATGTTCGCTGGACGAATGCTCTTGGGCATGCCACCTCATTTTCCAGCCTCAGTTTCCTCATTTGGAAAAGGAGGACAATAGTCTCTTTCCCTGTCTACTTCTCAAGGTTGGGGTGAAAAGCAGACGTGAGTTAAAGGGAGGCGTGTCAGCGTGGCTGAATCTAGCCTCGCGTCCTGCGGTCTCCGTTTTGGTTTCCTCAGAAGGGCCCCATCCTCTGGCAAGGCAGAAGCGGAAGCCACTTGGGCAGGTGCATCTGTAGCAAGTAGAGGTCACCTTGGCCACCTTCAGCTCACCCTCCCAGCGCCTTCCGTGGACCCTGCTGGCCTGTGCCACAGACCTTCCCCCTCTTCCTGTCGCCTCATCCATCCGGTGTCACACCCCGAGTCTGAGACAAGGCTGCTCTCTAGGGGTGGATTTTGGTGCCCCGACAGTGAAACAGGCTGCCTCTGGAAGGTGGCCTGCCCCTCTCCCTGGAGGTGGCAGCTGGGAGGGGGAAAGGGGGAAAATTTTGGACTGGGGAGGAGCTGCCTTCGTTGTTTCACACCCTCTCTGCTGCGTCCTCCACTGACAACCCTCCTTCCAGCATCCTAACCGGTGCAGACACTATGCAGTTTTCAAAGCACTTTGCACACACGATCTCTTTGGATCCACCCAGTAATTCCTACCTGCGATGAGGGTGTTATTAGTCCCATCTTTCAGATAAGGAAACTGAGGCTGGGAGAGATCACAGAGCTGGGATTTAGGCTCCTGTCTTTTGCTTCATGAAGCCAAGTTGCTGCTGCTCTGGATAATCGAAGCCCTTGGGCAAATTCGCCCCATGACTGTGGGAGAGTGCAAGGGCACCCCCTGCAGGGGAAGATGGGCCCGGATGTCCTCTGGAAGCACCCACCCCACTCCCCTCGACACACCCAGGGTTTGTTTTTGTTTTTGTTTTTGTTTTGAAGCTTCTGGAAGACTTGGGTGTGGCTGCTGTGGGGCCAGAACAAGGCCTCGGCGGGGCGGGCGGGCGCAGCTCAGTGCCCCGCGCTCCCACCCTGCCGTCCAGGTCCCCTCGCCAGCACGCCTGGCTACTCCCCAGACAGCAGGACGAACAAGCCTCCATTGATTCTGCACCGTGGCTAGAAGAATGCCCCTTTGTTGAGCACTTCCCCCTCCTCCTGTGTGTCTTTGCCCACAGGAGACGCATTCAGGTAGGAAGCAGCTTCGCCACGGTTCCTCCTGCAGGGACCCCAGAGGGAAGCAAAGGACAGAATACCATCCCAGGTCCCAGAGGAGGCCTGCCTGTCCTGCCTTCTCTTCTCTCGAATCCTCTCCGTCATTTCCTGAGCGCTCTCCACCCTTTCCTGTCACCCTGGCATTACTTGGTGGTGGGGGGTGGGGAGGGGGGGGGTTGAGGGGGCGGGGTCCAGTCCCAGATCTCTCAATGTTCAAATCCTCCCCACCTTTCAAGGTCCTGCTCGCACGCCTGCTGCTCCATGAATCCCCACCAGAACGGGAAGCTTGTCAAAAGGAGGAAGCATGGGCTGTTCCTCTCCGTACCCCTGTGCCCAACCCGGAGCTTGGCCTTGAAGCAACACTTCAGAGTCTCAAGGAACAAATGAACTGACTTCTGTCGGTGGCTCTACCACCTCCCAATCACCCAGGCCTGAAACCTGACCAGCCCAATGCCTGGCTGGTCACAGGCTCTGCTGATTCTCCCTGAAAAGCCACCCCGACTTCTCAGTCTGGGCTTCACAGCCCTCCCCAGGCTGGCACCAACCTAGCCAACTGCGTCCCGGGGGTCCCCTCCTTCTGCCGGCCTGGACTCTCCACTGCTCACTCATCCACCCACCTCCACGCTATTTACTGAGCCCATACTGAGCCCTGCCGTTGCTCCAGGGGCTGGGGATGCAGGGGACAGGCAGACTGAGTCCTCTCCCTCAAGGCTCTCACAGTCTCTTGGGGGTAGACGGACAATAAATCTGTGCGCAAATGACAGAATAACACAGCATCGAACAGTGGGATAAGTGCTCTGGGGAAAAGCACGCGGGGTAAGGGGATGGGGAGTGACGACAGGGTGTGTGTAGCCAGGAGGCAGCGACTGAGGCTGGGCAGGGGCGGCGTCAGAAGGTGTGCGGGTGGGGGTCACCGAGGAATGACCAGCCGCAGGAAAGAGTTTGAATCTTCCTCGGGGCGCCATGGGAAGCTGCTGTTCTGCCAGTGTGTCGTGTGCGTTCCTAACTCCGGGCTTTGTCCCACTGAAATGCCCTCACCAAGCCTCTCCAGCTGCCTCTGTCGCGCTAGGATTCCGGGACGCAATGCCGGTCTCGCCAGCATTCCGAAGCCTCGTCTTTTTCCGCCGGAGTGCAGTCATCTCTCCTGCCAGATTCCCAGGATGCCCCTCTGGTCTTGGGGCTTAAGTGCCTCGACGTATCCGGTTCAGGTTCTCAAACATTTACTCGGCACCCGCTATGTGGCGGGTGGCTCACCCAATCCCTGTCACCTCCCCTTCCCTATAAGGTTCCTATCATGCCCAATCTTTACAGACAGGTAAGATGAGGCTCAGAGAGGTTCAGCAACTGATCTGTGACCTCATATTTAAGGAGTTGGGGGAGGCAGGGTTTGAAGGGACGGTATCTGACCCCACAAGTCCAACTCCATTCTCATCGGCCCCAAGCTTCTCCCCCCCTTAGGTAACTTGGTAATGGTATTCAGGGCCCTCCAGGCCTGCCCCTGATCTCCTTCCCCACCTTCTCTTCCACAGGGACTCTCTGCTCCCAGGGACCACCGGGACAGGCACCCTGCCCTTCTGTGCATTTCTTGCCTGTGTGATATGCCACTCGCGGCATAATGAGCACACCCACAGGTGACCACCTGGGACAGGGGCATCCAAGGATGGGCCCTGCCACCACTTCTCTCTCCCCCAAGTCAGGGAAAGGCCTCGCTCTAACCAACACCCTCACCCCAGGGCCACTCAATCATCCGGAGAACCAGGGCCCATGACTTTGGAAAAGTTGCCATATGCTAGGGTTGTGTTATCATAAATGCAACTCTTTCTCCCAGGCCTGATGATGTGGGGAAAATCATAAAGTCCTTTGCTATATACTCTTTACTGGCACTGACCAGTCTTAAATTTTTCCTTTTTTTTTTGGTTAAATTCAAGATGCCAGGGCGTCTGGGTGGCTCAGTCGGTTGAGCATCAGACTCTTGTTTTCGGCTCAGGTGGTGATCTTGAGGTTTGTGGGATCGAGCTGCCAGCGCAGAGCCTGCTCGGGTTTCTCTCTCTTCCTCTCCCTCTCTTTCTCTCTCTCAAAACAAATAAATAAACTTAAAAAAAAAAAAAGACGTGATAATAGTAAATAATAACAATAGCTACTTTGTCAAGGTTGTGCAAGACGCGAGGAGCCTGCTGGCCACCTTACATACACTACCTCATTCAACCCTCCTAAGAACCCCAGCACGCGGGTGTGATTATTATTCTCGTCTTACAGATACAGGAACTGAATCCCAGAGAGGGAAAGCAGCTCGCCTGAGGTCACAGAGTTGATAAATGCCGAAGTTCAAACCGCAGCTCCAACCCTGGTCTGGTGGACCTCGAGGTCTTTGACCTCAAGCTCTTGCAGCCCATCCTGCCACTGGTGTTTGGGAGACCCATCACAGGCGGGGGTCGGGGGGCGGTGGAGGGGGGCAGGGGTAGTTACTGGGGCTCCTGAGAGAGGAGACGGCGACCGGGCTGCTCAGGACCCCGTGAAAACACAGGTCTCGGTGCCAGGCACATCCTGGCTCTGCGTCCTGCCCGCTGTGTGTCCTTGCTCATGTTGTTACCTTCTCTGTGCATTCATTTCCTCCCCTGTGAAATGGGATGATAGTAAGCCCTCCCTTTCCATCTGCAGTGGGAAGGAAGCACGATGATGTTCGTGATCGTGTTTTGAGGCCACGAAGCTCAGTGTCTTACTACCCACTCCCCACACTTCCAGGATGAGTGAACAGGGGGGGGAGGCTGGAGCAGCACTGGGGGAAGGAGAGGAAAGTGCTGGACTGAGCCTTTTCTGTGTAGAGGGAGGCAGGTGAATGGCTTGCGCAGCCAACCTCACATGACGAGAGGAACCAACTAACTAGGTCACCTTGCAGGAGGAAAGAGCTATTCCGGGAGCTGCCTGCCGCCTCCCGGAGCAGAAGCTGCAGAATTGGGCTATTTCAGGGGCGGCACAGAGAACTCATCCGACAACACTAACTTGGATCGGGCCCCTGCCTTTGTGCCTCGGGCCATGAGAGGCCAGGTGGGCCTTGGGGGGCGGGGGGTGCGCACTGTGCTGGTGCCCTCTGTGTGGCGTCGTCAGTGGCAACCTGGGACCATCACCCCATGACCTTCCCCGTCCCCTGGAAACCTCCATCCCAGGCGAGGATGGTGAGTGAGGACAGCAAGACGCCAGGCTTGCATTCCCCTGCCTGGCTGCAACTCTCAGCTCTTCCGTGCGGTAGTCCTATGACACGGGGCCACTTGCTTTTCCAGTCCGGGCTTGGGTCTCCCCACCTGTAAAGTGTGGTGTTCCCAGTGATCCCATAACTCAATCCCAGCACTTCTGTGACTGTCTCACTCACTTCTTGGCCTGCATTAAGGGGTAACGGTGCTTATGCCCTAGGACCGTTTTGAGGATTAAAGGAGATGATGACGTAAAGCACCAAGCACAAGGTCTGGCCAGAGGAAGTGCTGGATAAATGGTTATAGTTCCTAACTGGGCTTCTGGGGTATTCCATGCCGTAGTGGGAAGGACAGTGGATTGTTCTGCAGGTTTGAAAAGCAGGCTGCGCGTTGCTGGATGGGGTGGGGGACAGGTGGAGGGAGAGATTGTGCTGCAGAAGCTGGGCTTTGGGGGCACAGGATCTGGCTCTGTAAATGCCATAAAGAGAAGGATCCTTTCGGAAGGAACTTGGGGCTTTGACGCCAAGGACCGCCCCGTGCGAGAAGCACTCAGCTCCGTGCCGCATGTCTGTGCTCTGAGCTTCAGGTGCCTCGTCTGCAAAATTGGGGCGGAGGCATTTATCCCCGATGCTCTGGCAAGGAACAAATGAGGTCATTACCGCAAAGCCTTTGGCACAGCACTTGGCACCTAGTAGGCGCTCGAGAAACACCAGCTGTAATTTGTTCTCTCCCTTGGTGCCCACGGTGACCCCATGCAGAGAATGTTACCATCTCCACTTTGTAGATGAGGAAATAGAGGCACAGAGAGGTTAGGTAGGGTCCCCGAGGTCTCACAGGAAACAATCGTGTCAAGATTTGAATCCAGTCTAACTCTGGGACTTGTGCTTTTTGCCACTTTGCCTGGGATGTGGCAAGTACAAGAGGAAGTATATATAGACATGCAGTTACAGACGTGGGACCAGTGCCCAGCATGGCGCAGTTATGTAATCAGTGGGCAGCAATGCATCTGTTGCTCTTATAATTATTCATCTCATCGTGACCATCATTGTGAAGCGAACTGGAAATTATAAAGCTCGAGGGTGGCCGGTGAAGGTCGAGGGTACTCCGAGATACTAGAAAAGACAGTAAGAAATCTGTCAAAAATAAGGGGCAAAAAACTAGAGTCATCAGTAGCTTCCTTGCAACGTTATCAGTTAATTGCAAAAAAAAAAAAAAAAAAAAAAGAAAAAAAAAATGTACGTATCAAACAATGAGGGAGTGATTTGGTAAATCATGGTTGATCTCTTTGTTGGAAAATTACGCACCCACTTAAAACTATGATAATCTGATTTAACATGGAAAATGTTTACTTGCAATTACTGTTAAAGGGAAAGGGCTGGTATAAAATTCTATTTCTGCTCTAATTCTACCTCTATTATAACTATCACCTGCATGTGGAGAAGAGTTGAAAGGGAACATGCAAACAGGTGATGGGTTAAATGCTGGAATCGAGGATTTCTTATTTTTTGCAATTGATTTCATAATTCAACCGTAATTTACTGAGTATTTACTAAGCGTCAGTCACCATGTGAAGCATGGTTATTAATGTGGGTTATATTAGGATTATACTAGCAGGAAGACTTAAAGAGAAAACAGGTTTTGCTGTCTTTTAGGATATTCTGGGGGGGGGAAGGGAATTGAAAGCGGATGTGACAGCTTCAGGGTGTCAGGGGCCCCGATCTCTCTCTCTGGTGACTCTGCCATCCCTAAGGAGTTGTTCTTTTCCACGTGGTCCGATAGGACCCGCTCACCTTCCAGCCTGCAGGAGGAGGATGAGAACGGGAGGGCATGCCCCATCCCAGGAAACATATGACTGGCAGTGGCTCATAACCATCCCCATTCTTTTTTTCTTCTTCTCCTAATTAAAGTTTATTTATTTATTTTGAGAGAGACAGAAACGGTGTGAGTGGGGGAAGGGCAGAAAGAGAGAGAGAGAGTGAGAGAGAGAGAACCCCAAGCAGGCTCCTATGTGGGGCTGTCAGCACAAAGCCCTATGTGGGGCTCGAACCCACAAACCGTGAGATCATGACCAAGATCATGATCCAAGAGTCCATGAAACCAAGAGTTGGATGCTTAACCAACGGAGCCACCCAGGCGCCCCTCATATCATCCTCGTTCTTATGCATTAGTCAGAACTTTGTCACTTGGTCACCCCAAGCTGCAAAGTAAATTGGGACATGTCGTTACTTTGGGAGGCCATGCGCCTAGCTAAAAATCCAAGCTAATGTAGAAGAAGAGAGGGCACCTGGGGGACCTCTTTTGCAGCATGCCAAGCTAAGTGAGTTGAGGCCACGTCCCTGAAGAACCCACTGCCCAGTGAAAGGGAAATGCATGTCAAGAAATGATTACAAGACATTCAGAGAAGTGCTGGGATTGAGTTAAGGGGTTACTGGGGACAGATGGCCAACACTGTCCGGTGGGGCGTTAGCAGCTCCAACCCCTGTGAAGATTTTGCCTTCACGGGCAGCCACCCAGTTGGTACCGTGTGGCACTGAGCTCCCTCCCCAAGATCTGACAGTCCTGAGCAGGGGTGAGTGCACTCTAGACCCAAGCTGGGACCATCCAGTGTCTTCTAGGATGGCGAATGCAGTAGAGAGACACAGGATCTGGTCACAGTAGCCCTGTCCCCAGAAGGACCCTGGACCTGTTCTTCATACTGATTGTTTATTCGACTCCTCAGCCTTCGATCTGTGATGTGCCTCCATAGCCTCCCAAGAAATCCATCAATTTCCCCTCCCTCCACTTTTTTTTGTTGTTGTTGTTTTTGTTTTTGACTTAGAGTAGCCACCTGAGACCAAAATAAGCTGAAGTAATTCAGGGGTCAGGAGAAGTTAACAAGCAGTTTTGCTGAGATTCAATTCCAAGCGGGTATTTTCCCCCAGGTGCATTGAGAAGCCAGGAGGGTTTCAAGGAGGGCAGAGGGGAAGGTTTTCCAGTCAGGGACTCAGCAGTATATAAATCTGGAAGCCTTTTACTTCTGTTAGTGGTTTATTGATTATGTAACAAAACGACCACCGGAGAAGAGAAGATATGTAACAAAGACACTGAGGGATCGGGGGCTGGCAGCCGATGGCAGAGTTCTGGATGAGGAGGCTGGAGTCCTGCCATCCAAGGGAGACCTGGTTTCTGGGTGATCCTAAGCACACAAGGAGATGTTTTGGGATCTGTTTGTTCCATTCTAGGAGGAAAATCCTTTTTACTTGAGTAAATAAAAAAAATCACAGCAATACCTATGAAAACTTTATACCATTGCTCTCTCTCGGACCTGTTTAACCCTGTGGTGTAACCGTTAGCTTTTTCCTCCCCCGGCCACCCTCTGCAGCCAGTCTACCTGCAGATCCGAGAGCCCAGGACAGGTGTCCGAGGCCATCCACTTCTCCCCCACCAACCTGGCCACCCGCTTGTCTGAGCCCCAGACAACTGCTTCGCCTTCTGACTGGCCTGCCTGCTGTCATATTGTCCCCTTTCAATCTATTCTCTACAAACCAGCCAACGTGATCTCTTAAAAAGTCAGATCAAGTGAAAGAAGCCAGTCTGAAAAGGTTACATGTGTATGATTCTAACTACATGACATTCTGGAAAAGACAGAACTATGGAGACAGTAAAAAGATCAGTGGTTTCCAGGGTTTTCATAGGGAGGGAAGGATGAACAGGTGGAGCACAGGTGAGTTTTTTGGGCGGTGAAATTATTCTATATGATATTGTAATGGTGGAAAGATGTCATGCATTACCACATTTGTAGAGCACAGAGTAAACCTTAATGTAAACTGTGGACTTCAATTAATAATAATGGATTACTATTGGCTCATTAATTGTATCGAATGTATCACACTAATGCATGGTGTTAATAATAGGGGAAATTGTGTATGTGTGTGCATGTGTGTGTGTGTGTTGGGGGTACAAGGGTATATGGGAATTCTCTGTACTTCCCCCTTAAGTTTTTAAGTGCCTGGGTGGTGCAGTCAGTTACGTGTCCAACTCTTGACCTCTGCTCAGGTCATGATCTCATGGGTCGTGGGCTCTGCGCTGACAGTATGGAGCCTACTTGGAATTCTGTCTCTCCTTCTTTCTCTGTCCCTCCCCCGCTCGTGTGTGTGTGTGTGTGTGTGTGTGTGTGTGTGTGTGCACGCGCACGTGCTCTCTCTCCCTCAAAAATAATGTTAAAAAAAAAAACTACTCTAAACCTAGAACCTAGAACTACCTTAAAAAATAAAGCCTAAGGGCACCTGGCTGGCTCAGTTGGTTGTGTCTGACTCTTGGTTTCAGCTCAGATCATGATCTCACAGTTCGCGGGTTCGAGCCCTGCATCGGGCCCTGCAGCTGCCAGCATGGAGCCTGCTTGGGATTCTCTCTCTCTCTCTGTTTCCCACCCCCCACCCCCTGCTTGTGCTGTCTCTGTCTCTCTCAAAATAAATAAACGTAAAAAAAAAAATAATAAAGCCTATTAACTTTAAAAAGTCAGAGCATGCCATTTCCCTGTTTAGAACTCTCCAACCGCTTCTATCATATTTTGAAACAAATAATAAATTATAAAAAATAATACAACTCTATGGAGAACAAACTGAGGGTTACTGGAGGGGTTGTGGGAGGGGGGATGGGCTAATTGGGTAAGGGGCACTAAGGAATCTACTCCTGAAATCATTGTTGCCCTATATGCTAACTAATTTGGATGTTAATTTTAAAAAAATAAAAAATAAAACAAGTAAAAAAAAAAAAAGAAGATAATTTTAGCACCAAACCAGGCCTTTGGGATTTTGCTTATTTCAGTTCATTTAATAAACATTCATTGTGTACCTATTTTAATTTTTTTTTTCAATGTTTATTTATTTTGGGGACAGAGAGAGACAGAGCATGAATGGGGGAGGGGCAGAGAGAGAGGGAGACACAGAATCGGAAACAGGCTCCAGGCTCTGAGCCATCAGCCCAGAGCCTGACGCGGGGCTCGAACTCACGGACCGCGAGATCGTGACCTGGCTGAAGTCGGACGCTTAACCGACTGCGCCACCCAGGCGCCCCAATTGTGTACCTATTTTATAAAAATATTGTGCTGGCTATTTAAATCAGTGAGGGGAAAGTACAAAGATAAATAAAAAATGTATCTTGACATAAAAATAATAATAATAAAACTCATCCTCTGGCTGATGAAGCTTCCAAGATGTGGTCCCTTCCTCACTGTCTCCCTTCACTACCTGATACTCCAGCTGCACTGGGTTTCCCTCTGTCCCCCAAACATGCTCAGTTGATTCCCCTGTGAGGGTCTTTGCATTTGCTGTTTCTTTTGTCTAGATGCTCTACCCCTGATGTTCAGATGGCTGGTTTCCTCTTATCATTCGGGACTCGGTTAATATGTCAACTCCTTAGAAGGCTGTTAACAACCAGTCAGCTGCTTGCCATAGAACCCTCTTTTAGTTCTTTGCATGAATTACTGGCTGATATTTTTCTTGCATGTGCATTTTTGTCTTTGTTTAGTGTCTGGATCCCCACTAGAATGTAGTTGCCCTGGGAACAGGGGCCTTTTCTCCCTTTTCCATTGCTTTATCCCCAGCTCCTAGAACAGTGCCTGGCATATCAAAGGTGCTCAATAGATACTTGTTGAATGAATGAATGAATGAATGAATGAGCGAACGAATGGATGAATTTGTTGAAACCCACATAGGGTTAGGCCTGAGCTGGCTCCTGGTTCCTGCGGAAGCCATGGCTCATGACCCCTGGCATCTCACAGTTTAATATACAAAGATTTATACTGAACGTCCAGAACAAAATATGGAGTGGTTAGCACGGCCATGGAGTCAGATAGTCTGGGTTCAAGTCCTGGCTCTGGTCCATAATAGCTGTGGTCTATAAACCACTCAGAAATGTTCCTAGAGCATATTACATACTTAACAAATGCTAGTCATCGCCTCTCTGAGCCTCAGTTTCCTCAATTTTCAAGCAGGGAAAACAGCACACAGCTTTGCAGAGTTAGAAAGAAGACCAAATACATGTGTATATGTAAAGCACGAACACAGTGGTCAGATGCGTAAGTGGACAATAAATGTTAGTTTCTCTCTTTCCTCATATCCACTACCCATGTGAGCCGCAGCGATGGCCTCCTACCCCCCAGCTGTGGTCAGGGCCCCTCCCCTGCTAAACAGTCCTTTACTCTTCCAACGGCCTCTAGCATGAGGTCAAAATTTGGGACACCCCAGGATATTTTAAATTATATATATTTAAAAAAATTTTTTTTTCAACGTTTATTTATTTTTGGGATAGAGAGAGACAGAGCATGAACGGGGGAGGGGCAGAGAGAGAGGGAGACACAGAATTGGAAACAGGCTCCAGGCTCTGAGCCATCAGCCCAGAGCCTGATGCGGGGCTCGAACTCACGGACCGTGAGATCGTGACCTGGCTGAAGTCGGACGCTTAACCGACTGTGCCACCCAGGTGCCCCTTAAATTATATTTTTAAGTGTTTCTTTATTTTTGAGAGAGAGAGAAAGAGAGAGAGAGAGCGGGAGAGAATGAGTGGGGGAGGGGCAGAGAGAGAGAAAGAGAGTCACAGAATCCAAAGTAGGTACCAGGTTCTGAGCTGTCAGCACAGAGCCCAACATGGGGCTTGAACTCATGAGTTGTGAGATCATGACCTGAGCTGATGAAGTCAGACACTTAACCGACTGGAGCCACCCAGGTGCCCCCACCCCAGGCTATTTTACCTGCCCCTTTTTCTGCCATCTCTCTAAGTTTTTTTTTTTTTTTTTTTTTTTTTTTTTTTGGAGACAGAGAGAAAGGTATGGAGAGATAGAGTACGAATAGGGGAGGGGCAGAGAGAGAGGGGGAGAGAGAAAGAATCCAAGCAGGCTCTGCATCGTCAGAACAAAGCCTCACATGGGGCTCAAACCCACAAACCATGAGATCATGACCTGAGCCGAAGTCGGATGCTCAACTGACTGAACCATCCAGGCGTCCCTCTTTGTAACTAATGTGTTGTCAGGTTCATAATAAACGAGTCTACAGCCATTTTTGGAGATGGTATCCCTGTCTTGTAGACGCAATGCACTTTCGTACACTAAGGGTTCTGAGAAAGCCTTCAGGAAAGAAATCTGTTTATCCTTGTTCAATCCAGAATTTTCCAAATGAGTTTGACTGTGAAACCCTATTAATATCCCACAGAACATGCTTGTGTTTCCGGAACACCCTTTGCAGTTTCCTGCCTGCACACTCTGCATAGGTTGGTCGTGCTTTCCCACAAAGGCTTCCTCCCCAGCAAAATGGACTAATCCCTGGAGACCCACATTGGAGCCCTCTCCTCCGTCTGGTAGGGTGAGGCCCTCCTCTGGGCGCCCTCAGCTCGGCGTGCGTGCCCCTGCATGCAGGCCCTCTCACCCCAGCATGCGGGCGCCCCTCCCAGGCTGCTGGCTCCCACCCCCAACACCCCAGTGTCTGCCTCCCTGCTCCCCTTTCCTCTGCCCTCCAGCCCATTTCCGTCCTCTTGTCTGTCCTCTGTTCTTGGAGAAACATCAAAAACACCTCCTCTGAGAACCTCTTTTGTATGCTCCCGTCAAGAAAAATTTCTCTTTTCCTCATGCTCTTAGAGTTAAAGCTCCGGGAGGGTAGGACCCATATTTTTAATTTCTCCATAGTGCTTTGCATTTAGTAGGTGCTCGGCAGGTGCGTGTTTATTCCTACATTCGGTCAGTATGTATGAAACACCTGTTATGCATCTTCTGCTGAGTGTTGGGGATATAATGGGAAACAAGACAGACATGGAAGGCAGTAAGGGAAGTGGGAAAAAGCGAGGACTCTGGAACAGACAGCTTGGGTTCCAATCCTGGTTCCACCAGTTTTAGCTGTGCATCCTGGGCAGGTTCCTGGACCTCTCTGGGTTTCAGTTTCCTCACTCTTCAAACAGGAAAGATATAGATCTATCTCAAGGGGTTACTGTGAGGATTGAATGAGATGATAAAGGCAAAGTGCTTAGAATATTACCCAGCACATAGTAAGGCCTGTACGCACGTTGGCTATTATTGTAATACAAGTTTTTTTTTGTTTTTTTTTTTTTTTTTTTTTTTTTTGCCTCGCAGAGATTGCTGTCTTCTGGGAAGACAGACACTGAAAAACTAATTCTACAAATAACTACCTGTTTCTGAGATGTATCAGGAAGGAAAAGGAAAGTGCACAATGGGGGTATGAAACAGATGGCCCGGACTTGCCCGGAGGGTCAAGGATAGGTCACATCTCACGGGATATGACATCTAAAGCCAAGACCGAGGAAGCGCAGGAGACGCCGGGCCTGGCGGGAATTGAAGGGTGTTGCACGCAGAGGGAAGAGCGTGTGCAAAGCCGCAGGAGGGAGCTCTGCATTTTGGAGGGACTCAGAGGAGGGCAGAGCGCAGAGAACAGGGGGGCAGAGGTAGAGGTGAGTGTGCAGGGTGGGGCGGGTCACGTGGGCCTTGCGGCTTCATCCGTGGAGGTTGGGAACCCTTTGGGGGTTTTGATTAGGGCGGTGATCGTAACAAACCGTTCCAGAGACTGGTGGAGAACCCCAGTGGGAGACTAGTCTCTGGCGCTTATGTTGGGGTGTAGGCTGTGGGGAAAGAGATACCATGTGTCAGTGAGCGGTTCGGAGATCAGAGAGCGGACAAGAAGGCGCGCCCCATCAGACTGGGAGCAGGGGCAGAGAGACGCGGCGCCGGTGCGTGTAGATTCTCCATCCGAGCACCCTCCGCTCACATGCGGAGGGACGTGATGACCCCAGTCTGAGCTGGAGGGCGCAATGGGGTTAATAGTTTAAGGGGAGTAAAAAGAATACGTCGAGCCAAATCGTGGCGTATGAACGATATAAAGGTAGAGGAAGTAATCATAGGCTGAGAAGAGACTTTGGGTTGGGGAGTCTGTTCGTTTCATGGAAAATAGGCTGCAGATGGAGGTTGTTTGAGTAGAGAGATGTGCCTGGGGAGCTTGGCTGGGGTTTAGACCCACAGCAGCTCCCAGTAGACTGGGGCTCTTACCAGCCCTGGAAATGGGTGGAGAATCTGGACAGGAACCACAGTGCAGACATGCTCTGGCGTCACTTAGTGATTTCACTCACTCACTCATTCACTCCACAAACATTTGTTTTTTATTTTTCTATCAATGTTCTAGGGCTGAGGCATTTAAAGGATCCAAAACTCCCTTAGCTTCTGCCAGAGGAGACACCTGATAAACACATCAGCGTATAACGAATCTCAGGTCAACTGCTACAAAGGAAAAGAAAGGAGGGTCCCAGACTGGAAAGTGACAAGAAAGGCTCTCTGAGTCGAGGGGGGAGGCGTTTGAGTCTGTCTGAAGGAGAGACATCTGAGTTTCAATAAAACCACTGAGAAATCACAGATTGCTGATTTGGAAGTCTATGTAAGGGTACCTTCTTGTTTTTTGTCATCTTTAAATATATATTATTAGATAACTGGCAAGCATATTAAATAACGGACATAAATATTAAATAACTGATGCAAATATGAAAACTTAGTAGAATATGAAGTAAAAGCCTTAAAAATGAACAATGAAATCAATGAAGAAAATTGTAACCAAAAAATTTCAGATCATTCCCAAAGCAGTACCCATCCCTAAGAGGGATGGGTCAGTGTGAAAAGCAGGTGTGCAGACACTCCCGGAATCTTTCATGATCCACTTAATATGAAGGAGTGGATCACATGGACACGATATGAGAAAAAAATACTTCGATTGTTTTGTAAGCTTGATGCAAATTACTGAACTGACTGGGAGAACCTAAAAGGTGTTGGGGCACCTGGGTGGATCAGTCGGTTAAGCATCCGACTTCGGCTCAGGTCATGGTCTCACGGTTCGTGGGTGGATCAGTCGGTTAAGCATCCGACTTCGGCTCAGGTCATGGTCTCACGGTTCGTGGGTTCGAGCCCCGAGTCAGGCTCTGTGCTGACAACTCGGAGCCCGGAGCCTGCCTCGGATGCTGTGTCTCCCCCCTCTCTGCCCCTCCCCCGCTCGCACTCTGTCTTTCAAAAATAAAGAAACATTGGGGCGCCTGGGTGGCTCAGTCGGTTAAGCATCCGACTTCGGCTCAGGTCATGGTCTCACGGTCCGTGAGTTCGAGCCCCAAGTCAGGCTCCGTGCTGACAACTCGGAGCCCGGAGCCTGCCTCGGATTCTGTGTCTCCCCCTCTCTCTGCCTCTCCCCCTCTCTCTGCCCCTCCCCTGCTCGCACTCTGTCTTTCAAAAATAAAGAAACATTGGGGCGCCTGGGTGGCTCAGTCGGTTAAGCATCCGACTTCGGCTCAGGTCATGGTCTCACGGTTTGTGGGTTCGAGCCCCGAGTCAGGCTCCGTGCTGACAACTCGGAGCCCGGAGCCTGCCTCGGATGCTGTGTCTCCCCCCTCTCTGCCCCTCCCCCGCTCGCACTCTGTCTTTCAAAAATAAAGAAACATTGGGGCGCCTGGGTGGCTCAGTCGGTTAAGCATCCGACTTCGGCTCAGGTCATGGTCTCACGGTCCGTGAGTTCGAGCCCCAAGTCAGGCTCCGTGCTGACAACTCGGAGCCCGGAGCCTGCCTCGGATTCTGTGTCTCCCCCTCTCTCTGCCTCTCCCCCTCTCTCTGCCCCTCCCCTGCTCGCACTCTGTCTTTCAAAAATAAAGAAACATTGGGGCGCCTGGGTGGCTCAGTCGGTTAAGCATCCGACTTCGGCTCAGGTCATGGTCTCACGGTTTGTGGGTTCGAGCCCCGAGTCAGGCTCCGTGCTGACAACTCGGAGCCCGGAGCCTGCCTCAGATTCTGTGTCTCCCCCTCTCTCTGCCCCTCCCCCTCTCGCTGCCCCTCCCCTGCTCGCACTCTCTCTTTCAAAAATAAAGAAACATTGGGGCGCCTGGGTGGCTCAGTCGGTTAAGCGGCCGACTTCGGCTCAGGTCATGATCTCGCGGTCCGTGAGTTCGAGCCCCGCTTCGGGCTCTGTGCTGACAGCTCAGAGCCTGGAGCCTGTTTCGGATTCTGTGTCTCCCTCTCTCTCTGACCCTCCCCCGCTCGCACGCTGTCTCTCTTTCAAAAATAAAGAAACCTTAAAAATTAAAAAAAAAATTAAATAAAAGGTGTGTTGTGCCCCTACGAAAGGACATGGATGGCAAACAGCAATGAGTGTCATCAATGAACAGAGGACTTAGGATTAGATGCTTGCACAAGAAGCCTTCAGGTGTCCTGAAAGAAACTTGATAGAAGTTTTCCTGAGTTTGAGAACAATCCTGAAAATTTACACAACGTGGCTATTTGTGAAACGGGAAGAAACTTTCCTGAATTATCAACACCATTTTTCATCCGTGCTGGAGAATACACCGTGCTGGAGGGAGAAAGCTGAATCGTCTCTTTCTTCCTGGTATGGAAACACAGACATACAAAATCGCTGTCGCAAGTGTGAAGGGGCAACCAAAGAAAATGCAGCCCCAAATGTAGGAAATAGTAAAGGAATGTCAGATGGGCAATTTAAAATAATATTGCGTACTTTTCTGGATTCTGAGACTTTTGAGCTATCGGTCAGCTGTTAAAATTTGATAATCTGTTGTGATTTATTCTCTCATTATGAATACATCTTCTTACACTTAAATTCATTAGCTATTGCTGTCATCCTGCCATAATGCCCCCAAACTCAGTGGCTTGCAACTATAATTATGTATTTACGTAGGTCTGCAGATCTGCTGGGGCCCTTCAGCTCTAGGCTAGAGCAGCTGTGGTCAGATGATCTGCGACAGGCTCAGGGGGACGGCCCAGCTCCAAGGGTCTCAGCTTCCACCTGGGACCAGTGTGCTAACCAAGAAATGTCCTTCTTGTGATGATGGCAAGCAAAGTGGCCTTAGAAATGGCATGCTGTCACTTCCACCCCACCCCATTGGTCAAAGCAAGTCATGTGGCCAAGTCCAGTGTCAAGAACCATGGAAATATATTCTGCCCCTTTAGTGGCCAGACCTGCAAGTCACAAAGCAGAAATGTATACACAAGGAGAGGTGAAGAATTGGGCCCAATAATGCAATCTCCTATTCAGACTCATTTTACACTTGTCGTTTCATAATCTTTATCTGAAAGAGCTCCTCTCCCCAAAATGTGCAGACCTCAGGCTTCCAAAAAAGTTGGACCTCTCCCTGGTGGCTGTGTTCTTTTGATGGTGCCCAGAGTAGCTGCAGGGTGACCGCTGTAACAATGCAAGTAACATTCAAACATTCTGCAAGTAAGGGCTTCATTAGTCCTTTAAAATCCTTGATACCACAAAGTCCTATTGAATTCAAAGTCCATTTACATCACTTTAATCCATTTCATTCATCAATGACAGAAAAGGAAGGGCTGTTAGATTCTTTAAGTAAAATTTCAATTGTCATAAGTCCTTAAATGCTGGCAAAAAAAAGTGGTGATAGTAACTTGTAGAGGTAACTATATTTAAATTTTTCGATGGGGTCTCGCATGGGTGGCTCAGTCAGTTAAGCATCCGACTTTGGCTCAGGTCATGATCTCACGGTTTGTGAGGTCAAGGTCCACGTCGGGCTCTGTGCTGACAGCTGGGAGCCTGGAGCCTACTTTAGGTTCTGTGTGTGTGTCTCTCTCTCTCTGTCCCTCCCTTACCCTCTCTCTCTCTCTCAAAAATAAATAAACATTAAAAATATTTTTTAAAGTTTCAGTTGGGAATTTTGTGTAGCTGTTGCAAATACAAAATCTGATCTAAAAATTTATGTTCACAGAAGCAAGCTCAAATCTGAGTAAAAACCTTGAAAATTTTTTATTTGAAAGGTGTTTACAAATCCAATATTTAGTGTCTTTGCTAACTGTTTTTCAAGGGGACCCTAGGTGACAGAAATAAATGATCCTAACCCTTGGCTTGTGATACACCGTTAATGTTTGTCCATGTTCATTACGCTTGGTTTAGTTATTTGTAGTAACATAACATGTTACCCAAAACCAAAGCCAGAATTTTGGCTATACTCTACGAGTAGCATAAATTCCCTCATCCCATCCTCTGTCTGACCCAGTACCACGTTTTGACTTTCATGGATCTGGATGCTCCTGCCTTTGTGGGCCTCTTCCTACACACACACACACACACACACACACACACACGTTTATTATATAACTGCATTGATATAAAGAATATATTTAGGGGCGCCTGGGTGGCGCAGTCGGTTAAGCGTCTGACTTCAGCCAGGTCACGACCTCGCGGTCCGTGAGTTCGAGCCCCGCGTCAGGCTCTGGGCTGATGGCTCAGAGCCTGGAGCCTGTTTCCGATTCTGTGTCTCCCTCTCTCTCTGCCCCTCCCCCGTTCATGCTCTGTCTCTCTCTGTCCCAAAAATAAATAAACGTTGAAAAAAAAATTTTTTTAAGAATATATTTATATTATACATTATACTTTGACCTTTGCTTCTGATTTAAAGGAAATTTAAACATTTCAACGGGTGCTACAAATATTATGGACTTAAGGCACTGAGTCCACTATGCGCAATGGATAACCTGGCCCTACTCCCCCTAGTGAGGTACCAATCGCTCTGGATCCTGTGCTCGTCATTCCTTGTTTTCCTTTTTCGTATCATAATTTATTGCAACTATATATGTTCCTTTAAAAAATCATTAAAAAATTTTTTTAACGTTTATTCATTTTTGAGAACAGAGTGTGAGCAGGGGAGGGGCAGAGAGAGAGGGAGACACAGAGTCTGAAGCAGACTCCAGGCTCTGATCTGTTAGCCCAGAGCCTGACAGGGGGCTCGAACTCACTGCGAGACCCTCAACCTACTGAGCCATGCAGGCACCCCTAACGAATCATTTTTTAATATTTATTCATTTATTTTGAGAGAGAGAGAGCAGGGGAGGGGTAGATAGAGAGGGAGCAGTGCCCAACATGGAGCTTGATCTCATGAACTGTGGGACCATGACCTGACCATGACTCCAAAACCAGGAGTCAGATGCTTAACCAACTGAGCCACCCAGGCGCCCCTAGAATCCTTTTCCTATTAGTTGTTTTTAACTTTACGAAAGGATATTATATTGCATATAATCCTTTGAGATTTACTTTTCTTGCTGAGTGTCAAATTGGTAAGATTAATTTATATTTAAGAATGTCCCTGGAGCTCATTTATTTTGACTGCTGTCTCTTGTATATCGTGTGTGAGCATTTCACAGTTTATTCACCACTCTTCCATTGATGGGCATTTGAAATGGACATTTCCCAGCATTTCCCACAGGAACAAAAAACTGGAATATTTCAATGGCTCATAGCACCAAGAAGTTCTCATTCTGGGAGGCTGAGGGTCGGCTGTAGCTCTACTGGGAAAGAATCTTTGCCAACAGGGAGACCTGGCAAGGGTGAAGAAGGGACGAACAATTATGAATAAGTAATGCCATTGATCCCAGACGGTTTCCAGGCTTTACTACGTAGATATACGGGTAAAGTTGCTGGGTCGTAAGCTCTGTAAATGCTCAGCTTCAGAAGATGATGCCAGACTTTTCCACAGTGGTTTCACCGGTTTACATGCCTGCCAACAATGTGCAGAAGGTCCTTGTGCAGAACCCCTTCCCACACCCGGGATTATCAGACTTTTAACGACTACAAATCGAAGGGATGTAAAATGGTGTTTTGCTGAGGCTTTGGTTTGCATTTTCCTGATCCCTAACAATGTTTGACATCTCTTCACACTGGCTATCTGTGTTTCTTTCTCTCTGAAACATCTCGCTTATAGTCTTTGTCCTCTTTTCTTGGTTGTTGTTATTGTGTTGTTTTTCTTACTGATTTGTAGTTCTTTTTTTTTTTCTAATTTTAAAAATTTATTTTGAAAGAGTGAGAGCGAGTAGGGAGGGGCAGAGAGAGAGGGAGAGAGAGAGAGAGAGAGAGAGAATCCCAAGCGGGTTCTACACTGTCAGCGCAGAGACCTATGCAAGGCTGGACCCCACAAACCACAAGATCATGATCTAAGCCAAAAGCACAAGTTGGTCACTTAACCACCTGAGATACCCGGGTGCTCTTGATTTGTAGTTCTTTATGTATTCTTCATACTATTCCCTTGTGGCTTAGGTTGTTTTGTCCTATCTCATAACGTGCTTTTCACTTCCCTTAAGATGGCTTTCCTTTCTAAGTTCTTAACTTTTTTTTAAAATTTATTTGTTTTATTAGTTTTCTTTATTGTTGAGGCAGAGAGAGACAGAGCATGAGGGAGGGAGAGGTAGAGAGAGGGGGGATAAAAGAAACAAAGCAGCTCTGAGCTGACAGCAGGAAACCTGATGTGGGGCTCAAACTTACAAACTGTGAGATCATGACCTGAGCCGAAGTCGGACGCTCAACCGCCTGAGCCGCCCAGGCGCCCCTAAGTTCTTAACTTTAAGACAGTCAAGTTTTCCAATCTTCTATTTTTTGGTAAATGTTTCTGGGGCCTTATTTCAGAAATCTTTTCTCTACCCCAAACTCTAAAAGATATTTGCCTCTGTTTCTACTGAGAGTTTTAAAGTCTTCTTTTTTTTAATTTTTATTTATTTATTTTTTCAACGTTTTTTTTATTTATTTTTGGGACAGAGAGAGACAGAGCATGAACGGGGGAGGGGCAGAGAGAGAGGGAGACACAGAATCGGAAACAGGCTCCAGGCTCTGAGCCATCAGCCCAGAGCCCGACGCGGGGCTCGAGCTCACGGACCGCGAGATCGTGACCTGGCTGAAGTCGGACGCTTAACCGACTGCGCCACCCAGGCGCCCCTAAAGTCTTCTTTTTGAAGCGTAGGCCCTTAATCCGCATAAAGCTATCTCTTTATATGCTGTGAAGTAATTTTTTCCAGGCTCCATTTACTGTACCCTCTTTCTTTATTCACCATGATGTGCCATGTCTGCTTTATCCCGAAGTCCCATATATGTGTGGGTGTGGCTCTGGGTCTCTCTATTCCTTCTTACGGGCCCGTCTGTCCCCATGCAGTGCCATACTGCCTTCATAGCATATAGCTTCAGAGGAAGGCCTGATTTCTGATGGGGCAAGTCCTTCTTCCCGGCCCTTCTTGGAAACGTCCAGTAGCACGGCAGGGCACCTGACCTGGGGTGGGAGGGGGGTTGGATTGTCTCCTAAACGGTGAGGGATTCAGAATCCAATCCCCATTGCATCCTACCTCTGCTCCTTCTGGGTGACTGGCTGCAGGCATGTCAATTTCCTTTTTGAGGCTTGGCTTTCTGTGTATAAACTGAGTGTAACGATGCTACCCAACAAAGATGTTCGGAGGGTCAGATAAAACCACAGGAACCTGGCACCTGTTCATTGGCCCCGAGTGTCTGTGAGATGGAGCCCAGAGATGCTAACTGACATGTTCAAGGTCACACGACCAGATTGACCGCATACTGCCTTCTCCACCACCAGAATTCAAAGATAGGTGATTTCTAACTAAGTCAGTCTTCTCAGTTTCTTTCTTCTGTTCTCCTACCCTGCCCCCCACAAAAAAATCCATTTCTAAAAGCTCATGGCACACCGTAGTTCCCAATGACCCCATCTGCTTTGGCTCTTTCTTATCTGATGGGAACAGAGTGAACTGGATAAGGGTCTCTCTAACAATGTTGGAGAGGAAGCCAGGTTTACTTAAAATCCAACTTTTTATGGCCCTGTTACCATTGGCTGAGCCATGGCTCAGTGCATCCAAAAGCAACCAGGTCTGGGCGTGGCTTCCAGGAGGATCCCTGGACTGGCAACAAAGCGCCCCTGGAATTCGGGAATCAGGAATCCTGGAAATCACAATGGCCTTGAGGGTTAATCACTAAAATCAGTCCTTGAGACAAGGCCCTTGTCTGTGTTCTCCCTCTGTATCTCTTGATCCCACCACAGCCCCACTCTGCTTCATGGCCTATGCTCATGAATGAATGAACATAAAGAAATGCAGAACCACCTGGAAGAGACAGTTTGACCTCATTCCAAAGACACCAACACAGCCAGAAAAAAGGCGTGCAGCTCACCAGCCGATTTGGTGAAGTCTTATGAAGAGAAAGCATTCAGAAGAGAGTATGAGCGTATTAAAAGTTGCAAGAATTAAAGTGTGTAACTGACTCAGAAACTGATGGAGAGATCAATGGAAGGGAATAGAATCCACAGACAGACCTAGACATATAGGAAATTTGGTACACGATAAAGGTGGCATTTCACATATGTGACAGGATATTACACATTTAAGGGCAAATGATGGACCATCTGGGAAAAAAAATCCAGCTGTGCCCCTAACTCATAGCATAGACTAAAATAAATTCCAGGTGCATCCAAATGTGTAAATGAAAACCAAAACAATAATAGAAGAAACTATCAGAGAATACTTGTTTTTGGAAATCACAGAGCAGAGAAATTCTTTCTACAACGTGACACAAATCCCAGAAGTTATCAAGAAAAAGATGGACAGATCTGACCGCATAAATATTTTTTAACTTCTATAGGGGGAAAAAGCATACACAAAGCAAATGACACACTAAACTGAAGAAAACAATTGATTTCCTTTCCATATGACTGATGAGGACTACGAAGGTGATACCCAAAGAACTCTTATAAACTAAAATTTTTTAGAAGTACAAAGGATGGGGCACCTGGGTGGCTCAGTTGGCTAGGCATCAGACTTTGGCTTAGGTCATGATCTCACAGTTCGTGCGTTCAAGCCCCACGTCGGGCTCTGTGCTGACAGCTCAGAGCCTGGAGCCTGCTTGGGATTCTGTGTTTCCCTCTCTCTGCTCCTGTCCTGCTCACGCTCTGTCTCTCTCAAAAATAAAATAAACATTAAAAAAAATTTTCAAGCACAAAGGAAGAAAAGTGAGAAAGAAAAAGATGAGTAAGAAAAATAGGCACATGACATGAGAAAATACAGTTTACAGAAAATGACATTCAAGTGGCCAAAAAGAACCCACACGAAGTGATGCTTGAATCCACACACACAAAAAACTGATCCAAATGAAAACAACGTGATGATATTTTTCATGTATCAGATTGGCAAAAATGAAAGGGTACCCAGTGTTGAGGCACAGTGTCTGTAGGTCCTCTCCTGAAATGCAAACGGACACATTATTTTGGAGAGAAATTTATCAATTTCTGTTTTTTTTTTAAGTTCTTGTTTTTTTATTTATTTATTTTTTTTTTCAACGTTTTATTTATTTTTGGGACAGAGAGAGACAGAGCATGAACGGGGGAGGGGCAGAGAGAGAGGGAGACACAGAATCGGAAACAGGCTCCAGGCTCTGAGCCATCAGCCCAGAGCCCGACGCGGGGCTCGAACTCACGGACCGCGAGATCGTGACCTGGCTGAAGTCGGACGCTTAACCGACTGCGCCACCCAGGCGCCCCAAGTTCTTGTTTATTTACTTATTCTGAGAGACAGAAAGGCAGGGCAGGGGCAGAAAGAGGGAGAGAGAGAATCCCGCAGCCTCCGCACTTTCAGCCCAGAGTCCGATGCGGGGCTTGACCTCACGAACTGGGAGATCATGACCTGAGCAGAAATCAAGAGTTGGATGCTTAACCGACTGAGCCACCCAGGTGCCCCAGAAATTCATCAATTTCTATCAAGACTTTATATTTATATTATGACTTTGATCTAGTTAACTCTGTCTTTGAGAATTTCTTTTAAAGAAACACTGGCAAGAGGGAGCAAAGAACAGGACGCTCTTTGCAGCATTGTTTGTAATAACCAAAGACTGGAAATGCATATGTATCAGCAGAGGATTGAGGAATTTATGGTATGTCCATATTGTATAGCTGATAAAGAATGAGAGAGACCTATCTACTTGTGCCAATGTGGAAAGAGGCCCACAACCTAGTTTTCTATTTAAAAAAAAAAATTTTTTTTTACATTTTTTATTTTTGAGAGACAGAGTGAGACAGAGCACAAGTGGGGGAGGGGCAGAGAGAGAGGGAGACACAGAATCTGAAACAGGCTCCAGGCTCTGAGCTGTCAGCACAGAGCCCAAAGCGGGGCTCAAACTCACGAACCGTGAGATCATGACTGAGCCACCCAGGCGCCCCTTAGTTTTCTATTTTGGAAAAAAACAAGCTGAGGGGCTCCTGGCTGGCTCAGTTGGTGGAGTGTGTGCCTGTTGACCTCAGGGTTGTGGGTTCGAGCCCCACGTTGAGCATAGAGATTACTTACAAATAAAATCTTGAGGTTCCTGGGTAGCTCAGTCAGGTGGCTCAGCGTGCACTCTTTCTTTCTCTCTCTCAAAATAAATAAATGTAAAAAATAAAATCTTAAAAAAATCTCAAGTTGAATAGCATATTATTACCTATATGTGTAACATTATCATACAGATAATATTATAACATATGTATTCAAATGCTGTAACTTTTTAAATTTACATTTTTATTTTTTATTACAAAACTTCCTAATGTTTGTTTATTTTTGAGAGAGCACAAGTGGGGGAGCAGAGAGAGGGTGACAGAGGATCTAAAGCGGGCCCTGCGCTGACAGGCTGACAGCAGCGAGCCTGATGGGGGACTCGAACTCACGAACCGCAAGATCATGACCTGAGCCAAAGTTGGACGCTCAAACGACTGAGCCGCCCAGGTGCCCCTTAATTTATGTTTTTAAAATGATCTCTCACTCTCTCCATACATATTTGTATAAAACAGACACACATATGTATGTATATAATTATACATAATTATATGTGATTGCATAGATTTGAAAATATACACACCAAAATGTTAATGATTTAGACAACAAAAGTTGAAATGCACATTTTCTATGTCACTTAAAATTTTTTCAGCGAGCACACAATACTTTCACAGCAATGTTAAAAAACAATCTTATTAAAAATAGTTAAACTGACATTTTGGCCTAATATATCATTGTTTGTGAGTTGGTTACTAAACGTCTGCCTCTGAGGACACACTCCCAATCTGCTAACAAGTAGGGCTTTCTGCTGGATCCTGTTTCCTTCTCCTGGCTTTAGAGACTTCCCACCAAGAACCCTGGCTTCCTTCTGGAGCTAGAATTTGCAAGGACTGCCCTTTATCCTGAGAGAGCCAGAGAAGCCACTTGTGTTCGCCCAGGACTCGCTGGGGCACAGTAAATGCAGCCCAAGTACACATCCTTAGCATTAAGGCAAAAGAACCCTTAGCAATTCAGTTCCTTTGTTGGGCCAGCCTTTCCCAGAGCTGGTAATAGCAGCAGGCTCCCCTTCCCACCCGGGCCTGGGAGCTGCCCCAGGGCAGATACTACGTCCCACTGTTGTCTGTATTCCTAGGAGCCAGCACAGAAAAGGTAACTTGACCTAATGTATCAACACATGCATTAGGGAGGACTTGCCCACCGGGCAGGTGGTGATGCCTGGCTATCAATGGGCCTATGCAAGTGAGAAAAGATGTTAGCAGAGTGCGTCCACCTCCCTTTCTGCCTCTGCTGCCTCCACGGCACCCGTGAGAAAGCTTGTGGCACAGAGGGCAAAGAAAAGAAGCAAAGTTTACCCTGGACTGCACCCACCCTGGAGAAGACGGAATCGGGGATGCGGCCAATTTTAAGGAGTTTCTTCAAGAGAGAATCAAAGCGAACGGCGAAGCTGGGAATCTTAGTGGAGGGGTGGTCACCACTGAAAGGAGCAGGAGCAAGGTTACTGGCACTTCTGATTTGACCTTGAGCAGGTGGTTAAAGGGTGTGGAGAGGTGCACACTTCAGTTAGTGGCTATTTTACTTCAAAAAGTGTGACCGTTTTACCTGGTGCTTTTCTCAGAGATTCAGGTATAGAAATGTTGGGACTTCTACTCCCCTGGGAGCAAAACCGGTGACTTCTTTGAGGTTCTCTTCTTGCAGGAACACGGCAGGGTCGATAAAAATGCCGGGTTCTGGGGCATTTGCTTCACCTCTTGATTACAAAGTACTTGACGCACTTCGTAATTAGCCTACCATGCAATTACTGTGTATGGTAATCCGTTTTTCTTCCTGTAGAAACAAAATATCCTTTTCTGCCGCTGCGGATTCTCTTCCGGAAAGAATTTGGAGAGCGCTTATGGAAGCCCCAGGTTTTAAAAGTAAAAGTGCACAAAAATGAATTTGTAAATAAAAACTGTTTCCGCAACAACAAAACAACAAAAAGGAAAAGGAAAGATGTTAACAGCCAGCCATCGATGGCAGGAAGGCAGGAGGGACAGAGGGCAGATACAGCAGGTCAGATTACCAAAGGGAGAAAGGGAGGAGGCAGCCAGCGCCCCCTAAACATCTAGGGCAGTGCTAGTGGGGCATGGTGCTTGCCCATGGTAGGAGCAGAGGGCAGAGTGGCAGGTGGGGGTGGAGTGGGAAGTGGGATAGACTCTACTGTATTCTGTCCAGAAAGCCAGCGGACGAGGAGATAGCTCACGACAACTGCCCCAAACCCCTCTTTGTGATGCAGACGGCTTAGGAAAAGCACGTGCCATAGCCCACGCGCAGTTGAGAGGCAGATACGAAGTACCTGTTTGCGTTGGCATCCCCCGTGCCTCGGGCCTGGCACAGAGCAGGGACTAAGAGGCTGCTGGAGGAGGAAGGAAGCTAGGGAGGGCGGCAGAGATGGGGGCCGAGATAGGCAGCGGAGACGGAGACAAGGGGCCAGGACAATGGCCCAGGAGCCAGCGAGCTCTTCTCTAGTTTCGTGCTCTCAGCCAATGCTTTGAGGGGGTCCTGGAAGGCTGCCTCCACTCCACTGCCCCTCTTTGGGCTTCCGTATCCTTACCTATACAGGGGGTGTTGGGAGGGAGCAGGGATGTTGGACTAGCTCAGTGATTCTGGCCTGGAGTCTCAGAACCCTAGGGAACTCTCAGGATGGAAATGGGTACCATGAGCTATTTTAGTACCTCTCAGCGCATAGCACTGAGCAAATTGTGCATTTGCTCAGGAAAGGCTGTATGTGCTGACAGGCCAGGGGTCTTTCTTTGGGCCTGGAACTCCATTCCTCCCAAGGAACAGGAAAGCATTTGGATCCAGCCCGCCCTACAGGAGGACTGACCCGGGGTAGATCATCTCTTATTGGGCCTTTGGCCAAGTCAGCCTCTTCTGAGCATTAGTGTCCTCTTCGGTGAAATGGGGGTGATCACAGGACCCCACTCAGAGGCTTATGGTGGCCATGGGGTGGGTTAGCACAGGTAAGGCACTTGGCACTGAGCCTGGCCCAGAGTGAGCCCTCGGCAAATGGTAGTTACTATCATTATTAATTCAGGGTAGGAAGTCTGGACATCTCGTGCTAATCAGAAACTCGGATAGGAGCTATATATATTGATTAATAAATAGTAGGAAATGAGTGAATTATTAATTATTTAGAGCAGCTTTTTGGAAGAGAGCATCTTTCAAAACATGAGACCCCCTGGAGAGAAATCAGGAGCGTACATGGGGGGACAAAGATTGAGCCTCTTTGTGTAAGTCCCCTTCCTGCTGGAGTTGAATAAGAGGCTCAGCCTTCTGTCTTATGAGCCTTGGTACAATTACTTGTTCTCTCTGCTTGGAATGCCTTTCTCTCCCCCACTCTGCCTGGCTGACTCTGTCTATGACTCCCTATGACACCTCCTCCAGGAAGCCTCTCTTGGCCTTTCCTTCCTGAGTTGGGGTCCTTCCGCAGCACACTGGCCTCACTCCTTTGAGGTCACCCATTACGGTGTGCAGTGCTTTCTTAGACCGGTGATTCGCAACCTTGACCATGTACCAGAATCAAATTAAGGGCTTCTTAAAACAGATTGTGGGGCCCCCACCCCGAATGTCTGGTTGTGTGGGTCCGGAGTGGGCCCCAAGAAGCTGCATTTCTCACACGTTCGCAGCAGTTGCTGATGCTGCTGGTCCCAGGGATCAGGCGTTGGGAACCTCTGGTTTAGATCAAGCACTCTAAGACACCAAGGATCTTACCGGTTTATTCCACAGCACCTCCAGTCCAAGCAGCCAGCAAGCACCTCGGTGTCGGTTATTGTATAGAGGAGAAAGCCAAACAACAAGATGATATACAGAAGATTTCCCAAGGTTTTGTGTGCTGACAGCCATACAGCAGCGGTGACCCGGCTGGAAGCTCTCACCAGCCTGAGGGCTGCAGGTGAGGTGCCCACCACCAACGGGGCAGCAAAGGAAGAAGGCCGGTGTCCTGGGTCATGGCGCCCTCTGGTGCCCACAGCTCAGCTCTGCGCCTGGAGCCGTGAGTGGTCGGGTGACAGAAGGGACGGGTTTCCCCTCTTGACCTTGTTCACGCCACCACCAGAGGTAACCTGCTGAAACCCAGCTCTGACCGTACTCTCTTTTGTCTTCCTCCGAGTTAAACCCTCCTACCCACATCTATGCATAGTTTTCTGGATGAAGCTAAACTTTCAAGGTCCTCTGCTGCCTGGTCCCCCTCCTCCTGCCTCTTGTTCCTCAGTACCCTATTGCTTTCCTCAGGAACCCTCTGTTTTATCCACACAGACAGGCCATGGACTTTCTGCCTTTCCAAATGCTAGTCCTCCTAATGGGAGCGCAACCTACTTTCTCCTCCTGAGAAACTTACTCTTTCTTTAATGTCAAATGTGGCCTCTTCCATGAAGCCCTCCTGGACTCTCCCAGACAGAGGTGATTGTATAGCCCTGCGCATAGGCCACTGTAGAGACCCCCATAGTGCACGTAAGTACCTGTGTTGGGTCTGGCTTCTCCTTAAGACCGTGAGCTTCTTCGGGTCCTGAGTTAGCTTTGGTGTCTCAATAAATGCTTATGGAATCTAAAAGTTTCTTTTCCTCTCTCTCTCTCTCTCTCTCTCTCACACACACAGCTCCAATGCTCTCTCAAACCTCCCCTTTCAAAGCTGAAAATCACTTTCTAATTCCTAAGGTTGCATAGATCCTTAGATATAATTCGTTCATTAATGCAATCAGCAAATATATTTGAAGCCTTCCTTCCTTCAGGCATTAATCCTATGGCAGGGGATACAGAGGGAAATAAAGACAAAGTTCCTAGCCTCAGAGCTTACATTTTAGTGGAGGAGAAAGACAAGAAACAAGATATATACTGTTTGTTAGAGATAAGTGTTACAAAGAAAAGTAGGGTAAGAGACAGAAACTGATGGAGGGGGTCTATTTTAGGCAGTGAGGTTAAGGAAAGTCTCACTGATGAGAGGGTATTTGAGCAAAGACCTGAGCAAAGTGAATCTCTGAACCCGCACACGTCTGGGAGAAGGCATTCCTGATGGCATGCAAAGGTTGTGTGGGAGGAGCAGCGTCTCCAGTCAGGAAATCCAGAAACAGACTTGAGATGCAGATTCATGTGACTTATTAAGTGCTCCCTTAGCAGTGGGCGGCAAGGGCATGGGGGAGGCAAGGTAGGGAAGAGGAGTCCAAGCAAAGATCTGACTTCAGGCAGAATGCGGCCGAGGGGGGGCTCAGCCTGATCCCGTAGGGAGCTCTGGTGCATGAGATATGCCTTAGAGTTTGTTCCAACCTCAGGCCAGGTTGCTGAGACTTTCATACCCTTGGTTTGGGGTCACCTCAGGGAGCTGTGAACGCTCAGACACTTCATGTGGGCAAAGTGGACTCCAGGAGCCTCCAGGCAGCCCTGCCCTGCGAAAGAGCCATGGAAACTGGGTGTTGAAAACAAAAGCATACACAACGCTGGAGAACACACACAATGAGGGAAAAGGGGTATCTGAAGCAATCTAACATTATCCAGCACTGACATTATCTGTTATAATCAATGAGGCTGAAGTCGAGGGGAGGAGTCAAGGGGAAGAATTATGAAATGAGATCCAGGAGTTGGCTAAGGCCAGATTAGGTAAACCAACATCTGATTTTGCTTCAAAGAGGCAAAGTGCCGAGCTAAAAATCTACATTCCCCACCTTCCTTGCATGTAAGGGTAGCCAATTCTGGACACTGAGATCTAAGTAGATGTCAGCTGGAGGCTTCTGAGAATGCACTGATTTCCTGATGGAGGCACCACCTCTTCCACCTGGCTGCTCCCTTCTTCTTACCTGGAATGGGAACCTGATACTGGAGGTAAAGCAGCCATCTTGTAACCATGAGGTCACAATGAGGCAAATGTGATAGTAAAAGCTTCACGCTAAGGATGGTGGAACAGAAAGGCAGAAGGGGCCTGTAGTGTGATGTTTCAGCACAGCTGCACAGCCTGAAATGCCCATCTCCAAACTTTTTGGGGGGTGAGGATAATAAATCCCTATTGGATGAAGTCATTGGCTTTCTATTACATGCAGCTAAGCATCATCCCTAAGTGATAATGCCTCCAAACCATCTACAGGTCTACATACTACGAAAGCAATTCTCAGACTTAATGCAATCCCTTACAAAATACCAATAGCAGTTTTCACAGAACTAGAACAAATAATCCTCAAATTTGTATGGAACCACAAAACACCCCGAATAGCCAAAGCAATCTTGAAAAAGAAGAACAAAACGGGAGGTATCACAGCCTCCTACCTTCTGTGAGAGCACCTGTTCCCACCCAGGCATGACGGATGTCGTAAAGCTTTCTCAGGCTTGCTGATCTTCTGTGGGGCTAATTCTACCGTGTTGTATTGTGCATTTATTTAGTGATGAGTGGGGCTGAGTGTTTTTACACGTTTCGTGGATATTTATGTTTACGTGAACTGCATGTTTCTGTGCTTTGCCTGTTTTCATTTGGGGACCCAAAAGAATTCACCGTGGGCAGTGGCATTTGAAAGGTTCTGAGAATTCCCATAGTATTAAAGCTGCAGCTTAACTTCAGCACCGCATCCTCCAAACTATTTGACCACAGAACAGGTTTAGCCTTGGGATCCCTTTTGCTATTAGGACAGAGCTTTGTAACTGGTGTGCTATGAAGGAGCGTGGGCATGTTGATCTGTTCAACCACTCAGAAAGTTACTGCAGCTGAAAATATATCCGAGCACTAGCAGATAGTTCCCTCTGTAATTGGTAATAATTATTTTTGTGGCCGATATTTTATGCCAAGTACCTGCCGCCAGGAAGTTTCTGTCGGGGACATGCTGTGCTACACCCCCGGAGGTACACAGCAACTCATCTCAGCTCGGCTGATTATCACCATCGTCATGGTTTGCTTAGCACCTGTAATTTTCTTTATTTTGCGAGCACCTATACAATAGTGACATTTCTTTAATTTTCTTATTTTTCACATTTTGCTAATGTAGAAGTATGGATATCATCGTCAATTCTTTAAAAATTTTTTTTTAATATTTATTCGTTTTGGAGAGAGAGACAGACAGAGCATGAGCAGGGGGAGGGGCAGAGAGCGAGACAGACACAGAATCCGAAGCAGGCACCAGGCTCTGAGCTGTCAGCACAGACCCCGACGCGGGACTCGAACCCACAGACTGTGAGATCATGACCTGAGCTGAAGTCAGACGCTTAACCAACTTGAGCCACTCAGGTGCCCGGATATTATTATTATTTAATTGTGTTTCCATATCAAAATATCACGTATCATGTTAATTTTCTCACTGGTCCTTTCTTGGCTGAGTGACTGACTATTGATTTTTAACGCTCATGTTTAACACAGTTTGATTCTTGATGGAATTTCAGAATGAATTGTTGTTAGCTTTTAAAATTGAGAAAATGCTTCTGCGGGGCACCTGAGTGGCTCAGTCGGTTAAACATCTTGATTTCGGCTCAGCTCATGATCTCATGGTTTGTGGAATCGAGCCCCGAGTTGGGCTCCATGGTGACAGGGTGGAGCTTCCTTAAGATTCTCTCTCTCTCTCTCTCTCTCTCTCTCAAAATAAATAAACATTTAAAGCTATCTTCTAAAAAAATAAAATAAAAATAAGAAAATGCTTCTAAAGTTAAACATACCTGCTCGGACCCTGCGCTTCTAGCCCTCGATATTGAGTTACCCACTGGCAGGGAGAACATGTGTCCACAAAAAGACGCGCCCAAGAACGTTTGGAGCAGCTCTTTTCATGAGAGCCACAAACTGGAAACAACCCCAATGTTCATCAGCGGACGAATGGATAAATTCTGATATATCCATACAGCAAGGATGAATTTCTCAAATGCGATGCCAAGTGAAAGAGACAGATAAAAGCAGTCACTGTATGCTTCCGTTTATATAAAGTCCTCAGATGGGCACATGTAATCTATGCTGATAGAAATCAGATGAGTGGCTACCGGGGAAGGGATGAGGCTACTTTCTGGGAGGATGGAAATTGTCTCTCTCTGGATCTGGCACACAGAAACGGAAAAATACACCTGCGGCCGCTGCAAGACTGTATATTTCACATACCTCGCTCTACGTATTTTAGCTCAACAAAAATAATGTAAAATAAACGACACAAATTTTATGTCTAGAAATGAAAGTAATTGAAAAAAATCCATGAGTTAAGAGACTAAGACTTGATGGCGCCAGAAAATTGATTTTCAAAATATTTTCATCATACCTGACTCTGAGTAATATCTGGATGTTGTGAATTTTCGGAATTTGAATTACCAAGTTAAGTGAAAAGCAGCATTTTAGTGCCTCCTATTTTGCCTACTGAATTCTTTAAAAAAAAAAAATGTAGTGCAGTAAGAGACTCTTAAAAACTGAGAATAAACTGAGGGTGATGGGGGGTGGGAGGGAGGGGAAAGTAGGTGATGGGCATTGAGGAGGGCACCTGTTGGGATGACCACTAGGTGTTGTATGGAAACCAATTTGACAATAAATTTCATATTAAAAAAATATAATGCGGGGTGCCTGGGTGGCTCAGTCGGTTAAGCGGCCGACTTCGGCTCAGGTCATGATCTCGCGGTCCGTGAGTTCGAGCCCCGCGTCGGGCTCTGTGCTGACAGCTCAGAGCCTGGAGCCTGTTTCAGATTCTGTGTCTCCCTCTCTCTGACCCTCCCCCTTTCATGCTCTGTCTGTCTCAAAAATAAATAAACGTTAAAAAAAAATTAATGCAATGTGTCTAAAACATTCTTAGAGATGCAGAAGACATAGGCATAAAGGCCTAGAGTAACCTTAACCACCTTTGATTTAAATAGATGTAGGGGCGCCTAGGTGGCTCAGTCAGTTAAGCGTCCAACTTCAGCTCAGGTCATGATCTCACGGTCCGTGAGTTCAAGCCCCGCGTCAGGCTCTGTGCTGGCTGACAGCTCAGAGCCTGGAGCCTGCTTCCGATTCTGTGTCTCCCTCTCTCTCTGCCCCTCCCCCATTTGTGCTCTGTCTCTCTCAGTCTCAAAAATAAATAAACGTTAAAAAAAATTTTTTTTAAATAAATAGATGTAAATAGGTGTCATTTTTATGTCCATCATAATGGACAAGTTTTTAATTAAAACTGGGATGCCATCAGAAACACTAAACACAGTATGTTTGTCATTCAACAGTCAATAAATATACCAAGATAATCTCCCCTTTGAACTGTCAGCACAGAGCCTGACGCGGGGCTCAAACTCACGAGCTGTGAGATCATGATCTGAACCGAAACCAAGCGTCACTTGGTCCAAGAGTCACAAGAGTCACACTTAACCGACTAAGCCACCCAGGCACCCCCGGGACCTTCCAGTTTTATCCCTTGGCCCAGAAGTCTTATGTCCTGGAAAAGCCATCGTGTGATGCAAGGTGGCCAGGTCATTCCTACATATACCTAACAGCAAACCGTTCAACTACTGCAGGAAAATAAGTGATTTTGGCAAATGTCTGTCATTCCAAAGCAAGAAACAAAGTCCTCTTGTAAGGAGCGTCACGACACTTGCAGGCAGAGCTCAAGAAACCAGTTGCGAGGTCCTGCACTTAATAGCCAAAGTCAACACATCTCGCCCATGTGCAGAATCACTCATTTCACCTGTCCACGTGAAAGTTATCAATACTGAGTTTGCAGCTGAAGAAGCAAATAGAGGTTTGGGTTCCATCGGTGAAGCCCCTGGCTTTCGGGGAGGAGCCAACGCTCACCGAGGGTACCATAGGAAACATTGTTTATATCACCAACGCTTTGACAGGAATGATGTATTTGAGAAACACGCATTGACTCAGATATGACCAGGCAGCTTTAAGGAAATAAGGTTGACTTTATGGAGCCAAGGAAGGCCCCTGGAAACGTTGGCCTGATACCTGCTTGTGGAGTTCCCAACAGCCTTATCAGACCCCACTAACAAACTCACGAGCTATCTCTGCAAAAGCTTGGACTCGAGGTCAACTAATATGGTCCCAGCCTGTGAACAAACAAGGCCCTGCATTTCTTACCTGAGACAAGCCTAAGACCCCATCCGGGTTATACCAGCTCTTAGAGCTTGCCCGTAGGCCCTTCTCCTTGTCCAAAGATAACCTCCTGACATCGGGGACTACATTTTGCCTCATTCTGATGTTAGGTCTTTACCCCAAAGTAAATATGGAAATTAGATGTTACACACGTGTTTGCTCAGTGCGCATGCCACATCTTTCCTCATGAATTATCATACATTTCCCTGCCCTTTTATCAAAATGTAGGTAGAGGATTATTTGGATTTTCTTCTCTTGTCAATTCAAGGCTATTCCAGTGTTACATTGGTTCCTTCAAATTGTACTTATTAACATCCAAAAAACAAAAAACAAAAAACAAAACCTTTTTTTACTGTCCAAAAAACAAAAAACAAAAAAAGAGAAAGCAGAGTGCCGAACCCTCGGTCATCAGTAACGGTGGTCAGCTAGACGCAGCAGCAAGAATTCTAGAACCCAGGGAGGAGGAAGGAGTCAGAGGAAAGTAAGCACCTTGGATGGTGGTCTCCTGGAGTGACTCAGTAACAAGATGCAGAAGCTGACTTCACAAGTTCATCCCCCAAATCCTGAGACTTGAGAAGCACATTCCTTCATTCACAGAAAGCTCTCATCTGTAAAGATCTGAACTGCACAAGAAACGATGTCATCAAAATGATAAATTAAAACCCACGCCGGTCAGCCCTGTGCGTTTTCAGCCTCATGTGAGGAAATAGCGCAATAAAACGACTCTGCTATTTTAAAACTTTTTTTTTTTCAACGTTTATTTATTTTTGGGACAGAGAGAGACAGAGCATGAACGGGGGAGGGGCAGAGAGAGAGGGAGACACAGAATCGGAAACAGGCTCCAGGCTCCGAGCCATCAGCCCAGAGCCCGACGTGGGGCTCGAACTCACGGACCGCGAGATCGTGACCTGGCTGAAGTCGGACGCTTAACCGACTGCGCCACCCAGGCGCCCCACGACTCTGCTATTTTATATAGAAATGCGGTGGCTCCCCAAAGAAGAGTTCTGTGGAGGGTTTGTGCACTTAAAAAAAACAATAATAATAAAATGTAAAACTTGTGAACCAGTCTCACTTTGCAATTTTTTTTTTGAAGGATTGTAATTGCCTTCAAAATCTGACTTACTGAATTTGTATTTTGAGCCTCCGAATGAACTTGATCAAAAATCGTGAGAATTGGGGCATCTGGGTGACTCGGTTAAGCATCCGATTCTTGATTTCAGCTCAGGTCACCATCTCATGGTTCGTGACATTGACCCCATGTTGGGCTCTGCGCTGACAGCATGGAGCCCGCTTGGGATTCTCTCTCTCCCTCTCTTTCTCTGTCCCTCCCCTGCTCCCGGGCATGTTCTCTTTCTCTCAATAAACAAACAAACAAGCAAGGCAAACAAACTTTTAAAAAGTTGTGAGAATTATGTGAAAGTCTATTTATGCAGTAATGGGTTAACTCAGCAGGCTTAGGTTGCCCAAACTCTGGACATTTCAAAGATATTCAGGACTAGGCCTTGACCGGCTTCTGGAAGATGACCTCTGAGCCCTTGGGTCATGGACTATGCTGTGTCAGTTTAATGTTAGGGGACCTGGAGATGGAGTGAGTGACTAAGGCCAGTCATGTGGGTGCTGTGTCTCTAAGTGACTTAACCTGAATTAAAAACCCCGGACACCAAGGCGAGCTGGGCTTCCCTGTGTTCACATATCGCTGCTGGGAGAATTGGGGCCTCTCTGGGTGACTCCATCATAGGAGGACAACTAGAAGCTTGGGCCTTGTTTCTTCTGGACTTCTTCACCCAAGCGCCTTTTCCTCTCACTGATTACAGATTAAAATCTGTAGCCTTTCCCTGTAATACCATGAATATACCAGCTTTTCGGAGTTCTACGATTCCCCTAGCAAATCAGAGCCTAGGGCAAGTCTTGGGATCCTCCCCCTACCCCTCCCCCCCCCCCAGTAATAATACATGTTAACAACACTTATGGATTCAGAGAAAAAAATTTACTTGTGGAGAAGTGAAATTATCAGTGAACTAAGTCGGAATTATGATTTAAATCCTAAAGAGAAATTATGAAGACTGATAGAGCAATGTCTGTGTATGTTGGAAGAAAATTTCATCATAATTTAAAAGTACTTGACTTGGGAAAAGTACTATTGTATTCTAAAGCCCTTTATATTATTACAGGAAATTTCAGCATTACATTTTGTCAATGAAACAAAAAGCAGAACTGTTAGCTTTTGAGAACAATTGCCTCGTTAAACTAAAATTCAAAGGATCCTAATTCTATTAAGAACAAGAAAGGAGTTTCTGACAATTGGAAGGAAAAACGTGATAGATATTGCTGTCATTTACAGTATCTACTCGTGAAATGTTTCTTGTCAATGGCGATGACCATGAATTTGAAGGGAGCATAATTGGAAAGGCATAATCAGGAATTTTGTGGCCATTTCAAATAGAGAATCTGGTATAAAATGTTCATGAGACCAAGCTGATTTCCTATCAGAAATTTGTAAAGATGTTATTTGGAAGCTTTATTCTAATTCAATGTTTACTATTTTCCTAAATACTTTGTATTTTCTTTTCTTTGATAATTATGTGCTATAAATAAAATGTAATTAGTATTTTCACCAAATTCTATATAGACAGCCCCAAATCTTGAGTATACTTAATATGCCATATAAATACTGTCATTTCCTACATGTCCCACAACGTGGAAAACGTTTGGGAAGCACTGAGTAAGAGAGTTTGATTATCGTGAAAAGATTCAAATTATGGAGGCTTAAAATTACAGAATTGTATTGTCCTGTCAGGTAACTGTCCAAACACAAGCAGCCGGCGATGATATGTACTCTCCTTGGGTCATCACTTGATGACCATCATGCCAGCCATCACTATTACATTCAGTGGGGGTGGTGTTAGTGATCTCCTTACCTGTCCCGTCCCTCTACTGACCACAGGCTTTCAGGGCAGGGAGCATCTCTCATTAGATGAAGCATCTTGGAGCCAGACAGAAAGGGGTTCCCCATGTCTGCTGATTTCAAGCTGGGGACTCAGGCAGGGACTTATCTTTCGAAGCCTCAGTTTTCTCATCTGTAAAATGGAAAGAAGAGAACAAACGTCAAAGGGCTGCAGGGAGAATTAAATGAGGAAGGCAGGTAAAGCCCTCGGTATTGCGTTTGGCAGAGAGGATGTGCTGAGGGGTGAGGATTTGTCTGTAGTCCCAGTACCTAGCACGGAGCCTCAAGCAGGTGGGCCTCCTTCAGCGTTGGCTGAGACAGACAGGACTGGAATGGGCTGTGGCCAGCACATCCAGTCTGTCCTCCATGCACAGAGGCTCTGGCCGCCACAGAAAGCCCTAGGTGAAGATTTTCAGGAATGGGCGATACAGTCAGAAGTCAGGGTAACGTGGGGCTCAGCACATGGACAGGGTGATGACAACATGTGCATTTGCCTTTTTTACATTAAAAAAAAATTTTTTTAATGTTTATTTACTTTTTGGACAGAGAGAGAGACAGAGCGTGAACATGGGCGGGGCAGAGAGAGAATGAGACACGGGATCCAAAGTGGGCTCCAGGCTCTGAGCTGTCAGCACGGAGCCCGACGCGGGGCTCGAACTCACAGACCGGGAGATCATGACCTGAGCTGAAGTCGGACGCTCAACCAACTGAACCACCCAGGCGCCCCGAGAGAGAGAGAAAGAGACAATCTTAAGCAGGTTCTGCATTGTCAGCACTGAGCCCGACACAGGGCTTGAACTCACAAAGTGTGAGATCACGACCTGAATTGAAGTTGGACGCCTAACCAACTGAGCCACCCAGGCACCCTATCCTTTGTTACATTTTAGAGAAAAATCCCTGGGTGGACCCTAGATTTGGCCTGGGATGCGGATGAAATGTTACCAGAAGTGGGCAGTGGCAAAGAGAAGGCCGTGGTCATCCTCTAGGGCTTTGGTGGTAGCCAGGCTGTGCCGAACGTCTGGTTATCCCCCAGGTCTATTCTCTGCTTCTTCCTTAGTCGTTAGAGCCGGGGTCACCCTGCTAGAGACTACATTTCCCAGCCAACACGTGGCCCTCCGGAGTGGTTCTGACCAGTAGAATGTGGCAGAAAGGGTGTGTGCCACGTCCACATTATTGCCTAAAAGAAAATTGTGTTCCTTCACTTCCTTTCTTTCCCCACTCCTGTGACCCTGTGAATATAGACACGGCAGGCACCCAGCCTTGACCAGGAAGATGAGGACAACAGTCTGTGGGAAGGCAGAGCAACAAGACAGAGGAACCTGGGTCCAGGATGGCTGGCCTGTCGGCCAGGAGCACTCACCCTAAGGCTGTTACACAATGAGAGATAAATAATTGATCACATTTTGGGGTCTCTGCCGGGAGGATTGGCTTGCTGTGGGCCCTGGGGCAAGGGAGTCTGTGATTAAGGCAGGAGAGCCCACGCTGGGCCCAGAGGAGCGGGTTGAACGTTTGACACCATTCTCTCGACTGGCCAGCTGGCTGTGAAGGTGAGTGAGTGAGCTCTGCAGAGGCTGCAGGGCAAAGCAAAGACTGAGACCAGATGTGGGAGGGGGGCAGGAAAGGCAGGCCAGGTCTCCAACAGTGGGGGCAGCTCCTCCTCAGCCTGGAGGAAAGGCTAGGGAGGTTGACAGTGAGCAGCGACAAGGCTTAGCTCTGCACCAGGAATGGCTGCGGGTGTGGAGGCCGCCAACCAGAACCCGAAGCCCAGGGTCCGGCAGGGCATGAGGGGCAGGTTAGCTGATCCGCAACTTGGAAGGAGGGGACATTTGACGAGAAAATTACGAGTGGAAAAGTAGAGGGTGTCTTCTCTGGTTCATGCATTCAGCTGAAGGGACAGAGACCCAGAGCTGAGCGAGGCAGGATTTCCTTCTCTCGCTCAGTTGTGCAGGCCTGAGCAGTCTGGGCCTGGAACCAAGCTCCCTGGCGTCAAGAGTCTGGCCTTTCTCTGACGAGTCGCTCCCCTGCGCTCGGTAGTTCCAAGTTTTACTTTCAAGTCGCTTGAACTGAAGCTGCATTTCCCGGCATCTCTTTCCCTGTAGAGAGAGGCCGACAGAGAGGAGCTGCTTTGAAGACCGGGAGCTGTTAAGTGAAGCAACGGCCGGCCGCCATTCTTTAAAGGGGATTCTGGTGACAGACGGTCGCGGAAGTGCTGGGGTGGGCTCCAGCTCGTCCTCTGCTCCACATCCAGCTCCTCTGCTCCAGGGCTGGCCCTGCTGACCATGGTGGCTCTGGGCGGACCACCACAGGCCTGGGCCCCTGAGGTGGGTGCCACCCACGCCTCCCTCGGAGGACCTCCGCCTGAGCTCCCCTTCCAGTGGCTGGGCAAGCCTGGCTTCTTCATGTCCCAGCCACTCCCTGGTGTCCACCTCGACCGTTCCCCACAGGAGTTTGTTAATGACCCTCCCCTGATCCCCCATTCCTCCGCCCCTCAGGCCTTCACTTCCTCCACTCCTCCTACAGTTGTGCACAGTCCAGTTCCCATAATAAATCCCTCGTGCCCCGCAAATCAAGTCGGCTCTCAGCTTGGCTGGCTTGGCTTGACTCTGTTCTTTGAGTCTGCTCCGTTTTCGTTCAATCATCCAATGTCTTGCCACCAAAATTTTTACTCCTGTCATCTGACCTGTTCGCCCACCTTTATATGGATTAAAAATTTTTTTTTTTTTTTAATTTGTTTGTTGTGGTTTTTTTATTGACGTGGCGGTGGGGAGGGAAAGTTTGGTGTGTTTGCTCCATCTGGTGTTGTAACCCAGGAGCCTTCTCGCCGGTGAGGTCTTGGCACAGAGCCCACTTCCCACCCAGTCCTGTGACTCCACACAGGAGACCCTCCTCCCCCCTCTCCCGCCAGCCTGCTCATCCTTAGAGACACTGCTCTGGGAAGCTTTTTTTGGCCATCGGGCTGGGTTAGGTGCCCCACCGCTTTCCCCCAATAATATACTGACCTCAGTGTCGTAATTGTCTTTGTGACCCTGGCACCTGGGACAGTGCCTGGCCGGGGGGGGGGGGGTGGTGCCCACAAATGTTTCACGATGAATGAATGAAAAAGGTACCCGTTTTGCTGACCCTTTTGCTTTGTTTGCATTAAAAAAACAAAAGAAAACAGGAAGATGACTTGTGTCTGGCATGGAAGGAGGGAGAGAGGAGACAGCTACAATTTAAAGGAGCCAAATAAAATGTTGTGAACCTTAGGATTCTCGGACAAAACAAGAGCTTTAATAGATGGCCATGTTATTCCCAGGTTAGCTTTAAAAAGAGCCCTGAGAGGGGCGCCTGGGTGGTTCAGTCAGTTAAGCGTCCAACCCTTGATTTCTGATCAGGTCAGGATCTCACGGTTTGTGAGTTTGAGCCCCACGTTGGGCTCTGCACTGACAGCACAGAGCCTGCTTGGGATTCTCTCTCCCCCTGTCTCTCTCTGCCCTCCCCCCCCAAAAAAATAAGTAAATAAGCATTAAAATAAATAAATAAACAAAAAAGAGCCCTGAGCAATCTAATCTACTATGCCAAAGTCAGGGTAATGGTTATGCACAGAGGGCATAACTGGTAACTAGAGGGAAACAAGGGGGCCTTCTGGGGTGCTGCTAATGTTCTGTTTCTGAGTCTGGATGCTAGTTTCATGGGTGTGATCAATATGTAAAAATTCATCAAGTTGTACACTTATGATTTAAAAAAAACTTTTTTTACATTTATTTATTTTGAGAGAGATGGAGAGAGCGTGCACAAGGAAGGAGCAGAGAGAGAGAGGGTCAGAGAGAGAATGCCAAGCAGGCTCTGCACTGTCAGTGTGGAGCCTGACATGGGGCTAGATCTCACAAACCGTGAGATCATGACCTGAGCAGAAATCAAGAGGCGGATGCTCAATGGACTGAGCCACGCAGGTGCCCTTACACTTAGGATTTTTATGTTTTTTGGTAAGTATGTGATACTTCCAAAAATGTTTACAAAATGTAAATTTTTACAGATTTTTTTAAAAGTTTTTATTTATTTATTTAAGTAATCTCTACATCCAATGTGGGGCTCGAATTCACGATCCCGAGATCAAGAGTCGTGTGCTCTTCTGACTGAGACGGCCAGGTGCCCCAAAATATAATTTTTTTAAAACAAGCAAAAATCCAGCCCTAAACTTCCTCCTCCAGAAGAATATCACCACTACCACATCGCCCTCGTCCATCTTTCCAATTACATGAACCCACAAACAGATGGGTGTTTTCCTCATACCTCCTTGAATCAGATTAGTTAAATATGTGTTGAATGCAGGTATTTTAAAAGGTTGAATCATTTTTAAAACTCCCATGATGTGAACAGGAATCGAAGTGCTAATTATGCAAACGTGGGAGTTGTTGGAGCTCCTATATGAGTTGTCCCTATTTTCCCCCAGGTCTGAAAGGCGCCTTTCAGGTGATCGTGACACTAATGGCAAGAGTCTGAGTCGTTCTTGGAGACTGAAATAGATCTGTTAGGGAGATCTGAAATACAGATGTCTGGAGCCTGGCCCAAGAATTTGAAATTATAACTATGGAGTTTTATACACAGCTCCACTGAGTACCTCCTAGATGCAAATCTTCCTAAATCTCTCAATCTCTGACTGTCCATCTTCTTTGTGCCAATCAGTTAGGTCACTCAACTCAACGGCAGCCGGGAGAAGGCTAGATGCCTAGCCTACTGACGTTCTGACCCCTTAGCGATCCTCAGTCCACAATTCACCCTGAGGAAACATTGCCTGGAAACATGTGAGTCCCTCGGATTACCAAGCTGGGCTGAAGTAAGGATTGCTTTCATGGGAATTGGTGTCTTCCCACCAACTGAAATATTATCAGTTTTCCTGCAAGAACATTCATTTGTCTTGGACAAAGAGGTGAAAAAAGCCACACCATGAGAAAGGTGAACGTCGCAAGGTTAATTTCATAGCCTTAATTCGGTTCATCAATTACCTACAGAGGGCTTGCTATGTGCCAAGCACTGTTCCAGGCATTGCGGACAGAATGTTCTGCCTCTGGAGTTTTCATACTGGAAGAATGTAGGGGCCACAATTTGGTTGAAAGCTCTGTTGGCACAATGAACACAGAGTCTTAAGGTAGATTAGATGTTTGAGGTGGTTTTGGGGGCTTATGAAGTTTGAGGGCGGCTTTGCCTTTCCTTCTTGTGGCTATCGGAGCTGAAAAAAGGCAGTTCTTTCAGTCTGGAGACAAGCAAATCCAGATAATCGCCATATAATGCGGTAAATGCTGGAACAGATGAGTAAGAGAGAGTTCTGTAGATCAGAGGGGTAGTACTCAACCAGCACGGGAAGCTGGGAGAGGTCTTACAGGTGAGGAGACTAGAAATGAGCCCTGTGTGCCATGTTCTCTGAACCCCAAAGCCAAAGTACATGATTTCAAAAGTATTCATTTTCTCATCTGCCCGTTCATTTGCATTAAAGTCTTATACGGGTGTAGTAACAAAATGGCATTTAGTTATACATGTAATACGTTATTTTATTAAAAAGAATAAGATTCCAAGAAGTCAGAACTGCCCCCCAAATCTGGGATAGGTGGTGATGTTACCTGTGGTGTATTTGTCAACTGAGAATTCGCTAGTATGCTTGCATAATAACATGTTTTCATAAAGCGTTTGTTTTCTTTCTGTTTTGTCTTTTACTACCTCTTTTCCCTAAATGTGTTATTGGGGTAGTAGAGAATGATTACACCATGCAATTATATATAATACTAATACATATTATTATATGCCCAGCATGAGACAGATGTCTCTGTCAGATTATTCTGACATCCCGTCATGTTCCCTGTGAAGGACATCAATTAATTCTGAGATACATATGAATTGTACCCCAAGCTCAAATCATTGTTGAAAGCCTTTGAATGTAACTTGAATAGCTTCATCCCACGTCTCCCTCAGGTGTATATTTAATTCACTCTCCTCACAATCTACCCGGCACTCGGGTTAGAGAACTTTCTTTACAGAGGAGCTCCAGAAGATGCTTTGTAATTTACTTCTGAATAAGCCGGGTCTTCCGAGGGCTTCTCCCCCACACGGCATACTCTTGGCATCCTGTTGGCTCTTGGCAGAATCGCTGTGCCCGAATTGCGCTTTGGGGCACTGCCATCAGCCTTTATTGAGAATCATTCTAGGGAAAGCCCTGTGACCCTTGTGTCCTGTAGGTCTGTTGTCTGGGTATCACTGAGACCATTCATCCATGCATTACATATCCTGCATCCCCTCCACGAAGACTCGCAGAAGAAATTGATTTCTGATCTCAGTTATAGGAAGAAAGGTCCCTTTAATTCATTCAGTAAACATTTACTGAGTACCTGCTACTTGCGGGCAATGTGAGAGGTGCTGGGATACACTCCTAAATGAAATGCAGTCTGGTAGAGAACACACACATCAAATAAAAAATTACCCCATCGATTGTTGTAATTTCGATAAATGCTACCAAAGAAAAATAGTGTGCGTGTGGGGAGGGACTTAGGGGTGCCGATAAGGGGCCCTAGGGGCTCAGTGAAGGGCTGTTTGAGGAAGTGATATTTCTCCTTAACACTTGTATGGTTTTCTATGAATCATACTGATCCTTCTCACGTTGGCTCTTGGGAAGTTAAAAGTCAAATTTGTGACTCACTTCTAAAAAACGCATAGGATTTGGGATCTAATTTAATTTCTGGATTCATTTATTTGTAGGAAAAAATATTTTCCAATTGTGCACTATGGGCATTGGGCATACAATAGTAAATCAGATAAGCAGGCCCCACACCTCACAGAGCTTCTAGATGAGGGGGAGATCTAGACAAGGGAATGCACCATCAAACTACAGCTTGTAAGTGCTGTGCTTAGGGAAGTCCGGGCAGCAGTAGGAGAGTGGAGAGTTAGTATGATCCCCAAAAATATGTCCAGGAAATCTATTTTGGGAGAGCGAAGGCCAAGCTGAAACGTGACATTAGTGAGACAAAGGGAAGGGGGTTTTCCAACAGAGGTCTATGCACAGATCCCGATGTGGGAAAGAGAAAGAATGGCGTGTTTAGGGGACTGAAAGAGTCCCGTGTGGCTAGAACACGGGGTGGGTCATAAGGCTACAGGAGGAGTAAACTGAGGCCAGATTGTGCAGAGACTCATAAATCAAAGTGTGGTTTTGGCTTTATCCTGAAGGCAATGGAGTGGCATTGAGGAGAAAAAGTTCCTACCCTAATTTTCCCTTTGCCTCATTTTTCTCTCATATTTTACACACACAGGTACACACATATACACACACACACCCCTTTATTTATTTATTAAAATTTTTAATGTTTATTATTTTTGAGAGAGAGACAGAGAGAGTGCAGGGGAGGGGCAGAGAGAGAGAGAGAGAGAATCCAAAGCAGCCTCCAGGCTCTGAGCTGACAGCATAGAGACCAACGCGGGGCTCAAACTCACAAACCGTGAGATCATGACCTGAGCCAAAGTTGGACGCTTAACTGACTGAGCCACCCGGGCGCCCCTACACATACCCCTTTAAATCTTTTCATGTCCAAGTGACGGTATAACCAGTGAATTCACTAAATAACGTCATTAAAGAAAGCCGGTTCAAGTAAGGAAAATCCAATAGAACACACTAAAATATCATACAGCCAATAAGAGAGGACATAGACTGTTCACAGAGTATCTCTTGAAAGATAAACAAGAAACCTAATACTGGTTGCCTCTGGGAGGAAAACTAGGTGGCTGGGGGATATGTGAGGGAAGCTTTTGCTGTGTATTCCTTTGTGCCTTTTGAATTTCATACCATTTACATATCTCTTAAAAACTAAAAAGAATTTTAGTTTTTTTAAGTAGCCTCCATCCGGGCAAAACTTACACATGTAAGTCAATGGTTGTGGGCTCCTTGCTGCCATAACTTGCCCACATAATCTGTTAGAACACCCGGCCAGGATGACAGCATATTGATGTGAATGAGAAGAACGTCACTCGAAGGAGCCTCGGTGAGGAAACTATTGGCAGGATTTGGTGATGGGTGGAAAGAGGGGGTGCAAAGCAGAAAGGATTCAAAGTGAACCTTCATACGTGCTCTCAGTAGGGCATTTACACTTTTCACTCCCGGCTTCAACATATGGAATATAGTAGTCAGGATGGCATTTGCCTTCCAGGGTAGTAGAGGGAATTAAACATAGGTGAACAAGACTGTACCTGATAAGGGGAACTGAGACACAGAAACGTGAAGTCATCGCAGTGAGATTAATTACAATCGGGTGGGGAGGAGACGCCCAGGTAGACAGGCAATTTCAGCACCCTGTGATAAGTGTCTTAGGGAAAGTATTGAGCGCACCCTGGGAGGGACGTGTAGGAGGGGCACTGTCTTAGGTCGCATTCCCTAGGAACAAAGACCAAGAGGGGGTTCTTGTGGAAGTGAATAATTGAGCAATGCTCCCAAGTGAAACCTGTAAGGGAATGGGGGGAGCAGCACAGGGCAGGGAAGGTGCTAGAAAAGATGACAGGTGTGTTTAGCTCAGGGGCTGGCAAACTTTGGCCTTGCCATCAAACCTGCATTTCTATTTCTGTGACACGTATTTTGTTCAGGCACTACACTTTCTGTGTTGCAAAGACAGAATTGAGTAGTTGTGACCGGGACCATATGGCCCAAAAGCCCAATATACTTACTCTCAGGCCCTTTTCAGAAAGTGTGCGGCCCCTGGTTGAGGCTGCAGCCTGATCCCAGGGGGAGCTCTGGAACACCAAGAGCAGTGCACAGCAATCTCACCTGAGGACAAAGTGCCTGTTTGTGCCAAGACCTTCACGCTTAGAAGGGCCCTAAATCTGGAGTTCAGGAGACAGGTCCAGGTTGGAAATGTCAATTTGGGAGTCGTCAGAATATAGATGGTACTTAAAGTCAGGATGAGATCATGTAAAGAGTGATTATAGATGGAGAAGGGATCTTATGAGCCCTGGGGCATACCAGTGTTTACAGGTCAGGAACAGGAAAGGTTCTAGGAAAGGGCACCCAGAAGGAGCGGACTGTGAAACAGAAGAAAAAAAGAGAAAATGGTTTTCTAGAAGCCAGGTAAAGAACATGTTTTAAGGAGGGACTGATCAGCTCTGACAAGTGCTGTTAGGAATCATCTGGTCTTGGGGCGCCTGGGTGGCGCAGTCGGTTAAGCGTCCGACTTCAGCCAGGTCACGATCTCGCGGTCTGTGAGTTCGAGCCCCGCGTCAGGCTCTGGGCTGATGGCTCGGAGCCTGGAGCCCGTTTCCGATTCTGTGTCTCCCTCTCTCTCCGCCCCTCCCCCGTTCATGCTCTGCCTCTCTCTGTCCCCTCGCCAAAAAAAATAAATAAACATTGAAAAAAAAAATAAAATAAAAAGGAATCATCTGGTCTAGGAGCAGGATCTGGGGGCAGTATGGCTGCACTCACAAGCCCACAGGGAGTCTGTGAGCTCACAGCTGGGGAGAGGAACAGCCCGAACGTGCAAACACACACACACACACACACACCATGCACGTACAGCCACACTGGCATCTCCTATCTAGGACTTGGGAGTCTAGGCTGGGATTCAGAGGTTTGGGAGCACAAAGGTTAATTTTCAACAAGCACAGTTTCAGTGTGAATTATGTGAGCAATTACCTGATCAGAATGAGTTCAAGAGAGAGGGAAGAAATTGCAGACAACAAGTGCAAACAGCACTTTCTAGGAGCTGTGCTGAAAAGGGACACGGAGGAATGAGGGGTAGCCAGAGAATCATGTACAGTGAAGACAGAGGTTTTGAGACGGCAGACACTGCATCCTGTTAGGGGAAATGATATGATAGAGGGGAAAACCGCTGATGCACGATGGGAGAATTAACAGAGTGACGTTCTTGACTTGACAAGAAGATATGGCGCCTGAAACAATGAGGGTAGTGTGTCCACAGCACAGGGGAGAAGGCAGAGCCTGTGCGCAGAGATAGAACTAGGTTGATGGATACGGCGCTGGGAGCTCAAGAAGGTCCGATGGCTTCTATTTTCTCAGCGAAATAGGAAGCAAGACCACTGCTGAGAAAGAGTATGGGGGAGGGGAAGGCAGAGGTTCAAAGGAGGAGGAGACAGGGGACAGTGATCATCCAGAACACCCGCCGAGGGAATGGCTCATTCTTGTGTCTCCTACAGCATCTCCATTACTTCAGCAAGTATGTTCTCAGTGTCTATCATGTCCCAGCGCTAAGATAAACACCAAATGCTTCTTGAAAGAATGTGTGGACATAGCACATCCTCAAACACATCCCGAGCATGTTTTAGATTTGGAGCTGAGTGCAGCTTGGGTGGCTTGGCAGGGTAGAAGCAGTGGGGTTCCAGATTTGGAAGAAGCCAGAAGCTCTCTTTGGGCCACTACGGAAGCCTCCCAACCGGTTCCTTGGAAACCATTTGTTTGAGTCGTTTTCCTAAATGATTACAAGAGCTTGTGACAAATTGCTTCTAGGGAAGAAAACAGGGACATCGGGGTACAGAGGTGAGAAGTTTTTCAAGTACCCTTGTGTAGTGTACATAGTAAAAAAAATTAACCATGTGCATGTATCCACTATTCAAAAGAAAAACAAAATCCCCTCCTCAAAAAATTTTCTATGGTTTTTCTACTGCCTGTAGGAGAAACAAAATCCTTAACTTACTCTATAATGCTCTGCATGGTATGGCCATGCCCACCTCTCCAGCCTGATCTCTTATTCTCTCTTCCTTTGGCTCTCTCCAATGCAGCTACACTGGCCTGATGATTCAGCTGTTCTAAATTCTTCTGGGCCTCAGGGCCTTCACACAAGCTTTTCTTTCTGCCTCACTCATTCTTACTCCCCACTTCGCCCTTCCCATTCTTTGCCAGTAAATTTCAGTTCTCAGCTTTAAACTGCTTTTTCGGAGAAGACTTCTTGACTGCATCCCCAGTGCCCACCAGACTTGGTCAGTCCCCACACCGGGCACTCCAGCAGCAAAAAATTATGAAAATCACGATGAAGTGTAATTGGCTGATCAATTTGCCCCACTACGTCGTTATACCCAGGACAGGGTCCTTTGGAGCCCAGCCCAGCGTGTGGCACACAGTGGGTGCTCAATGACTATTAGCCGGAGGAAACTATGTACTTTTCTGGACCCTTCTCCATCTAAAGCAGCTGCGCTCAGGGCAGATGCGGGGGCAAGGAAGCCAGATGAGGAAGGAGCGGGAGCTGAGGCGCCCTTCTAGGCTTTCTCATTTAGAGGCCAGCAGGGGGTGACACTGCCGCTGTCCCTCGGTCCAGAGGGCGTGGCGGGAGAGATGGGCTGGGGTCGCACCACCAGCTGGCGTGAACGTGGTGCTCACGGCGCCAGAAGGTTCGGAGACACGGCGTGATGGATCTGGCCTCCTCTCGAAGGCTGCTGGGGCCAGAGGACGGATTTGCCAGGTTTGAGTCCAAAAACGGCCTCCTCCGCAAGAGAGGAAGCCTGGATCACCGACTGCGAACAAAAGATGCAAGGCAGAAAAGCCACAACCTGCCGGGTCTCCAACGCCTGCGTCTTCCGGGCGTCAGCAGCCCGGGTACAAGCCCGCAGACCAGCCCCAGCCGACGAGAAAGCGCGTCTCCCCCGCGCCTGCGCACTCGGGGCCCTGCGCCCCGCTCACCCAGACCCCGCCCCTGGGAGGGCCCTCGCGCCCGCCCCGCCCCCCGCCTCTGCGTGCGCACCGCCTGGAGCCCGCCTCCGTGAAAGACTGCCGGGCGCATGCGGCCGGGCTGGTTCACTGGCTGCCCGGGGCCCAGCGCGCGCGTCGCACACCTAGATCCTTAGCCGACGGCAGGCCTGGAAGCCGGCTTCAGGTAGGCTGACTCCAGGGATCCTGGGGGAACTGTTCTGCCGTGCAGGAATCGGCGGCGCTAGCTGAACCCGGCGCGGGACAGCCACACCGCCGGCTGATAGACACCGCTCCCACCAATCAAGGGTGAGGTGGCTCGCCGGCCTGACCAATGGGCTGCGTGCCTAACGGGAGTGGGGCGGGCGGGCGGCCAGGCCGGCTAGGAGCCGGCTCCCGCGCGCGGGGCCGCGTGGCCGGGCGCCGCTGGGAAGCCGGGCCGCAAGGGGCGTGGGGCGGCGGGAAAGGCCGCGGGGCCGGGGTCGCGGGGGCCGGCAGTACGCGCTGCAGCGCGACCTGGCTCGGCTGAGCCGGGGGCCGGGGATGACGCGTGGGACCGGGAGGGCCGTAGAGGCGCCGGAGCCCCTCTGCTCAGCCCTCCGGGAGAAGCCCCGGCGGCCGCCCCTCCTTGGGGACTGCCCGGGCCCTGGCCCCTCCGACCCTGGGGCACGGCTGCAGCCTGGCTGGGAGGCGGTTCAAGGTCCGAGACGCGCTGCCGCGTGGGGGATGGGTTCGGCGGCCTGGCCGCGGCCCCTCCGGCGCGCCCCGGCTCCAGTGGGCGGGAGGGGCCTTGCAGCTCGTCGGGGCTCGGGGTGCGGCCCCTTCGGCCCCGCAGCCGGCGCGCTCTCCTCCTGGCCGCTCGTAGAGAGCATGCCGCGTTTTAAAGAAGTTCACTACGTTTGCGTGGCACACGTAGGTCCACACTCGTAATTTCCAATCCGCAGCAGTCCTGGTGACAGGCGATGCGGGGATCACCCATTTTTCCGATGTAAGGACCCGGGCTTCAGGCACCTTGAGTGACTTGACAGGTCTCAGTACACAAGTGGTAGGGCTGGAGGTGGATCTCAAAACATTTTTATCGACAAAAAAGCTTCCCCCCCCACCCTTGCCATTTTTATTGAATTCCTCTGATGCAATTTTTTTTTAAGATTATTTTTAGGTAATCTCTACACCCATCGTGGGGCTCGAACTCCCACCCCCGAGATCAAGAGTTGCATGCTCTACCGGCTGAACCAGCCAGGCACCCCTGATACCTCTTAATATATGTTACTTCTGTGCTTGAAAACTTTCCCATGTGTCCATCCTCTTCAGAATAAAGTGCAGATTGGACATTAAGGTTTCCACATGATTTGGACCCTTGCCTACATTTCCAGCTTATTTCCCACTGTCTTCCCACAGGCACCCTCCACCCCTCCCACCCCCCCCCAGCCCCCCACCCCCCCTTCTTGGCCCTGCATCTGTTTTCTGTAGATGGCCTTCACCTTCCTGTTCACTCTGTTGCCTTCTCCATGCTTTATTTCTTGCTGTCAGTCCTTGAAGACCTGTTGCAGGTCTCAGGTCAACTAAGCAGGATCAACTTGGATCCTCTCCCCGCCGTAATTTCTCTCACGTTCCTCTGCTAGGACATGATCTATACCCTGGTCTTGCCACTGAAAGCTTTCTGCTTTCTGTTCTCCATGTGTGCCTTTCGTATGTTGTCCCTGTTTCCCACCATCAGTGGATTACTCATTTCTTTGTAAATGTTTTGTCTCTAACCGGACTGCCAGCAACTTGTGATATGAGCCCAGATCTGGTGAAGTTTTCTGGTCCCCGCTCTTCCCATAAGCAGCCTGAGGTGATCTCTGAAAATGGTTTGCTATTCACTTGACCCAGAAAACCCTACGAAATCATGCAAGTCAAGAGGTTTCAAATCTTTGTGTTCACTTTAAGAACACACGTGAAACTTCCCAGGCCATCGAGGGTATGCATATCCAAAAAGCCACCAAGTATCTGAAAGATGTCACTTTGTAGACACAGCGTGTGCCATTCCGTGTCACTGCAGTGGTGGAGTTGGTAGGTGTGGGTGTGCCCAGGCCAAACCGTGGGGCTGGACACGGGGTTGGTGGCCCAAAGAGAGCGCTGAATGTTTACTGCACGTGCTTAAACATGCAGAGAAGAATGCTGAACGTAAGGGTTTAGATGTAGATTCTCTGGTTATTGGGCACATCCAGGTGAACAAAAGCCCCCAAGCTGCGGCGCAGAACTTACAGGGCTCGTGGTCGGTTCAACCCACACGTGAGCTCTCCTGCCACGCGGAGATGGTCCTTACTAGGAAAGAACAGCTAGTTCCTAAACCAGAAGAGGAGGTTGCAGAAGAAAAAGAGATCCCAGAAGAAGCTGGAGAAACAAACACCTATGGCCTGGGAGTAAATTCTGCATAAAATAAATGCAAATAGAAGTAAAAAAAAAAAAACCAGAAACTTTTGTGGTCCCCAAATTGTCCAGCACTGTAGCACCTACATAGGGGGTCGCTCATCAGTGTGAGTGAGTGGGTCTTCTCAGCCTCTCCTACCTGGTCTGGGAGCCCATTGGGGTCTTTATTGCCAGGCACTGTGGGAGGCCGCAAGAATCTTCCCTCAAGAGAGGTGTTACCCTCTTCAGGTAAAATTGGGGCAAGTCGAATACAAACGGATGAAGGAGTCTTCTGTAAAAGTAACCTGCTCCATAACCCACTCTGAGAAATTTCTAGGAACATCTAAAATTTAGTCTGAGAATTTAGTTCTATAGTGTCAGGGATATCCCTGGATAGAACACATCTAAAATGTAGCCAAGTCTGATAATTCGTGTGTCAGTAAGGATCTGTTTCACTGTGAGGTGACAGAGTAGTGTCTCCCCCCCCCCCCCCAAATATTAGGGACTTGGGGTCAAACAAGTTTTGGGGAAACTACACTGTATACCCATTTGGGGAGATCACAGAGCATATTAACTTATTAAAGGCTACTGGAGATCTGGCCTTAAACCGATTGACTGTTTAACAACATTTCTGATTTTTATGTCCATAAAATGCTTTATGGGAACCCCACATACATTTTGCAGAAACCAAGGAGCATGCTTTTGGAAATGGTGTAACAATGGAAAGAGCAAGTCACGGTCTGGTTGTCTTCCTTGCTGTCCAAGGGGGAAGTCATTCTGAGCATTCTTACTTTGCCAAGTGTATTCATTCCTGCCTTGGGGAGTGGGGCGGGGGAATGCTTCAGGCAGAACTCCCCGGTTTCCTTGTTCCTTTCTTAGCTTATTTTTATTATAAACTGGCTTCACATGAAGCGTTCCCAGAGGAGGAAAATGTCCTGACCGTGCCAAAGCAAGCATTCTCTTCTACTTGGTGATTGTGTTTTGATCACATTTGGGTTTACTGACCAAATGATGTTTCTGAGCCTCTGAAGCTAGGGCCAGTGATGAATTCTCCCTGGCCAGCCTGTTGCTGTCACCTCGCCTCTTGCCTCTGCTGTTTCTTCCATCCACCCACCCTTTTTATCTGTCACCACATCTGCTGCTTCCATTCCCGGCCACAGCTGTACAGCTTTTTGGATTTAATGGGATCTGTCCTCTCTTTGAGTCCTCTGCCCATTATGTGTTTCAGGCTGGTTTGTTATCTGATGTTCCTTTCCTCCAGTATATATGGTTTCTCTTCATTTTATAGCTCGGAGAGAGTTTTGAGTTAAACAGCCGTACAACTGGGAAGGAGTAAGTTATTAATAAACTACAGGAGCAAACTACCTTTAACTAAAGGATTTTTAGGCTTAATTGCGACTCCTTTTAAATGTTGAAGTTCTTTTATTTTGTCTTCCGTTACCTAGCGAAGCTCTGTTTTCTTGGGGATACATTGTAGGTTAGTCAAAGACATTCTCTTTTGTGGGGCAATCAGGCAATCCAGGGCTCATCCAAGATTGAGACGTTGTTTCTCCCATGCAGGGAAAATAATGAGGCACCTGCTTTCGTACCCCGGGGTCTGCTGGCTATGTCAGCCAATGTTTGGGGCATAGCGTTCTGTCAGTTTTTTAAATTTCTTTTTTTATTAGGTCATCTCTCAAGGTTGTTGGTTGTCAGAGCTTTAAACAAAAGCTACATTATGTGACTAGTCATTGTTTTTCAACTCCTGTTTGACTAAAGCCATTCAGTGATCCTAAGAAATGTTTGTTAGGAGCTCACATCACATAACAACCTTCTAAAGTCGTGCGATGGAGAGGGAAACTGAGGCTCCCGGGGGGGGGGGGGGGTGGTTCATAGCTAGGAAGCGGTACAGCTAGCCTTTGAACCCAGATACGTTTGCTTTGTGGAAATATATTTTATCTGTAATTTTTCCTTCTTCCATTCCCAGGTCAAAAAGTAAAATGAAGTACATTCTAGTTACTGGTGGTGTTATATCAGGAATTGGAAAAGGAATCATCGCCAGCAGCGTAGGCACGATACTGAAATCATGCGGTTTACATGTAACTTCAATTAAAATTGACCCCTACATTAACATTGATGCGGGAACATTCTCTCCTTATGAGCATGGTAAGCACGATGCATTTCTTTCTTTTGTTAAAATAATAATTATGGAGTATGTGGAAGAATATACATCAGCCCTTGGAAATTGTGTGTATTTTGTATTACGTGACTTGCATTTCCTGCCTTCCAAAAAGGTCCTTAGTGTTAGCAGAATCTGTTTTTCTCACCTAGACAGAGAGGAAGCAGAAATCTAAATAGGCAACATAGTGATTAGAATCTAGAGGTTTCTATAATAGAAACCCCTCTCTGAGGGGGGAAAAATAAGACATTTTTCCCTTTCCAGTTTTTATGCTGGTCTCCTATTGTGATGGTAGGAATGAACCATTCTGGGCAAGACTTCTAGAATGACGTCTCAAAGAATGAATGTCAAACAAAGGAATGGGAGAAACTTGGAGTTGCACAACTTTGTTTGGGACTAAAGTGTAGCCCAGAAGCTGGTTTTTGTAATCAGCAGGACCTTAGTATCCAGTGTGAGCTTTGAAGGAAATCATGCTTTTATCACGTTTGAAACCTTTTGCTGCACAAGTAGGCATTGTTGAAAGTTCTTTCTCTTTAGGCAGCAGATACCACACTCCTGTAAAGTTCCCTGTCTCCACCGCCCTTGAGGCTATGATTTCCTTCCGTTCAATGCTATTTTATAACTTCCTGATTCAGACCGAGCTTGTCGATAGGCTGGAAGTAAGCTATTGCCTTCTGGAGAATGGTTGGTGATATTTTTCTTTCTTTTGTGTCATATTTAGTTTTCTAGAAATAAATTTCTCTGCTTCATGTCCAGGTAATGCAGACTTTGTTCTATTTGAGTGTTTATATTTTGAGCCTCACATTTGCCATGACATGGGTGTTTCTCACTTACCCTGACCGTTTTCACTATTCACCGCAGGCGAGGTTTTTGTGCTGGATGATGGTGGGGAAGTAGACCTTGATCTAGGGAACTATGAGCGGTTCCTAGACATCCGCCTCACCAAGGACAATAATCTGACCACTGGAAAGATCTACCAGTACGTCATTAACAAGGAACGCAAAGGAGATTACTTGGGGAAAACCGTCCAAGGTAAAACTGGATTTGCCCTCAAGGTGTGAAAACCTTAAGCAGTTTGCTTTTCTTTTGTGAACAAAAATTTACTTTTCATGCAATTTCAGCTGAAAGCGTCCAGGTATTGTTACTGAACCATGCCTTCCGTTGAAAATTTAGAGTTGTATGGCTGTTTACCCAAAAAGTAATTTGAAGGAGCCCCTGCTGCTATATGAATGCCACTGAAGCTATCAGTCTGGCATGATTTGAGCCCAGAGAGCTGTTGTTTTTACAACAGTGATGGGTGTGAAGTGATGAAGGCAGCTAGATCAGGGCAGTCAGCCAGGCCGTGTATATATGTTGTGCATGTGGGACCCACTTGTAAACAGTGGTAGGACAAGAACGTGCGTTGTGTACGTTGGTCTGCAGGCTGGTCATCGGTGCGCGTGCGCCTGTGGGAGTCTGAGAAGCGGCTGTCTGGGTCTCCTGCCCTTTTACCAGCCAGCTTCACTTATGTCCGCCTGCTGCCCTGGGGTTTTCAACAGCGTTCATTTGAGAAAATTGCCACTCTTAAAAGGTGGGGTTGGAAAACCACTGGTCTAGTGTGATGGCTTAAGTCCAAATTGGGGGCGGGGGGGGGGGGAGGTTTGCTGAAAAGTGGCTTTTCTCTGAGTTATGAGAGTGAATCTGCCCTTGGCTTTAGACTTTGCTAAATTGAAAGCCACTTAGCCCCTGCTTAGCCCATGTTTAGATCTTAGCCCTGCCACTTACCAGCTTTGTGAACACAGGCAGATTACTTAACCTCTTTGAGATCTGGCTCTCTTTTCTGCCAAATGGAGTTACTAACTACCTGGCTCTCCTGATTGCTTGGAGGGCGAAAAGAGCTGCGTGACACCGTTTCTCTGAGTTCCTGACACGTAGAAAGGGGATCAGTTAGGAATTAAGATGATCTCGATCATACAGTTTGTTGTTCTAGGCCTCCAGCGAATTCATTCTTGTGTGCATTCATTCGTCACATGTTTCTTGAACGCTCGCTGCGGACATACCCTGTCTGGCGCTGGGGCTATGGATGAAGGAGACCAGCGAGGCTCCCGCCCCCATGGGGGCTTCCGCGTGGGAGACACAAAAACAAACAGATGAAACAAGATGTCTGATAAGAGCTGTGAAGGAAATAGGAGAGAGAATGCGTGGGGACGGCCAGTTTGGACAGGTGGTTAGGGAGACTCCACGAGGGGGCATTCTGAAGGAGAGAGGCCAGCCAGGGGACAAGCGGAGGAGGGGCCTGAGGCCTGAGGCTACAGTCAGGCCAGGGGACCAGGGGGATGGGTGTGGGGAGTGGGGGCGGTGAGGTGGGCTGCAGCCAGGTTATGTAGGGCCTTTTGGGCCTTGGCCTGGAGTTTGGATTTTACTCAGAGTGGTGGGAAGCCATTGAAGAGTTTAAAACACGGGATGGGGGGAAACTGCATATTTAAAAGATCCCTTTGGCTGCTGTGTGTGCAGTAGATAATGAATATCCTTGTGCCTGAGGCACTGCTGCTTAAATACAGAGCAAGTTAAACAGTAATCCCTGCCCCTTAGGAACCTGCCTTCTGGCCCGACAGCTAGGGTTTTAAAAAGTGTTCAGCGCTGGCTGACTTTGCTGAGCACTGGCATGCTAGGCGCTCTGTTTAGCATTTTACCAGTGGTGGCTCATGAAATTTGCACAACTTTATGAAGTGGAAGCTGTTATCTCCATTTAGCGGATAGGGAAATCGAGCTTAAGAATAGTTAAGCGGTGTCCCAAGGATTCATACCTAATGAGAGGTGGAACTGAGGTTCGAATCTGACATTCTGGCCCCAGATGCTGTGCTCCTGACCACCCCGCTGTCCTGTACCCTCTCTTATCTGTGGATTGTGTATCCTCTGATAAACTGGAACATAATGGAACCGGGGCCTGGAAGGCACCCAGGTGTGAAGTGCCAGCCTTCAGCAGTAGTGGTGCGGCGGCCACAGGGTCTGTTGAATGGTGGTGCAGCCCCGGGGCCCTCTGCAGAGGGGCCAGGGCTCTGATGCGGGTTCAGGATATACTCTTGGCCTTACCCTCTTGTGCTTCTGGCCACGACTTGGAAACCTGGAAAGGAGGTCACAGGCAGTGGGAGCTCAAAGATTTCTTTAATTTTTTTTTTTTTAATGTTTATTTATTTCTGAGACAGAGAGAGACAGAGCATGAATGGGGGAGGGGCAGAGAGAGAGGGAGACACAGAATCGGAAGCAGGCTCCAGGCTCTGAGCTGTCAGCACAGAGCCCAACGCGGGGCTCGAACTCACAAACCGCGAGATCATGACCTAAGCCGAAGTCGGATGCTCAACCGACTGAGCCACCCAGGCACCCCGGAGCTCAAAGATTTCTTAACGCCACGTAAGAGTGGTCTCAAAAATATGTTTATGACCCCTTCACCGCTCCAGGCAAAGATTGCGGCCGTTTGTTGTCATAGTAAGTGTATCTCCCTCCACCAGTGTTGATAGGAAAGTGTATGTTACGTGCCTCTTTCCTCTTTTCCAGTTGTCCCTCACATCACAGATGCAATCCAGGAGTGGGTCATGAGACAGGCATTAATACCCGTGGATGAAGACGGCCTAGAGCCTCAAGTGTGTGTTATTGAGGTTTGTAGGAGTCTTTTCTAACCAAGTGTGCACACACATTCACCTCCTTAGTCAGCCATCAGCACCTGGTAAGACAGTGCTCTGTGAGGCCCTTGACCCTAACCACAGTGGGACAGGTAAGGGCACAGTGACAGTCTTGGGATGGGGCCAGGCTGTTGAACGCGAGTAGGTGCAAGCGATCAGAGGTTCAGAGCGAGCCTCTTCGTTCACTTATCATGACTGTACCAGTAAGAGCCGCGGGACACATTTTCCTCTCTCTCTTGAGAAAGTCAGCTGACCTTCATCTCTCCTCTGGTGGGAATCCTCTCATCTCTGAATGAGCCCCGTTGCTTTCAATTTCTTTACTCCTGCTCTGCTGGTCCTAGCCGTTGGATGTAAAATAGAGGACTCAGAAATTCCATCAGCCTATTACTGATACTTTGTCACACGACAGTTATTTATGGCTAAGTAGATAAGATTTAGGTTTCTTGGCTTCGTGACTGGTATGAATAAAGTTTCTAGTATATCTTTCACCTGGTCTTGTTCTTGGCCAGATCTGCCAGATCCATAACTTTGGGGAATGGAGAGCCTGTCCAGAAAAGTAGCTGTTCAGCATAAAGAAATGTCACTTACTGCTAAGTGACATGAACCGCGCTCAGAGAGTCCACATTATGCTGTTACTGATCGCTGAGCTGAGATAATGGGGTGCAGTTGTGTGAAAACTGACCCATGAAAGGAAGGGTTAGTGCTTGATCTCTAACAGAACTTTGTTCTTGTAGCTCGGTGGAACGGTGGGAGATATAGAAAGCATGCCCTTTATTGAGGCCTTCCGTCAGTTCCAGTTCAAGGTCAAAAGAGAGAACTTTTGTAATATTCACGTCAGTCTAGTCCCTCAGGTAAGGCATTCGAATTTTACTTTGTGGAGGTGGGAAGGAGAGAGAAGAGGGTGCTTTTCATTCCTTGTCTATTTTAGGTGCGTGAGATGCAGGGAATAAAGACCGTCTTTGTGAATTTAAAATTACTGTAATCAGACTTTTGGAAAAGCTCAGATGGAAAACATTTGGAAAATTAGCCAGGGAAGTTGCGGTTGAAGGTGGTGGATTGAAAATGTCCCATTTGGGGGCCCCTGGGGGGCTCAGTCAGTTATACGCATCCGAATTCTGCTCAGGTCATGAGCTTGTGGTTTGTGGATTCGAGCCCTGTGTCAGGCTTTGCGCTGACAGTGCAGAGCCTGCTTGGGATTCTCTCTGCCCCTCCCCCACTCACACTTACTCAAACTAAATAAACTTAAAAAAAAAAAATGTGCCACTTGTCTCTGCTGTACGGTGAAACCCCACTACAGCTAGAGCAAAGGGAATTTTTTTTTTTTAATGTTTGTATATTTTGAGAGAGAGAGAGTGCGTACATGCGTGCACTTGAGCAGGGGAGAAGCAGAGAGAGGGAGAGAGAAAATTCCAAGCAGGCTCCACATTGCCAGTGCAGAGCCCAGTGTGGGGCTCAATCTCATGCACCGGGAGATCATGACCTGAGCTGAAATCAAGAGTCAGATGCTTAACTGACTGAGCCACCCAGGCACTCCCAAGTGGGCAGTATTTAAATACTCAAACACATGTTAACACTGGAGAGGTATCATGAGATGGGCTGCAGGCACGGGACAGGTGCGTGTGTAATAGAGGGAGAGGGTTCCTCCTCTAGGAGGGAAATCAATAGAAAACGCCTCAAACTACATGTCTGGACGTAGCGGGAAACATACCAGAAGGATCATTTAAGAGTGGAAGATTGGCTGCCCCTGGGGTTCGAGGAAGGGGAGGGGTTCACTGTCCTGTTGTTCAGAACAGACCTTGTAGAACCATTTGACTCTAAAATCTATGCACGAGTACCTTTGACAAAAATAAAAACTAAATTAGATAAATGATCAATAAAGGAAGTTCAGAGAAAAGTCATACTTAAAAAAATTTTTTATCATAGAGAAATTAACTTTTTTTTTTTTTTCCCTTTTGTAAAATAGCCAAGTTCAACAGGGGAGCAGAAAACTAAACCCACCCAGAATAGTGTTCGGGAACTTAGAGGGCTCGGGCTTTCTCCAGATCTGGTAAGATTTTATGATTCCCTGGTTTCAAGCTTGATCTTGTATGCTTAATTAAAATCTCTCTCTCGTGGGAAAAATAAGATAAAAACTGAGAGGGAGGCAGACCATAAGAGACTCTTGAATACAGAGAACAAACTGAGGGCTGCTGGAGGGGAGGTGGGTGCGGGAGGGCCTAAATGGGTGATAGGCATTAAGGAGGGCCCTTGTTGGGCAAACCACAGGGTGTTACAAGTACGTGATGAATCACTGGACTCTTCTCCTGAAACCAGTACGACACTATGTGTTAACTAATGTGGATTTAAGTAAATTAAAAAAAAATTTTTTTAATGCAAAAAAAAAAAAATCTTCCATGTACCGTATGACTTCACTTATATGGAATTAAAAAACAAAACAAACAAAAAGAGACCTGTACATCTAGAGAACAAACTGGTGGTTGCCAGAGGGAGGGGCGGTGGGGGGATGGGCAGGATGGGAGACACAGGCTTCCAGTTATGGAATGAATAAGTCACGGGGATGAAAGGCACAGCGTAGGGAATGTGGTCAGTGGTGGTGTAATGGCGTCCTGTGGTGGTGACACAGGTAGCTGTACTTGTGAGCAGAGCGTAGGGTATACAGTTGAATCATTAGGTTGTTTTCCTGGAGCCACTGCAACATTGTGTATCAACTATACTTCAGTTTAAAAAAAAAAAAAAATCCAGAAAATTTCTGCTTCACGGCAGATAAGACCTCTGTTTTCTTGGCATGCTTTTCGTTGGTGGTGGAGAAACAGGGTTAGTGCTTTGAAGTGGGGTTGTCTTTTACAAAGATTTCCTCACGGGCATGCATGAGGTCATGCTTTGTGTCTCCTCTCTGTCTGTCATTTGTTGTCCCTTCCCCCCCCCCCCCCCCCCCGCCCAAGACATTAACTGAGGAAAACCCCAGTTGGTTCCTGTAGTTCATTATCTGTGTGTTCATCTGTACCATTCCCCACCCCTGCCTTAATGTTTCTCCGGAGCGGGATTTAGGAATTTCAGCTTTGAAAACAGGTCATTTTTTCATAGTTGGTGTGCATTGTGCCGGAGTTAACATTTTCATCCAGCTTAAGAAGCTGGTGTCTGTTTTAATTTCAGTCAGGAGAAAAACCCAACTTTGTGATCCCTTCCTTCTGTCCAAACGGCTTACTTTCTTTCCTGCTAGGTTGTGTGCAGGTGCTCAAATCCTCTGGACACATCGGTGAAGGAGAAAATATCCATGTTCTGCCACGTCGAACCTGAACAAGTAAGTAGGAATTTCATATTCACGTAAATCCTGTTGGATTTCTAGTTACCCGGAAGTCTCTTCACCACTTTCCTGAGGCTTGTTGTCCTTTCCCACTTTGAGACATTGGACCGTTCTCTAGAACTGATGCCTGTTGGCTCTGTGATTCTCCAGTACCTTACCTCTTTGGCTTTCTGAACATCCTTGCCCCCTCCTGCCACTTCTCCCCAACTCCTTGTACTCTGCTCCAGCCATGCTGAATGGGTCGCCCTCCCCGTCGGCCTGGCTTTGTCCTGTTCATTTTCATCCCTCAGGGTCCAGCCAGGACGCGGTATTGTCTGGCAGCCTTTACCTGTCAAACCACGTCACCTCCAAACCTCATGGTTGGTCTTTCTTGGGTGACCTGTGTGTATTACAGGTGCTGGTTGTGAACCTGTCCTGCTGCCCATCTGTGAGTGTGTGTGTGTGTGTGTGTGTGTGTGTGTGTGTCCACGTGTCCATCTGTGTTTGCCTCCACTCATAGACTTGGAGTTTCTTGAAGGCAAGAACCACCTCATTCAACTTTATACTCCTAGTGCCTGGTGTCTGAGGTGGTAAAGGCTCCAAACCTATTTTATTTTATCTTATTTTATTTTTTTAAGTTTGTTTGTTTGTTTGTTTGTTTATTTTGAGAGACACAGACAGTGTGAGTAGGGGAGGGGCAGAGAGAGAGGGAAAATCCCAAGCAGGCTCTGCACCATCAGCGTAGAGCCCGTTGCGGGGCTCGAGCTCATGAAACTGAGATCACGACCTGAGCCAAAACCAAGAGTCAGACACTTAACCGACTGAGCCACCCAGGTGCCCCAAACCTATTTTAGACTTTTTCATGACCTCTGCTAATGGAGGGTGCCCACCGAACAGGAAATTCAAATTTGGGGTATGGTGGGGACGTCCTGGCGGTGGTAAGTTGAGACTGTGGCTCTGGTCAGGTTTGGCTGAAGGAGGAGAGAAGGGACGTTGAGGTCGAGGAATCTGTGACTAGATTGTGGGTGGTTTGCTTTGCTGGTGGGTTACTGGGGATCAGGAGGTTTGGCTGAAGGAGGGGAGCCTTGCTGGCCTGGAGAGGAGAGAATCAGCGGCAGAGTTGTATTTCATCCATCCATTTACAGGACAGCGAGGAGTGTGGAAGTGAGGGCAAGAAAGTCTGGCCTGGCATTGAAGTGAGCAGAGCAGGACAGCCTCTGACCTCCCCATCTCAGGGGGCGCTCAGGCGTCAGGGTGTGAGCACGGCCTGGGGCCTGAGATCAGTTTCCTAGTGTGCTTCCTGATCTGGGAGCTCTGTCTCAGGGATTCGGCTTCATACTAAAGACCAGATCTTCCTCGACTTAACAAAGAGCTAAATCCTGGTAAACGTGTTGTAAGTTGAAAACATCGTAAGTCGAAAATGCAATTAGTACACCTAACCTACCTTAAGTGTGCTCAGAAAACTTACATTAGCCTGTGGGTAGGCAGAATCCTCTCACACAAAGACGATTTTACAATAAAGTGTTGAATGTCTTGTGTAGTTTACTGAACACTGTACTGAGAGTAGAAAACAAGAGTGGTTGTATGGGCACAGAATGGCTGTAAGCATATCGGTTTTTCACACTGGTGATCGTGGGGCTGATTGGGGACCGTGGCTCACTGCCACCGCTGGGCACCACGAGAGAGAGGGTACCATGAGAGAGGATACGGCCTGTTGCTAGCCTGGGAAAAGATCAAAATGCAGAGTACCCTTTCTGCCAGCTGTGTGTTTTTTTCACACCATCCTAAAGCAAAATACAGTAAGTTGAACCATTGTAAATTGGGGACTATATGTGGCGCACCAGAATAATTTTATTGTTACGAGCAACCTTTTTATCACGCACTTCAATTATTTGAGATATTTCTATCCTAGCAAGTGAGGGTAATTCAATTCCGTGGTAGACTAGGTTATTAAAATTATTCACTGTTAAAAATGTGACAGGTATTTCTAGATTTAAATTTGAATTTCAAACCGTTTGCCTGTTTTTTAATTGAGTTGCTTATCTTCTAGGAGTTCTCTGCATATTCCGAATAAAAGTCTTTCATCAGATACATGGTTTGCACATTTTCCTCCAAGGCTCTTATTTTTTTAATGGTGTCTTTTGGAACACAAAAGCTTTTACATGATGATGAACTCCAGTTTATCCATTTTTTTTCTTTATAGATTGTGCTTTTGGTATCCTATCCAAGAGCTCCATTTAACAAATGCCACAAAGATTTCCTTCTGTTTCATTCCAAAACTTTTATAATTTTAGGTCTTTTGTTTAGGCCTAGGATCCACTGTGAGTTAACTTTTATGTATAGCAACTTTCCAGTAAAAGTTGAAATTCATCTTTTTGCCTGTGGGTAGCCAGTTCTAGGTCCATTTGTTGGAAGGACTGTCCTTCAATAATAATCTATAATTTCTTCATAAAGGTGCTTTTTAAAGATTCAACTATCTTTGTGAAGTTCTTTTCTAGATTTAATTATAGGTATTCATAATTTTTGTAACTACATGAATGGCATATTTTTAAACTTAAATTTCCTGATTAGATATGACCCATGTATAGCAATCTTGCAGACTTCTGTCCATGGATCTCAAGCCTAGCAGCCTTACTGAAATTCTGTTAGTTTTGATTGTTTACCAGTAAATGCTCATGGTTTTTATGGATAAGCAATAATAGTATATGAAATTCTTGGCACTTTCTTATTTTCCAGCACATATATATATTTTTTTTCTTAAAAAATTTTTTTTAAATGTTTATTTTTGGGAGAGAGAGAGATAAGAGTGTGAGTGGGGGAGGGGCAGAGAAGACACAGAATTTGAAGCAAGCTCCAGGCTCTGAGCTGTCAGCACAGAGCCTGTCGCGGGGCTCGAACTCATGGACCATGAGATCATGACCTGGCCGAAGTTGAATGCTTAACCTACTGAGCCACCCAGGCGCCCCTTTAAAATTGTTTTTTTTTTTTTTAATGTTTATTTTTGAGAGAGAGACAGAGTGGGAGCTGGAGCGGTAGCGGGAGAGGAACAGAGAGAGAGGGAGACACAGAATTCAAAGCAGGCTCCAGGCTCTGAGCTATCAACACAGAGCCCAATGTGGGGCCTGAAGTCATGAACCATGAGATCATGACCTGAGCCCGAGTCGGATACTTAGCCGACTGAGCCACCCAGGTGCCCCTGCTTTTTTTCTTACTTAATTGTAATGGCTAATATTTCTAGTACATTATTGAATAGACGTAGTCATAGTGACCACTTTTGCCTTCTTTCAGACTTTAAATATTAAGCATTAATATTAAATATTGAACAAAATGATGTTTGCTGTGGTTTTTTTTTAAACATTTTTCACATTTTCCCTTTACTCATACACCAAGAATTTTAATCATGGATTGGTTTTGAATCTTTATTAGCTCTGCATCCACTAAGGCAAATTTTGTTTTCCTTCTTTAATTTCTTCGTGTAGTAAATCCCACTGTTAAATATCCTAATGCAGCTGTTCTCAAACTCAGCCCAGAAAAGTACTATGCCTGCTTCCCAGCCCCAGAGATTCTAGTTTAAGTGATGTGTGGTGCAGTATGGGCTTGTGGATTTTTAAAAGGTCTCCCAAGTGATTTCAGTGTACCGCCAAGTTTGACAGCCATTGTTCTTGGGACAAATCCTACTTGAACATGAGTTTTTTTAAAACTACATTTATGTTTGGTTTGTGATTTTTTAAAAAAAAATTTTTAATGTTTATTTATCATTGAAAGACAGAGACAGAGCATGAGCCGGGGAAGAACAGAGAGAGAGGGAGACACAATTTGAAGCAGGCTCCAGGCTCTGAGCTGTTAACACAGAGCCTGACGTGGGGCTCGAATTCACAAACCACGAGATCATGACCTGAGCCGAAGTCAGACGCTTAACCAGCTGAGCCACCCAGGTGCCCTGTGATTTTTTTTTTTTAAAGGATTTTTTCGTCCATGTTCTTAAGAGATTAGCCGCTAATTTTTTATTCTGTTCTTGAGTTGGTTTGGGTAATTTCTACTTTTCCTAGAAAATTGCCCTTTTTGCCATTTTCAGATTTGGAAGTTATTTTCTGACGGTGACATAGCCAGTAGGAGGGTGCCCGCCCAGTTAGCTTTTGTTTGTTTTTATTAATAACCTTTGCTCCTTTCTCCGCAGGTGATCTGTGTCCACGATGTCTCATCCATCTACCGAGTCCCCTTGTTATTAGAGGAGCAGGGGGTCGTAGATTATTTTCTCCGGAGACTTGACCTTCCGATCGAGAGGCAGCCACGAAAAATGCTGATGAAGTGGAAAGAGATGGCGGACAGGTTTGCGTCGTGATAAGGAGCTGGGAGTTGGAGCTTTTGTTCTCCTTTTCGTGAGGTCTCAGGGAATTCGTTTGTGCTGTCAGCTCATATTAGGGAAGGTCTTCGTGGTGAGAGGTGTTGAGACAGGTTCAGGGATGAGGAGGTCCTGGTAGAGCTGAGTTCAGGTCACACACCTATCGCCTTAGGTCCCCTCGACTAGAGAATCAGTGCCGACTGACCACACCTGGGCGAGCCGTCACGCCTGAGGCCCACACGGATGGCGGGCCAAGCCCGCAGCACTCCTGGGGCGCCTCCCGGCACCTGAGCTGCGTGTGGGACTGGGCTGCTCACCACGCACCAGGAAAGGAGGAGCAGGGGTGCCTAGCCTGGTGTGTGGCTACTGCTGCCAGATTGTGTCCCTCTGAGAACTGTCCCTGTTCTTTTTAAGCCCAGCGATGCTTTCACGCCACATCAGAGGTCTTCACGCGGCGCTTCAGAGCCCCGGGTGTGTGCCCTGTCACAGCTGCCGAATCAGCCCGATGGTGTTAATAAGCGCTCGTCACGTTGCTCTGTGAAGCTTACTTTCCTTTCGACACTTTCCCTTTCAGCCTTCGTCCGTCCACATGTATATCCGTATGTCGCTACAAAGATGGCGCACAGTTCTATGATATTTTTTCATACGGTATTACCAACTCGTTAAAAAAAATGTTTCTTTTGAGAGAGAGGGAGAGAGAGAATCCCAGGCAGGCTCCGTGCTGAGCACAGAGCCTGGCATGGGGCTTGATCCCACGAACCAGGAGATCATGACCTGCACTGAAAGCAAGAGTCAAACACTTAACCATCTGAGCCACCCAGGCACCCCATAAACTTTTTTGATCTGTTACTAATTACTTTATGATGAAAAAAAATTCTTTTAAATGTTTATTTATTTTTGAGACAGAGAGAGAACAGAGCATGAGCGGAGGGCGGGGGGTTTGGGGGGTGGAGACAGAATCTGGAGCAGGCTCCAGGCTCTGAGCTGTCAGCACAGAGCCCGACGCGGGACTTGAACTCACAGACCGTGAGATCATGACCTGGCCGAAGTTGGATGCTCAACCAACTGAGCCACCCTGGCGCCCCATGATGAAAATTTTTAATGAGTGTGAATTTAATGAGTGAATTTTTAATTCACTGCTGTGTGAATATTTTTGACTCTTTCCTTCATCACATTAACTCTTAATGAATTGTCTGTTCATGTCTGTTAGTTTTTCTTGCTCCTTGGGATTTTAATGTTTCCTGGTTTTGTTTTTTAAGTGTCTATCCTTTCTTTTGCTCTTTCTTTGTTCCTTCCTTCCTTCCTTCCTTCCTTCCTTCCTTCCTTCCTTATCTGCCTACCTACCTACCTACCTAATCTATCTATGTATCTGTAGAGAGAATCCCAAGCAGACTCCTCACTGTCAGCATGGAGCTCAGTACGGGGCTCAATCTCACAAACCACAGGATCATGACCTGGGCTGAAACCAAGAGTTGGACACTTAACTATCTGAGCCACCCAGGCGCCCCTAAAATCCTACTTTCTTTACAAAGCCTGCCACATGAATTTGAAAGTAGCTCCCTCTCTACTGTCCTGGAAATGAAACTCAGATAATACCTGCTCTCATTATATTCTTCCCAGAGATGTTTTTCTCCTTTTTAGAAAGCAGTTTTGATCTCATGATGGCATATACATTCTAAATAATTTGGTGTTTCTTGGCCTTTCCTAGATACGATCGCTTGCTGGAGACCTGCTCTATTGCCCTCGTGGGCAAATACACCAAGTTCTCAGACTCGTATGCCTCTGTCATTAAAGCTCTGGAGCATTCTGCCCTGGCCATCAACCACAAGTTGGAAATCAAGGTAAGGATGGGTGGTGCATATTCAGCTGAGGCATGAACGGGGAGGCCTTCTGCGTTCTCATAGATGCTGCATGATATCTACTTTATATTTTTGTAACTTAGCATTTCTTTTTAGGAAGAGAAAGGGTTCATGGTTGGCTCCTGGCTTGGAGAGAACAGTAGAACATTTTCAGGAGATGTTGAAGGGGAGAGATGATCAGAGTAGTAGTTGAGAAAGTGAGTAGTTGAATTTGAATTATCAGGTGACTGAGTAAAATTGACCCATGGGCATGGGGGGGCCCCAGTGAGCCAGAGGCACCCTGCATAATTGTTCTTCACTTACCTTTGCAGTGGAAATGCTAACACCCACCTGCTGGAGCTGGGAGGTTTCTCTGAAATGTATGTCCAGTTGCCTGGTCAGTGCCTGGAATGTGGGCAGCCTCCAGGGAATAGCACGTCTTGTGTTTTGCCCTATGACTTGATGGGCGGGGGCTGAGCCAATGGGGCACGGCCCCTGCTCATCTTCTTGGGGCAATAGAGTATTAAGGTTCGGGACTCCCAATTCTGGCTGTCCTCCCCACTGGCACTGGGGTTGGCCTTCTACTTCACCAGGTGTTTCTCAGCGTCATAATTTAGTTTGCTTTGTGCTTGCGAGCAGGTTGCTGTGGAATGTCTTACTGTATATATTTTAAGAATTATGGAATCTTATTCCACTTCCCTGACTTCCTGTTGCTGCTGCTTTGGCTCATTCATCTGCTGTATCCACTCGGACGTAGTCTGTGCCTGTTGTTAGATGCGGGGCTGAGAGGTGAATGAGTCAGTGAGGTCTCTGAGATGTGACACAGAAGAAGGGGTGAATCTGTCTGGGTAGACGTGTGAGGAGGGCAGACTTCCTCAAGGAGGGACTCTGGGAGACTTTGGGAAGATGGGTAAGGCAGAAGGGAAGGGCGTCTGGACAGAAGGTAGAGAATACCCAAGGGCTTGGAGATGGGGAATAGTTGGGAAGTCCGTGGATGGACAAGTGTGACTCAGAAGATATCTGGAGACAGGCCTGTGAGGTCATGAATCCCGCCAGCTGGGCCACAGCTGGGTCTTACCCTGAGGTTTAGGGAAGTCACTGCAGGGTATTAGGCAGGGAAAAAGGTGAATGACATAATAAGTGGGCAAAAGATTTGAATGGACACGCCCACAAGAGATGCACCTGATGCATGTGAAGAGACGGTCAAGGTCAACACCTTCAGTGCAGATGAAAATAAATGCCAATGAAATCTCTGAGATACTAACACACACCCGCCAGAGGGGCTACGGGTGTTGGTGAGGATGTGGAACTCTCATACCTTGCTGGTGGGAATGTGAAATGTCACAACCGCTTTAGAACAGTCTGGTAGTTTCATATAAAGGTAGACGTACACTTTATGACCCTGCAGTTCCACTCCCAGGTATTTACTCAAGAGAAGTGAAAACAAAAGTCCACACACACACACACACACACACACACACACACACACAATATTATACAAAAGGACTATTATTTTAATAGCCTAAGTCTGGAAGCAACCCTAACTATCCAGAGTGAGACAATATACACACTGAGGTATATTTCTACAGTGGGAAACTGCCCAGGGATGAATCTCAAAAAACATACTGAGCCAAAAAAGCCAGACATGGGAGTCTGTATGTTGTGTGTTTTCATTTCTGTGAGGTTCTAGAAGAGGCATCTGTGGTGACAGAAAGCAGAGCCAGGGGCATCTGGGGCAGGAAGTGGAGAGGAGACTGCTTGCAGGGGAGCAGAGGGAACTTCCGGGGATGGCACTAGTTTTCTTCGCCATTGATTGTGGCGGTGGTCACACCTTCGTGTGTGTGTTTGACAAAACTCATCAGAGTGTGCACCTTAAAATGCCTGGATCTTATTATGTGTCAGTTATACTTCAGTAAAGGTGAACAAAATGAAAAGCAGCCTGGGGGCGCCTGGGTGGCTCAGTCAGTTGAGCATCCGACTTCGGGTCAGGCCATGATCTCACAGTTCAGGAGTTCGAGCCCCGTGTTGGGCTCTGTGCTGACCGCTCGGAGCCTGGAGCCTGCTTCAGATTCTGTGTCTCCCTCTCTCTGCTCCTCCCCCGCTCACTCTCTCTCTCTCTCTCTCTCTCTCTCTCTCTCAAAAATAAATAAAAACATTAAAAAAAAAAAAAAAAGAAAAGAAAAAACCAGCCTGGGTTGAAGGTGGGCTTGGGGAGATGTATCCCGGATGGAGAGAACGAGGCAGAGCTGCTCCAGTGTGCTGAGTGTAGGGCCCTGGGGAGGCAAATGAGTTTTGAAGGAAACATTTGTGTTTTACAATATAAGAAAGATTTTCAAGTCTGTTTGGAGATTATCACCGAGTTTAAATGTATGAAGGTTCTAATTTTAAAACCCGATTTTTAAGGGAGATAGGACACTGATAATATAATTTGGGAATGCGGGGAAGAAAGCAGCTCTGGAGTCATGGCCTACTTCTTGTCTCCTATGTCCCCAGTACATAGATTCCACGGACTTGGAGCCCAGCACCCTGCAGGAGGAGCCCGTACGCTACCACGAAGCCTGGCAGAAGCTCTGTAGCGCCCAGTGAGTAGTGCCCTGTGCCCGGCTTCCGGGGGCTCAGGGGTGGGCTCGGGGAGCAGAGTGCCGGGCTCTTGTGCACCAGTAGTAGGTAATCTACTTTTTGAATGGCTTTTGATTACCGAAAGGGCCACAGTCTGGACGATTTAAGCCTTACAGAAATACAGCTTATCAGCACAGTTGAATCTGAAGAAAACATGACATTTGTCGTATGCATCTACTCATGAGGCTTAAAGGTTTTCACCAGGGCGGGGAGGGGGGGCGCCTGGGTGGCTCAGTCGGTAAAGCATCCGACTTCAGCTCGGGTCATGATCTGGTGATTCGTGAGTTCGAGCCCCGTGTCGGGCTCTGTGCTGACAGCTCGGAGCCTGGAGCCTGCTTTGGATTCTGCGTCTCCCTCTCTCTGCCCCTCCCCTGCTCACGCTCTTTCTTTCTCTCTCTTCTCTTGCAAATAAATAAAGATTAAAAAAAAAATTTTAAAGATTTTCATCTGGAACATTTGATGAGGACCCTTCAGTGGAGTCTCATAGTTTGTTTTTGGCAGCCATTATTTATAATGGTAGAAAATCACAAAATTCTAGATCACTGGAACAATTGGATGTTATGGGGCCCTATAGCTATGAACGAGACCCCAAGCTCAACAGGACATCTGAGAGGATGAGGAAGGCTCCTTTCCCGTTCAGGGGAGCACTTTAAGCCAAGAAGTAAAAAGTTGCATTTATAGCAATATAACTTATACTAAATATTAGGAAAGAATCTGTGTGTGCCACCTCTTACCTGTAAGCGTTTTGTAGCATTACTCAGAAACATTTCGTGTGCATCTTTTTTTTTTTTTTTTTAATGTTTATTTGCTTTTGAGAGAGAGAGAGTGCATGTCGGGGAGGGACAGAGAGAGAGGGAGACACAGAATCCAAAATGGGCTCCAGGCTCTGAGCTGTCAGCACAGAGCCCTGTGCAGGGCTGGAACTCACAGACTGCGAGATCATGACCTGAGCCCAAGTGGGATGCTTAACTGACTGAGCCACCCGGGCGCCCCTTCATGTGCATCTTCCAAGTTCATAGTGTTTGGTGTTTATATACAGCTCACTGGCAGTCTTGCAATCACGATATAGCCCCAGTGGCAAAACACGCGGAGTGACTTCGTGGCATCCGTGTCTTGGGAATGGCTCCTTGGGTGCTTACTGCGAGTTGGGCTGGTAGGCAGGATCCATTGCCTTGTGGTGTGCTCTCTTGTACAGTGGAGTGCTGGTTCCCGGGGGATTTGGTGTTCGGGGGACGGAAGGAAAGATCCAAGCCATCGCCTGGGCTCGGAAACAGAAGAAGCCTTTTTTGGGTAAGGAGTAGGAGAGGTCAGGAGAAGGTGCCGCAGGGGAGCCTGTAAATAAAACAGGGAGGTCACTGAAAGCAAGCTTAGGCGCCCTCATTCTAGATGTCAGCTCAAGTAGAAGCCAGTTTGGTTCTGTTTGGGAGAAATTCAGACTCCCTTAAGCGTGAAAAGTTTTAAGAGCTTGTACGTTCGTCCACGTGTCCGTGTCGTGGAATTTGGAGAGAATGAAATGGCAATCAGGAAATTTTGGCTGCTCGCTGAGCCCGGCTGTTGGGCAGGACATGTGAAGCTAGGTTTTATATCCTCACTTGGAATTTGGGCCAAGTGGTTTTGGATGCTTCCTGGTGCTGCAAATGGTAGTAATTTTCAACTTGATCCCTTGTAAATGGGAACCTAATGAGAGGATAAGAAAACTTGAAGTTTTAAATATGAGTAGAGTGTTGCTTATTTCTAGAACCAAATAGCTTCTAAAACTTGGCATCTTCATATGCACTTATATCCAGTGTTCGAAAGCTGATACAGATGACACAGCAGGGGGTGCATGTTTACAGCAGGAAAACATGAGAGTTTGTGATTGTCCTTTTGCCAGCAGACAGGACACAAAGTCCAGGACAGGCTGGTGGGAAACGTAGGAGCTGCCTTTTTAATGGAGCTTCATTTGTTTTTCCCCTCCACCTGCAAGGTGTGTGCCTAGGAATGCAGCTGGCAGTGGTTGAATTTTCCAGAAATGTGCTGGGATGGCAAGGTGAGTGTTCGTGAAACTTGTTACATTCTTGCCAAAGTGAAACTTGTTACATTCTTGCCAAAGTGTTTCCTGAAGTGGGTGAAGCCTGCTGCCTCCTGCATGATGGTAGAGGAGGGCAGGCCTGGTCTCTCCGTACCTGGCGGGAAACAGCGAAGGGGACCCCTGTGTGCATTGAGGGCGCGCGTGGCTCTGCCAGCCCGACCACAGGAAGGAGGGGTCACAGCTGAGCAAGCAGCCTGGGCTCTCTGCCCCTGCATTTCCTGCTCTGCAGACTCGTGCACGTCCACCCCCGTGGCCACCATCCCTGGGCTTCTGCCGAGCAAGAGGCCGACAGCTCTGGCCTGTGTGAGGCTGTGCGGTTATCATGAACTTGGGCCCTGGAGCTGGTCAGACCTGAGCTCAAATTCTGAGTCACTTGTTGTGGGTGATTTTAGATAAATTACTTAGCCCTTTTGGCTTCTGTTCCTTCTATGAAATGGGGTGATAATGGTACCTATTTCTCATGGTTGTAAGAATTAAATGGAATAGTGCATGTAAATAGTCCCAGCATAGTGTCTGGCAAATAGGAAATACTCCGTAATATTGGCCCTGTGCCTGGCTAACTGTCCAGGCCACCCGAAAACTCAGTGGCTTCCAACGTTTTATCATGTCTCCGTATGCTGTGCGTTGAGTGGACTCAGCTGGCTGGTTTTCTGCGCCCTGTATCTGAGATCCTGCCCCCCATCCAGCTCTGCCCAGCAGGGACATCCAGTTGGTTCTCTCCACGTGGCAAGGCTCCTCATTCACAGCCTGGCGACCTACCAGCTTCCAAAATGACCGGCCCAGTGTGTAGGCACTTAACTAGCTTGCTAATGTCCCAAGGCCAAGTGCAGTCGGTGGGGGACGGAACCACACAGCCCGAGGACTGGGGCAATGGAAGAGGCTAGTCTGTGTAGCCCAGCTGACAGACATGAGGTTTTCAGAAAGACCTTATAAGTTGTAAGAAAAACAAAGCAAGCGTCCTGAGGTGTGTAAAAGCGGCCTGGCTCCACAAAGGATGAGCAGCTCTCCTGTGGCCAGCTGATTGTTAGGATTGGGTTCATTGCACATGTTTTCTGAGAGTTACCCTGAGGGCATGGTGGCTGTTTTATAGGCAGCATGCCCTGTAGTTCTGACGCCTGAGCCTCTGGCAGGCACCGTCTTAGCACCCACCACCCTAGAGCTGGCCCTCTGGGCACCCTGGACCCTTGCCCAGTTACAGTCTGTCGCCCACTCAGGTCCCCAGGTGGGTGAGTGACTTGATGACAGGCTTAGCTTTGCTTGGGACCTGGCCGTGGTTAGGAACAGTACCTAGCCTGTCACACAAAAGGAGCCGTGCTGTACCAGGAACTTGATTCTTCTAGTCTTTGTGGTTTTGCTTATGGTTAGACAATAAATTCAGTAAAGGAGAGGAAGGCTTCTTTGGGTGTTGAAATCAGTTCCTGATGTAGCTGCTGAGGGAGGCAGTGGGGCAGTGCAATGTAGGAGGACAGGAGTGTATTCCAGCCCGGAGAGATGCAGCCTGAGAGGAAAAAATGGACAGAACAGTGTAAGAACTGTCATAAGGATGCGTTATCTAAATAAAGGTTATGAGGTTGTGCCATTGGTTTTGATTTCCCCATTTTGTGCAGCTTGACTTCCCAGAGAGTTAACAGGTGTAATGGAAAAACTCACCTGTGTTTGTGCACTGAGTCCTTCACGTCTTAACGTTATCCTTAGTTTTGTTCTAATCACCGAAGGATCGCTTTACATCGAGGAGGGAAATTGTGAGTTAGGGCTTAGGAATGACACTTTTCAATAATCAGATTTGTTTGTAACTCTTTTCGTAACATAAGTGTTTTGATTTTTCAGATGCCAATTCTACAGAGTTTGACCCTAAGACCAATCATCCTGTGGTGAGTCCAGGGTTTGAACGTTACCAGGGCTTAGAAGGGTGTGGGGGGCGCGGACACCGGAAAGAGACCCCTGGATCCACCCAGAGAACCCTCAGACCGGATAGAAAGAACTTTTTTATTTGTCATTGTGCAGTTTCTTACTTCTTTTCCCAGTTCGCAACAGAAAGTTTTTAAGACGGGTATCACCCCAGCCAACCAGGGTGGTTCCTGATTAAAATCACTCTTCATCCCCACTCCCCTTAGCCCCTAACTCCCCTTAGCACTCTAATGATCGTTTTGTACTGACACGAAACACCCACATGGGCACTTACTATGCGCCAGGCACTGTTCTCACCACTTAACGTGTATTCATTCATTCCATCCCCAGCAACCCTGGGAGACGGGCATGTTATTCAGGAACCATGGAATATGATTCTGATGTGTTTAATGGTAACCAAAGCTTTTGGAGGCCCCGGTACCTTGTGTGATGTCTCCTGTCAGAGGCATATGGCTCCTGGGGAGGAATAGCGCCTTTACCCATCTTTGAATCTCTTCTCCCGGGGGTGACAGGCGGGCTCTTGGTACCAGAGACACTGTGATAAACAAAGTGGACCAAGCTCTTGATCTCAGGGCATTTAAACAGCATCGGGATATGCTTGTTGACCTGCAGTTGAACTTTGCTAATACTAAGAGCTCAGGAGGAGAAGAATGAAGGGTTTGAAGTGTGCAGCCTCGGGGTGGTGGGAAAGCAGGGCCAAGATAGGGGCCTGGAGGCCTTAGAAAGTGCTCAGAGGAGCCCGGGACCGAGCGGTGGGCTGGGCTCCCGTGGCAGGGGGGGGGCCTCAGCCTCTCCGCCCCACACACGTCCGCCAGGCTCCCGCCTAGACCCGGCAAACCCTGGAGAAGCATCCCTGTCCTCTGAGTGGCTCATGAGTCCGGTGGAGGGGACACGTGCTGTAACATCAACATATCCTGTCTTGCATCCGTGCCGCTACGTTAGTCTCCAGAGCATGTTGTGGCCCAGCAGCCCTCATGGTCCAAAGTGCTGGGGGCAGGAAGGGCCACGGGCAGGAGCAGCTGTGTTCGGTCCTACAGCTCAGGAGGACTGGCTAAAGGATTAAGCCGCTACCCAACACAGGTTCACAGAACGATTATGGGGAGGCATTTCCCCAGTGACACACATCTCTTGTAAGGAAGGCTGGGGAATCAGAGCCTCCTGCCAGGCTCTTGTCACTCAGTGTAGGCAGTCTGCTAATGGAGGCAGAGTTTGGTAGCGTGTGTTTGTTTTTTGAACACCTCCAGGTCATAGACATGCCAGAACACAATCCTGGGCAGATGGGCGGAACCATGAGGCTGGGCAAGAGGAGAACCCTGTTCCAGACCAAGAACTCGGTCATGAGTAAGAGCGGCCTCTCACCGGCCCCGCCTTCAGCTCTGCGTGCCCAGGACGCACGTCTTGGGCTGCTGCTGGGGCTCCGAAGAGCCAGGCTGACTTTTTTGGTTTTGTTCTTGCTTTTGAGGTCTTTTTTTCCCCACTTCCTAGTCACATTCTTCTAGGATGGGCTGTAATAACCAGAGAAGCAGTGTGGCTCTTAGAAAGCTTGCAGGCAGTGCGGTCAGGGCCCTTGGGGGCCTTGGGTGTGGGCGGCTGACCCCAGAAGGAGGCAGGTGAAATCTCCCCACACAGTCTGTCCTGTACCTCGTCTGTTCGGTTGAACCGAATTAAACTGCCAATGTTGGCGATTTCTGTCCCCCAGAAAGGCAGTTTCGTATGGTCCAACCTAACAAGGTTTTAGTCAAAAAGTACTAATACGCGCTAAAGATTTAGAGAAAATTGGGGCGGGGGGGAACATTTAGGAGAATTACTCCATTCAATCTCGTTTTCTTGCCCACTGGGAAAATTCTGTCTTTACTAGCCGGGGCCCCATGTGTCTGTCAGTTTGAGTCACTTGAGTAGGTGGCCTTGGGGTCCTTCCAGCTCTGTGTTCTGTGGACTTGGGGGCCTCACCCCACAGCCCTGGTGCCAAGGCTCTTTGCGCCTGTGACTTAACCGCATGGCGCTGCCCCGAGGACCATCCCTGTAGCTCTGGAAGTGTCTTTCTAGGCTTCCACTGTTTGATATGTCCTGGTGTGTTTTCCAAGGCAGTTTCCAGCAGGAAAGTGCTCTTGTGCCTCAGTAATCGAGGTTGGAGGGTGGTGATGGAAACAGCTGTTCTAGTTTTTCTTGGTGTGGTCAAAACAGTCCAAGCCCAAGAATTCATGCAAATGGTGCTGCTATAGGCAGGAGGCTGTGGTTGCCTGGAGAATCCTAGAAATGACCTTCAAAAGGCCTGGCTGTGTAGGTGATTCAAAAGTAAACTGGGAAGCAAGAGGCAGTAGTGAATAGATTGTTCTGTGAAATCAGGACTCTTTACGGGAGCATGCTTGCTTTTGCCAGGGAAACTCTACGGAGACCCGGATTACTTGGAAGAGAGGCACCGCCACAGATTTGAGGTAAGGGGTGGAGCTTTGTGGCTTTTAAACCTTCCTCCTTCCGGTTACTCGAGAAGTAAGCTGAGAGGTCAGTCAGCTTACTCTTCATGTTTCCATAGGTGAATCCAGTCCTGAAAAAGTGTTTGGAGGAGCAGGGCTTGAAGTTTGTTGGCCAGGATGTTGGGGGAGAGCGGATGGAGATCGTGGAGCTGGAGGGTGAGCGCGGGGTGGCTGTGCGTGGGCGGGGGGGGGGGGGGGGGGTTGGCGGTGAGCACTGGCCTGACGGCGGTAGGGAAGGCCCCGGCCCTGGTGGGGTGCCCTTGGAGAACGAGGCACCCGGAGCCCTGGGGAGCCTGTCCTTCCTCAGCCAGCACTGCACTCCTGGCCTCAGTCCTCATTCTCCAGAATGAGAGCTTGGACTTGGCCCTTGAGCCCCACTTCCGATCTTGACGACCTGCGGACTCGGTCCCACGGAAGCCAGGGAGCAGGGGGAGCTGGGGCGGGAACCCCCGAGGGGAGGCAGCGAGCAGGGCGACAGCATCCGTTCCCCCCGTTCCCTGGCTGCCTTTCTCTAGGTTCTGATTCAGATGCTGGTTTTCGATCATTTTAAGGGTCCATAGAAAGGCGAAACATTTGACAGGGTTTGCTCATCTGTTGTGTTGTGTGCACATGACGAAAGCGCTGCTTCTGCGTGTCTGTTTCAGAGCATCCCTTTTTCGTTGGAGTCCAGTACCACCCTGAGTTCCTGTCCAGGCCCATCAAGCCTTCGCCTCCGTACTTTGGCCTTCTGCTGGCCTCCGTGGGGAGGCTCCCGCATTACCTCCAGAAAGGCTGCAGGCTCTCGCCCAGGTGCGGTCACTCCTCTGTAGTCCATCAGGGTGTCCCCTGCCCGTTACTGTGGTCTCCCTGGTGTTCCCGGCTGCTTCTGTGCCGCCCGGACCCCCCCCCCCCCGTGGTGGCCGGGGCCCCTCACCGTAGCACCTGGCCTCCGGGATCCCATGTAGCAGTAGGACCCTGGGTCCGTGGGGAACTGGCTTTCACGGGCTGGCGGCCACAGCCCTGGTGGATTTCCTGCCCCACTGCGACTTTATCCTCACCCTGAGCTGGTGGGTAGAGTATCAGGACCACAGTGTAAATCGAACGTATATCTTTTGTAACTAGAAGAAGAAAATCCCTCTACAGCTCCATGCTAAATACATGAGGCAGGAAAGCGTCTGATTCCTGCTGTGTGTAAGCAGGTGTCCCTGTGGTGATGGTGGCTAGAAAAACAGAGAAGGAAAGCGTGTGTTTGGTGGGAGACGACGAATAAACCATCTGAATTCCACAGGGACACCTACAGCGACAGGAGTGGAAGCAGCTCCCCGGACTCTGAAATCACCGAGTTGAAGTTTCCGTCAATAAATCATGACTGATGATGACGTAAGTGGTGTTTTTAAGCTGTGGTATTTTTGTTTGTTTTAATGGCGATAATACTAGAATTGCAAGGATATCGCGAAGGTTCAGTGTGGAGAACTTCGTCTGCCCAGAATGCAGGTGGTAGGGTCCGTGTGGGCATCAGCCAGGTGAGAGGCCCGTCTGAGTTACAGCGCACCTGTCCCCCTGCCTCGGGGACCCCAGTGCAGGGCGGAGGGGACACGAGTCATTGGGCAGCTGTCTTGTTACCGATTGCTTCATTCAGGTGCCAGTCTGACCAAATCTGGGGGAACTGGGTTCTCAGACCCTGTTATTTCATGTAGCTGTAAACTTAGAGATCGTGAAGGAGGTGAGAGGTGACGGGTATGACAAAGCGGTGTTGGTCACTTTTGCAGAAACTCAGGCTTTCGTCAGGAAGTGCTTTAAGATTGATACCTACAACACTTTTATGTTGACTGCTGCTTATTCTCGAACTCCCTCAGAATCTGAACAGTTACCGGGCCAGCTTTGAACGTTAGTCTTTATGGTGACAGGGTTTGTACGTCTGTAAAGTGCGGTAGCCTTGGGCACTGCCGTGAATTATATAAAATATCGTGATAACTGAGTGAACCGTGTCGGCAAAAATCCACATCTTGGTGGTGGGGGTGTCGGAAGGGGGTTGGGGTGGCAGGAACCCGTGGGGTCTGAAGGAACCAGGGCTGTCTCGCGGTCCCATGTTTGGGGGCCCCACCACAGGCGGGCGGCCTCCTGAAGCCTGCGCCCCTCACGTTCACACGCATGGCTGTGCCCCTCCCGCCCTGGACGCTGAGCCACTGGCCCGTGAGAGCGTGAGGGGGCGCTGGTTTCCGTTAGCACACACGCACGCGTGCATCGCTCTGCCGGGGGGGGGGGGGAGGGGGGGAGTTGGGGGGAGGGTGCATCGCTCTGCCGGGTGGGGGGGGTGGTGTCTGCTGGTCTGAGAAACTGCGCTATAGACAGCAAGCGTTCATGGTCAGTGGGTGGCGGGTCAAGTCTGTGGAGACGCTCCCTGCTGCGAGTGGAGGCTCCCCTGCCAGCGGCCTGCGAGGACACCGGGCGCACCGACCGGAGCCCCGGTGTCGGGGTGGAGGAAGAAGCCCCTGAGGTCTGGAAAATGTGTGGGGGTGCAGGAATCACCAGTGCAGCTTCTGACTCCTCGCGTTAGGTTCCTGCCGCTGGTCCTCACTGAGCCCCTGGTGTAGTTTGCCACAGCAGCCGACGAAATCCTCACTTGTCTGCTGGAACATACGTCGTGTAACTGCTCGCTCTCTCTCTCTCTCTCTCTCTCTTTCTTTTTTTTAACAGGGATGATTCTTCCAGACAGCCTTCGGACTTGAGAGTTTACAGCTTTGATTTTACACTCAGCTTTTGACACTTCCTTTAAATTATGTTTTTATTAAGATTATTTTATTATGGGGGAAAGGTATTTGGAAGACTCTGTGACTCGCATGTCCCGTCCTGTGTATCGGCTCCTACACAGTGCCGCCCCGTGTGGACACCTGGTGTGGAAACCCCATGTGGAAGCCCGGTGTGGACGCCCCGTGTGGTCCCCAAAGCTCTTGGCCGAGGAGCGGGTCCTCTGGGCAGGAGTGGATGATGCGCGTGCCGGTGGAGCGCCCATTGGTCACCTCGTTTCTCCAAACTACCTCCTGTCGTGGTGGATCCAGGCGTGTAGCCCGTCGCCTCCCCTTGAATGCCTAGACCGTGGGAAGTGTGCGCCACGCGGACCTAGTGCGTGCGGAGGGACGATTCTGGCGAGTGCTCACGGCGGCTGGTGCTGGGAACCCCTGCTCTGCGGGGCCGCCCGCCGCCCGCTGTGACTGATACTGTCGTCCAAAGGGAACGGTTAGTTTGGGGTCACGTGGAACGGCAGGTGGCCGGTCTCTCGGAAGCGTGGTTTCCGCATCCCTGTGCTCTGGCCACACTTCTCTTCCTGGGGCTGGGAGATACTCCTTGCATCAAGGGGTTGCTTAAAAAAAAAAAAAAGAAAGAAAAAAAGAACAAAGAATCTTTTGGGGAAACTGCCTCTAAAACCCTCTCATCTACAGACAGCTTTGCTTGAGGGGATTTCTTCCTTCCAGAACGGTGTTATTGCGGTTGAAATGCAATATGGAAAGCTATTTTCGTAACGTGACGTAACAGTAGGCACCGCCGTGTGCCCGTCTATTCTGGCTAGCCCCCGTGTATACTCTAACTTAAGAAATAAATAATGCAGAATGAGCCACGCTTTGTGATGCGCTTTATGCCGCGGCCAGTGGGGAACGTCTGAGTGTGGCAGCCAGACATGTCTGTGTCACCTGAACTCTCAGTACCTGGCTCTCCTCCAGTGGGGTGTCCTTTGGTGGACGATCTGATGACACTTCGTTTAAAAACTGAGAGTAGCCATTTTTTTTTTAAACGTATGTTTATTTTTGAGAGAGAGAGAGAGCGTGACAGAGAAGGGGCAGAGAGGGAGGAAGACACAGAATGTGAAGCAGGCTCCGGGCTCTGAGCTGTCAGCACGGAGCTTGATGGCGGGGCTCGAATCCACAAACCGCAGGGTCATTCATGACCTGAGCCGAAGTCAGACATTTAACCGACTGAGCCACCCAGGCGCCTTGAGGAGCTTTTTTTTTTTTTCTTTTTAACATTCATTTTTGATAGAAACAGTGTGAGTGGGGGAGGGGCAGAGAGAAAGGGAGACACAAAATCCGAAGTAGGCTCCACGCTGTCAGCACAGAGCCCAACATGGGACTTGAACTGAGAGATCATGACCTGAGCTGAGGTCAGATGCTTAACTGACTGAGCCATCCAGGTGCCCAGAGGAGCCTTTCTTTTTTAAAAAACATTTTTTTTTTAACATTTATTTATTTTTGAGAGAGACAGAGACAAAGCATGAGCAGGGGAGGGGCAGAGAGAGAGGGCAACACAGAATCTAAAACAGGCTCCAGGCTCTGAGCTGTCAGCACAGAGCCCGACACAGGGATCGAGCTCACGGACCGTGAGATCATGACCTGAGCCGAAGTCGGACGCCTAACCGACTAAGCCACCCTCTTTTTCAACGGGAAACCAGAATTTCCCCAAAAGGCTTCACATTTAGGTTCTCAGCATGTAGAGATTCACTCAGCATGAGTGCTGCTTGATCTTGGGAAAGGGGGGATGGGCATGTTTATGGCGGTCCCTCCCTCACGTGTGTGGCCAGGGAGCAGCGGACCCACGACCGTTAGCCAGCAGGACTGTTTTATCCGCAGGGTGGTCTTCCTGCTACCCTGGCCGCTACCACGGCAGCGTCCTGCGGGCTGTGTCCTCCAGAGTGCAATGAGCAATACTGCATCCGTCCTTGTTGGCGACACTGGTGCCCGCCCGCCCCCCTTGTGGCTGCTGAGCTCACCCACTCATGAGCTGGCTCCTCTCTACAGTCTGAGGCAGAGGCTCAGCCCGGATTGCCCATCAGTGGTCCACAGCCTTTCCTCCCCGACCCTTGAGAAACTGGGTTGGGGAGGAAAAAGTCACCATTTAGCCCAGCCCCTCCATCGGGGAGATCCGGAGAAGTGGGCCTCCTTTTCCTTGCACGCTTCCACTCACCCATCATGGCCAAAGCCCAGAAGCTGGTGTTCCTGCCCCCGACCAGGCACGAGCAACCTTGCTGCCTTTGTCTCCGGTTCTCATGGACCAAAGTAAAATGTGTTCACTCGCAGAGGCCTTCATCCCAGTCTCTGGACTTTGAATGCGGCCGATGGGGTGAATCCTAACCGCGGTCTCCACCTGGTGGTCTCAGCAGACCGTGTAAATCATTTTCGCAATAGCCTTCCCCCAACGGAAGACTCCGACGTGCCCACTGGTGACAGCAGCGCTCCCCACAACCGCAAGGACTCGGCCGGGTGTGGGGCGGTTTGCAAAGGCCCCGCGGCAGGGCGATCTCCCGCCCCTGCATCGGAGAGCGCCTCGGCGGACGAGTCGTTGAGTGCTGCCCGCTCGGGTGACCTTCCTAGAGAAGGGACCAGGACTGGCCTTCCGGGGCTTACAAAGCCTGACCCGCCCTGCCACCCTGGCTGTGGCAGTGGGGACCATGCCGGGCTGACACCGGGACCAGAGGATGGCTTTCCGCACCCAGTGGTGACTGACCGGTGTCCAGAGCTTCTGGGGGAGAAGTTCCTCGGGCGTCCTTCGCTTCAACCCAGGTAGTCCACGCCAGTTCTTAGTCTGCAGCAGCTCAGCGACATGACTGCGCTTGCCTTGGCAGAAACCGGCTCGTTCCCAGGGAGAGCACGTCTGAGGGTCGTGCTGCCTGGACCAGCATCCAGCACGCACCCGGCACGTGGAAGGTGCTCAGAAACGGCCCCTCTCCTGACTTCTTGATCAGCACAACCTCTGTGCTGGTTCCCAGTGGCCTCTGGAAACGTGATTCGGGCCCCGGGTTTGGGTGACTGATGAGTGAGAGCGGCTGGGGAGTCATCAGCACAGAGCCCGACGCGGGGCTCGAACCCACGAACCGGGAGGTCATGACCTGAGCAGAAGTCACCCAGGCGCCCCAAGGGAAGCGTGTTTTGCAGGCCCTCCTGTGAAATGCCGTCTGACGAGATTCCATGGTTTTCTAGTGGCTCAGACCTCAGTCTAGGCGGCTCCTTGTTTCACCAGCAGATATTTATTTGGCAGCCTACATGCTCACCATGTCTGAGATTCTGAACTTAACAGCCATGAACAACAGATCCAGACCGCTGTCCCCTGGAGCATGGATTCTACTGCAGGGGAGGGGACAGCTATAAATAAAAGCTACGGAAAGTGACTGACAAGTGCACTGGGGAAAAAGGTTGGAAGCAGGAAAGGGGGAAGGGGGGTGCTGGGGAAGGAGGTATAATTGGAAGTGGGCTGGGTAGCGAATATCCTTCCCTGTCACTTGAAAGTGGAGCAGAGAGGAAATAGTCCTGCAGCTCTCCGGGGGAGGAGCATTCCGGTGGGGGGAAGCAGCCAGTGCAAAGGCCCTGAAGCAAGTGTGTTCATGAAACAAGCTGGTGGGTGTAGCTGGAACACAGGAGCAAGGGGCAGGAGGGGTTGAGGTTAGATGGGCCAACTTGCCAATTGTATAGACCACTGTTTGGGCTTTGCTTCCGATGAAATGGGGCGTTCTTTTGAGTTCTTTGAGCCCGAGCAGGGCATGATCAGACATTGGCTTTCTAGTCTCTGGCTCGGCTGGTGGAGATGACAGGGGAAATGGCCAGAGCAGGAATCCTCGCCAGTGGCTGGAGGGTGCTTGGGACGGAAGTCAGACTCTTCCTGTACAGGTGCTGGGGAGACAGGGCGTGGCTCTGATGATGACAAGTGCTCCTGCCCCCAGTCCATTTCACTGTCTTACAGATGAAGAAACTGAACAGAGGTAGCAATTTGCCCCAGGGGACCCGGTCTTTAAGGCAAAGCTGGAATGGATTGCAACCATCCAGGCCCCATAGCTCCGTGTGGGAGGAGCCCGGGGCTGGCTCAGCCTCCTGGACAGAGGTGGGCTGGGCGCGGGGCTCAGGGCTCAGCTGCATCCAGCTGGTCGGCCGGAAAGAACCATTCTTGCCCCAGGGTGCATGTGATTTATTAAAGCGCTTTGACAGTCACAAGTTCCAGCAAGCCTGGGGTGGTGGCTGCAGGGTGGCCTGTTTGCCCTACAGGCACGGTTACCGAGCGTGCCTGGCCATCTGCAAAAGGGCTTTCCCCGTGTGACGCATTCCTTTCTGGCCCCGTCTCGCCACTGGAGTCGCAGACCCCGGGCTGGGCAAAGGGAGCTTCTGAGGCAGTAGGACTGTCCCTCACAGCTCAGCCCTCCGATCGCCCTGGCCAAGTTTTTACCAGTTCTTTCCGGAAGGAAGGTTCCTTGGGGATCGTGCTAAGAGCAGTTTCTCAGCTACACAGACGGGGGTCGGCTCGGAATTGAAGCCCGTGCGTGTGCGGTTGTCGAAGGAGCGAGGATGGTCGCGCTCCCGTCCACCTCTGAACAGCCCAGACGGGTTTTAAAGGGAGGACTTCGGCTCAGACAGGAAATCCTGCATCTGCCAGGGAGAGCTGGCCTGCCGGTGCCCGGCCCTGCTCGCCGACTGGGGCCCTCACAGGACGCAGCAGGTGCGGGAGCCGGGGCCTTGCTGCTTCAGCTGCTGCCGGAGCTGCTGCTCCTCCGCCGTCAGCACCTTCACCCTCTCCTGCAGCGTGCGCAACTCCGCCACCCACTTCTGCAGTGTGTGTGTGGGGGGTGGGGTCACCCCACAAGCAGAGGCCTGAGGTGGTGCCGCCTCGGGTTTGCCCCCTCCACCCAGGGTTGAACTGACGGAGGAAGGCAAGCCCCGGAGGGCCCAGGGGGGGCCTACTCAAGGCCACTGGGGACCACATGGCCCTCCCTGCTTGGTGGGAGCCGGGTTCCTGGTCATGCCACCACCCCTGACAAATCAACCCTGGGGGCTGAGGGAAGCCGCTTGACCTGAGGGGCCTGCCAGCATCCCAGCCCCCTGGGCCGGCCTCCTCAAGGGTTGGGTGGGAGCCATCCGGGCATGTCCCTCCCTCTCTCCGCCAGCCCCTTGCTCTCCTCTGCTTTTCTGCCATCTGATGTTTCCCTCTTGAAAAGACTTTTTCTTAGGACTCTGTCCAGCACTAACTGCCCCCCATTGTAAGGGCCTTCCCCTAAATACAGTATAGTACGGCCCTGTCTTCAGGGTGGTCTTAAAGCTTCTCAAGATTCCATCCCCCCCCCCCCGCCCACCCCAGCTCCCCCAGCCCACGGCGGTGGAACATGGGGTGTAGCAGGGTTATTTCAGTGCTCCCCCCACCCCCCCGTGTACTTGCGGGTGATGGAGCACTGAGGGAAACCCGATGGCATGGCCAGGACTGCTGGCCTGCCCCCGCCCCAGCCGCTTACCTGCTTGCACCACTCCTGGATGGCATGGACAGACAGCGGGCCCTGGATGCTCCCATCCCGACGCAAGAACACCTCCCCCTGGTCAGTCTCATAGAGCTGTGGCTCGGCCTGGGCCCTGGGGGCACGCACGCTCAGGCGGATCACCTTGGTAAGGGCGACAGCAACTCTGGTCGCTAATCCCACCTGGCTGGCTCTTCCGGCTCCTGGGGCAGCCTGGTGGGCGTGGGGGCAAGGGGCACTTCTGGCCTCTCCTTCGGTCACTCTGCCCGGCCCCCCCCCGCCCCCCCCCCCCCCCGCCAGCCCTGCTCAGCAGAGCCGAATGGGGCCATCACGCGGGGGCAGACAGACCCAGGGCTCACCTTGAGGGGGGTGGGGGAGGCGATGGTGCTGACCACGGGGATGAAGGAGAGTGTGTAGGCGTCGGGGAAGACCTGGGGCTGGAAACCCTGCAGTATGGAGTCCACCAGCAGGCGCACGCGGTCCTCGTCGCGGTGGCTGCAGGGGACGCCCCGCACCAGGCCGCTGTCCTCGACGCCCACGAACAGGCTGCCGCCCTCGCCGTTGAGGAAGGCGCACGCGTAGCGCCTCAGGTGGTGCTTGAAGGCCAGGCTCAGGTACTCGCCGCCGCCGCGCTTGAACTCCACGCTGCGCGTCTCGCTGCCCAGGAAGGCGCCCTGGAAGAGGCGCTCCTGGCCCGGGACCTCCTGGTGCGCGATGGCGCTGTCGGAGCGTGCGCCGCTGGGCCGGTCCTGGGACCTCTGCGGGGCCCGTGCCGGGGGGCTGTTGGCAGGGCTGGGGCTCGGGCTCCGGCTGCTGTCGTCCTCCCGCTGGGGTGAGGGGTGAGAGTAAGGAGCCTCGGGGAACGGGACACACCTCCTTCCGCCTGGGGCCCAGCCCGCTGGGGCATCCTAATGCCCTGTCCCAGGCGGAAGGGCCTAACTGCCCACCGTCCTGCAGCCAGTGCTGAAACCTGCTAAGTCAAGGGTTTGAACCGCCACCGCTCCTTCCTGCTGGGCTATGGTATGCATGGTGAGGACAAGGAGTTCTCCTTCTCAGGTCGGGAGCCAGAACCCCGGAGGCCAATCCCTTCCCACTTAGGTTGTAGACTGGCCTCTGAGGCTCGGGGCCAAGATCATTCCAACAGATAACCTCCTTCTTGTCTCCCTGAAATGCCTGCCTATCACTTTCTGGACCACTGATCAGTCCTGAATCTCAACCCTCCTCTGGCCCTCCTGAGACCCCTTCCATGGTTTCTGTTTTGCTCTCGGGCTCTGTGCATGAGCAGACTCGTGGCCACCGGCCTCTTCTGGGCCTCATCACGGCCTCCGTACCTCCCATCCACCCTCCTTGCTGACCCTGGATGCGAGAAGATTCTCACTCCTCCCTTACTGGGTTCTCTGCTGCTGTCCCTGGCTCCTTGCTGCCTCCCAGTCTCCAGCAGGGGCTTCCGGGGCTGGGAGTGCCGTGCGGGCTGGGGCATGGTGGTGAGGGGCGCATCCCTACCAGCCCTGCAGTTCCCAAAGGAAACAGTTTCTCAGAAACACGAGAAACTGCCACACAAACATCAAGTCAGGCTCACAGGTCTTGAAATGTCAGTCACAGAGCTGTTCAGTTCTGCAACCATTTGAACACCACGGAGTTTTCATCCCGAAAGAAAAGGAAAACCAAGATCACCTGTCTCACAGAGTGTCCTGCCACAGCTGCAGTGAGTTGACTGCGCCCTCCCATCCCCCATAAAGGCCCACCTTCCCTCCCTCCCCCTGCTTCGGTCTCGAAGCCCTTCCTGGCCCCTGCCCTCTGGCCCAGCTTTCTTCCTCAGCTCCCCAGCAGCCTTCAACCTGAGCTCCAGCGGCACCAAAAGGCTTGCCCTTCTGCAAATGCAACATCCCCCCTCACCGTGTCCCCCTGCCTAGAACGACCTTGCGCTCCCCGAGTCCCAGCTTAGACTTCAGCCCTTCTGTGAATCTGTCCCCACAGCTCTGTGTCCTCCCACGGCTCCAGGCTGCCGAAGCGCTGTAACTGGCTCTGTCTGGCTCTGCTCAAAGATGAGGGCTCTTTAAGTCAGGGCCGAGCCTTTGCTTTCTGCTGTGCAGCCTGGCCTGCGGGCACTGATGTTGGCCAGCCGAGTGGATGAGGTGGGCCAAAGAGAAAACCCTGAAGGCCCGGGCTGGCCCAGACCCAGAGGATGGAATACAGAAGGGCCCAGGGAGGAGTCCCCACACTTTGGCCCTTCTCCAAACGCTTCCGGGCTGGAGGCAAACTGGGAAGGTCAGCGAGCCTCCCCGGAGTCAGCAGGCAGTGCCAGCCTCAGGCTATGCTCATTTGAGTAGCAGCCCAGGTTTGCAGATCTGCCCCTGGCTCCTCAAAGACGCACCTCCACCCCTGCCCAGGCTTCTCCCCGCCCCCGGGTGAGGCTCTGGGGCTTGCAGGCTTGGTGGCTCCAGAAGCACCCCCTTTACCTCTCTGCCGCGCGAGGGCCCTCGGCCGTCACCCAACACCAGCTCCTTCCCGCGGGCCACCAGCTCCTTGAGGATCTGGTGCTCCTCCACGGCCGTCTGCAGGCGCCAGGGGAGGGAGGCCAGGCTGTCCCTGTGGGTGGTGGTCACCTGCACCAGTGCGTAGGCCTTCCGTGGTCGCCTCACCACCTCGATGTGCTCCCGTGCCACCGGCAGCCCCAGCCGTTCCAGGGCGTCTCGCAGCAGGCAGGTGAGCACAGGCACTGAGAACTGGGGGTTCAGGTGGCCCACGTAGAGAATGTGCGTGCTGGGCGTCACCTGCAGGCCTGAGTCCTCAGGCAGGGACTCTTCCCCGGGGACCTCTTGCAGGGGCGGCGTGCCCGGGAGCTCCATGAGGGGCTGCTGCACCTGCGTTTGCGGTGATCTCTTCCTTGGGGCGGGGGGGTCCCTGGAGAGGTCTCCCTCAGAAGGGCTTCTGCGATTCCTTACTGCTGGCTGTTCTTCCCAGGGCCTCCCAGGGGACTCAGGGGGTGCAGAGGCTCCTGGGAGGTTCACAGATTGGCAGGGACTGGGCAGAGCCAGAGGGAGGGAGGGAGGGCAGAGGGCCAGCCGGAAGGGGCCTGCCACCCACCCAAGCCCAAGGCCTAGGACAGGAAAGAAGGGAGTCAGCCAGGGCTGAGGCAGACAGCAGAGCATGGGGGCCTGCCCCTCCATTTTACAGGAGGGAAGACTGAGGGGATATGCCCAAAGAAGGGCCGAGGGGACCAGAACTCAGGTCTTTGAGGGCCCCACCACAACCCTTCATGGGCCCCAGACGTCCTGTCTTTCCTCTCCAGTCCACAGGCTGGAGGCCTCCCAGGGTTTCCTGCCCCCCAGGGGTCCCTGCTGCCTCCAGGCCCCAGGGAAACCTTTTCAAGGGGACTCTGGAGAGGAAGCTTTAACCCGGGGCTTGGAGGACCAGCAGCAGCCACACCGAAGCTTCTTGCCCCGTCTGAGCCTGGTGTGAGCCCAGCAGAAGCTCTGAAACAGGGCTGGGCCAGAGGGTTTTTAGAGCAGGGGACACTGATGAAAGCTTTGGCCCCTCCCCAGAAAAACGGCCTTCCAGTTTGAGGAGGCTCACGGCCCTTCTTAAGAACTCCTGGTCTAAGACCGAATCCTCTGATTTGGGTCCAGAGAGCAGAAGTGAGGAGGGGCAGAGCTGGCGCCCTTAAGGACGCCCGCTCCCGCAGAGCCAGGGGCCTCATGCCCGAGCTGTGCGCAGACGGAACCCACAGGAGCCCTCCACTCACCCCCACACACCCGGCCTCCGTTCTGGGCGGCAGATACCACCTGCCTGCATCTTTTCAGATTGGATCCTTGAGACAGTCAGGGCCTGGCGAGCAGCACGGCTGGGGTGGGGGCATTCAGGGCAAACAGGAACAGGAGGAAAAGGGAGGCCTATGACCCTCATGTCCTGAGGGTTCCTGGTGGAGCATGGGGGGTGCCCGCCCTCAGCTCCCACAGACTCCTGACCCCTGGCCAGCAGCTCCCTGGTTTGGGGGGGGGATCTTGGGGGCTCCGCGGCGGGCAAGGAGAACAGGGGCTGCAGGAAGTGGGCGGGGCCTGCACAGCCACCTCTGTGATCTCACAGGAGTCAACAATGACTTCCTGGCCGGCCTCAGGCCCCGGGTTGGGAAGTCAATCAGGAAAACTGCCCCCCCCCCCCATTCCCGACCCCCAAGGTAGTGAACACACACTATGGCCGGGCTGTGTGGCCCCGTCTGGGCAGCTCCCAGAGTCCAGGGGCTGAGAACGTACTTCCTCCTTCTGTAATGTCTCTCCTGTCCCTGCCCCAAACCGTGACCAACCAGGCCCTCCGGTGCCACGAATCCCCATCTTCCCCTTCGTGACCAATCCCAGGCTCCGCTGAGCACTGATGACCCAGCTACTCCCCAAGACGGATCTGAGCACACACTGCTGGGTCCAGGGCTGCCCCGGACCCCAGGCCCCCTGCTCCACGCCAGAGACGGAGGTTGCTGTCCGGCCGGAGCCCTGAAAAATAGGTCAAGATTTGCCACTTCTTTTCAAGGACAGGGTTGTCACCTGTTGTTTGACAGGGGCCAAGACATGGGTGATACACAGCCTTTATTAAAAGCAGAAATCTGTTCTGGGGCGGGGGTTTTGGTAAATGCTTTCATTATGCAGATGTAGGTAGCTCGTTCCCACGCAGCTTCTGGAAGTCCTGAGTTGGAGGGGTGGTGAGTGTGGAGGCAGATGCTCCAGACTGGGGAGGCTGGGGGCAGTGGGGTGCTTCCCTTCTCTGAGCAGCCGTTCTGGAGATGCTAATGGAGTTTCGTTTCCCTCAGGGACACTGAGGCAGAGGCTCGGCTGGGGAAGCCCAGAGAGGAGACCGAGGCCGTCAGGCGCAGCGTGAGGCTCTGGAAGAGCCTGGCAGGTGCCCTCCCCATGCCCACCCCGGCATGACGGCTGTGAGCTCCCCATGCTCCCCCTCCTCTCTTTCAGGCCTGTCTAGACACTGCCAACATGAGCTGCTCTCACAGCAACCACGCAGCAGGGTCTGTAGCTGCCAAAGAAGAAGGCTACGTGGGGTCGTGGCTGGCCAGGAGAGGCGCCCTGACGGATGGAACATGTGAACATGTGAACCAGAGGACGTGACTCACTTCTCCAGGGGCCTTGCTATCAGGCAGCCTTTTGCGTGAGGGTTTCCACGCTGATCTGCGTGCCCAAGCTCTCCCCACTCTTACTGGGGGTCTCTCCACGCTGATCTGTGCCCAAGCTCTCCCCACTCTTACTGGGGGTCTCTTTAAACACCTGCATTACTAATTTCCCTGGGATCTTGAACCACTGTACGTGAAATGAACATCCATTCCACTTCCTTTTGGGGGGGGGGCAGTAAAAACTGTCATTGTAAGCACTGAATACATTTACAAAGTAATGTCTTAAATACTGAAATGTGCTGCAATATCACTGGGTTACTTACAGCATCAGGCTTTCTAACAGTACTGATGGCATTTTGCAGGTGGCCCGGCCGGTGGCAGACACAGGTCCGGTGTTAGGGATAAGCATCCCCTTGTAGTCCCCTCACTGGATGTCTGTGGCCTTATTGACAAACCCTACTTTGCACTAGAGGGAAAAAACTCTTGAATCTAAGATTAAGAATGTGAGGTGGACCCAAAGATGAGGGGGAGAGGGAAGCTATGGATAAGGTTTTTCCCGTGTTATCTGGAGAGTGTCCACTTGGTGGCCCCACACGGCCACGATCCCCGAAACCACATCAACAACGGGTGTCTGTGCTGACTGCCCAGGGAGGCCAGCCAAGGAGCAGAGGGGCAGGGGCAGAGGCCAGAACTGAGCTCAGCCATCATGTGGGAGAGGACAGGATGTCCGGAGAGCAAACTCTGGAGCTCGGGGAAGTGGTATGGACCCAGCCTTTGCCATCTGGGCCCCACGGCGGCACTCCAGCCCATCTGGAACCTTCCCCTTGCGTGTGGGCATCTGCCTGCTGATTCCTGCCCACCTCTGGCAGGGTCCAGCCCTAGCTACCCACAGGTGTCTTGGGTCCTGTGTCTTTACACTGGGACTTGTCAGCTGTGGGTCGCTGGAAGCACCTGCAGTGGCTTTGGTGTCACAGGCCCGGCACAAATGCACAGTGTGTGACACGTGGCTGCCGTGGTCCCTGGTCTAGAGGTTTCCAGCTGTGGAGCTTCCTGATAAAATGAGGTGACATAGGGCAAGGAGGCTGCCAAAAGCTGAGGGACGATGAGGGGAGGGGTGTCTGGGCTCTCCGAGGCAAGAATGTTCTCCAAGGTTTTAACGTTAGTTGCAGGGAGGAGGGGGGAGTCACTTTACGGCTCTTCCTGAGGAGGGATCATGGCATCGGTGTGAGGGTAGAAACAGTGTCCACTCGGACGACCAGAGCCACAGCCCAGAGATCTCAGGTTGTTTCAGAAAGATGTCACCGAGGGATGCTGCGGAGGCTCCTGCTCAGGACTAACGGCCTGACAACGCGGAGGTGACAGGGACCGTGTGGCCAGCAGCAGGGAGGGGCCACAGGTGGGGAGGGGGCAGACAGTTCCTGAAACCATTCAGCCCTCAGTAGAGCCTGGACTCTTCCGTCATCTCCTGAAGCACACGAACCTCCTGCTGTTCCTCAGCACCGGAGTCAACGCCCTCTCCTTGTGGTGGTGAGTGTGGCACGTGAAGCTGGTGCCAGGGGGGCCTGTGACCCCCCAGTCCCAGATGTGTTCCCATTTTGTGGGCAGCTGGACTACTGGGGGTTCATGGAGTGGTCTGGCCTGCCCGGCAGGTGTTTGGGGATGCCAGAGGCCACTTCAGCTTCTCCGCAGGACTCTGGGTCACTATCAGAAGGCTTGGCTTTGGGGGGCACCAGGGTGGCTGAGTCGGTTAAAGCAGCCGTCTTTGGCTCCGGTCATGATCTCACGGTTGGTGGGTTTGAGCCCTGCATCTGCTGTCAGTGCAGAGCCTGCTTTGGATCCTTTGTCTCTCTCAGTCCCTCCCCTGCTCTCTCTCTCAAAAATAATATTAAAAAAAAAAAAAAAAAAAGTCTTGGCTTTGGGAAACAACTTCAAAAGTTTTTTGCAGTCCTGACCCCAGAAGTTAGGGCAGTAGAGCGAAGGGGTAACCATCTTCTTACCTCCTACAGAATGTGACACACGGGTACCTTTCTAGTTCTGTTCCTCGGGAAGCCGGATGAAAGGGGAATGTCAGCTGTCTCAAGGCAACGTTGCTCATGGCAGGAACGGACCGTAACTGTAAATTATCTGGACCAGCTGCTTTGGGCCTCCTCAGTGCCGTGACTCAATGGGGCACGTCCCTTGTAGGGACCCGGAAGCGATGCCTGTGGAGTAGCTGTGCCAATGAACTGGGGAGTTCTTGCTCCCTCGGGGCGTGATGCTAAGCCAAGGTGAACCCCGCAGTGTGCCTGGCTTGTCTACATGTGCTGGCATTACCTTCAGTCCCCGTGTCTCGTGGGGAAGGGGCACACCACTAAGTTCATGGTGGGGGTTCAGTGAGGCCCTTTGGCAGTGAATGAACAGGACAGCTTACCACCCCGGTGCCCAGGAGCCTGTGGAGAACGGTCCTGTTCTGGTTTGGCAGCCCTGGCCGTGACAGCATCCCAGGGACCACGGTTAGAACCCACAGGAGCCAAGTGGAAGACAGGTTACAAGTCAGTCACCATGTCTGAACCAGCCATGGTGAGCGCTGGGAGGGCCCTCTGGTCTCATCTGAAACCCTCATACCACACGGGCCCAAAGAAGTGAAGTGACCCGCCCAAAGCGTCACAATAAAGAGACTGGCTAGAACCTCAGCCTTGCTCGGCGTCAGATTACTTGGCTTCAAACGATTGCTTTGGCGCTTCCTCGCCGTGAGCTAAGCGTGCGTTTCCTGATCTGTAAAATGGGTTTGCCGTGAAGATTTAACGAGACGATTCTAATTCCTGTGGAGTAGTTCCCGGGGCCCTAGGTGACGTAAGAGTGTCAGCTATCGTGAGGTTTTCCTGCATGGCGCTGCTGCCCCCTCCTGTGACCCCCACAGAAACGGTGTCCCACGTCGGCACAATGGGTACCATGCCAGCTGGCTGGCCCGCACATCTCCTCGCCCCACGACGAGGAGGAGGACGACGAACCCGGCCATGGAGGCTCTTGGAGCTGCTGACCCAAACACGGCTCTTCCCCCTGGGCTCCGCGTAGCTGCCGCGTTCCCTGCTGTCTAGCCACACCAGAGCGGAGCCCTCTGAGGGCAGAGAACGGACTCCACGCCGCCTTCCCAGTGGGCATCTGGCAGGCGGCCTGCTCTTCAGGGACTGCTGGGGTCGGGAGAACTCTTGGGGATCACCTTGTCTACATGCCTCACTTAAGGATGAGGGAGCCAGGACCAAGAACGGCGAGTGCTCCGCCATTGGAGGTGCAGTGCGCCGCCGACTGATTAAAACCACACAGGCATCTATATTGGTTTTTATTTATAAACAAATTGACATAAAAGAAGTCCAGATGGCAGCAGGCGCAGCTGACCTGCTCACAAAGGAAGCATCTGGATGATGGAGAGGGGACAACCAGACTCCAGCCGGGAGGCCCTCCCCTCCCATCTGCCTTACGGGCTTTGTGGCCTAAAATCCGGGGGCCTGACCTTCTTCGGCAGCAGTTCTGGCCAGGGCAGGGAGCCGTGTGGGGGAGGGTGTGGGCGGGGGACTCCCATTCCCACAGACGAGGCCTGGGGCTGCAGAGGGCCCCTGGAGGCGGAGGGGAAGGTGGCAGACACTCTCTTCTCCCCAAGCTGAGGGGTACGCCGTCAAGGCCTGAGGGATCTGTCCACCCCACAGAGCAAGCGCTCCAGGGTGATGTGGTCTGAGAAGAGCCCATGCCTCTCTGGGACCGGGGCGGGGCAGTCTCTCACCTCCTGAAACCCGGTGTCTGGAGCGGGAGGAGTAGGAACCGGAGGGCTTGCCCGAGTGCCAGAAACAATAAATTAACAATAAGAAAAGATCTTTTTTTAAAAAAGGTAGAGGTTTGCACCATGAATTTGGAGTCTGGAGCTCTTGTGAGGAGGTGGCGGGAGCTGTGGGGCAATGGGGTGCCACACCAGGCCCGGCAGGTGGCAGGGGAACTGGGCACGAGTGTCAATTCAGGGCCCTGTCTTCTGGGCCCTCAGAGGTCAGCCCCTTCCTCCATCACCCGGAAGGTGTTCAGTCTAAACGCCCGCTGAAAGGCCAGCGGGCTTGAGAAATAAATACAGAGGGGCCTCAGAGCCGAGGCGGGGCTGAGGGCAAGAGCAGCGCCAGCCCTGGGCCCCACACTCCCCCCTCCTCAGTCCTTCATGGAAGGACGTATCATGGCAGGAGGGGGAGCAGTGGTGGCTCCACACAGCCTCCTGGAGTCCTGAGGCGGCCCTGAGCCCCACTGAGGCGCCCGGAGCAGACTGTTGGCCCTCCTTCCGGGGAGAAGAATGTCGACCCCTTCCGGAGGACCCCGCGGTTGTCTGGGCGGTGTCTCCCGGTTCAGAACTTGCCCTGCTTCAGCCGGTCAATGTGGAAGGAGAGCTTGAGCGCGGGCCCCAGCTTCAGCCCCATGTACTTCATCATCATGTCGCTGCGCAGCAGAAGCAGGGCCTTGCCATCGATCTCCTGGCGGGGGTGGGGGGAGGCACCATCAGAGGCCTGGTGGGTCTGACCACCCAGGTTCTGATGAAAGCCACCCAGGCACGCGGGGCCCAGTGAGCACGCTGTGCCGCTAAAGCCTACCTGTTCCCACAGCTTCTGCTGCCGGCCCCACGTCTGCTACTGAGCCCAGCAGGTGCGCTCTTCACAGGAGCTCATGCTGGCTTCCCTTCCCTGCTGCCTGAGGTGTTTCCCCACCCTCGCAGCTGCTGACGGCCCGGCCCGGGTAGGTTCCATGTCTCCCAGTAAGCCTCCCCCGTCCTGTGCTCGTCCCCTCTCCCAGACTGGTTTTATACTGGCCCTCAACTGTCACTCCGTGAGTCATCTTCCTTCCTGAGCAGCAGGGGCCCCTCTGTGTGAAATAGACCCAGGGCAGGCACTTGCTGAGCCACCGTGAGACCTTCAGGCCGGACCTAAGAGCACCCCCAGACCCAATGGCATGAAAGACTGGAATGATTGATGAAAGGGAGCACATCTGTTCTGAGCACCCAATGGGTAGAACAGCACCCAGCAGCAGGGGCTGCTGGGAAACGGGTTTGTGCCCAAATCAGGAGTATGGTCACCGCAGGCGAGTCAGGAGCGGTGCTTGGCTACACAGCCAAATGGTCACTTGAAGAGATGGTGGCGGTTCCCAGAGGAACAAGGACATGAAGGGGGCTGATGAGGTTGGAGAGTAGGGGCCAGGTGGCAGGGGACTCTAACCTGGGCTGAGGCCCCCGATTCTCAGGCCAAGGCAGGCAGATGGGAGAGCACACACGTCTAGGAAAAGAGGAGAGTCCTTTCCCCAGGCCTGAGCCCACAGGCCACGCACCCAGCAGGAACGTGGCTGAGTCAGACCTACACTGCAGGAGGGGGCTGAGCTCAGTGCCCGACAAGGGCGGCTGGAGACCTGAGATATCGTCTCTGTTTTCATGGTGTCTCCCATGCTTAGTCTTGAGGGGCCTTTAAGAGTCTACAAATTGCCGAAGCAAGACTCCCAGTGGACACAGGAGAGGTCAGGCGGGGGCACCTACGTGTTTGCGAAAGAGGTCAGCGTGGGGTCCAAGCTGGGGATCAGCTTCCCGGACAAACTGCATCACGTCCTCTACTGTCCACGAGGAGGGGTCCCGGCCACTCAGTCGCGAGGCATCCCGGCTTTCCAGGTATCGGTCCGACCCTGCAGGACAGGAGGGCACCTGCCATAACGGGTGGGGACTGGTTTGTAATGCATCCCCACTCTCCTTGGCACGTCCCGATGGCCCTGTGGGTGAGGCTCACGTTAGTGCCAGAGCAGAGCAACTGGAGGTGGCTGAGGGAGGGAAGGGTTTTTCCACAAACGGATGAGGATCTGAGACTCTTCTTAAGTCAAATCTTTGTTCTTTAAGAGTAGATCTGATTTTGGAAAGGGCCAGAAGAAATTTTACATTAAGGCTGTGGTTCAGCCTGGACCAAAGTCAGCGGGAACAATGAGTGAGGGGATTACTTGGGCTCACTGGGGGTCTGGTGGGTAAGGCTGCTTTTACCTTGGCTCTGGGGACCATTTCTAGATAGACTTTGGCAGATGGGCAAGATTAGAGCCAAATCTAATTTGGGGTCTAGGGAGAAAAAAAGTGGTGGAAAATACTCTGTGCCTCTTCCAAGGCCTGGAGAATAGCTAACCTTGCTACAGCCTAATAGTGCAGAGGCAGAAAATAGTCTTGCCTTGGCTGCTAGGAATCTCAGTTAATTTAGTGCACTGCTTAGAGCTTTTATCTCGACCTTGGCTCAAATACAGTTCCTTCCATTTCCCCCGTGGGATCTGGACTCTCCGAAATCTGAACTCCTTACCATGCATGGTCTAGAAAGTACTGCAGCATCTGGCCCTTTCTGCCTCTGACTGCATCTCAACCCCCTAACCCCACCCCTTCCTTGTCACGCTCCAGACACACTAGCTTGCTTTCTGCTTCTCGAATAGGCTATGCCTTTATTCTTTGACCTGTAATTTCCTCGGTCTGGAATGTGCTTTTCCCAGGACTTTGCATACCTGATTCCTTCTCAATATTTGGGTCTTATCTCAAACATCAATTCCTCACAGACCTTCACCAACCTTCTAGCAAAAATATTCCATTCCCCACACAGCCACTATCAATCCAATTATCTCCTTTTCCCTCAGCACGTATCACTACCTAAAATATTTTCATGTATTTGTTTATGGTCTTCTCCTATTTTCTGCCCTATTTCTTTGTGATATTGTGACTTCTAATAAGAAAAACACACATATTTGGTCTTTGTCCTGTTCCTTGGCAAGAACTCCTAAAATTCTTGGAATTTCCTAAATGGTGAGAGAAAGAAAGGTGCCTTTTGTTATTCACAACAAGCCCTTTTTAGCCACACCTGAGCATGTTCCTGAGGTCACTTCTGGAAAGTCCCTAAAGGATGGGGGTTGCCTGCCAACCTCCCTGGGGAGGAGAGTGGCCAATGACTTAACTGATTGTGCCTGTGTAATCAAGGTTCTGTAAAAACCCCAAACGATGGGGTTCGGAGGGCAAGAACCCCTGGTTGGTGGACACATGGAGGTGTGGGATCTGTGTGTCTGGAGAGGGCATGGAAGCTGGTGCCCCCTCCCACATGCCTCGCCCTGGGCAGCTCTGCCATCTGGCTGTTCCTGAGTTGTCTCTGGTTACAGAAAGCTGGTAACCTAGTAAGTTTTCGTGAGTGAACCCAAGGAGGTGACTGTGGGAACCCTTGATTTAGTCGGCCAGTCAGAAGCACGGGTGACATCCTGGACCTTCGACTGGCCTCTGGTGGCGTGGGGCAGGGGGCTTGTGGGACTGAACCCTTAGCCGATGGGATCTGATGCTCTCTTCACACAGTGTCAGAGTTGAGTTAAATTGTAGGACACCCAGGTGGTGTGGCACGATTGTTTGGTGTGGGGAGAGCTGCACGTGTGGTGTCAGGGGGGAAGTCATGTTGAATGGAGTACTGGGCGTAAGGGAGACAGACACACAGGGGGGCGGTGGTTTCCTTTCACAGTCTCCAGGACATAAAAGAGGGCCTGGGCAGCCATAGTGGACGCTCAGACAGGTTTGTTAAATAAACGAATGACCCTACATAATAGTTACTTGTGTATTTTTCTGGCTCCCCCACCAGACTGTCTGTCTTGAGGCAGGGACCTTGCCTCGTTCACGTCTGTATCCTCACCACTCAGGAGATGCCTGTCACACAGCTGAGAGGCGACCTGAAACCCACCTAGGAGAACAGAAGGCTGTACCTCGTCAACTGTCTCTTGCAAAGGCTAAAAATCTCCTCCATTTCCCTTCACTCTGGGTGGGTCCCAGGTCTAAAAGTCAAAGCACATTTGGCTTGGCCCAGCCCCTGCTCCCTGGGGAAGAGACTCCGGGGAGTTACATCTCCAACTTGTAGCTGGGCACTGACCAGATGAAGGGAGAAGTGTGCCAGGGCAAGCAGGGTGACGATCGCCACAGAAATTCCGATGGCTTTTTAGAGGCGGTGGTAGACAGGAAGTTGGAGAGGGCTCTGAGTCAGCCACCTCTCCCTGCCCTGACAGTGCACTGTGACACTGAGACCGGCTGCAGAGATTACGGACAGCAGAGAGAAGATATACTCGTGGACGTGTCCCTGGACCATCTCGGCCAATTCCTTGACCTAGGGGAGCTAAGAACCAAACACACACACAATGACATTATACACATATAAACATAAATGCACGCACATATTCACATATCTGATGCTACTACGTATTTCTGAGTTTGTCTGGCAGCCTCCTCCTGTTCCAACACACTCCAGGAGGACAAGTGGCAGGAAGTTGCTAATTTATATGGTGGTCGGGAGAGACAGCTCTGAAATGATGACACCTGAGCACAGACCGTGAGGCAGACGGGTGACTGGCATGTTTACGGTGAAGCCGGGAGGCCTGTGGGCCAGAGCTGAGTGAATGAGGAGAGAGTGGTGGGAGATAACCTCTGAGAGGTAGTGTGTGTGATGGGCTGGGGGGCACGGTGGTGCACATAACAGGACCTCGATGCCACCGAAAAAACCATTGGCTTTTCTGAGCGAAGTAGGTCGGTTTTGAGCAGAGCAGTGACTGGAACCAACTTACAGTGGAAAGGATCGCTCTCAGAGCCCGTGTGAATAGACTTAGGCTTCGGGGGAGGGCAGAAGGGAGACCAGTCCAAGCAAGAGACGACTGTGGCATGCAGCAGGTGGTAGTGGTGGATGTTGGGAAGAGTGAACAGTGGGAAGAACCCCCACCACCCGCCACTGTCAGCTCATCCGACCCTTAAAACAGCCCTTGAGGGAAGCAGCATCATCTTCCGTTTAGAGATGAGGGAGCTGAGGCCCGGAGAAATGAAGTGACTTTCCCAAGACCACACAGCTAGGAAGAAGACAAGTCAGTGCCCTGGGTCTGTCTTCTCCTATCCCCATTTCTGCACACAGACGACAGCGGGATTCTCTCCCACTGCCCGATGAGAGCTGGTGGTTACCCCTCAAGGAAGGCAGAGGGTCTCAGTCTGAGAATGACTAAGGCAGGTGAGGCATATCTAAGGCAGGTGGCCAGACTAGTAAACCGGTGCCTACTCATCCTCGATTAGTGAAATAAGAGGGGACAGACTCAACATGTGAATTCTTCGGGACAAACAGTTCTAGTGCGAAATGGAATCCTTCATAGCCGTATGAGGTTCTACAGGGTCACAAGAGATTTAGACCATGACCTGGCCAACAGGCTCACACGCATTCCAAAGGAAGAGAGGAGGTGCCCGGAGACAAGAGTGACATCTCAGGCCAGTGGCGCATGGGGCAGCCATCAAGCAGCACTCCCAACAGAGAGGGCCTCGGGAGGGAGGACGGTGACGGAATCCCTTCACACCTGGGGGGTGATTAAGCTTCCCAAGTGATCCCTTATCCCCGCTTCCATCTGATCCTTGTCACACTCCTGTGAAAAGACCAGGTCCCTATCACCATGTCCAGTGCACAAAAGAGGGGTGTGGATACCTGAGAGGTGAGACGACTCCCCCAAGACTCAAGGCGGGAAATCAGCTGGTGGCTCTGCCTGGACTTTAGCGCTGCCCATGCCCCGCACCGCCTTGCTGGGTGACGGCCTGGCTTCTTCCCCCCACTCGGTCTCCCTAAAACCCTCTCTCCTGAGGCCGATTCTCTCCACGGCAGGCCCTGTCAATGGAATCTTCTTACTGTTCCACACGCCGGGGGCTGGGAGTGTGGAGGTGGCACTTTCCCGTCTCTCCATGGCCACTTTTAGGCCTTTCTCCTATGAAAGCTCGTGTTCATCAGAGGCCAGATATGTGCCCAGCCACCTGCTCGTCCTGTTCACTGTCGCCTACAGACCTCTGGGCTTCTACCCCTTGTGAGATGGAGATTGCTCGGTATGTCGGTCACAGCCTCCTGCTCCAGCCGGTTCCTGTCCTCATCCTCAGAGGCACTCAGTCACCCACCTGGCCTCCAGTGACCTTCACCTCCACTCTGCTTCAAATACCTCCCGCCAAGGCCACTGCCTGCTTCCTGCCATCGCTTGGAACAAATCCACTTCAGAAACGTAAACATCCCTTTCTCTGACCCCAACCTCCCATGTCTGTAACTGTCCTGGACTTCAGTCCACTAAACCCATTACGTCACAGAGACATTTAGCCCGGCAGACTCACGATTCCCCATCCTTCAGCCTTGTCCCAGCCTTGCTTCTTCTTCCCTACCTGGCCCGGTCCGGTGCTGATGGTCTAAACGGCTGTCCCTCCAGCTGCCCCACTCCCTGGCCCTCTTGCCCTTCTACCTCAACGTGAAACTTTCATCCGCAGACAGTCTTTTCTCATTCCCACATCTAGGTTTCTAAGACCACAGAAGAAAACCACATCTCTGGCAAAATGGAAGACTAGTCTCCAAGCACAGCTGGGCCTTCAGTGTTTCCCGAAAGCCAGTCCCTTCTCCTTGCTCCATTTCCCCCTGTCTGCTCTTGACCAGTCCAGTCTGGGAGCTCCCCTAAGCCCTTCTCTACTCGCCCTCTCCCCATTCACTCATGACCACCATCAATCTTTCCTCCAGTCTCAAAAAACAAGGCTTAAGGCCAACCCATTTTTCTATGCCCTGGGTCCCTAACCCTTCCCAGCGCACCATACCCACAGCCTTACTCTCTTCTCTTTCCTATATTCTTCATTTCTTCTTCTTGGAAGGCACAACTTGTCTGCTGATAAACACATCGGGGCGCTCCCACTCTTGAAGACCCTTCTTTTGTAGGTCACCATTTTTCTTTTTCTTAAGCCCTCTTTAGTACCTCACCATGCTATCTGCCCTCATCGCCCTCCACAACCTCTGAGGCTGCTCTTGCTAAGGTTGTCAATTACCCACTAATCACCACCTCCGACAGATAGTTGCCAAATCTTTGTTGTGGTGCACTCTCTTTGAAATGCTCTCTGTAATCCTGGCCACTGCAACATCAGGTTTTGTTTTTCCTCGCATTTGACTACTTCTTTGTCGTCTCCTGGGATCTTCTTCCTGCTCCCACCTCCTGAACTTTGTTGGTCCCCAGGACTCCACCTTTGGTCAATTGTTCTTTTCATTCTACCCATACACTCCTGGGAAGTGGCTGGCATTCATCCTACAGCTTCAACTACCATCTGTATGCCGATGACTCCCAAACATTTATCTTCAGTTCAGTTGTCTTCCCTGAGAATCAGACCTGCAGAGCCACTGCCTGGTGGATGTCACCTAGATGACCTGTGGGCTCCCTCCCTGTCTTTCTACGGCTGGTCCCCTCTCTCACTGAATGGCACCCCGCCACCCCATCTAGAAACCAAGGAGACATTCCTCCTCCCTTCTTTCTCACTATCCTCAAATCTGACTGTATCTCCCTCGTGAATAGTTTTTTTTTTTTTTTTTTTTTTTAAACGTTTTTATTTATTTTTGAGACAGAGAGAGACAGAGCATGAACGGTGGAGGGTCAGAGAGAGAGGGAGATACAGAATCGGAAGCAGGCTCCAGGCTCTGAGCCATCAGCCCAGAGCCTGACGCGGGGCTCGAACTCACGGACATCGAGATCGTGACCTGGCTGAAGTTGGACGCTTAACCGGCTGCGCCACCCAGGCGCCCCACGTGAATAGTTTTTTAACCCATTTGCTCTTCTATAAACTATCTACCACTTTTCTAATCCAGGCCTTTATCTGTTCTGCTTTGGCCCACTCCCCAACCTCCTAAGTGGCCTCTCTAGTCTGTCCTTCCTCAAATGTGTCCTCAACACAGTAGTACGTGATCTGTTGAAAACACAAGACTCTTTAGGTCTCGCCTCTAATTAAAAGCCTTCGGCAGCTTCACACTGCCTGCAGGATCCACTCCAGACTCCATCATGCTCCACAGCTTTGGGTCCTCTGTGAAGCAGCCCCCTTAACCTTTCTAGGCTTTTCTGTTTCAAGTCCCAGTATCACACTTTATGTTCAGCGATACCAAAGTGCATGAAGTTCCATGTGCACCATCTGTACCAGTTCTTATCCCTCTGTCCTTGTTCCGCTATGCTCTCTTCCTAGAAAGCTCTCCCTCCCCTACTACTCCTGATCTCACCGCTCACAGCTTTGAAGTCTCAGACAGGGTGGTGTCACCTTCTCAAGGAAGCTTCCCCTAGGAGCGCCTGGGTGGCTCAGTCGGTTAAGTGTCCGACTTCGGCTCAGGTCATGATCTCATGGTTTGTGAGTTTGAGCCCCACGTCGGGCTCTGTGCCGACAGCTCAGAGCCTGGAGCCTGCTTCGGATTCTGTATCTCCCTCTCTCTCCCTGCCCCTTCCCTGCTCATGCTGTCTCTCTCTCTCTCAAAAATAAATAAACGTTAAAAAAAAAAAAAAATTCAAGGAAGCTTCCCCTGGATACCGAGCTTGGGTTAGGTGTTCTTCTTTCCTGCAGTTTTCATACTATCCAAAGCACATCTCTGCACTCAAGATATGTCTTACAATTGTGTTGAAGTGTTTGTCTCTCCCGTAAGACTGTGAACACTCTGAGGACCAGAAGCAATTGACTTTTGCATCCCCGTGCTGAACACAGATGGTCTTAGAATGAATGGCTGATAAATGAATGGGGGTACCTTTCCCTGTCCCTTTGGCTCGAGTCTTTGGCTCTTAGTTTCCACTGTTGTCAAGCCAACCCCAGAGCTCCAGATGCCTCCCTGGTGCCTAGCTAGACACAAATGGTAAGTCTGGACCCCCCCGTCCAACTGCCAGGCAGGGGGCAGCCAGCGCTCAGTGAGGAAGGAAGGGAAGAGCGAGGGCCAGAACTGCAGTCAGCTTACCCCTGGAGCACAGCCTGCGCACAGCCGAGGCAGGACTCAGTGGGAGGCCACAAGATGGAAGCAGAGGCCGGTACCCGTGGGTTCGAAGGTTTTGGGAGCTGCTGACAAGGTTGGTGGGAGTCAAGGCGGAGTCCATGGAGTCTGAGTGTGGTTCCAAGGACCGGGTCAGACTATTCCCCAGGACAAAGCTTTCACCTGGAAAACAGTAAAACCAGAGTTAGAGAAGGAACTAGTCTAGAAGGACTGCCGGGGCGCTGGCCTCCCAGGTACCTGTTTGGATGGAGCAAGAGGCAGCAAGACAGAAAGTTCTAGGCTATCTCAGGAGGCCTGTGTATTAGGCATGGCTCTGGCTCTCACTAGGTGACCTTAGTCAAGCCCAGTGCCATTCTCTGGACTTGTATCTCCTTAGGGACTCTTCCTTTTAGATTAGATAGTCTGAAGTTTCTTGTGGTCTGGATGTCTTAAGCTTTTTCTGGATAAGGAGAACCTTAAAACAAATAGAACTATTTTAGGAAGAGGCTGCCTCCCTACACACGAGATGCTAGTGCAGGGGACAGGGGTGCTGGAGGAGAGGTATGGTTACTTAGATGAGGACACTTTAAAAGGTGACCCTCTCAGCCAGCAAGACATCTCAGAAATGCTCCTCAGTGCCCAACTAACAGCCTGTCTATGAAGGGTCTGCTCCTTGGTTCCCTCCCTCCTTTCGTACTTGCCTTGTGGAACAGAACTACCCCAAGGAAGCTGGGCTTATGCGGCGGTGAGAATAGGGCCGTGGAGACCAGAATCTGGATTAGAACTTGGCTCTGGCACTGGGTAGACAAGGTGCTTCTCTCAGAGCCACACTGTCCTCATTTAGAACATGGGAAGCCCCCTTCCTCTGAGGCCCAGCCCCTCAGCTGGGCAGCAGCCCCTAATCAGTGCACTCCAGAACCTGAAGCAGGCTCCCTCTTGTGACTGGGCTCTGCCCACACTCAGTCAGTTCCTCAGCCCTGCTCATATCATCTCTGCCTAAAGGACGAGTGCTGGGTCCTGGGCCACCCCCACCCCCATCCTTTGTGGCTTTTCTTAGAGGTTGGCTGTTCAGGTAACGCTTGGGATTCACTCAGGCCTGTGATCAACACTACAGTCAAACACACGGTCTGGCACACGATAAGACTTCTATGGCAAGATGGGTTAGGATTTTTTTTTTTTTTTTTTTTTAATTTTTTTTTTTTTTTTAACGTTTATTTATTTTTGAGACAGAGAGAGAGACAGAGCATGAACGGGGGAGGAGCAGAGAGAGAAGGAGACACAGAATCGGAAGCAGGCTCCAGGCTCTGAGCCATCAGCCCAGAGCCCGACGCGGAGCTCGAACTCACAGACCGCGAGATCGCGAGATCGTGACCTGAGCCGAAGTCGGACGCTTAACCGACTGAGCCACCCAGGCGCCCCAATGGGTTAGGATTTTAGGACTACTTTCTACTATCTGAACTTGCGGGGTAACCGGGGGCTTAGAGTCAAATCCAGCTATTTGCCCTTAATCTCGGGAGTGTGACTGACAAAGCCCTACCCCGGCAATGGTCCCGGAGAGAGAAGTCTCTGGGGACCTGGACCGCAGCCCACCCCTTTAGGCAGACGAGCCTTCAGATTCCTATCTTCCAGGAGAGGGGACCACAGCAGCGTCCCACTTTTGAGACAAGCACAGGACTCCAAGCCAGCAAACAGGAGGCCCGGGTTCTACACTTGGGCTCCTGCCCTTCTCCAGGTATTTGACCCCGTGCAAGCTGTCTGTCCTCTCAGCGCCAGCTTCATCTGTAAAAGGAGTCGGGGGGGGGGGGGAACTCCCTCTCTCTCATGCTGAGAACATCAAATGAGAAAATGGAATGAGATGGACTTTACCAAGGTGGGGAGTTATTTTATTTATCCTTCACTCACAGTTACGGCAAGCCTACATTCTCTGCAGTAACTCGGGAAAAGGATGAAATCTAGTTTCTGCATGCACCTTTCGAGCCCTCATTACCTGGCGAAAACCGCGGACAGCGCAACTTGCCTCACCCAAACTAGCGTGTGAAGCGTCATCAGGACAGTATCGGGGGCTCACCAGCTGCTGATGCAAGTCAGCGTCTCTTCCTCTCAGCGATGCTACGAATGGCAGTGGAGGCCTGGAGTCTGAGTTGAGGGGCCTGAACACCGGGACAGGGGCAACGGCACCAGGCCAGGTCATTAAAGCTCTCCTAATGAGAGGCAGTGGACAGATGAAGAATCATGCCTGGGAGGGCCCTGGGAGGGCCTCGTCTACTTAAGACTGACCAGACAAGGGCCTGGCTGCCTCAGCAAGACAGTGCAGCAAAGAAGACTGCAGTGCTCTCAAACTGTGCTCCACAGATCCCCGAGGGCCTCCAGAGGGAGGCCAAGTGAGTAGGCCTCTGGGTCTCACCCCAGGTTCTAGCAAAACAGCTCTGGTTTTAACTTTTATACCCCAGAGTTTTCATATAATCCTGCCTTTGCAAAAAGGAGTTCTACTGCTAAAAGGAACTTTGCAACCATTGGCCCAGGGTCAGAAGTTAGGGCTGCAAGACTCGAGTTCTATTTCTGGCATTACCACTGGTCACTGATCTCTGCCTTTTTCTTGGGATTCAGTTTGCCCATCTATAAAAAGACACTAAGGAGCACCTGGGTGGCTCAATCGGTTAAGTGTCTGACTTTGGCTCAGGTCATGATCTTCCAGTTCACGAGTTTAAGTCCCACATCGGGCTCTGTGCTGACAGCTCAGTGCCTGGAGCCTGCTTCAGACTCTGTGTCTCCCTCTCTCCCTGCCCCTCCCCTGCTTGTACTCTGTCTCTCTGTCTCTCTATCTCTCTCTCTCTCAAAATAAATAAAACATTAAGAAAATTTTTTTAAAAAGACAATCTCATATGGTCAATTTAAATGAAATTTGCTGTGGATGTGTTAGAGACATAAGAACAGTCAGCATGGGAAGGAGCTCATTCCTTCATTCAGCAAACATCTGTTGAGCATCCTTTGAGTACTAGCTCCTATGCTAGGGAGGGGGTATGCAGAGGTAAACAGACAGATAAAGGCCTTTCCTTAAGCACTGATTTCCAGTCAGAAGCAGATTTTTTTGGAGTCTCACCTTGTAAGGCTACCCTAAAAACAAGAGTTCCCAGGGGAGGATGGCAAGAATGGTGGGGGGAGGTCTAGAAATCATGCAAAGGAGAAAGAGCCCACGAATGCATGATCTGGAGAAAAGTCAGGGGTGACAAATAACCTGAGGACAGTCATGGGAAGGGAAGAGAACTGGAGGTAGATTGGATCTTCTGAAAGGCAGCCAGCAAAACAGGGGACAGGAGTTATAAGAAGACAGATTTGGGCTCAAAAGTGAAGGCACTGTAGCAATCAGAAATGCCCAGCAATAAAATCGGTTGCCAAAGGTGATGGTGAGCAACCTGTCATTGGGAGCACTTAAGCAGAAGTCAGATGACCACCCGATCTGTTGGGCTAGACACTAGATCATCTCTAGACCACTTTCCATTTCTGGGATTCAAGGAATCTGTGCTCACAACCATGCTTTCCCCTTCCTGGGGTGAAACAAATGAAAGAAACTAGGATTTTCTAAGAATTTCTAGAATTTTCTAAGAAAATTCTTATGCCAACACAAGACCCAGAGACTACCACAGTTCCTGTGTATGCTTAAGTCTGCCTCATGAAAAAAAAGTCCTCTGAACTACGTGTCCTACACCCTCTACTACACTTTAATTCAGCAAATATTATCAGATATTTGCTACGTGACAGGGAGACGGATACTGTGAACGATGAAAAAGACAGATATTGTCCCTTCCCTCAAGGAATAATTAATCTAGTGGGAAGGATGACAAAATACAAGCTTATAAAAAATTAGAAACTATTGTAAATATTACTAAGCAAATAGGGTATTAAGACAGAAAATAACAAGGGGGGCTTTTTTAGATGAGGAGACCTTGAGAGGTCTCCTTGACAAGATGATGTTTAACAGCTGTGGTCTGAAGCGTCCAAGTAGAGGTATGCTAAACAATGTGCTTGGTTTTAGGGTTCGCGGGCAGCCCCAATGAATCCCAAGTATTATCTAAACATTTGATCTCCAAGAAAAATTGCAAAACTGCAAAGGATAGGAACATGACCCAGGATGCCCTCACCCGCAGAGAATTCTGTGGAAAGGGCCAAGGAGCTGACGTGGCTTAGGTAGAACCTAATCATCTGCTATAGGTCTCCTGGTACAATGGCTAAGGGCTGCTGCCTGGTAACTTATAGAAAGATCTTGAGTAGAAAAACAGCTTGGAATATTTAGGGAAATGAGGAAAAACAGTGTAGCTAAAATATATGGAAGGAAGAGATGAATCTGGCACGTTAGGCAAGAACCAGATGATGCAGAATACTGCAAACCAGAGTAGGACACCTGGATTTTACTGTAAGTGTATTAGAATGCCACTACAGAGTTTTAGGTTAGGGCATGCCATAAGCTCATTTATGCCTGAAGAATACCCTTTGGGCTATTAGGTAGAAAATGGAGCAGAGAGGAACGAGAGAGGAGACCAGATAGGCCAGAAAGGACCTCTCAGGCCAAGAGAGAGAGGATAATGGCAAAGGCAGTAGACTGATAAGATGTACATGGCTTTAGGATACATTTTGGATTTCCACTAAGGCAGAGTAGCAGGGTCTAGGCATATCTGATTTCTTGGAACTGAAAACAAAAAGACAAAATACACGAAATAACCATTTTCAGACACTGGGCATCAGGTAGGGCAGGACAGTGATTCCTGAAAAGGGGTAACAAAAAAGGTGAGCCCTAGGCTTGCTCTCAGCTCACTGTCTAGAGTGTTTCCAGGCCACAGTGGAGGCAGGGGAAGATTAGACAGAGCCGGTGAGCTCCCTGAGCTGAGGAGATGGGGCCGAGTCCAGATAGGCCAAGGCAGCTACAGTTCATGGGTCAGAGCTCTGGAGAGGTGATTACAACTAGATTTCAAATGCTCAAGAAGACAGAGCAAAGACTATGCAGGTTAAGCAAAAATACCAAAGACATAAAAAGACCCAACTCAAACTTCTAGAAATGAAAACACAATGTCTGAGATAAAAATACATGAGATGGATTAAGAGTGGATTAGACACTGTAGAAGAAAAGATTAGCTAACTTAAACACAGTACAGAATTTATCCAAAATAACGTGCAGAAAAAAAGGCTGAAAATATTTAAAAAGCATCACTAAACAGTGGGAAAAACTCAAGGAGACTCATATATGTCTAATTGGAGTCTCCAAAGAAGAGGTGAAGAAAATATATATGAAGAAAGAATGGTAGAAAGTTTTTCACATTTGATAAAAAGCTGTAAACCCACATGTCCAAGAAGCTCAGGGGACTCTCAGCACAAGAGGCATGAAGAAAACCTCACCAAAGCACAGCATAGTCAAATGGCTAAAAACCAATAATAAACAGAAAACCTTAAAAGCACCCTGAGGGGGTGTGGAGGGGGGTGGGAACAGCATGAGACCAAAAAGAAGAATGACAGCAGACTTCTCATCAGAGACAATGCAAACCAGAAAACAATGGAGTGACATCTTTTAAAAAGTGCTGAACAAAAAAGAGTCAATTTTAAAAGTATCTTTCAGAAACAAAGACAAAAAAAAAAAAAAAACCCCAAAAACAAAAGACTTTTTCAAAGATACAAAACTGAAAGAATTTGTGTCCAGTAGACTGTAACTCTGAGAAATGTTAAGGAAAGTCCTTCAGCAGGGAGAAGATACGAAACTCTGGCTCTACACTAAAAAAATGGAAAGTACCAGAATACCAGAAAGGGTAACTATGAAAGGGTAAATATAAAATAATTTTTTCTTTTATGTTAAAAGAATATATTTTTTATATTGAAAAAATTTAAAAGAGGATTACCTATTTAAAGTAAAATAATAACGTATAGTGGGATTTACAATATATGTAAAAGTAAAACGTATGGTAACAATAGCACAAAGGCCAGAAGACGGGGAGAGTGTACCAGCTGTAAGGTTCTTATGCGATATGTGAAGGGATAAGACTATGGCTCTAAGGTAGACTGTGATATGTAAAAAATGTATAATATAAACTAAAGCAATCACTAAACTAAAACAAAGAATTAAATTAGTTATAGCTAATCAGCCAATAAGGAAATAGAAATCATAAAAAAACTGGATTAATCCACATGAAGGCAGAAAAAAGAGAACAAGGGATAGATGGAACAAATCTCTCTACCAACAGCTTTTGTCTTTGTTCTTTGAGTTGAAAGTAAAGATCTGGGTGGGCTATGTGGTTCTTTCATTTATATAATTACATTGTTACATTTATATAGTTTTGGTTTTGAAAGACAAAGTCTGGGAAATTGGAGATAAGAGGAAACAAAATTATTCTGCATGATATATTAAGCTGGAGTTGCCTGCTGATAGCTGGAAAAGGAGGAGGTATGGGATGGAAGGAATAGAGAACAGAGAAGAAAATCCCCCAAACCTAGAGTGGGTCCCAGAAATGGCAGCAGGCTGAGGCCAAAGGTGAATGAGGCCAATAGGATACATCCTGTAACAGCAGATAACACTAAGATAAAACAGAAATGTTAAAATGCTTCCTGTTCTTTGTGGCAATTCTCCCCCACCCCCCTAAACTCCAGTACAAGTTTATTACAATTGTATTCATTTTTGTATTCATTTTCCTTAGGGAAATGAAGGATGAAGAACTGGACCAAATGTTTGGGGCAAAGCACCTAAGGGAGGGACAGTCAGCTATAAGAGTGGTCTGGGAAAGAAGGAGCAGGAGTCTGCAGGAGTCTGAGTCAGAGCAGGAACCCTAGTCTGAATGATGTGGGGTGGGGGTTCATTCGATGTTATTTAGATTTGGGTATCGAAGGAAAGGATTATCCCCAAATCTAAGAGGACTCATAGAGTCCCACACAAACCTCCAGACAGCCTCCCTGCCTACTGTCTCGCTCTGTACCAATCCATCCTCCCACACAGGATCCTGAGTGACCTCTCTGAAGCGCTGTGACTGTGTCCCTTCTCTGGGTCCTCACTGCTCAATGATAAAAAGCTGGCAATACAGTCAGTTAGAGCTTTCCTGACCAGGCTGCTGCCTCCGCTCCAGCCTCGTCTCTCACATGCCTCTCTTCCACTGTGTATGTCAGCTGTACCACACATCCGGTTCCTCTGACACGGGTCACGCTCCTCTTTGTCCCTCACAGTCTCAAATGCTATTCAGTCAACAGGAACATTCTTCATCACTCCCCTCCTCCATCTCCTTGGGTCTGCGGCATCTCCACCTGATTATCCTGCTCCTTCAGGTCCAAGCTTAGATATAATTTCTTCTGGAAAGCCTCTCCTGACACCTGGTTTGAACTTCTGAAATCTGAACGTGTCCTCTGAAAGTACGCATCATCACGAATGAACTGTTTGCGTATTTGTTCCTCTTTACCAGGTTGTAAACTCTGTCAGTGTGAGGACCTGGGCCCCTAGTTTACTATGGAAATGCCCCCTGCCCATATGCCTAAACCAGACCTTGGTGTTGTGCAACCAGTAACTTCTGGGTTGGCCGACTGAATAACAGACTCGACACAGGTTCAATTAATTATGAGCATCTGCATCATCTTGGAACTCTGACAGTTCTATGAGGAAACCCCACATGGGGACGAAGGGTTTCATCCCCACAGAGGGATGCATCCTAACAGATTTCACACTTCTTATTTGGCTTTATTGAATCCTATACATTTTAGGATTCTGGCAAGAGAACCACTTTATAAGCTCAGATGACCCTGGATGGCAGCTAGAAAAACAGGCACAAGGAACTTACCACCTTGGGACAAATGAACCTCCTTGAGCAGAGAGGAATCTGGGCAATCCCCAAACTGCAGACCTAGAGGTTAATGCTGGGTGGTTTCAATTACGGCTAAGATAATAGTCCCTGGAACCAGCTACATTAATTGTCTCCTGTTAATGCTGTCAGGGCTGAGGGCCGGAAAGAACTCCCTCTCACATGACCTTCACAGGCCTCTCACCTGACATGGCCACGTGTGGAGTTTTGAAGAAGTGACCCTAATCTGACACTGTCCCCCTCCACCCTCCGCCAGGAACCCTTCCTGTCCTCGTCTTTCATCACTGCTGGCTGGCCACAGGGCCCGTTCCAGGCTCACACCGCGTGCATGTCTGTCCTCTCTCAGCTGGCATGCTCCCAGAGCAGGGATGCGGTCTGTTCCATCTCTGGCTCCCCAGAGGCTAGTATAGCATCTGGCACAGAGCGTCTGACAACTGGTCTGGAGTCTCCAAAATGTCAATGTCATGTCAGGAAAGGCAGAGACAAAAGTGTGGAAAACTGCTGTAGATAAAAGAAAACTAAAGAGACAGAACATCCATCGATCCATCGATCGACTGATGGGTCTATCTATCTATATCAGCTAGTAGATTTTACTCATGTTAAATTTCTTGAGTGTGATAATACTCCTACTCTTAGGAGATACATAGGAAAGTTTATTAAGGATCACGTCTCTCAGCTGCAGTTAACTCCCAGATGGTTCAGTAAACAAAAGTCCACAGACACAAACAAATGTGCGTATGCCTAAGAGAAACAGGTATAGTAAATATTACAAAGTTAAGTGGGAAATCTAGATGAAGAGTACATGGTTGCTCACTATCCTATTTGCACACTCTTCTGTAGGTTTGGAGTTTTTCAAAAAAAGTTAAGTCTCAACTCAGGTAAGGAACCCTAATGGGATCTGCTATACTGGAATTGTGCGGTCAGTTAGGCCACGACCCTAAGGGCCAGGGAGGTGTGGAGGCAGGCTGTAGGGAAGGGAGAAGGCACCTCAGGAAGTACCTAGACAAGAGGAGTGGTAGCTTTGGATGCTGAAATAGAAGCGCATAGCCACGCAGGAGGGTGGGAGTGATAAGCCCCAGATCCAAAGGGCAGACCAAGCCCTGTGCATATCCAGCTATTTGGCAGAGGTTTGGGTAAGTCACCAGGGAAGTGCAGGAAATGATATATGATCAGAGGTGGAGCAAAGGGTCAGCAAGGCAGGCTAGCAGGCAGGCGGGAAGGCAGGCAGGCAAGATAAGCAAAGGAGCACAGAGGAGTGAGAAATCTAGGCAAAGCTCTGGCTTGTCTGGGCACAGTTAGAACACTTCAGAGAAGCAAACAAACTGGGGAAAAAGCAGCCAAGTTGCTGAGCACCCAGGATGGGAAACAAAAGCTAGACAGTGAGCACCAGAAGGTGCAGAGAGCTGGCTGAATCTGTCTGAAAATGAGGGAAGGAGTGGGGACGGTATGTGATAACCCTGGTCTTTGTCTCTTTCTTAGTTGGTGAGGCAAGAAGGAAGAGTGGCTAAAGCTTGCTTCCTCTTGTCTGGTAGCTGAATCAGAGAGATGCAAACTGGAACAGAATTCCCAGGGCACATCAGGCCTCAATTCCAAACCCCCTCCATGACTGCGGGCCCATGACGTACATCCCTGCCAGTCCCTGCATGCTGCTACCAGTAAGTTTTCTCTTAGTCCTCAGTGATGATTATTCCCTTTAAGAATTCTGGGCTCCTGGTTCGTGGAGAAATCTCTCTTTAGACGAGCAGCTACCCTCAATGTTCACTACCCCCTCTCGTGTATGCATTCTTCCAGAATCTCAGGTAGGCTTTGCTTTCATCATTTAAGTGCTGCTCAGAGTTCCTGAAGGCCAACAGCTGGGGTATTTGACAACCTGCCTTTGTCTGTCCCATGTCTGCCATACCCAGCCCGGACCCCCAGTGCAACATACTAAGGACACTTCTTTTTGTTCTCGGATTCTGATGATAAAAGAAAGCAGGAGACAAGGTTTAGAGAAGATCCCTCCCAAGCAACAGATCAGTGAGGGGGGCACAGACATGCCTGCAGGGACCAGATGGTCTGGCCCTCACAAGGAGTATTTGAAATTCAGGTTGTCTTTTTGCCCTGCACACAAGTCACACAGGCAGTGCTCACTGGGGTGCAGAGGTACAGACAGAGGTGAGGGTGGGGGGGCTGGGTGAGTAGTCATGTTGCCGAGCGCGTTCTCTGGAAGTGGACTCTGTTAAGACAACGATAAAGAGATGCCAGGGGAGACAGTGTGGTGACAAGACTTGTGTAGGTCAGAAATGGGCACCTTTCAGACTTGGGCTCCCTCGCCAAAGGACAGCACAGCCCCAGCACTCACAGCACCACCTCTCTGCTCCTCCGGCCAGGAGGAGTCCATGAGACTCTTCTAAAGGGCCTCTGCTTCCTCTCTTGACCACGACCTACCTCGCTACTGGGATCGAGTTTTCCTCCGCTCCCTGTCGTTCTGTGTCCCGGGGCTCCAGATGCTGAGTTCCACTTACTCTTTAACCTCTCTTGGAAGTGCTTAGTCATTGATCCGGCCACGTGGCATCCGCTTTCCTGCTGCGGGTCTGCTATGCTAACTAAGAAAGCTATTTTCCAGCCTCGTTGGAAATGGCAGGAACTTGAATTGACTTGCTAGACTGGCAGTGCTGGAGGAGTTCGGGCCACGTGCCAAAGGAAAGAGTGGACGGCCAATCACGGGGGAGCACACTTCTCACTCTGTAGCCTGAGACTAAACCTTCCTGTTGGCAAGGGAGAGCCACCTTAGGCCTCTGCCGCCAGCTTCACACTGGGAGGCGTGCTGTGACCTCATGGTGGCTCCACGTGCCACACGCCGTGGGGGCTCAGGAGGGGAGCTCTGAACCACCGTTTTCTAGGGATAAAAATCCAGAAGACAGAAGGTTAACCCTAGAGATAGGAAACAAAATCCTGGAGAGAGCAGAGATGGGAGGAGACCAAGGAGTCCCTGGCTGCGCCTGCGGCAAAGGTAAGGCGCAGAAATCCAGGAGTCCAGAGAGTAGGTGCCGGGCTGGAGGGTGTGAGGGCCAGCCCCGGGCCCCCACTGGCGCTGCTGTGAGCCCTGTGCCCCTTTCTCAGCCCAGGCCCCATCCCAGCTCCTACCTGGTAGGTACCTGTCGTGGCTGTGGCTGTGGCTGTACTCGGTGGTGGTGAGAGGCAAGTGAGTCTGTGTAAAGGGTTGGCTGCCAAACAGATTGTCACTGCGAAGGTTGTGGCAGAGCTTCTCCAGGAAGCGGAGGACGTAGGTGATGCTGTTGACTGCCGGGAGGTTGAGGGTGTGCTGTTCGCGGTCAAACACGGCTGTGGAATGAAGGAAACGGGGCGAGCGTGTCAGCCCGGCAGTGCAGGGCAGGCTGGGCGGAGGAGCCCAGCCCACTGCTTGCCTCAGGCTCACCTGGTTACACAAAGCAGTTGGTGCCCAGGTTTCCTCCCCTCCCCTCCCTCCCTCAAGGGTTTGATTTTTGCCTCCACCTCCAAAGGGCTTGCAGTAATGGGAGTGGCTAGGCCAGGCCTGTTGCACCTGGGGCTCTGAGGTGATTTTACTCAACTTGTGAAAACAACTGTGAACACAACTCTATCTGCTCCATCAGTTGGCTGGGCCTCCTCCGGGAGATCTGCTCATTTTGGGTTCTATTTCCATAAGAACTGCCTAAGAACAGAGAAACTGGGCAGATGAGGAGAATACAGCTATTACCGGCAATAGTTTGGGTGCACAATGTGATCTGTGTTAGGGCACTAGAGTTTCAGCAGCATTTGGAAATATTCCATGCTTGGTTTTATTTTCCTCCCTATCTATCTCTATTCAAAAAATATCTGTATAATCCTTAAAAAGCAGGCCTTTGAATTTGTCTCTGAGGGCAGCAAGGAAATGGGGAGATAGGCCGGTCCCGGGAATCAAATTTGGGACAGAAGAACCCTAGGAAAGGTGTGGGTGACAGCAACCCCACAGAGGCGCAAAGAAGGCCTCATCCCCGCACACTACTGCCCGGAAGCCTCGGCCTCCCAAGGAAAGGAAAGCTGGAGTCCCCAGCAGTCCTCCGACTTCTAGAACAATGTCTTCCGTGCGTGCCCTCACCCTCCACACAGCCAATTACTCCCTCGCCAGGGCTCCCACGTCACCCTTTACACATTTCTCGCACATGAGAATACTTCTCTCCTGTCATCTTTTCTCTTCCTCCCCGGCCAGTGCCTGGCAATAACCTCTGACATCAGATAAAGGCTCAAAAAATGTTTGCTAACAAAATACAGTTATTTATGGGGTCTTCTAAAAGAATATAGGTATCCATGAGGGTCTGCCAAGTCAGCTGGGTTCCCTGAGACTGGATACTGCAGCTTGTTAGAGGGAAGGGGCGGGAGACTATGCAGGATCATGCAGTTAAGACTGAAAGGCTCCAGGTCAAGTCTTCACAGACTTGGTGGGTATAGAATGGGGTTTTGGACTTGGGAACACGGAAACAGAACCAGGGCACAGCAGAAAAAGTGAATATTCTCAGTGAAAACAAAAAACAGCATAGTTGAATCAAACTCTCATAGCAGGAAAGAGAGAGGGAATGGTTTTTCCCCACTCTGCTCTGGGATTCAACTTCCTGGTAACAGGGCTGGCTTAGGACTGGGCAGCTAAGGAGCCGGAAGAACCTAAGAGTTCTCTGGTCCCCTGAGGCCAGGTGGGAGGCTATGGTGATCTGGAGAAACTCCTGTTGCCACAATGCAGTCCCTCTGGATTCTTTCTTCTGGAATGCCTTTAAAGCAACACACATACATTTTCTGTATGCAGAGGCTAAGCAGGTAGACAGGACAGGAGTCTACTTAGAAGCTTGGTTAAGCAGAGTCTGCATGGTATTCTACTTGGCAGAGGGGTGCATAAGGCTCAGAGGGGTTCTGGTTGTTGAAAAGGAACAGAATCCCTTCACATTTCTCCAGAGCCTACAGGCATGACTGTCGTAGGAACCAGGATGCTTTGCCAGAAATGAGCCAGTTGAGAAGGCCTGCCCCTCTGGTGAGGAGGCCACACCAGCCCAAGTGTGCTTACCTGAGATCACTTCACCACCATGGCCCTGTTTGAGGAAGCTGAAGACGGTTTTCTGATGATAAGCACAGTCGATGCAAGCCTGGACAGCCTGCTGCAACACCACGGAGGCGCGGGCTGGCCCAAAATGGTCAGGAAGCAGCTGGACCTTCTTCTTATCTAAGTGGGGGCCTGTGCTGCCATTCTTGTTCAAGTAAATACAAACTGTGGGAGACAAAGAGTCAAAACAGCTTAAAGAGCGTCCAGGGTAGAGAAGTGACAGAACGGTGCTCTCTTCTGTGTCTCACCCTCTGGGCTGTTGTCCCTAGCAGGATTCTCAGCTGCTAGGCCGGTGAAACATTGGGAGGGGGCAGAGGGTGGCTGTATCCAGCTGCAACCAGCCCAGATTGCATGACCAAAGGCTCTGGGAACAGAGCCTGCTGGAAGAACAGCCCAGACCAAAAGCCAAGGCACAGAACTTATACTTGGTCTTCTGTGCACTGAAAAGAGAATCTAAACAACTCCCCAGATGTATGTACTTTCATGTTCAGTACTTGGTTGCCTCACACATTCCTGTAGGTCTTATATGTGTAAGGGATGGTAGGGGCCATGGCAATATTAGCCAGAGTGTGCTAGTGTGTGTTTGGGCTTGCACTTAGAATGGCCACACCACTGTGACCTGCCTTGATTTCTGTTTTGGGTGGTAGAGTCCCTTTGCTATCTTTTGCATTAACACTCAGATCCAAAGAAAGTAGTAAAACAGAGAAATATGGGACCAAAGAAAACAATGGAAAGGACCCGAGGGTCCCATCTAGAGAGGTGTCTGTTTCAGTAGTTTATCAGGTCATGGCAGCTGGGCACTCTCCTGCTGCAACTCTCTACCTGGCACTGTGCTGGGCAGGGAACAGGGAAGGCACATGAGTAAGAAGCAGTCCGAAACTGAGGTGCTTCCTTGATCTCCAGAGAGAACCCATGGCAGCCTGGTCAGCTATGACATTCTTCTGGTATGCCTTCTAGGACCCACTTGAAGAGGGTACTCTGCTTTCTCACACTGTCATGGATCGCTAATGGCAGAAAGAACAGGTGAGCAAAAGGTCTTTTTTGCCATTAAAGGCAAAATAGAGAAGAGCAGTAGCTGTGGTGGCCATGGATGGACTGCCATGCTCGTCCGTGGGGCTTCAAGTTTAGCAGATATAAAACAAGGGGGTTGAGTCGCATGCTCTCTGAGGATTCCTCACCTAATTCAAAGGGAAAGGGAGATGGAGAGACGGAAATGGAAATAGTAAGAGTGGCAGGATGTGGAAGGTGACAGGTAGGAAAGAAAGAAGGGGAAAAGGTAAAGAATAAACCAGATGCATTGAAATACACATTCAACTCTGTTCTCTGCTAAAACCCTCTAACATGAGTCAGACAATAGAGGAGACAGCTTAAAATTTTGGAAGCTGGAAAGCAGATAAGCAAAGCAGCAACTGACTGAGCAGACCCCAAAAAAGCCAAATCCTTAACCAAGAATGGGCAATGATGAGAACCAAGCTGTTTCATCTTAAAATTCACAAAAGGCCCAAGAATGGGAAGGGGCCCCTGGAGGTGGGTGTGAAGGCAGATCTAATGAAAGAAGGATTGGGTGAAGTCTGTTAAATACTTAGGACTTCCATGTCATGATATGACTCTTTCATTGAACACGAAAGTAAAAATTCAAAAACTCAAAGAGATAAGAAGAGTAATTAAAATAAATGAAGACATATATCTATGAAAAGACACTCAGAAGAATGTTCATAGCAGCTTAGTCATAACAGCCTAAAACTAGAACCAACCCAAACGTCCACAATGAGAGAATGCATATACAAATTGTGGTATATTCATTTATTGGGAGAGCATTCGGCAGTAAAAAAGAATGAACTATTGATAGGGTGCTTCTCAAAAACATTACTTTTAGTGAAAGAAACCAAATATAAAATGTACATATAGTATAATTCTATTTCTGTATTAAGTTCAAAACAGAAAAATCAAATCTACAGTGAGAGAAATCAGGATGAAGGTGGGAGAGAAGGCTGACTTACAAGGAGGCATGACGTAACTTCCAGGGGTGGCAGAAATGACTTTCATCTCGACTGGAGTTCTGGTTACGTGGTGCTTACAAAGATTAAAACTCATTTAATTGTACTTTAAGATATGTATGTTTCACTGCACATAAATTTTATTTGATTTGTGTGTTTACACAAAAGGAAAAAAAAAATATAACCAGTCCTGTGATGATTACAAAAAGAAATTCTAACATGGATTAAAGGGTGAAAGATAAAAGGCAAACTACAAAACCTTGAGAAGACTGTGGCAGTTTAAAAACATGACTCCCACACCTCTGACCTCCCTTCCATCGATCTGTGTGATACTTGACCAACAGACTATGTAGAAATGACCCTGTGCCAGTTTCTGGGCCCAGGGCTTGCTTACTTAAGAAGCTGACAGTTTCCATTTCCTCTTTCTTGGGACATTCACTCTTAGAACCCAACTACCACACGTGAGGAGCCAAAGCTACCCTGTGGCAAGGTCTGTGTGGAGAGAAACCAACAGCCAACTTGTCAGCCACGTATAGAAGTGGGTCCTCCAACCCTAGTCAAGTCACCTCAGCGGACACCACATGGAACGGGTACAAGCTGCTGCCACCTAGCCCTGCCCACATTGTTGTTTTAAGCCATGAAGTTTTGTGGTGGTTTGCTATGTAGCAAAAGATTACTGGAAGAGACAGTGGTGCCAGAAATAGGGTACCGCAGTAACAAAAACCTAACACACATGGCATTGGCTTTGAGACTGGAAAGCAGAAAGAAGCATGAAGGGCCACAAAAAGGGTGTGAGCGAAAGCAGAAAGGGGCTTGAACAGAAGCCTGTAAAAGGCGGCGGGGGGAGGGGGGGTCAAGCAGTTCTTTTCATTTTGTACCATCTCTGTCCTCATTAGTCTGAGCTGGCAATGCTTCGAGAATGGAAGCCTATAAGATCTTGAGAAGGCTGTCAGTGAAAGCCTAAGGCAAGAGAGGAAAATCTTATTGGAAGATGGAGGACAGGGGCCACGTGGGTAGGTAGTGATTTAGAGTTTGATGACACTGTCATCTGCAGTAACAGGGGACTAGGAAATAAATGTACCTGGTGAACTTCGTGAAATAGCTAAAGAGACTTCTAGACAAAGTAATGAAAGTGCAAGGTGGCTTCTCATTGCCTATGATAAAAATGCAGAATGAGAAAAATGAGAAAGATGAGCTTAAAAAATATATAAAAATTTAAAAAGCCCACAAATAAAATTGCTTCTCATTTCTAGTCCTTCCAGAAGGCAAATAATTCTAAGTTATGAAAGGGTCAAATCCAGATGGGGCAATAAAATATTTTATTAAGGTGCCAGAATGATTAAGACTATGCTTCGTAGACTCTTTCTGACCAAAGGGCCCTCTAAGAATCTTAGGGGTCAGTCTTGCAGATTTTTTCCCTTAAACGGTAGGAGTTCCTAAGACTCTCAAGAGCATTGTCTCACAGCAGCCACAGAGGAAGCCCAAAGTAGAGAAGAGCTTATCTTCAAGACATTTTGGTTGTGCCTTTGTCTAATGAAGAAAATCCCAATAATATTCCTAGTAAACCCCTCAAGTTTCTTTGTTTTTTTTTAATTTTTTTTTTCAACGTTTATTTATTTTTGGGACAGAGAGAGACAGAGCATGAACGGGGGAGGGGCAGAGAGAGAGGGAGACACAGAATCGGAAACAGGCTCCAGGCCCCGAGCCATCAGCCCAGAGCCCGACGCGGGGCTCGAACTCAAGGACCGCGAGATCGTGACCTGGCTGAAGTTGGACGCCTAACCGACTGCGCCACCCAGGCGCCCCAAACCCCTCAAGTTTCTAAGAGACTCGTTGTGGTGGAAGCATTGGCAGCTCAGACTAAAAGGGACAGAAATGGTACAGAATGAACAGAAGCGGCCTTTAGACCCAAACCTTTCACAGATGGGATGAAGACCAAGAAAGCAATCTCAGTTTTCTGTGGAAAAGGAAGGATGATTCAGAGGACAAAGCTGAGAGCCATGGAAAACAGTCCCAAGAAAGTAATATTGGGTCTCATTAAGGAGCTGGCAACATGCACCCGGCTGGATTTCAGAATTTCTACAGGCCAGGGACTACTCCCGGTTGGATGGGTGTATCTGTAAGTTACCCAATGCCTGTCCCACCACTGTAGGTGGGCTACATGGGGAGCAGACAGCATTCTTCTTTAGTTCACAGGTCTTCAGATTGAGAGGAATGACACTCAAGGAGCTGTGCCTGACAATCTGCACCTGGGAGGTCTCATCTGCACCTGCATCTGATTTAGATGATGAGATCCCAGATCCAGAGCCTGATTTGTAAAGGTAAGAGACTTTTAATGGAGACTCTTGCAAGGGGAAGAATAAATTTCCCAGGCAGGAAAAATGTAAATGAATTATGTCCAGAGAGTAGACTGAGGTGACTTTAAAATATGGTCCATAATTCTTTGACCCTCTTCCTGTAGAAGAGTGGGGTCTATTCTCCTTCTCTTGAATCTGAGCTCTATGACTGCTTAATCAGTAAAATATGGTAGAAATGATGCTATGCTAATTAGGGGGCTTGAGTCTTAAGAAAATGGAAGTCTCTACTTCTTGTCTCTTGGGACAATTGCTCTTGGAACTCACCTACCATGGTATGAGGAAGCCCAAACTACCCTCTGGAGAGGTCCGTGTAGAGAAGAACCAATAGCCGGCACCAATTTTGCTAGTCATGTGAATGAACCATCTTGGAACTGGATCCTCCAGTCCCAAATGAGCTACTCCAAATGATGCCATGTAGAAGAGAGATGAGTTGTCTTAATTTTAATAAGATATTACCTTTTTCTGGTATATAAAAGGTTATGTGCCTTTCTTTCATAGTTTATGCCTTTGCCCTGTTTTTAAAATATATAAATTTTATATTAAATATTAAAATATTAAAATTTATAATTGTCATGTTTTGGTTTTCTACTGCATCCATGAAATCAGAGGCTGTAAAAAAATTGGAGACGGGTTCAGTATGTTAAAAGCTTGGAAGTGGCTATTCTATCCTAACAACAAGTGAAAAGCTGAACAAAATGAAAAATTAACAATCCTTTTTAGATCCTTCAAAGAAGTGAGGTCACAGGGCAAACTGATGCCACCCAAGTTTGGAGACAAATGGGAGAATACAGAAAACCACATTTTACCAAGCAGAAACCCATGAGCAGACACTTTCCACAGTAACCAATGCCAAGGCAGGAAAATCTAAACGTAACTGATGAATTGCTGGAAGTTTAGTGTGGACAAGTCTGAGAGTTAAAAACTCTAGAGAAACCCAGTCATTGAGGGGGAGGTGTCCCACACTTTTGTGAGTTTTACCTTTAGGAGCTCAAGCACATTCTCACAGTCTTAGAGAAAAATCCCCTCATGCTTCCATCAGTGAGTGCAGAAAAGGAACCATTTTAAAAACATGCAAGAGTCTACAGAAGAGTAGACTGGCCTTAACAAGGCCTGCCCTCAGGTAAAACTATTTTACCAGAGCTTAACCTGCTGGGATTTGATAGAGCCTAACCTACCTGGGAGAAAGGGAAATGCCCAATTCTAGCCTCCTCCAGCCATCCTGTCCCACCTAAGGGCAAGGAGGATAAGAAATACTGGTGAAGTTCATACTTTAGGGGCACAGCCCTTCCCCGCGCCCCCCCTCCCCCTGCAAAGACTGAGACCTAATCATAGGACTAGAGAACACTTCTTCCTTTCCCAGAACCTTACCATCACATTAGTAAAGGCCTATTTACAACAACTGCTTTTACCTAGTACATCATGTCTGGTTATCAAGAGAAAAATTACAAGGTATACTAAAAGGCAAAAACTGCAGTTTTTTTTTTTTTAAATGTTTCCAACGTTTATTTATTTTTGGGACAGAGAGAGACAGAGCATGAATGGGGGAGGGGCAGAGAGAGAGGGAGACACAGAATTGGAAACAGGCTCCAGGCTCTGAGCCATCAGCCCAGACCCCGAGGCGGGGCTCGAACTCACAGACCGCGAGATCGTGACCTGGCTGAAGTCGGACGCTTAACCGACTGCGCCACCTAGGCGCCCCAAAAAACTGCAGTTTTAAGAGACAGAGCATAAGACTAAAGCATACACATAAGAAACTAGCCTTAGACTAGAAAGCGTAAAAAGCAGACTCAGACAAGGCAGGGATGTTGGAATTATTAGATTGGGAATTTAAAACTATGATTTTTTCTAAGGGCTCTAATGAATAAAGTAGACAGCATGCAAAACAGATATGCAATGTAAATGAAGAGATGGAAATTCTAAGAAAGAATCAAAAAGAAATGCTAGAGATCTGTTGCAATATTTACTGCAACAGAAATGACTGCCTTTGATGGACTCATTAGTAGACTTATCAGTGGGCATAGCCAAGAAAAGAATCACTGGGTTTGATGATATCTCAATAGAAATTTCCCAAACTGAAAAGCAAGGAGAAAAAAAAAAAAAAAACAAAACTGAAAAAACTAAACAAAACAAAAACTCCCAAGGGACTATCCAGGAACTGTGGGATAACTATAAAAGGTGCAGTATACACATAACAGGAATATCAGAAGGAGAATAAAGAAAGGAACAAAAGAAATTTTTGAAGGGATAAGGACAGAAGAATTTCTGCAAATTAATATCACACACCAAACCATAGATCTAGGAAGATCAGAGAACATCAAGCATGAGAAATACCAAAAACAATGCTACAACTAAGCATATTATATAAAAATGCAGAAAATCAAAAAATGAAGAAAAAAATCTTGAAAACCCCCCTCACCTATAGAGGAGCAACAGCAAAACTTACATCCTTAGAAACCACGTGAGCAAGAAAACACTGGAGTGAAATAAAGTGTTGAGGGAAAACATCCACGAACCTAGAATTCTGTACCTTGAAAAATTATCCTTCAAAAGTGATGGAGAAATAAAGACTTTCTCAGACAAAAAAAAAAAAAAAAAAAAAAGAGGGAGTTTGTTGCTTTATTACTAGTAGATTATCTTGCAAAAAAGGTTCAAGAAGTTCCTCGAAGAGAAGGAAAATAATATCAATCAGAAACTCAACTCTACATAAAGAGCACTGTAGGAGACATACATGAAGGCAAAATAGAAACTTATTTTTCTTATTCTTAACTGATCTAACAGATAACAGTTTGTTCAAAATAGAAATAACAACAATATATTTGTACGTGTTATGTATATACTTACTAACACTTATGTGTAAGTGAAATGAATGACAGCAATCATACAAGGGATGGAAAAGAGGAATTAGGATTTCTTGTTATTATATCTGTGAAGTGGTATAGTGCTATTTGAAAGTAGACTTGGATTAATTATAAATGCATATTGTAAATTCTAGGGAAATCACTAAAAAAGAGGGGCACCTGGGTGGTTCAGTTGGTTAAGCATACAACTCTTGGTTTCAGCTCAGGTCACGATCTCACGGTTTCATGAGTTTGACCCTGCCTCGGGCTCTGTGCTGACAGTGGGGAGCCTGCTTGGGATTTTATGTCTCCCTTTCTCCCTGCCCACCTCCCCCCAGCCCCTTGCCCCGCCAACTCACACTTTGTCTCAAATTAACAAACTTAAAAAAAACAAACCCTAAAAAAGTATAACATATTCTAAAAAAGGAGAAAAAAATGGAAACATATAAAATGCTCATTTAAAACCACCAAAGGCAGAGAAAAAGTGGAAGACAAAAATAGGCACAAAGAACAAAGGCAACAAATAGGAAACTCAACAAATATGGTACTTATCAAACTATGTCAATAATCGCTTTAAATATCAATGGTCTAAATACATCAGTTAAAAGGGATTCTGAAAGTGGATCAAAAAACAAGACCCAACTCTATGTTGTCTACAAGACACTCACTTTAACTATAAAGAGGCATATAGATGAAAAGCAAAGAGATAAAGATATACCATACTAACACCAATTAAAAGAAAGAAAGATAACTATATTAATTTCAGACAGAGCAGACTACAGAGCAAGGAAAGTTATTGCAGATGAAGATGGGCATTACATAATGATATAATCATCATTTATCTAAGAAGATATATCAATTCTTATGGTATATGCACCTAACAACAGACCATCAAAATGTCAGAGGTAAAGGGACACCTGGGTGGCTTAGTCAGTTAAGCATCCGACTTCGGTTCAGGTCATGATCTTGCGGTTTGTGAGTTCGAGCCCCATGTCAGGCTCTGTGCTGACAGCTCGGAGCCTGGAGCCTGCTCTGGATTCTGTGTCTCCTTCTCTCTCTGCCCCTCCCCCACATGTGCTCTGTCTCTATTAAAAATAAATAAATCAAAAAAAAAAAAAAAGTCCGAGGTAAAAATTAATAGAACTCCAAAGATAAACAGATGAATCCACTATTTTAATTGGAGATTTCATCATCTCTCTCTCAGAAATGGACAGAACCAGCAGGCAGAAAATAGTAAGTACATTGTTGAACACAATAGCACCATCAATCAATTGGATATAATTGATGTCTGTAGGTTATTTCACTCGGCAACAGCAGAACACACATTCTTCTCAAGCTCACATGAAACATTCATGAAGACAGACCACACACTGGGCTATAAAATAAACCTTAATAAATTTAAAAGAATAGAAATCATACAATGTTTGCTCTTAAACCACAATGGAATAAACAAAAAATCCGTAATAGAAATGTAGGTGGAAAATCCCCCCAATACTTGGAGGTTAGACAATATATATATAAATAACACATGGGTGAAAGAATAAATCTCCAGATAAATTTAAAAATATTTTGAACTAAATGAAAATAAAAATGCAACTTATCAAAATTTCTGGGGTACAGCAAAAGCTGTGGATAGAGGGAAATATATAGCATTGAATGTACATATTAGAAAAGAAGAAAGATCTAAAATCAATAATCTAAGCTTTGGGGCACCTGGGTGGCTAAGTCAGTCGAGTGGCCGACTTCAGCTCAGGTCATGATCTTGCAGCTTGTGGGTCTGAGCCCCGCTTTGGGCTCTGTGCTGACAGCTCAGAGCCTGGAGCCTGCTTCGGATTCTGTGTCTCCCTCTCTCTCTGCCCTTCCTCTGCTCGCACTCTGTCTCTTTCTCCCTCAAAAATAAATAAGCATTAAAAAAAATCTAAGCTTCTACTTTAGGAAACTAGAAAAAAAGAGCATATTAAATCTAAAGTGAGCATAAGAAAAGTAATAATAGGGGGCGCCTGGGTGGCACAGTCGGTTAAGCGTCCGACTTCAGCCAGGTCACGATCTCGCAGTCCGTGAGTTCGAGCCCCGCGT